>NC_090445.1:198909924-199519204 GCF_031143425.1 Pleurodeles waltl | reverse complement strand
TTGGCTGGTGTGTCTGATGGAAATCTGCCGATCTGATAAAGACTTCTAGATGCAGATTGCATACCTTAGACGTTTACCCAAGCAACAGACTGGATCCAGAAACATTTCGAGCAGTTCTTCTATGCTGGTAGGTGTCATTGTTCGGCTTTACGCTTGCAGCATCCATAACGGCAATGACATGTGTGATGCCTATATAGGTGCCAGCCCAGTGTGCTGATATGAGTTATTTTCTTTCCTTAGTCACTTATTGACTGATTATTTTCTTGAAGTTTTGACCAAGCCTTTTTTGAGACTTTGGACCAGCTTTAGATCTTGGCAGGAGGGAATACTTTGTCACAAACGTGATGGATATCCCATCCGCTGTATTGTAATCACATTATATCCCAAGGGGATCGTAATATGGCATACGGGATATCCGTCATGTTTATGAAATCTAAATCAGGCGCTTAGTTTCTTAGTGTGCTAGGGATGTCCCTCTAAGAAACCAATGTGTTTCAGACCTTGTGGTGCCTGTCACAGACAGATGTCTGTGACAGACAGACGCCTGGTTTGCCTCTGGTGCTTTGGGCGGAACCACAACTATGAGCCCTGCGAGGACTGCTGAGACATGCACCCAGAGGCGTTGCAGGAGCACTCTTTTAAGCTCTTTGCCACCTGATGACAGCCAACCCAGCACCAGTCAAGATCCCAGTCAGAATCATCTGAGTTGAAATTGTTGGGCAAGTCCCCAAAAAAAAAGAAAAAAGACCAAGAAGTCAAAGCAATCTTTGACTTCACCACACAGTCTATGTATTAGGACGAGGCGTGGGAACGTCAAGGCCTGATCTGACACGTCCAGCGCTGAGTATGTATGTGGGTCCGTTCCATGCCTCCCAAAGTTTCCCGGAGCAGACGCGACCCCCACCCAACCCAAAGAGTTATTTCAGGCTATACACCTCATATTCTGGCGGCTTGACTCATCTGGTGCTCCTTTGGGCACCATAGGTTCAGAAGGAGCCCACACTGAATTTCCACCAGTGGGTTCGCTTTTAGCTCCAGTCGGGCCTCTTGGATCTGGTGTCTGATCCAGGGCAGCTCCGACCACAAGACCGCAACCTTCCGTGGAGTCCGCTCCGCTCCAGTGACGTCATTCCAGGCTCGTCCCCATAATCATATCTGTTCGACTTTTCATCCTTGGCGTGGTCTCCCTTAACTTTTTGCCTCTGTTCCCCAGGTTGTTGATGTGTGCTGGACTCTGATTTTGCTGTTTTTGTTACTCTGGGCACTTTACCACTGCTAACCAGTGCTAAAGTGCAAGTACTCCTTTACAAAATGTGTATGTAATTGGCTTATCCATGATTGGCATATTTGATTCACTAGTAAGTCCCTAGTAAAGTGCACTAGAGGTGCCAAGGCCTGCAGCACTGGTTGTGCCACCCACATAAGTAGCTCTGTAATCACGTCTCAGACCTGCCACTGCAGTGTCTGCAGTTTTAACTGTAAATTTGACTTGGCAAGTGTACCCACTTGCCAGGCCTAAACCTTCCCTTTTTTTTACATGTAAGGCACCCCTAAGGTAGGCCCTAGGTAGCCCCAAGGGCAGAGTGCAGTGTATGGTTAAGGTAGGACATATAGGCCCTCATTGCAACATTGGCGGTAAAAGCCGCTTACCGCTGTGCAGAAGACCGCCAACACAACGCCGCGGCCATGGAAATCCGCCACAGCTATTATGACCCATAGCTCGGAATCTGCCAAAATTCAGACACCCACACAAGTCCGCCACACCAAAGGTCAGTGATAAACTGGCGAAAACAAAACCTCCACCGTCAAGCCAACAGAAATACGCCCACACTATCACGACACATGAATCCACGCAGCGTTCTTTCAACCGCGGTATTCCATTGGCTGTACACACTGCCGCGCTCAAAATACACACACTTTTACAAAACACAGCCACATTGGACAATTCGAAATACACACACCTGATACACATACACACACCACTCCCACACACCCAATACAATATAAAACACACGCCCACATCATCCACAAACCCCTACGACCAGAATCACTGAGAGAAGGCCAGAGAGAGACACCACAAACAACTACCAAGCATCCACAGGCACACAATACCATCACCCACAGAACTTCCGCGCACCTCACACAACACACCACTAAATATCACCCCTCTTATCACTACACACACCACCCCATGGCACGGCAAAGACACCCCAGGTTCTCTGAGGAGGAGCTCAGGGTAATGGTGGAGGAAACCGTCCGAGTAGAGCCACAGCTATTCGGAGCACAGGTGCAGCACACCTCCATAACTAGGAAGATGGAGCTATGGCAAAGAATAGTGGACAGGGTCAACGCAGTGTGACAGCACCCAAGAAATAGGGATGACATCAGGAAGAGGTGGAACGACCTACGGGGAAAGGTGCGTTCCGTGGTCTCAAGACACCACCTTGCGGTTCAGCGGACTGGCGGCGGACACCCACCTCCTCCCCCACAACTAAGAACATGGGAGGAACAAGTCTTGGCGATTCTGCATCCTGAGGGCCTCGCAGGAGTAGATGGAGGAATGGACTCTGGTAAGTCAAATCTTAACTATTACATCCCCCAACCTACCTGCATGCTATCACATACCCCACCCTCGCCCTCACCCCCATCACTCCAACTCCTCACAAATGTCCCAATATCACAAACCATACATCCCAACACCAAGCCCTGCATGCAACAACAAAGCATGGACACCCATCACCAATGCATGGCCACTGCACATACCTATACACCCCCCTAAACTACCATCACACAAGGTCCCACACAGGAATGCAAGCACTGGCGTACACGGTCACCCACCTATTGCACACACAGATGTAATAAACATCCTTTTATACCCCTTCAGGACCCCTACCCAACGTCACTGGACAGGAGGCTCCAGACATGTCCACACCACCAACAGAAGAGGCCCACAGTGATGACAGCAGCTCTGTCCAACTGGATCTAGATGACCAGCCCGGCCCATCGGGGACCTCGGGACAGTCGGTTCCCCTCACACAGTCACAGGCCACCACAGAGCTTCCCCCCTCTGGAAACACCAGCACAGCACCCACCCAGCGGGCCCATACCTCTGTCCCCAGGACACGTCAATCAGCAGTGTGTCCACCACTACAGGGAACCCAGGCTAACCCACCACCCCAACAACAACAGGGACCTGGGGGCAGTGGTTATGGGCACACCGTTCAGGGGACAGAGGCCCAGGGAAACAGGGGAACTGGGAGGGCTGCTGTGCGACAGGGGGAGGACAGGCCAAGGGAACCCACTCTCCACGAGGCCCTCTCCAACATTATGGGAGCCTACCAACACTCCCAGGAGACGATGGCAACGGTACTGGCCAAGTTTCAGGAGACCCAGCGCCTGTAGGAGGAACAGTATTTGAGCTTCAGGGAGGAACTCCGATCCATCAGTTCCACCCTGGGCACCATCGTAGGGGTGCTAAAGGAAGTACTCAACACCAGGAGGGACACTGTGGCACAACAAGTGGCCCCTGACACTAGCCTGGACGATAACTGCCCACCACCTCCGCCGGCGCTAGTGGACAGGAGGCACCGCCACAGGACCACCACACCAGCACCCCAACCCCTGCAGAGGGAGAACCACCCCGCAAACGGTCCCTGAGATCCAGGACAAAGACAGAGAACGATGCCAAGACCCCCGCCAAGAAATGAGACCACCCTGTTTGTCATCCTTTTGTCCCACTTTGTCACCCTGTCCATTCTCAGACTGCCCCAGCTCCACTTCCTATGCTCATTTGTGCAATGCACCTGTGAGACTAATAGACTGGACTCTGCCATGGACATTCCTCCACCATCACCCCTCACCATTTGACAACCCCCTCCAATATTGAGCATTTAAATAAACACCCTTGAAGCACAACACAATCTGGAGTCAATCTGTGATTTCGAAATAGTGTATTAGCAATTACAGTGTCAAAATGCTCATTCAAATGTAATGTCAACATACCTATGTCACACAGCTCTAGTCCATGAGGAAACACAGCAGATGTCACACAGTGGGACCCACATCTGTGAAATCGTAAGAAAAAGTAACAACTCAGTGACCATACACTGGGTGAAAACGACAGACAGTAGAGAGGTAGTAGTGTTAAAGTACATGTAGTAGGCAGGTTTGTATTCTTACCTGTGTCTCACTGGAAGTATTGCAGGATCACAGAGGTCCTGATGTCGATAACATCATCTTCTGCTTCCTCGTCTTCACTGTCCACAGCCTCCACAGCTGCAACAACACCGCCATTTGGACCATCCTCCTGCAGAAAAGGCACCTGTCGTCGCTAAGCTAAGTTGTGAAGCAAACAGCAGGCCACGATGATCTGGCACACCTTCTTTGGTGAGTAGAATAGGGATCCACCTGCCATATGGAGGCACCTGAACCTGGCCTTCAGGACGCCGAAGGCCCGCTCTATTATCCGCCGAGTTTGCCCATGGGCGTCATTGTAGCGTTCATCTGCCCTTGTCCTGGGATTCCTCACTGGGGTCAGTAGCCATGGCAGGTTGGGGTAACCAGAGTCACCTGCAAATGGCGAGGGACAACTGTTAGACACACACTAAACTGTAGGGATATCACCAGACCCAGACAACCATTCCCACTGACTTGCTTCCAGGTGCTCACCTAATAGCCACACACGGTGCCTCTGGAGTTGACCCATCACATAAGGGATGCTGCTATTCCACAGGATGTAAGCGTCATGCACTGAGCCAGGGAATTTTGCGTTAACATGGGAGATGTAATGGTCTGCCAAACACACCATCTGCACATTCATGGAATGATAACTCTTCCGGTTTCTGTACACCTGTTCACTCCTGCGGGGGGGTACCAAAGCCACATGTGTCCCATCAGTGGCACCTATGATGTTGGGGATATGTCCCAGGGCATAGAAGTCACCTTTCACTGTAGGAAAATCCTCCACCTGAGGGAAAACGATGTAGCTCCGCATGTGTTTCAGCAGGGCAGACAACACTCTGGACAACACGTTGGAAATGGAGTACTGACAGCACCTGCACTTGAGGGGATTCCTGTGGGATGGCGGATACCTGACATCAGGTCTGGCTCCAACTGGGCTCACAGTTCCAGGATTGTGGCACGATCAAGCCTGTAGGTGATAATCACATGTGTTTCCTCCATTGTCGACAGGTCCACCAGCGGTCTGTACACCGGAGGATGCCGCCATCTCCTCACATGTCCCAGCAGACGGTGCCTATGAAGGACAACAGCGAGCACAGAGTCAACCAACTCAGAGGTACGTACCCACAGCTTAGACCGAACACTAATCATAATCCGAAAATTGGCCTGTATGAGTGATGAGGAAAGGCCTGGGTATGTGTGACACAGTTAATAATTAAGCCATTTGGGCCCCTGAAATGGCGGCTGCCTGACCTGTAAAGTGGGACAATGGGATGTGATGTAACTGCGCTGGCGTTGTACACCGTCGCGGTAGGCGGTCGAAGACCGCGGTGCAATTCTGCATTGGTTAACATTGGACCCTATGGGTCCCAGGAGCCAATGACGATGTACGCCGGCGGTGACGGTACGCACCGCCGCGGACGTGACCGCCATTTACTATCTGTTCAATCACTCGATACCTGATCTTCTACAGTAGAGGACCTACACTGCATGTGCTGCTGTGACCTCGGTCTGGAAGAGACAATGGCTTGTGCGTCTGGGGAAAGGGCCCCTGCCTTCACATCGGAGGAGTTGGAGAAACTTGTGGATGGGGTCCTCCCCCAGTACATGCTACTCTACGGTCCTCCAGACAAACAGGTAAGTACACTGGGAGCATGCTGTATGGGCTATGCCAGTGTGGGGTGGGGTGGATGAAAGATGGGGAGGGGAGATTGAGGCGTGCATGAAACGACGGTGAGTGCATGTGCCACATGGCAAGGGTAGGGATGGGGGCCAATGACTGTGATGGTGCAGTTGGTAATAACATTTCTTTTCCCCATGTACAATTCATGTAGGTCAGCACCCACCAGAAAAAGGATATTTGGTGTGCCATCACCAAGGAAGTCCGGACCCTGGGGGTCCACCACAGACTGAGCACCCACTGCCGTAATAGATGGGAGGACATTCGCTGCTGGAGCAAGAAGACGGCGGAGGTCCAGCTGGGGATGGCCTCCCAACGTGGGAGGGGTGCCCGCCGCACCATGACCCCCCTGATATTCAGGATCCTGGCGGTGGCATACCCGTTGGATGTTACCCGGTGGCATACCCGTTGGATGGGCGCTTGAGGGCATTACAGCAGCCACAAGGGGTGAGTACACTCTAATTCTGCTGATTTTGCGCGCAGTGGAAGTGTATGGGTGGGGGAGGTGGGCTGTGGGTTTCCCTAGGCCAGGGCGAGTGTGCTAGTTAGGTCCCCTTGTTCTGGCAGACCATGTGGCACCCCACACCACCTGTGTACAGTGCCAAGTTCACCTAGTCAGGCTCCTGTGTCATCCATGTGTGCAGATGTCAGCCCTAGCCTTGTAGGCCATGTCCCAGGGATTGAACAGTGGATCCCAAGTGCGCGGCGTAGTGCAGGGGGCTTCTGTGTCTGTCGTGTCCGCCAACAGTAGCGGTAATGCATGCACTCAACATGTCTTTCTTCTGTCGTCCCGCCCCCCCCCCCCTTTTGTGGTCTCCCTGTTCTTGTGTGCATTAGTATCATCAGGCGGAGGAGCAGTGGCACCGGAGCAGGAGGGAGCTGCATCCCACATGGCCCTGGAGGGCTAGACTACGGACTCAGAGTTCACCAGTGGGACGGAGGGCGAGGGGAGATCCACGGCGGGGACAGGAGCTGACACCAGTGACACGGACTCGTCCTCTGATGGGAGCTCCCTTGTGGTGGAGGCACCATCTGTGCCCCCCGAATCTACAGGTACAGCCGCCACCCCCCTACCAGCACCGCCCTCCCAGCAGCCCCTCAGCCTTTGCCCCGTGCCCGCTCACTCAGGAGGGTGGGCATCACCTTCGCCCCAGGCACCTCAGGCCCTGCCCCAGTCACCCCTGCTGCCCTCATGAGGAGGCCATTGACCTCCTCAGGTCCCTCACTGTTGGGCAGTCTACCATTTTGAATGCCATCCAGGGTGTAGAAAGGCAGTTGCAACAAACAAATGCATTCCTGGAGGGCATTCATTCTGGTCAGGCGGCCCTTCAGCGAGCTTTTCAGACTCTGGCCTCAGCACTGATGGCAGCCATTGTCCCTGTGTCTAGCCTCCACCCTCCAACTTCCTCCATCCAGACCCAATCCCCTATACCTCAGCCTATCCCAAGCAAACCTTCAGACCAGCATGCACACACCTCAACACACAAGGGAAGCTCAGGCAAACATAAGTACCACACATCCCACAGGCACTCATGGAAGCATCACACACATGCAGACACACCAATATCCACTGTCTCCACTTTGTCCCCCTCCTCCTCGTCTCCCTCCTCCCTTCCAGTCTTGTCTACACTCACACCTGCATGCACTACATCTACAGCCACCACTTCCATCACCAGCACACCCACCACCACACCCCGCTCATGTGCAGCCACCACCCCCACTACCATTCACACGTCCCCTGTGCCCTCTCCCAATGTGTCTGTGACGCCCCCTCCCAAGATACACAAACGCAGGCACACATCAACCCAACAGCCATCCACCTCACGACAGCCTCCAGCGCATGCACCTTCACCCAAAGTCACCAAACGAACACCTCCTACAAACACAATCTCTTCCTCCACTCCCAAACCCCCTCCAGCTACCCGTCCCAGTGTTCCCAAGAAACTTTTCCTGTCCACCCTTGACCTCTTTCCCTCACCTCCCCCACCCCGTCCGTCTCCTAGGGCCCGACTCTCCAGGTCCCAACCTAGCACCTCAGCCACAACATCTCTGGGACCAGAGGTGCCTGTAGTCACCAGAATCTGGAGTGCACCGGCCACCAGGGCAGCCAGTGTGGCACGGAGCCACAGCACGGACAGTCCCCCACTTGTCAAGCATCAAAAGTTGGCCAGTGCCCGTCGGGAGAGGGGGAAGACTCCAGCCACCAAAGCTGCTCCCAGGGGTACAGGTAGGAGCGTGGAGTCAGCTGCGACACCTTCCAAGGTGGGGAAGGCCCACAAGAAAGTCAGCGAATCTGGGAAGAGCAGCATGGCAGAGAAGACCGCCATCATCCCCGCTGCCCAGGAGGCCACCGCCAGCACCAGCCCTGCTGCCCAGGACAGGACCGCCAGACCAGCCCTGCTGCCCAGGACAGGACCGCCAGACCAGCCCTGCTGCCCAGGACAGGGCCGCCAGACCAGCCCTGCTGCCCAGGACAGGGCCGCCAGACCAGCCCTGCTGCCCAGGACAGGGCCGCCAGACCAGCCCTGCTGCCCAGGACAGGGCCGCCAGACCAGCCCTGCTGCCCAGGACAGGGCCGCCAGACCAGCCCTGCTGCCCAGGACAGGGCCGCCAGACCAGCCCTGCTGCCCAGGACAGGGCCGCCAGACCAGCCCTGCTGCCCAGGACAGGGCCGCCAGACCAGCCCTGCTGCCCAGGACAGGGCCGCCAGACCAGCCCTGCTGCCCAGGACAGGGCCGCCAGACCAGCCCTGCTGCCCAGGACAGGACCGCCAGACCAGCCCTGCTGCCCAGGAGGCCACTGCCAGCACCAGCCCTGCTGCCCAGGACTGAACCGCCAGCACCAGCCCTGCTGGGCCAGACGGGACCGCCAGCACCAGCTCTGCTGGGCCAGACGGGACCGCCAGCACCAGCCCCGCTGGGCCAGACGGGACCGCCAGCACCAGCCCCGCTGGGCCAGACAGGACCGCCAGCACCAGCCCCGCTGGGCCAGACAGGACCGCCAGCACCAGCCCCGCTGGGCCAGACAGGACCGCCAGCACCAGCCCCGCTGGGCCAGACAGGACCGCCAGCACCAGCCCCGCTGGGCCAGACAGGACCGCCAGCACCAGCCCCGCTGGGCCAGACAGGACCGCCAGCACCAGCCCCGCTGGGCCAGACAGGACCGCCAGCACCAGCCCCGCTGGGCCAGACAGGACCGCCAGCACCAGCCCCGCTGGGCCAGACAGGACCGCCAGCACCAGCCCCGCTGGGCCAGACAGGACCGCCAGCACCAGCCCCGCTGGGCCAGACAGGACCGCCAGCACCAGCCCCGCTGGGCCAGACCGGACCGCCAGCAGCTGAGTCACTGCAAAGGACCCCTCCGCCACAAGCACCGCTGAACAGGGTTCTGCCACCACAAGCACCGCTGAACAGGGCTCTGCCACCACAAGCACCGCTGAACAGGGCTCTGCCACCACAAGCACCGCTGAACAGGGCTCTGCCACCACAAGCACCGCTGAACAGGGCTCTGCCACCACAAGCACCGCTGAACAGGGCTCTGCCACCACAAGCACCGCTGAACAGGGCTCTGCCACCACAAGCACCGCTCACAAGCACTGCTGAACAGGGCTCTGCCACCACAAGCACTGCTGAACAACTGCTGAACAGGGCTCTGCCGCCACAAGCACTGCTGAACAGGGCTCTGCCGCCACAAGCACTGCTGAACAGGGCTCTGCCGCCACAAGCACTGCTGAACAGGGCTCTGCCGCCACAAGCACTGCTGAACAGGGCTCTGCCGCCACAAGCACTGCTGAACAGGGCTCTGCCGCCACAAGCACTGCTGAACAGGGCTCTGCCGCCACAAGCACTGCTGAACAGGGCTCTGCCGCCACAAGCACTGCTGAACAGGGCTCTGCCGCCACAAGCACTGCTGAACAGGGCTCTGCCGCCACAAGCACCGCTGAACAGGGCTCTGCCGCCACAAGCACCGCTGAACAGGGCTCTGCCGCCACAAGCACCGCTGAACAGGGCTCTGCCGCCACAAGCACCGCTGAACAGGGCACCGCCGCCACAAGCACTGCTGCCTATGACACCGCTGCAACAAGCACTGCTGCCTATGACACCGCTGCAACAAGCACCGCTGGCCCATGAGCGCCAAGGGCACTGACGCTACTTAGTCCGTCACGAGCAGGATAAAGCACTCTGGGCACAAAGCCCCCTCCAGAACCAGTGGAGTATCACATCCACTACCTCTGTCCTTGGCAGGATGAAGCACTCTGGGCACAATGCCCCCTCCAGAACCAGTGGAGACTGTTATCCACTTGAGAGACTGTGGCTTTGCACTCCCCAGGATGGAACAGTGGGCAAACCACCCGCTGTAGAGACTTGAGAGACTGTGGCTTTGCACTCCCCAGGGTGGAACAGTGGGCAAACCACCCACTGTAGAGACTTGAGAGACTGTGGCTTTGAACTCCCCAGGATGGAACAGTGGGCATGTGGCCCCCTCGTGGATTTGGCGTTGTGCACTCACCCGGCTGAGGTGCCCCCCCTTTCCCTTCCCCCTGAGATGCCTGTTTTATTGCTATCTGATGCCTGTGCAGTGTTCTCTATCATGTTCGGGGATTGAGTGTCGGCCTCGCCCATACCGTGTGGGCCCAGTGTTCCACGGACTTCAATGGAGCACTACCTGGACTACTATTCTTGGTGTATATTTTGTTTATAGTATATATATATATATATATATTTTTGCGTACTGGATTTTAATATATTACAATGGTTACACTAATTTCCTTTTGTCCTTGCATTCATCCCATGGGGGCTGGGGGTGTAACTGTTATGTATCATGCTGTATTAGTGTGTGTGTTGTCGTGGGTGAGGTTGGGGGTGTTGCATGTTTCGTGTGTGTGTCCCTGTTTTTTCCCTCCCCCCTCCCCTGTGTCGTAGGTGCAGTACTCACCGTGGTCTTCGCCGCCGTCGTTCATGCTCCTGATAGAGGAGCAAGAAGATAAGGGCTGGCAGGATGTGGAGTTCGGGTTCCATGGCGTCCGGATTCCTCGTGGGGTGTGTAGAGGTGAGCGTTTTCCCTTTGAAGTCCTGTTTCCGCTGTGTTTTTGTTTGCGGTGAATCCGCCCCGGAAAATGTGGCGGATTGGTAGGTTGTGATACTGTGGGCGGTACATTGTCTTCCGCCTATCTGTTGGCGGTGACCGCCAAGCTGTTTGTTTGTACCGCCGTGGCGGTCGGAGTGTTAAAGTGGCTGTCTTTGTTGGCGGTTTCCGCCACGGTCATGATTCCATTTTTTTTTCCACCGGCCTGTTGGCGGTCTTACTGCCTCTTTAACACCAACCGCCAGGGTTGTAATGACCACCATAGTAATGTGTTTTGTATGTCCTGACAGTGAAATACTGCTAAATTCATTTATCACTGTTGCAAGGCTGTCCCTCTCATAGGTTAACATGGGAGCTACCTTTAAAAGAGATTAAAGTGTAGATTCCCTTTGGGAGCGGATGGACATGCGGAGTTTGGGGTCTCTGAGCCCACAATACATCTTTTAGTAAAGTTGATTTAAGATTGTGTGTTTCAAAATGCCACTTTTAGAAAGTGAGTATTTTCTTGCTTATACCATTTCTGTGACTCTGCCTGTTTGTGGATTCTCTGTCTGGGTCAGTTTGACAGTTGGGCGGGTTGCACCTCACACGAGACAGTGATACAAAGGGAGCTGGGGTGTAGTCTGCCTTTCCTGATGAACCAACTGTGCTAGGAGGGAGAGGAGGGGTGGTCACTCACACTTGAAAGGGCTGTGCCTGCCCTCACACAATGCAGTCTCCAACCCCCTGGTGAGTGTCTGGGGCCTGGCCTTGGCAAGGCAGGATTTCATATGCAAGAGAGACTTTGCTTTGAAGTAGGCCTACTTCAAAGGAGAAATTGGTTATGAGAAGGGCACCCAAAACTACAAACTTTAGAGCACTTCTGGAAACAAGAGGATTCTCTGCCTGGAGAAGAGCTGAAAAGTTGAGGAAGAAGAGCTGCCCTGCCTGTGACTGTGCTTTGTGTAGCTATCCTGCAGTTGCTTCTTTTGCCTGAGTAACAGTGCGCTAACAGTGTTAGTGTGTGTTTTAAACTACATAAAGACTCTTTTTGCTTTTAATTGATAACTTGACTTGCGTATTGTGGGTTTTTGTCATTTTGGTCTTGTTTTGTTTAGATCAATATTTTCTATTTTTCTAAACCTGTGTTGTGTCATTTTGTAGTGTTTTCATTAAGTTACTGTGTGTGTTGGTACAAATACATTACACCTAGCACTCTGAAGTTAAGCCTACTGCTCTGCCAAGCTACCAAGGGGGTAAGCAGGGGTTAGCTGAGGGTAATTCTCTTTTACCCTGACTAGAGTGAGGGTCCTTGCTTGGAAAGGGGGTAACCTGACTGCCAACCAAAGACCCCGTTTCTAACAATATCTAACTGAGATATGAAGCGGAATAGGCATCTACCGACACTGACTCTGGTGCCGGCCAGAACCATGCATTCTGAGTTGGAGCCAGTGCCTTTTTTGTTCTCAAAACCTTTAAGGTTACCTTAACCCCTTATATGAGCCCGAGGACAACTGGTGCAAGGAACTAGAGGATGCCATTGGTTTGGACACCTCACCAAGCACTGGCTTGATCTCTTCTCCCACTGTGACCTTTTTTTTTGTTTCAGCAGTGGTGTACTGGGCAGCTGAGGTCCTGGACCTTCAGCTGTCCTTGGTGGCAGTCAAGATGAATGTCTTCACATAGGTGCTTCAGCTGGGAGTTGCCCCCTTTGAACCTTTCCTCCCCTTTAATGAAGGCCTTACGGACATCCTGCTTGGGGCCTGATCCAAGCCATACACAGGGTTTCCTGTGCAAAGGACAATCGCCCACTACCATTGCCCCACTCTGGGGATCCCAGTTTCCTCACCCAGCACCCCACCTCAGAGAGGTTGGTGGTCCATGCCTCCACCTCAGAAGTCAACCCTGGCCCGTTCCCTATCAGTCCAATGGATAGGGAATCCAAAAGGTCTATCACTTCAGTCAGTGAACACTGCGTGTCTTTTGGGCCGATACACCCACTCAGTTTTGGATTTGGTAGCACAAGTGCTGCACATGGTCTCTGAGGGGGCCACACCATAGTGTCACGGGTAATTACATGTGGCAGAGACACAGCAAAGTTCAATATTTGCTGCATACTGGATGTGACAGACCCGCTAGGCAGAGCTATTGTGTCATGAGTGGCATTAAGCCACCACACAGGGTTGAGAAACATTGGCTTTTTAGGGGATGTCCAAGCTTCCTTTAAGGACATGCCCTTCGATGACTCCCACCTCTTTGGCGAAAAGGCAGAGACTACGCTAGAGCCTTTTAAGGACAGCCAAGCTACTGCCAGGTCATTGGGCTTCTGCACGGCCCCCCTGCCAACCCTAGTCTGCCTTTTGCCTATTCCATGGGTATGGTAGGGGCTACTAGCTGTGTCCATCCCTGCCCATGCACCAAGGGCAACATTCTTCTCAGCCTTCTTGTTGCTGTGGACGTGGCTCCCAAAGACAATGTGGGACCACCCAGTCTGCCTCTCCACCGGCAGCCGCAGCCTCCAAACCCTTTTACTTTGGCCTCATACCACCACGGGCACCCAGTGGGTGGCAGGATATGCCATCACCTGCCCTAGTGCCAATCTATAACATCAGGCAAGTGGGTACTTCAGATCATCTAACCGGTTTACTCCTTTCACTTTTTGAAAATCCCACCACCCATGCCACCTTCTGACGACAGGCTGACAGAGAACCACCTCTCTCTCCTCTGTCAGGAAGTATAGGCTCTTTAGGGAAAAGGAGCCATCAAGAGGGTCCCGGCATCATAAGTAGTTCATGGTTGCTATTCCTGCTGCTTTCTCGTGCCCAAAAATGATGGAGGCCTTCATCCTATTCTAAGCCTGCACCTGCTCTACTTCTTCCAGAAGAAGGAGAAGTTCATATTAGCTCAGGTCCTGTCTGCCTTCATTCCGAGAAATTGAATGGTAGCGCTGGAATTGCAGGATGTCTACTTCCATAACCCCATCCAGCTTGCCCACAGGCGTTACCTGTGGTTCACGGTGGTCCATAACCACTTTCAGTCCCTGTTCTCCCCTTTGGCCTCACCAGCACCTCTCGAGGGTTAATCAAGGTGAATGCAGTGGTTGTAGCACATCTGTGGAGGTTAAAGGGTCTAGCTTTCCCCTATATCGATGACTGGCTGTTCAAGGCTGGCTTGCTCCAGGCAATCGTCTCTCACCTCCAGACTATGGCAGACCTCTTGCCATTGCGGGAGTTCACTGTCAACTGTGGTGGTGTCACACCCGACTTCCTCACAGACCCTCCCTTTTATCTGAGCTGTTGTGGACACAGTGCAGTTTTGGATCTATCCTCCCGAACAGTGAGTCCAAGATATTCAGGTTATGATTCTGATGTGTCAAACTCTATCCTGGATTTTTGTGAGACTGACTCTCAGGCTGTTGGGCCTCATGGCCTCCTGCATCCCACTGGTAACACATGCCTGTTAGGCATAGTGGGTGCAGCATCAGGGAAATCTCTCTGGCCTGGTTTAGATCTCAGAGGGAACTTCATGAGACCTACAGTGGTGGCTGATGAATTGCAATCAAGTCAGCAGCAGGCCTCTCTCCTTTCCTGAGAAGGGTCTGCCAATGCGTCACTCTTGGGTTGAGGCAGAGATTAGAGGTCTTGTTGGACCGGGGGGCTACCCGACTGGTAAAAAAATCCTTTCATCCTTTGATCAAGGGAAGGCGAGTGCAGGTGTTCAGGACAACACCACTGCCATGTGGTACTGCAACAAACAGGACAAGTGGGGTTGTGGATCCTGTGTGAAGAGGCTATGCCCCTCTGGACTTGCCTGAAACATCAGGGCATTTACCTAGTGGTTCAATATGAGGTGGGCTGTTTGAACGCTAGAGGGGACAAACAGCCTTCAATGCCTTGCGGGTCAAAAAAAGGCATCACCGTCCAGAGAATAATGGGGAGAATCTTGGTTAGATATGTTTGCTACTGCCGAAAACATGCAGTGTCAGCGCTTCTGCATGCTAGAATTTCCAAGGCAGCTCTCGCTCAGATACGCTTTTTGTGTGTAGTGGAGTTCAGGCCTCTTGTACGTCTTTCTGCCGATACCAGTCCTGCCCAGTGTTCTCGAGAACATCTGGAACGACTCCCAGATTCCCTCTGCCAACCCTGCAGAGAATTTGACATCTGTTAACATCTCTGTATGGAGTTGCCACAGTGGCACTCTAGGGAGTACCCTCTCAGTGACTATGCTCATTATATTGAGGAGTGATCCGATAGATATGTCACCCCTGTGTAGTTAAACACATAGCCGGACTGTACTAGGATGTTATCTAGCCTACTGTATGTACCCTAGGCAGGTGTGTGTGGGTGTGTGTGTGTGTAGCATGCATATGTTTTGGTTTTCTGCTTCACTAGTCTCCAAAGGTCCACCAAACCCAAGCCAGACATCGGCCTCACCAATGAGTAATTTGTGTGGTTTAATTGCTTGTTTGGGTGGATGTCTGTCAAGGCCCCTATGTAATATACAATTAAAGTCAACTTCCCAGATTATATCTGCAGGCAGTTATGGAGAAACCTTCGGACAAAGTCCAAGAGAAAAACGTCCTTGTCCACATTAAGGGCATGCACATTACCACACCTATATTATGCAAATTCAGTGTCCTAGTCACTATTAGGTATCTGCCCTCTTCATCTACCACCAGGTCACGAAGGAGCAAGACTCCAGGCACCTCGCAAACTAGCATCCCCTTGCATATCTGGAACAGGTGGGTGTGTATACTTGACCCCTCCATTTCTTATATACCTAGTGATATGCATCCCACTTAGTCTCCTGTAGCAGTGATATGCAAATCCCATAACTTCTGAGGTAACAACAGTATGTGGTGACACTATATGGGGTTATTTAAGCCCCGGATATTTCTGGTAATCATTTTATATATGCCTGCTATGTTATCCTCTGTGATGGTGCCCTCTGCGCTCCACTGTGGTGTGTCATCCTCTGCCTTCTTGTCCTGATCCAAAAAACCTGTGATCTCATTGTGGACATGGAACTCTAGAAAACTTCCACAACTCCCCACTACCATAATCGAGTAGTGTTATGTGTCCCTCTCAACTGCCCCAACCATATATAGGACAGCAGGGAAATCAGTAACACCACCCTCCTAAACAATAAGAACAAACCATTTGGTTGCACTGTGGAGGAGCACCTCCCTTCAGCGGCCACTCCACCCCCACACGCATTTGCAGAGGACCAGGGTGTGCTAATCCTGGCCATGCCGCACTCAGCCCTCTGCCAGCAAGGGATGCATCTTACTAAATCGTTGTTGAAGTTACAGTTTAACCCCTCAGCTGCTACCCCTACTCCCATATTTAAACATTAAATCACACTAAAGTGCTGAGAAACACAATAGCTCCAACTAGGGCTATCACAGCATTGTTGATGGAGTCGTTCCCAATAATCTGCCGCCACAGGCATCGGTTGCGATGCGTCAGTCCTTTCTGACCCGGCGGGTCGATGGATACAGTCGGTCTAGATGTGATGTGTCAACTTCATGGCATCGCAGTGACCCTGCGTGACGTCAGCGGTGTCACAACAATGTCGGACATGCGTTGCAGGCGGCGGTCATTGCGTGCAGCGATATCCATGTAGCGGGAGAAGGCTGCGGCGTCGGTGCTGGCATCGCTGAAGTCGTTCCTAGCGTCTCTAAAGTTGTTTCTGGAGTCGCTGAAGTCAGAAAACTAGCTGAGAGCTAGTGGGTGGAGTCTTTGCTGTCCCTGAGACTTCAAAGCAGGAGACAAGCTCAATCCAAGCCCTTGGAGAGCACTTTTTGGGAAGGCCGATTCCTTTCAGCAAAGTTAGATGCCGGCAGGGCAGCAGTCCTTCTCAGCAAAGCAGTCCAGATGAATCCTTAGGGCAGCAAGGGAGCTCCTCTGACAGAGTTCATGTGTAGATCCAGAAGTGTCTGATTTGGTGGGGTGAGAGACCCAGTTTATATATCCAAAATGCCTTTGAAGTGGGGGAAACTCAAAGAGTGATTTTGAAGTGCCTAAGTTCCCCTTTCAGCCCAGTCCTCTCGGCCAGAATCACTCTGGGGACGTGTGGGGGGCAAGGGGTGTGGGGGGGGTTTTATCAGTCCTTTGTGTGAGGGCAGGCCACTGGCCTTTGAAATGTAAGTGTGAGCCCCTCCATGCATCCTGCCTAGGAAGGCCCATTCAGTATGCAGATAAATGCAGATGTGACAGAGTGTCCTACGTTTATGGTTGTCTTGGTGGAATGTGCAAGGGAAGCTGTCAATCTGCACAGACCAGATGCGGATTGGAAACTGGCTGTAAGGCACAGATAGCAGTAAGTGCAGAGAAATGCCCACTTTTTACAAGTGGCATTTCTAAAATAGTAATATTAAATCCAACTTCACCAGTAAGCAGGATTTTTTATTACCATTCTGTCAATACCAAACAAGACATGACTACTCCTTCCAGATTATGATCTACCACTTAAGAGTATTTGAGGGCTGTTCTAATTCCTATGAGAGGAGCAGGTCTCACAGTAGTGGAAAACAAATTTGAGTTTTTCACTACCAGGACATGTAAAACGCATATGTACATGTCCTGATTTTACCTACATAACACCCTGCCCTATGTGTTATGTGGGACCTACCTTAGGGGTGACATATATGTAGAAAAAGGGTAGTTTAGGGCTAGGCAAATAGTTTAAGTGCCAAGTTGAAGTGGCAGTGAAACTGCACACACAGGCCTTGCAATGGCAGGCCTGAGACATGGTTAAGGGGCTACTTATGTGGGTGACACAATCAGTGCTGCAGGTCCACTAGTAGCATTTTATTTACAGGCCCTGGGCACATGTAGTGCTCTTCTTCTTCTTGTGCTCTTTACTAGGGACTTGCAGGTAAATTAAGTATGCTATTTGGGTAGGAACCAATGTTACCATGTTTAGGGGAGGGAGCGTATGCACTTTAGGACTGGACAGCATTAGTAAAGTGCGCAGAGACCTAAAACCAACAAAAACAGAATCAGAAAAATGGAGGAAGGGAGGCAGGCAAAAAGTTGGGGGATGACCACCCCAAGGCTGTCAGGCTCCTTTACGTTTTCCCAGATAATGTATCCACACCCAATGTGATTTTTTCTTTTTCAACACACTGGAGATTCTAAAGTTCACAGGGTTTGTGGATTCCCCTAGATGGAACAGAGAAAATAGGCAAAATATGCAAACATTTGAGGTTTTATGTGAATAATAGGGAAAAAGTGCTCCAAATAAGTCTATTTTTCCCCTAAAAATGGCATCCACCAACAGTTTGCTGTACTAAAGTCACCATCTTTCCAACTTTCAGGAACCTGCAGAGCTGATTCAAAAAAACTTATTTTTTTTACCAGAGTTTTGGCATTTTTCTAAGAGGTACCCATGTTCCATATTTTGTGTGCTCTCAACCTTCTTCCAGTTTGTGGTAGAAACCAGTGTAAAACCTATGGTTGATCCAGAAATGATTTATAGATTTCTGAAAAGTAGACACACTTCTGAATTTAACAGGGGATCATATGTGTAGCTCCCTCAAGGTTTTCTCAAGGAAAAAACAGTTGAAAAAAAAAAAAATATATATATATATATATATATATTGACAATAAGTGGGAAAAATACGGGCATTTGTGACAACATTTTCATCTGTAACATTTTTTCACTATGGTGGATTTACAAAAGCCATATACCATTACGACCGCTAGACCCTTCTGGTTGTGGCCATGTATAGAGGTTTGTAGGCTGTCCAAGAACCTGAGGTACCCAAAGCCAACAACTGAGCGGCACCATTCAATATATTTTTATTTAGTACAGAGTATAGACTAATTCATATACCAAAATAGGCAGAGTGAAAAATGAGTATCAAGGAAACCTATGCATTTCAGAAATCAGCACAAGATTTGGAATTGAGAAGCAGTTGTTATTTGTACATCTCTGAATTTGTGGGTACCCTTACTAGTTTATGATTTAGAGTGTATTTTTCAAAATGTCATCTGTCTTACATATACATTGGCTTACATTTGAAAGGCACAAATGCAAATGAAATCCAATTGGTAATTGTAGGAAACTGACCTGCTGTGTGGTGAGCACCTATGGTTTTATCACTTAATACCAGGTCCAGATATCCCCCATTAGTGAAGTGTAAGCAGTGTCTAGGAAGGCAGGACTGTCTAGAGGTAGCGGTAGATGAGCAGCCAAGACTTATCCAGGAGACATGCAAAGCTTATGCAATACTGCTGTAGTCACACAGTACTTACACACAAGAAAAGAACCACACAGTGTTACAAAAATAAAGGTACTTCATTATGGTAATACAAATACTAAAATACTGTAAAGCAATACCCCAACTGGAGGTAAGTAAACACACTATTATATACACATTAGTAATCAGAAAATAACATAGAAAGCAATAGTCATTGGTAAAAAAAAGTCGCAAACAGTGAGGGCCCTGGGGGGGACCAAACCATATACTAAGAAAGTGGAATGTGAAAGGCAATCCCCCCACCCAAGGATGTGGAATCAGGAGAAGGGAGCTGGAGGAACTAGTAACCCCAAAAGGTAAGTACCAGGGTGCCCCCAGTGACCAGGAGAGCAGAGGTAAGTACCTGGTTTTCCCCTAAATCAAACAGGAGGATTTTGGAAAAGGATTGTACAAGACCCAGACATGACTTGAGGAACCCAAAGGTGGATCCTGACAGAAGAGGCACTGCAAAGGAAGGGGACCAGCTCAAGTTTGTGATGGAGTGTGCGGTTGTGGCAGGAGCCCCCTACCCACCCTTCTATCGGTGCAGGACCAGGTAGATGGTGGATGAAGAACATCAGCAGTGCAGAACACGAGCAGAAGAGGAGTTCCAGAAGTGTTGTCCTACATCAGCGGCCGTGATGCAGTCAGTCAGTGGTACGGGAACCCTACCAACAAGCCTTGGCAAATGCAAGATTTGGAGAAGAAGGTTTTGCAAGGCTGAAATGGACCAGCAAGGTCCAGGGAACCCGCCCCAAGGATGGGAGTCTGGGATGACCCTCAGAAGCTGGGAGAGTCACAAGAAGAGGAGGCAGCCCCCACAGGCGACCCACGGGCAGCAGGCGTCGCAGTGAGGCTCAGGCAGCACCCCTGAAGAGGAGTACTATGTCGCTGGAGCAGCAGGCAGGAGATTGGGCTTTGCAGGAAGGAGTGCTGGTGGCCAGGGCTACATGGAGTCTGAAGATCTCTAGGAGGAGGAAAAAAACAGCCTTGGTAGCTGCAAGAGTCATGGTGCACAGGGGTACTGTCTTGCAAGGAGCGGCAAGGGCTTACTGTCTCCCAAGTTGGAAAGCTGGTAGTGAGGACCAAGAGTACCACTCCAGACCACCACCTGTGATGCAGGATCCACGCAGCTCTGGAGGAGAGAAGATCCATGCAGCCGGTCATCATTGCAGTTGGTGCCTGTGGATGCAGGAGAGTGACTCCTTCACTTCAAGGGAGATTCCTTCTTACTTCTTGTGCAGGCTGAAGACTTGTCACCCTCAGAGGATACACAGCCGGGGAAATGTTGCAGTTGTTGGAAGGAGCTGGAGAAACAATGTTGCAGAGCAACGTCGTCTGCAGATCGTCGGTTCCTAGAGGGTCCAGTTGCAGTACCATTGGCCAGAAGATAAAGTAAATGATGCAGAGGAGCCCTGCTGGAATCTTGCACGTTGAATCTGAGAACCTACCCAAGAGGGAGACCCTAAATAGCCAAGGAAGGGGGAATTGGTCACCTAGGAGGATGACCACCTATCAGGAGGGGGCTGTGACGTCGCCTGCCTGACCTGGCCACTCAGATGCTCCCAGGGGCCTCTGCCAACCTTGGATTCAAGATGGCAGAATCAAGTGGCCACCTGGAGGAGTTCTGGGCACCATCCCTGGGGTGGTGATGGACAGGGCAGTGGCCACTCCCCTTTCCATTGTCAAGTTTCATGCCAGAGTAGAGACCGGGGGTCCCTGGACTGATGCAACCTGGTTTATGCAAAGAGTGCCATATAGGTGCACTTCAAAGCATACCGGTGGCTTGGGGAGGCTACCCTTCCTAAGCCATAATACACCTATTTCCAAGGGAGAGGGTGTTACCTCCCTTTTCCACAGGAAATCCTTTGTTCTGCCTTCCTCTGCCTGAGTTGGTCAAGCAGCAGGAGGTCAGAAACCTAACAAAGGATGAACATGGCAAACAGGTCAAGCACTCACCCATACGTGCCATAGTAATGCACAATGGGATAATTTTAATTCATATGTGATACATTTGTTTTGACGTGAGCGTACTCGTTCTTAATACATGTGTTAGGATTTCCACACCACTCACAAGGGTGAGAATATTCATACATGCGCTTTAACTACCCCTCACTCGCATAGAAGAATAGGTAGATGAGCATATAGGTCCTGATGAAATGCTAATTGATTGTTTTTCGACACACTTAGGCATGAAACATGTTGACCAGTAGCTAAGCTCTATGTACACTTTCTTGATCTTACAGGAGACGAAAAACCCTTGCACTTAAGAGGCTTGGACTATTATATTCTACAGCCTCTTTATTTCATCATAGACTCAGAACCCTATTAAACAGATAGTCCTACCTAGACTATATTTGATTTTATCTCACTTTTTCATTCCAATCTTCTCACTCACTGACTGCACATACATCCACCACTCCAGTCCGTCAGAGGCAATTAAAATATCTCTTGCAGGGCCCATTGGGCATTGCAGCCCCATCCTAACGTGGAGCAAGCCCAATGATGAAGCATGCTACCTTTGGGTGGGTGAGAGCACTTGCTCCTTAAGAGCGCATGCTCCAAATAACCACACACAGACTCCACTGTGAGTCTTATCTAGTCAAACACAGAACAGTAAACTCCTTATTTAATCATTGGGGACAGTAAACAGGACTCTCCTGCCTCTTTCTGTGCTTAGAGCAGACCTTACATTGACGACATGGTCAAGCCTTTTTAGGTGTTTTATGAATGCGATCAGCAAAGTGTCACTCCTGCAGTCTTGCCACTTCCTCCAGAACATATGAAGTGGAGGCTGCTGCTTCTGTAACAGTAAGACTTTAAGTGATGGGCAACTGAAAGTTGAGGGAAGACATGAGTCTTCCTGTGGTTTTGTGACGATAAACAACATGCACATTGTATGTTGCCATCTGGATGAGGTGGGTAAACAGTTTTGTGTACCAAAGTGGGAGTTTTATGACTTGCATTGTATGGCTGAAGAACCTGGTTGTTCTTATCCACTTCTCCCATGTACTTGTTGTAATCAAGTGTACAGGTGGGCTTGTGAACTTCGCCCATCTGACCACAAACTGTGACAGGGGAAGTGCTCTCATCATGATCTGTGGTGAGCACATACACATCACGCCTATCCAAGAAGCTGACAGTAACGCAACACAGTCTCTAACTGAGATATGAAGCGGAATAGGCATCTACCGACACTGACTCTAGTGCCGGCCAGAACCATGCATTCTGAGTTGGAGCCAGTGCCTTTTTTGCTCTCAAAACCTTTAAGGTTACCGTAACCCCTTAGATGAGCCCGAGGACAACTGGTGCAAGGAACTAAAGGATGCCATTGGTTTGGACACCTCACCAATCACTGGCTTGATCTCTCGTCCCACTGTGACCTATTTTTTCTTTTTTTTTTGCAGCAGTGGTGTACTGGGCAGCTTAGGTCCTGGACCTTCAGCTGTCCTTGGTGGCAGTCAAGATGAATGTCTTCACATAGGTGCTTCAGCTGGGAATTGCCCCCTTTGAACCTTTCCTCCCCTTTAATGAAGGCCTTACGGACATCCTGCTTGGGGCCTGATCCAAGCCATACACAGGGTCTCCTGTGCAAAGGACAATCGCCCACTACCATTGCCCCACTCCGGGGGATCCCTGTTTCCTCACCCAGCACCCCACCTCAGAGAGGTTGGTGGTCAATGCCTCCACCTCAGAAGTCAACCCTGGCCGTTCCCTATCAGTCCAATGGATAGGGAATCCAAAAGGTCTATCACTTCAGTCAGTGAACACTGCGTGTCTTTTGGGGCGATACACCCACTCAGTTTTGGATTTGGTAGCACAAGTGCTGCACATGGTCTCTGAGGGGGCCACACCACAGTGTCACGGGTAATTACATGTGGCAGAGACACAGCAAAGTTCAATATTTGCTGCATACTGGATGTGACAGACCCGCTAGGCAGAGCTATTGTGTCATGAGTGGCATTAAGCCACCACACAGGGTTGAGAAACATTGGCTTTTCAGGGGATGTCCAAGCTTCCTTTAAGGACATGCCCTTCGATGACTCCCACCTCTTTGGTGAAAAGGCAGACTCCGCGCTAGAGACTTTTAAGGACAGCCAAGCTAATGCCAGGTCATTGGGCTTCTGCACGCCCCCCCTGCCAACCCTAGTATCCCTTTTGCCTATTCCATGGGTATGGTAGGGGCTACTAGCTGTGTCCATCCCTGCCCATGCACCAAGGGCAACATTCTTCTCAGCCTTCTTGTTGCTGTGGACGTGGCTCCCAAAGACAACGTGGGACCACCCAGTCTGCCTCTCCACCGGCAGCCACAGCCTCCAAAACCTTTTACTTTGGCCTCATACCACCACGGGCACCCAGTGGGTGGCAGGATATGCCATCACCTGCCCTAGTGCCAATCTATAACATCAGGCAAGTGGGTACTTCAGATCACCCAACCGGTTTACTCCTTTCACTTTTTGGAAATCCCACCACCCATGCCACCTTCTTACGACAGGCTGACAGAGAACCACCTCTCTCTCCTCTGTCAGGAAGTATAGGCTCTTTTGGGCAAAGGAGTCATCAAGAGGGTGCCGGCATCATAAGTAGTTCATGGTTGCTATTCCTGCTGCTTTCTCGTGCCCAAAAATGATGGAGGCCTTCATCCTATTCTAAGCCTGCACCTGCTCTACTTCTTCCAGAAGAAGTTGTTCATATTAGCTCAGGGCCTGTCTGCCTTCATCCAGAGAAATTGAATGGTCGCGCTAGAATTGCAGGACGTCTACTTCCATAACCCCATCCAGCTTGCCCACAGGCGTTACCTGTGGTTCACGGTGGTCCATAACCACTTTCAGTCCCTGTTCTCCCCTTTGGCCTTACCAGCACCTCTTGAGGGTTAATCAAGGTGAATGCGGTTTTTGTAGCACATCTGTAGAGGTTAAAGGTTCTAGTTATCCCCTATATCGATGACTGGCTGTTCAAGGCTGGCTTGCTCCAGACAGTCGTCTCTCACCTCCAGACTATGGCAGACCTCTTGCCATCGCGGGAGTTCACTGTCAACCGTGGTGGTGTCACACCCGACTTCCTCACAGACACTCCCTTTTATCTGAGCTGTTGTGGACACAGTGCAGAATTGGATCTATCCTCCCGAACAGTGAGTCCAAGATATTCAGGTTATGATTCCGATGTGTCAAACTCTATCCTGGATTTTAGTGAGACTGACTCTCAGGCTGTTGGGCCTCATGGCCTCCTGCATCCTACTGGTAACACATGCCTGTTGGCATAGTGGGTGCAGCATCAGGGAAATCTCTCCGGCCTGGTTTAGATCTCAGAGGGAACTTCATGAGACCTGCAGCGGTGGCTGATGAATTACAATTAAGTCAGCAGCAGGCTTCTCTCCTTTCCTGAGAAGGGTCTGCCAATGCGTCACTCTTGGGTTGAAGCAGAGATTAGAGGTCTTGTTGGACTGGGGGGCTACCCGACTGGCAATAAAATCCTTTCATCCTTTGATCAAGGGAAGGCGAGTGTAGGTGTTCAGGACAACACCACTGCCATGTGGTACTGCAACAAACAGGACAAGTGGGGTTGTGGATCCTGTGTGAAGAGGCTATGCCCCTCTGGACTTGCCTGAAACATCAGGGCATTTCCCTAGTGGTTCAATATGAGGTGGGCTGTTTGAACGCTAGAGGGGACAAACAGCCTTCAATGCCTTGCGGGTCAAAAAAAGGCATCACCGTCCAGAGAATAATGGGGAGAATCTTGGTTAGATATGTTTGCTACTGCCGAAAACATGCAGTGTCAGCGCTTCTGCATGCTAGAATTTCCAAGGCAGCTCTCGCTCAGATACGCTTTTTGTGTGGAGTGGAGCTCAGGCCTCTTGTACGTCTTTCTGCCGATACCAGTCCTGCCCAGCGTTCTCGAGAACATCTGGAACGACTCCCAGATTCCCTCTGCCAACTCTGCAGAGAATTTGACATCTGTTAGCATCTCTGTATGGAGTTGCCACAGTGGCACTCTGTGACTATGCTCATTATATTGAGGAGTGATCCGATAGATATGTCACCCCTGTGTAGTTAAACACATAGCCGGACTGTACTAGGATGTTATCTAGTCTACTGTATGTACCCTAGGCAGGTGTGTGTGTGTGTGTGTGTGTGTGGCATGCGTAAGTTTTGGTTTTCTGCTTCACTAGTCTCCAAAGGTCCACCAAACCCAAGCCAGACATCGGCCTCACCAATGAGTAATTTGTGTGGTTTAATTGCTTGTTTGGGTGGATGTCTGTCAAGGCCCCTATGTAATATACAATTAAAGTCACCTTCCCAGATTATATCTGCAGGGAGTTATGGAAAAACCTTCGGACAAAGTCCAAGAGAAAAACGTCCTTGTCCACATTAAGGGCATGCACATTACCACACCTATATTATGCAAATTCAGTGTCCCAGTCACTATTAGGTATCTGCCCTCTTCATCTACCACCAGGTCACGAAGGAGCAAGACTCCAGGCACCACGCAAACTAGCATCCCCTTGCATATCTGGAACAGGTGGGTGTGTATACTTGACCCCTCCATTTCTTATATACCTAGTGATATGCATCCCATTTAGTCTCCTGTAGCAGTGATATGCAAACCCCATAACTTCTGAGGTAACAACAGTATGTGGTGACACTATATGGAGTTATTTAAGCCCCGGATATTTCAGGTAATCATTTAATATATGCCTGCCATGTTATCCTCTGTGATGGTGCCCTCTGCGCTCCACTGTGGTGTCATCATCTGCCTTCTTGTCCTGATCCAAAAAACCTGTGATCTCATTGTGGACATGGAACTCTAGAAAACTTCCACAACTCCCCACTACCATAATCGAGTAGTGTTATGTGTCCCTCTCAACTGCCCCAACCATATATAAGACAGCAGGGAAATCAGTAACACCACCCCCCTAAACAATAAGAACAAACCATTTGGTTGCACTGTGGAGGAGCACCTCCCTTCAGCGGCCACTCCACCCCCACACGCATTTGCAGAGGACCAGGGTGTGCTAATCCTGGCCGTGCCACACTCAGCCCTCTGCCAGCAAGGGATGCATCTTACTAAATCGTTGCTGAAGTTACAGTTTAACCCCTCAGCTGCTACCCCCACTCCCCCCCCCCCCCCCCTTCACCACCAGATGCAAAGCCCTTTTTTTGGTTATTTGGGGTAGTTTGCACTTGGGGCTCTGTTAGAAATGGGGTCTCTAGTTGGCACAGGTATACACCCTTCTCCAAGTATTGACCACAATCCTAGTCAGGGTAAGTCACAACACAAACCAAATTATTCTGTGCTCACCCTCTAGTAGCTTGGCAATGAGCAGTCCGGCTTAACTTAGAAGGCAATGTGTAAAGTATTTGTGTAATAACCCATACAGTAACACAGTGAAAACACCACAAAAATATACCACACAGGTTTAGAGAAATAGATAATATTTATCTGGATAAAATAAGGTTGAAATTATGAAAATCCAATGTACGCAAGCAGAGTTATGAATATTTAAACATTAAATCACACTAAAGTGCTGAGAAACACAATAGCTCCAACTAGGGCTATCACAGCATTGTTGATGGAGTCGTTCCCAACAATCTGCCGCCACAGGCATCGGTTGCGATGCGTCAGTCCTTTGTGACCCGGCGGGTCGATGGATACAGTCGGTCTAGATGTGATGTGTCAACTTCATGGCATCGCAGTGAGCCTGCGTGACGTCAGCGGTGTCACAACAACGTTGGACATGCGTTGCAGGCGGCGGTCATTGCGTGCAGCGATGTCCATGTAGAGGGAGAAGGCTGCGGCGTCGGTGCTGGCATCGCTGAAGTCGTTCCTAGCATCTCTGAAGTTGTTTCTGGAGTCGCTGAAGTCAGAAAACTAGCTCAGAGCTAGTGGGTGGAGTCTTTGCTGTCCCTGAGACTTCAAAGCAGGAGGCAAGCTCAATCCAAGCCCTTGGAGAGCACTTTTGGGGAAGGCCGATTCCTTTCAGCAAAGTCAGATGCCAGCAGGGCAGCAGTCCTTCTCAGCAAAGCAGTCCAGATGAATCCTTAGGGCAGCAAGGGAGCTCCTCTGACAGAGTTCATGTGTAGATCCAGAAGTGTCTGATTTGGTGGGGTAAGAGACCCAGTTTATATATCCAAAATGCCTTTGAAGTGGGGGAAACCTCAAAGAGTGATTTTGAAGTGCCTAAGTTCCCCTTTCAGCCCGGTCCTCTCGGCCAGAATCCCTCTGGGGACGTGTGGGGGGCAAGGGGTGTGGGGGAGGTGGGGGGTTTATCAGTCCTTTGTGTGAGGGCAGGCTACTGGCCTTTGAAATGTAAGTGAGCCCCTCCATGCATCCTGCCTAGGAAGGCCCATTCAGTATGCAGATAAATGCAGATGTGACAGAGTGTCCTACGTTTATGGTTGTCTTGGTGGAATGTACAAGGGAAGCTGTCAATCTGCACAGACCAGATGTGGATTGGAAACTGGCTGTAAGGCACAGATGGCAGTAAGTGCAGAGAAATGCCCACTTGTTACAAGTGGCATTTCTAAAATAGTAATATTAAATCCAACTTCACCAGTAAGCAGGAGTTTTTATTACCATTCTGTCAATACCAAACTAGACATGACTACTCCTTCCAGATTATGATCTACCACTTAAGAGTATATGAGGGCTGTTCTAATGTTAGTCTATGAGAGGAGCAGGTCTCACAGTAGTGGAAAACAAATTTGAGTTTTTCACTACCAGGACATGTAAAACGCATATGTACATGTCCTGATTTTACCTACATAACACCCTGCCCTATGTGTTATGTGGGACCTACCTTAGGGGTGACATATATGTAGAAAAAGGGTAATTTAGGGCTAGCAAGTAGTTTAAGTGCCAAGTTGAAGTGGCAGTGAAACTGCACACACAGGCCTTGCAATGGCAGGCCTGAGACATGGTTAAGGGGCTACTTATGTGGGTGACACAATCGGTGCTGCAGGTCCACTAGTAGCATTTTATTTACAGGCCCTGGGCACATGTAGTGCTCTTCTTCTTCTTGTGCTCTTTACTAGGGACTTGCAAGTAAATTAAGTATGCCATTTGGGTAGGAACCAATGTTACCATGTTTAGGGGAGGGAGCGTATGCACTTTAGCACTGGACAGCATTAGTAAAGTGCGCAGAGACCTAAAACCAACAAAAACAGAATCAGAAAAATGGAGGAAGGGAGGCAGGCAAAAAGTTGAGGGATGACCACCCCAAGGCTGTCAGGCTCCTTTACGTTTTTCCAGATAATGTATCCACACCAAATGTGCTTTCTTCTTTTTCAACACACTAGAGATTCTAAAGTTCACAGGGTTTGTGGATTCCCCTAGAAGAAACAGAGAAAATAGGCAAAATATTGCAAACATTTGAGGTTTTATGTGAATAATAGGGAAAAAGTGCTCCAAATAAGTCTATTTTTTTCCCTAAAAATGGCATCCACCAACAGTTTGCTGTACTAAACTCAACATCT
This sequence comes from Pleurodeles waltl, assembly GCF_031143425.1. Taxonomy (NCBI): domain Eukaryota; kingdom Metazoa; phylum Chordata; class Amphibia; order Caudata; family Salamandridae; genus Pleurodeles; species Pleurodeles waltl. Next base: position 199,490,562 of record NC_090445.1, on the reverse strand, counting down.
TTCCAACTTTCAGGAACCTGGAGAGCTGATACAAAAAACGTTTTTTTGGGGTTTTTTTTTACCAGAGTTTTGGCATTTTTCTAAGAGGTACCCATGTTCCATATTTTGTGTGCTCTCAACCTTCTTCCAGTTTGTGGTAGAAACCAGTGTAAAACCTATGGTTGATCCAGAAATGATTTATAGATTTCTGAAAAGTAGACACACTTCTGAATTTAGCAGGGGATCATATGTGTAGCTCCCTCAAGGTTTTCTCAAGGAAAAAACAGTTGAAAATATATATATATATATATATATTGACAATAAGTGGGAAAAATACGGGCATTTGTGACAACATTTTCATCTGTAACATTTTTTCACTATGGTGGATTTACAAAAGCCATATACCATTACGACCGCTAGACCCTTCTGGTTGTGGCCATGTATAGAGGTTTGTAGGCTGTCCAAGAACCTGAGGTACCCAAAGCCAACAACTGAGCGGCACCATTCAATATATTTTTATTTAGTACAGAGTATAGACTAATTCATATACCAAAATAGGCAGAGTGAAAAATGAGTATCAAGGAAACCTATGCATTTCAGAAATCAGCACAAGATTTGGAATTGAGAAGCAGTTGTTATTTGTACATCTCTGAATTTGTGGGTACCCTTACTAGTTTATGATTTAGAGTGTATTTTTCAAAATGTCATCTGTCTTACATATGCATTGGCTTACATTTGAAAGGCACAAATGCAAATGAAATCCAATTGGTAATTGTAGGAAACTGACCTGCTGTGTGGTGAGCACCTATGGTTTTATCACTTTATACCAGGTCCAGATATCCCCCATTAGTGAAGTGTAAGCAGTGTCTAGGAAGGCAGGACTGTCTAGAGGTAGCGGTAGATGAGCAGCCAAGACTTATCCAGGAGACATGCAAAGCTTATGCAATACTGCTGTAGTCACACAGTACTTACACACAAGAAAAGAACCACACAGTGTTACAAAAATAAAGGTACTTCATTATGGTAATACAAATACTAAAATACTGTAAAGCAATACCCCAACTGGAGGTAAGTAAACACACTATTATATACACATTAGTAATCAGAAAATAACATAGAAAGCAATAGTCATTGATAAAATAAAGTCGCAAACAGTGAGGGCCCTGGGGGGGACCAAACCATATACTAAGAAAGTGGAATGTGAAAGGCAATCCCCCCACCCAAGGATGTGGAATCAGGAGAAGGGAGCTGGAGGAACTAGTAACCCCAAAAGGTAAGTACCAGGGTGCCCCCAGTGACCAGGAGAGCAGAGGTAAGTACCTGGTTTTCCCCTAAATCAAACAGGAGGATTTTGGAAAAGGATTGTACAAGACCCAGACATGACTTGAGGAACCCAAAGGTGGATCCTGACAGAAGAGGCACTGCAAAGGAAGGGGACCAGCTCAAGTTTGTGATGGAGTGTGCGGTTGTGGCAGGAGCCCCCTACCCACCCTTCTATCGGTGCAGGACCAGGTAGATGGTGGATGAAGAACATCAGCAGTGCAGAACACGAGCAGAAGAGGAGTTCCAGAAGTGTTGTCCTACATCAGCGGCCGTGATGCAGTCAGTCAGTGGTACGGGAACCCTACCAACAAGCCTTGGCAAATGCAAGATTTGGAGAAGAAGGTTTTGCAAGGCTGAAATGGACCAGCAAGGTCCAGGGAACCCGCCCCAAGGATGGGAGTCTGGGATGACCCTCAGAAGCTGGGAGAGTCACAAGAAGAGGAGGCAGCCCCCACAGGCGACCCACGGGCAGCAGGCGTCGCAGTGAGGCTCAGGCAGCACCCCTGAAGAGGAGTACTATGTCGCTGGAGCAGCAGGCAGGAGATTGGGCTTTGCAGGAAGGAGTGCTGGTGGCCAGGGCTACATGGAGTCTGAAGATCTCTAGGAGGAGGAAAAAAACAGCCTTGGTAGCTGCAAGAGTCATGGTGCACAGGGGTACTGTCTTGCAAGGAGCGGCAAGGGCTTACTGTCTCCCAAGTTGGAAAGCTGGTAGTGAGGACCAAGAGTACCACTCCAGACCACCACCTGTGATGCAGGATCCACGCAGCTCTGGAGGAGAGAAGATCCATGCAGCCGGTCATCGTTGCAGTTGGTGCCTGTGGATGCAGGAGAGTGACTCCTTCACTTCAAGGGAGATTCCTCCTTACTTCTTGTGCAGGCTGAAGACTTGTCACCCTCAGAGGATACACAGCCGGGGAAATGTTGCAGTTGTTGGAAGGAGCTGGAGAAACAATGTTGCAGAGCAACGTCGTCTGCAGATCGTCGGTTCCTAGAGGGTCCAGTTGCAGTACCATTGGCCAGAAGATAAAGTAAATGATGCAGAGGAGCCCTGCTGGAATCTTGCACGTTGAATCTGAGAACCTACCCAAGAGGGAGACCCTAAATAGCCAAGGAAGGGGGAATTGGTCACCTAGGAGGATGACCACCTATCAGGAGGGGGCTGTGATGTTGCCTGCCTGACCTGGCCACTCAGATGCTCCCAGGGGCCTCTGCCCACCTTGGATTCAAGATGGCAGAATCAAGTGGCCACCTGGAGGAGTTCTGGGCACCATCCCTGGGGTGGTGATGGACAGGGCAGTGGCCACTCCCCTTTCCATTGTCAAGTTTCATGCCAGAGTAGAGACCGGGGGTCCCTGGACTGATGCAACCTGGTTTATGCAAAGAGTGCCATATAGGTGCACTTCAAAGCATACCGGTGGCTTGGGGAGGCTACCCTTCCTAAGCCATAATACACCTATTTCCAAGGGAGAGGGTGTTACCTCCCTTTTCCACAGGAAATCCTTTGTTCTGCCTTCCTCTGCCTGAGTTGGTCAAGCAGCAGGAGGTCAGAAACCTAACAAAGGATGAACATGGCAAACAGGTCAAGCATTCACCCATACGTGCCATAGTAATGCACAATGGGATAATTTTAATTCATATGTGATACATTTGTTTTGACGTGGGCGTACTCGTTCTTAATACATGGGTTAGGATTTCCACACCACTCACAAGGGTGAGAATATTCATCCATGCGCTTTAACTACCCCTCACTCACATAGAAGAATAGGTAGATGAGCATATAGGTCCTGATGAAATGCTAATTGATTGTTTTTCGACACACTTAGGCATGAAACATGTTGACCAGTAGCTAAGCTCTATGTACACTTTCTTGATCTTACAGGAGACGAAAAACCCTTGCACTTAAGAGGCTTGGACTATTATATTCTACAGCCTCTTTATTTCATCATAGACTCAGAACCCTATTAAACAGATAGTCCTACCTAGACTATATTTGATTTTATCTCACTTTTTCATTCCAATCTTCTCACTCACTGACTGGACATACATCCACCACTCCAGTCCGTCAGAGGCAATTAAAATATCTCTTGCAGGGCCCATTGGGCATTGCAGCCCCATCCTAACGTGGAGCAAGCCCAATGATGAAGCATGCTACCTTTGGGTGGGTGAGAGCACTTGCTCCTTAAGAGCGCATGCTCCAAATAACCACACACAGACTCCACTGTGAGTCTTATCTAGTCAAACAGAGAACAGTAAACTCCTTATTTAATCATTGGGGACAGTAAACACGACTCTCCTGCCTCTTTCTGTGCTTAGAGCAGACCTTACATTGACGACATGGTCAAGCCTTTTTAGGTGTTTTAGGAATGCGATCAGCAAAGTGTCACTCCTGCAGTCTTGCCACTTCCTCCAGAACATACGAAGTGGAGGCTGCTGCTTCTGTAACAGTAAGACTTTAAGTGATGGGCAACTGAAAGTTGAGGGAAGACATGAGTCTTCCTGTGGTTTTGTGACGATAAACAACATGCACATTGTATGTTGCCATCTGGATGAGGTGGGTAAACAGTTTTGTGTACCAAAGTAGGAGTTTTATGACTTGCATTGTATGGCTGAAGAACCTGGTTGTTCTTATCCATTCCTCCCATGTACTTGTTGTAATCAAGTGTACAGGTGGGCTTGTGAACTTCGCCCATCTGACCACAAACCTTGACAGGGGAAGTGCTCTCATCATGATCTGTAGTGAGCACATACACATCACACCTATCCAAGAAGCTGACCGTAACGCAACACAGTCTCTAACTGAGATATGATGCGGAATAGGCATCTACCGACACTGACTCTAGTGCCGGCCAGAACCATGCATTCTGAGTTGGAGCCAGTGCCTTTTTTGTTCTCAAAACCTTTAAGGTTACCTTAACCCCTTAGATGAGCCCGAGGACAACTGGTGCAAGGAACTAAAGGATGCCATTGGTTTAGACACCTCACCAAGCACTGGCTTGATCTCTCCTCCACTGTGACCTTTTTTTTTTTTGTTTGTTTTTTTGCAGCAGTGGTGTACTGGGCAGCTGAGGTCCTGGACCTTCAGCTGTCCTTGGTGGCAGTCAAGATGAATGTCTTCACATAGGCGCTTCAGCTGGGAGTTGCCCCCTTTGAACCTTTCCTCCCCTTTAATGAAGGCCTTACGGACATCCTGCTTGGGGCCTGATCCAAGCCATACACAGGGTCTCCTGTGCAAAGGACAATCGCCCACTACCATTGCCCCACTCCGGGGGATCCCAGTTTCCTCACCCAGCACCCCACCTCAGAGAGGTTGATGGTCCATGCATCCACCTCAGAAGTCAACCCTGGCCCGTTCCCTATCAGTCCAATGGATAGGGAATCCAAAAGGTCTATCACTTCAGTCAGTGAACACTGCGTGTCTTTTGGGCCGATACACCCACTCAGTTTTGGATTTGGTAGCACAAGTGCTGCACATGGTCTCTGAGGGGGCCACACCACAGTGACACGGGTAATTACATGTGGCAGAGACACAGCAATGTTCAGTATTTGCTGCATACTGGATGTGACAGACCCGCTAGGCAGAGCTATTGTGTCATGAGTGGCATTAAGCCACCACACAGGGTTGAGAAACATTGGCTTTTCAGGGGATGTCCAAGCTTCCTTTAAGGACATGCCCTTCGATGACTCCCACCTCTTTGGTGAAAAGGCAGACTCCGCGCTAGAGACTTTTAAGGACAGCCAAGCTAATGCCAGGTCATTTGGGCTTCTGCACGGCCCCCCTGCCAACCCTAGTCTGCCTTTTGCCTATTCCATGGGTATGGTAGGGGCTACTAGCTGTGTCCATCCCTGCCCATGCACCAAGGGCAACATTCTTCTCAGCCTTCTTGTTGCTGTGGACGTGGCTCCCAAAGACAACGTGGGATCACCCAGTCTGCCTCTCCACCGGCAGCCGCAGCCTCCAAAACCTTTTACTTTGGCCTCGTACCACCACGGGCACCCAGTGGGTAGCAGGAGATGCCATCACCTGCCCTAGTGCCAATCTATAACATCAGGCAAGTGGGTACTCCAGATCATCCAACCGGTTTACTCCTTTCACTTTTTGGAAATCCCACCACCCATGCCACCTTCTTACGACAGGCTGACAGAGAACTACCTCTCTCTCATCTGTCAGGAAGTATAGGCTCTTTTGGGCAAAGGAGCCATCAAGAGGGTGCCGGCATCATAAGTAGTTCATGGTTGCTATTCCTGCTGCTTTCTCGTGCCCAAAAATGATGGAGGCCTTCATCCTATTCTAAGCCTGCACCTGCTCTACTTCTTCCAGAAGAAGAAGTTCATATTAGCTCAGGTCCTGTCTGCCTTCATTCCGAGAAATTGAATGGTAGCGCTGGAATTGCAGGATGTCTACTTCCATAACCCCATCCAGCTTGCCCACAGGCGTTACCTGTGGTTCACGGTGGTCCATAACCACTTTCAGTCCCTGTTCTCCCCTTTGGCCTTACCAGCACCTCGAGAGGGTTAATCAAGGTGAATGCGGTGGTTGTAGCACATCTGTGGAGGTTAAAGGTTCTAGTTTTCCCCTATATCGATGACTGGCTGTTCAAGGCTGGCTTGCTCCAGACAGTCATCTCTCACCTCCAGACTATGGCAGACCTCTTGCCATCGCGGGAGTTCACTGTCAACCGTGGTGGTGTCACACCCGACTTCCTCACAGACACTCCCTTTTATCTGAGCTGTTGTGGACACAGTGCAGAATTGGATCTATCCTCCCGAACAGTGAGTCCAAGATATTCAGGTTATGATTCCGATGTGTCAAACTCTATCCTGGATTTTAGTGAGACTGACTCTCAGGCTGTTGGGCCTCATGGCCTCCTGCATCCTACTGGTAACACATGCCTGTTGGCATAGTGGGTGCAGCATCAGGGAAATCTCTCCAGCCTGGTTTAGATCTCAGAGGGAACTTCATGAGACCTGCAGCGGTGGCTGATGAATTACAATTAAGTCAGCAGCAGGCCTCTCTCCTTTCCTGAGAAGGGTCTGCCAATTCGTCACTCTTGGTTTGAGGCAGAGATTAGAGGTCTTGTTGGACCGGGGGCTACCCGACTGGCAATAAAATCCTTTCATCCTTTGATCAAGGGAAGGCGAGTGCAGGTGTTCAGGACAACACCACTGCCATGTGGTACTGCAACTAACAGGACAAGTGGGGTTGTGGATCCTGTGTGAAGAGGCTATGCCCCTCTGGACTTGCCTGAAACATCAGGGCATTTCCCTAGTGGTTCAATATGAGGTGGGCTGTTTGAACGCTAGAGGGGACAAACAGCCTTCAATTCCTTGCGGGTCAAAAAAAGGCATCACCGTCCAGAGAATAATGGGGAGAATTTTGGTTAGATATGTTTGCTACTGCCGAAAACATGCAGTGTCAGCGCTTCTGCATGCCAGAATTTCCAAGGCAGCTCTCGCTCAGATACGCTTTTTGTGTGTAGTGGAGCTCAGGCCTCTTATATGTCTTTCTGCCGATACCAGTCCTGCCCAGCGTTCTCGAGAACATCTGGAACGACTCCCAGATTCCCTCTGCCAACCCTGCAGAGAATTTGACATCTGTTAGCATCTCTGTATGGAGTTGCCACAGTGGCACTCTAGGGAGTACCCTCTCTATAACTATGCTCATTAAATTGAGGAGTGATCCGATAGATATGTCACCCCTGTGTAGTTAAACACATAGCTGGACTGTACTAGGATGTTATCTAGCCTACTGTATGTACCCTAGGCAGGGGTGTGTGTGTGTGTGTGTGTGTGTGTTTAGCATGCGTATGTTTTGGTTTTCTGCTTCACTAGTCTCCAAAGGTCCACCAAACCCAAGCCAGACATCGGCCTCACCAAGGAGTAATTTGTGTGCTTTAATTGCTTGTTTGGGTGGATGTCTGTCAAGGCCCCTATGTAATATACAATTAAAGTCACCTTCCCAGATTATATCTGCAGGGAGTTATGGAGAAACTTCCAGACAAAGTCCAAGAGAAAAACGTCAGTGTCCACATTAAGGGCATGCAAATTACCACACCTATATTATGCAAATTCAGTGTTCCAGTCACTATTCGGTATCTGCCCTCTTCATCTACCACCAGGTCACGAAGGAGCAAGACTCCAGGCACCACGCAAACTAGCATCCCCTTGCATATCTGGAACAGGTGGGTGTGTATACTTGACCCCTCCATTTCTTATATACCTAGTGATATGCATCCCACTTAGTCTCCTGTAGCAGTGATATGCAAATCCCATAACTTCTGAGGTAACAACAGTATGTGGTGACACTATATGGGGTTATTTAAGCCCCGGACATTTCAGGTAATCATTTTATATATGCCTGCCATGTTATCCTCTGTGATGGTGCCCTCTGTGCTCCACTGTGGTGTGTCATCATCTGCCTGCTTGTCCTGATCCAAAAAACCTGTGATCTCATTGTGGACATGGAACTCTAGAAAACTTCCACAACTCCCCACTACCATAATCGAGTAGTGTTATGTGTCCCTCTCAACTGCCTCAACCATATATAAGACAGCAGGGAAATCAGTAACACCACCCCCCTAAACAATAAGAACAAACCATTTGGTTGCACTGTGGAGGAGCACCTCCCTTCAGCGGCCACTCCACCCCAACACACATTTGCAGAGGACCAGGGTGTGCTAATCCTGGCCATGCCGCACTCAGCCTTCTGCCAGCAAGGGATGCATCTTACTAAATCGTTGTTGAAGTTACAGTTTAACCCCTTAGCTGCTACCCCCACTCCCCGTCACCACCAGATGCAGAGCCCTTTTTTTGGCTATTTGGGGTAGTTTGCACTTGGGGCTCTGTTAGAAATTGGGTCTCTAGTTGGCAGAGGTATACACCCTTCTCCAAGTATTGACCACAATCCTAGTCAGGGTAAGTCACAACACAAACCAAATTATTCTGTGCTCACCCTCTAGTAGCTTGGCAATGAGCAGTCAGGCTTAACTTAGAAGGCAGTGTGTAAAGTATTTGTGCAATAACCTATACAGTAACACAGTGAAAACACCACAAAAATATACCACACAGGTTTAGAGAAATAGATAATATTTATGTGGATAAAATAAGGTTGAAATTATGAAAATCCAATGTACGCAAGCAGAGTTATGAATATTTAAACATTAAATCACACTAAAGTGCTGAGAAACACAATAGCTCCTACTAGGGCTATCACAGCATTGTTGATGGAGTCGTTCCCAATAATCTGCCACCACAGGCATCGGTTGCGATGCGTCAGTCCTTTGTGACCCGGCGGGGTCGATGGATACAGTCGGTCTAGACGTGATGTGTCAACTTCATGGCATCACAGTGACCCTGCGTGACGTCAGCGGTGTCACAACAACGTCGGACATGCGTTGCAGGCCGCGGTTATTGCGTGCAGCGATGTCCATGTAGCGGGAGAAGGCTGCGGCGTCGGTGCTGGCATCGCTGCTGGCATCGCTGAAGTCGTTCCTAGCATCTCTGAAGTTGTTTCTGGAGTCGCTGAAGTCAGAAAACTAGCTCAGAGCTAGTGGGTGAAGTCTTTGCTGTCCCTGAGACTTCAAAGCCAGGAGGCAAGCTCAATCCAAGCCCTTGGAGAGCACTTTTGGGGAAGGCTGATTCCTTTCAGCAAAGTCAGAGGCCGGCAGGACAGCAGTCCTTCTCAGCAAAGCAGTCCAGATGAATCCTTTGGGCAGCAATGGAGCTCCTCTGACAGAGTTCATGTGTAGATCCAGAAGTGTCTGATTTGGTGGGGTAAGATACCCAGTTTATATACCCAAAATGCCTTTGAAGTGGGTGAAACCTCAAAGAGTGATTTTGAAGTGCCTAAGTTCCCCTTTCAGCCCGGTCCTCTCGGCCAGAATCCCACTGGGGAGTTGTGGGGGGCAAGGGGCGCGGGGGGGGTTTATTAGTCCTTTGTGTGAGGGCAGGCCACTGGCCTTTGAAATGTAAGTGTGAGCCCCTCCACGCATCCTGCCTAGGAAGGCCCATTCAGTATGCAGATAAATGCAGATGTGACAGTGTCTCCTACGTTTATGGTTGTCTTGGTGGAATGTACAAGGGAAGCTGTCAAGCTGCACAGACCAGATGCGGATTGGAAACTGGCTGTAAGGCACAGATGGCAGTCAGTGCAGAGAAATGCCCACTTTTTACAAGTGGCATTTCTAAAATAGTAATATTAAATCCAACTTCACCAGTAAGCAGGATTTTTTATTACCATTCTGTCAATACCAAACAAGACATGACTACTCCTTCCAGATTATGATCTTCCACTTAAGAGTATATGAGGGCTGTTCTAATGTTAGTCTATAAGAGGAGCAGGTCTCACAGTAGTGGAAAACAAATTTTAGTTTTTCACTACCAGGACATGTAAAACACATATGTACATGTCCTGATTTTACCTACATAGCACCCTGCCCTATGGGTTATGTGGACCTACCTTAGGGGTGACATATATGTAGAAAAAGGGTAGTTTAGGGCTAGGCAAGTAGTTTAAGTGCCAAGTCGAAGTGGCAGTGGAACTTCACACACAGGCCTTGCAATGGCAGGCCTGAGACATGGTTAAGGGGCTACTTATGTGGGTGACACAATCGGTGCTGCAGGTCCACTAGTAGCATTTTATTTACAGGCCCTGGGCACATGTAGTGCTCTTCTTCTTCTTGTGCTCTTTAGTAGGGACTTGCAGGTAAATTAAGTATGCCAATTGGGTAGGAACCAATGTTACCATGTTTAGGGGAGGGAGCTTATGCACTTTAGCACTGGACCGCATTAGTAAAGTGCGCAGAGACCTAAAACCAACAAAATCAGGATCAGAAAAATGGAGGGAGGGAGGCAGGCAAAAAGTTGAGGGATGACCACCCCAAGGCTGTCAGGCTCCTTTACTTTTTTCCAGGTAATGTATCCACACCAAATGTGCTTTCTTCTTTTTCAACACGCTGGAGATTCTAAAGTTTACAGGGTTTGTGGATTCCCCTAGAAGGAACAGAGAAAATAGGCAAAATATTGCAAACATTTGAGGTTTTATGTGAATAATAGGGAAAAAGTGCTCCAAATAAGTCTATTTTTTCCCTAGAAATGGCATCCACCAACAGTTTGCTGTACTAAAGTCACCATCTTTCCAACTTTCAGGAACCTGCAGAGCTGATTCAAAAAACGTGTTTGTTTTTTTTTTTTTACCAGAGTTTTGGCATTTTTCTAAGAGGTACCCATGTTCCATATTTTGTGTGCTCTCAACCTTCTTCCAGTTTGTGGTAGAAACAAGTGTAAAACCTGTGGTTGATCCAGAAATGATTTATAGATTTCTGAAAAGTAGACACGCTTCTGAATTTGGCAGGGGATCATATGTGTAGCTCCCTCAAGGTTTTCTCAAGGAAAAAACTGTTGAAAAAAAAATATATATATTGAAAATAAGTAGGAAAAATACGGGCATTTGTGACAACATTTTCATCTGTAAAAAGTTTTCACTATGGTGGATTTACAAAAGCCATATACCATTACGACCGCTAGACCCTTCTGGTTGTGGCCATATATAGAGGTTTGTAGGCTGTCCAAGAACCTGAGGTACCCAAAGCCAACAACTGAGCGGCACCATTCAATATATTTTTATTTAGTACAGAGTATAAACTAATTCATATACCAAAATAGGCAGAGTGAAAAATGAGTATCAAGGAAACCTATGCATTTCAGAAATCAGCACAAGATGTGGAATTGAGAAGCAGCGGTTATTTGTACATCTCTGAATTTGTGAGTACCCTTACTAGTTTATGATTTAGAGTGTATTTTTCAAAATGTCATCTGTCTTACATATACATTGGCTTACATTTGAAAGGCGCAAATGAAATCCAATTGGTAATTGTAGGAAACTGACCTGCTGTGTGGTGAGCACCTATGGTTTTATCACTTTATATAAGGTCCAGATATCCCCCATTAGTGAAGTGTAAGCAGTGTCTAGGAAGGCAGGACTGTCTAGAGGTAGCGGTAGATGAGCAGCCAAGACTTATCCAGGAGACATGCAAAGCTTATGCAATACTGCTGTAGTCACACAGTACTTACACACAAGAATAGAACCACACAGTGTTACAAAAATAAAGGTACTTCATTATAGTAACACAAATACTAAAATACTGTAAAGGCAATACCCCAACTGGAGGTAAGTAAACACACTATTATATACACATTAGTAATCAGAAAATAACATAGAAAGCAATAGTCATTGGTAAAAAAAAGTCGCAAACAGTGAGGGCCCTGGGGGGGACCAAACCATATACTAAGAAAGTGGAATGTGAAAGGCAGTCCCCCCACCCAAGGATGTGGAATCAGGAGAAGGGAGTTGGAGGAACTAGTAACCCCAAAAGGTAAGTACCAGGGTGCCCCCCCAGTGACCAGGAGAGCAGAGGTAAGTACCTGGTTTTCCCCTAAATCAAACAGGAGGACTTTGGAAAAGGATTGTACAAGACCCAGACATGACTTGAGGAACCCAAAGGTGGATCCTGACAGAAGAGGCACTGCAAAGGAAGGGGACCAGCTCAAGTTTGTGATGGAGTGTGCGGTTGTGGCAGGAGCACCCTACCCACCCTTCTATCAATGCAGGACCAGGTAGATGGTGGATGAAGAACATCAGCAGTGCAGAACACGAGCAGAAGAGGAGTTCCAGAAGTGTTGTCCTACATCAGCGGCCGTGATGCAGTCAGTCAGTGGTACGGAACCCTACCAACAAGCCTTGGCAAATGCAAGAGTTGGAGAAGAAGGTTTTGCAAGGCTGAAATGGACCAGCAAGGTCCAGGGAACCCGTCCCAAGGAGGGGAGTCTTGGATGACCCTCAGAAGCTAGGAGAGTCACAAGAAGAGGAGGCAGCCCCCACAGGCGACCCACGGGCAGCAGGCATCGCAGTGAGGCTCAGGCAGCACCCCTGAAGAGGAGTACTATGTCGTTGGAGCAGCAGGCAGGAGATTGGGCTTTGCAGGAAGGAGTGTTGGTGGCCAGGGCTACATGGAGTCTGAAGATCTCCAGGAAGAGGAACAAACCAGCCTTGGTAGCTTCAAGAGTCATGGTGCACAGGGGTACTGTCTTGCAAGGAGAGGCAAGGGATTACTGTCTCTCAAGTTGGAAAGCTGGTAGTGAGGACCAAGAGTACCACTCCAGACCACCACCTGTGATGCAGGATCCACGCAGCTCTGGAGGAGAGAAGATCCACGCAGCCGGTCATCGTTGCAGTTGGTCCCTGTGGATGCAGGAGAGTGACTCCTTCACTTCAAGGGAGATTCCTTCTTACTTCTTGTGCAGGCTGAAGACTTGTCGCCCTCAGAGGATACACAGCCGGGGAAATGTTGCAGTTGTTGGAAGGAGCCGGAGAAACAATGTTGCAGAGCAACGTCGTCTGCAGATCGTCGGTTCCTAGAGGGTCCAGTTGCAGTACCAGTGGCCAGAAGATAAAGTAAATGATGCAGAGGAGCCCTGCTGGAATCTTGCACTTTGAATCTGAGAACCTACCCAAGAGGGAGACCCTAAATAGCCAAGGAAGGGGAAATTGGTCACCTAGGAGGATGACCACCTATCAGGAGGGGGCTGTGACGTCACCTGCCTGACCTGGCCACTCAGATGCTCCCAGGGGCCTCTGCCTACCTTGAATTCAAGATGGCAGAATCAAGTGGCCACCTGGAGGAGCTCTGGGCACCATCCCTGGGGTGGTGATGGACAGGGCAATGGTCACTCCCCTTTCCATTGTCCATTTTCATGCCAGAGTAGAGACTGGGGGTCCCTGGACTGGTGCAAACTGGTTTATGCAAAGAGGGCCATATAGGTGCCCTTCAAAGCATATCGGTGGCTTGGGGAGGCTACCCTTCCTAAGCCATATTACACCTATTTCCAAGGGAGAGTGTGCTACCTCCCTTTTCCACAGGAAATCCTTTGTTCTGCCTTCCTCTGCCTGAGTTGGTCAAGCAGCAGGAGGGCAGAAACCTAACAGAGGATGAACATAGCAAATAGGTCAAGCATTCACCTATATGTGCCATAGTAATTCACAATGGGATAATTTTAATTCATACGTGATAGATTTGTTTAGACGTGAGCGGACTCGTTCTTAATACATGGTTTAGGATTTCCACACCACTCACAAGGGTGAGGCTATTCATACATGCGCTTTAACTACCCCTCACTCACATAGAAGAATAGGTAGATGAGCATATAGGTCCTGATGAAATGCTAATTGATTGTTTTTCGACACACTTAGGCATGAAACATGTTGACCAGTAGCTAAGCTCTATGTACACTTTCTTGATCCTACAGAAGACGAAAAACCCTTGCACTTAAGAGGCTTGGACTATTATATTCTACAGCCTCTTTATTTCATCATAGACTCAGAACCCTATTAAACAGATAGTCCTACCTAGACTATATTTGATTTTATCTCACTTTTTCATTCCAATCTTCTCACTCACTGACTGGACATACATCCACCACTCCAGTCTGTCAGAGGCAACTAAAATATCTCTTGCAGGGCCCATTGGGCATTGCAGCCCCATCCTAACGTGGAGCAAGCCCAATGATGAAGCCTGCTACCTTTGGGTGGGTGAGAGCACTTGCTCCTTAAGAGCGCATGCTCCAAATAACCACACACAGACTCCACTGTGAGTCTTATCTAGTCAAACACAGAACAGTAAACTCCTTATTTAATCACTGGGGACAGTAAACACGACTCTCCTGCCTCTTTCTGTGCTTAGAGCAGACCTTACATTGACAGCATGGTCAAGCCTTTTTAGGTGTTTTAGGAATGCGATCAGCAAAGTGTCACTCCTGCAGTCTTGCCACTTCCTACAGAACATATGAAGTGGAGGCTGCTGCTTCTGTAACAGTAAGACTTTAAGTGATGGGCAACTGAAAGTTGAGGGAAGACATGAGTCTTCCTGTGGTTTTGTGACGATAAACAACATGCACATTGTATGTTGCCATCTGGATCAGGTGGGTAAACAGTTTTGTGTACCAAAGTGAGAGTTTTATGACTTGCATTGTATGGCTGAAGAACCTGGTTGTTCTTATCCACTCCTCCCATGTACTTGTTGTAATCAAGTGTACAGGTGGGCTTGTGAACTTCGCCCATCTGACCACAAACCGTGGCAGGGGAAGCGCTCTCATCATGATCTGTAGTGAGCACATGCACATCACGCCTATCCAAGAAGCTGACCGTAACGCAACACAGTGCTCTGGGATTTCCGGAGCTTCTTACAAACAAGCTCCTGCTGGAATCCTTTTCGGCGACAACGAACTGTACGGCAGGCCACAGTGCTAAGTTTGTACAGCTCACTAAACAGCTTTGCTCCTGTAAAGGTTATAACCTTTGCGAAGGAGTGGCTGGAAAAACTCCCATACAATCTTTCTTGTGACTGCTAGCATGGGAGGGCAATCTAGAGGGTTTAGAGCGGAATCCTTCCCTGCATTCAATCTCAAGCTGTATACATAGCTTGAAGACCTCTCATACAGCATGTACAGATTGATGCAATAGCAAGCTTTTTTGCTCACAATGTACTGCCTGAACAGCAGCCGGCCTGTGTACAGGATCAAGGACTCATCGATGACTATATTTTTTCCAGGAGTACAAAATCTCTGGAAACCTGGCAGACAAATGTTCCTTCACAGGCTGGATTTTGAACAACCTGTCATGGTCTGGATGGTCCCGGACAATGCAGGAGAATTGTCATTGAAATGCAGCATGTGCTGCAGTAGCAAAAAAACGATCTCTGCTCATGTACGGTTCGAAGATGGGGGTTACCCAGCTTACGGCCCAAAAATACCTTCAACTCCTTAAGCAAAGTGGGAGTCCACTAGTGTGCTCTAGAACAAGGTCTTAAAGTGCCTGCATGCACCCTCAGAAATTGTTTGGCATGCAAATTTGTTTGCTACAGAATTTGCTCAATGAAGTCAACATCCAATAAGAGATGGACATGGTCAATTGGCAAAAAGTAGGCCGTATCGACTTTACATCCAACTTCGCCAGTAAAAGGCAAAACTTGGGGCTGAACTAAATTGGGGGGCCCCCCAAGCGAAATACTGTCTGTGCTTGCTGCCGTACATAGCTGCTCTCTAGGTTGGTCTAATATTTTTTCAATTTCAAACCACCTGCTGCAGAGTCCCTAGAGAGAGAGAGTGAGACTCACTCTCTGTATAAGTAAAGAGAGATCACATTTATTTTATTATATGTGCAGTTTCCCTGGGTGCCTATCACAGCCCCTAGGGAGACCACACATTTATAAAAATAAAAAATAAAATGGCCCCAAAGGGAGTTGGCCCATGATCCAAAGGGCGACCTCTGACAATTTCTTTGTTTATATATTATTTTTAAAATTCTTGACTTACAGTCCCGTTTTGGCGTGGGGCGATCGTGTCTCCCACCCCTTGCAGGGGAAAAAAACTTCATTTTTAAAAAACATGTCCCCCATAGGTGTTTGGGGGGGTTGGGGGTGGCCCACTAGCATGAGGACTGACCCCCATGAAAATGGGTTTCCTGGTTGAGGATCGCAGTGTGACTCCGATCCGCAGCCAAGAAACCCTTACAGGAAGGCCTTGTTTCAAAGGGAAGACTCCCCCTTTTCAAACAAGGCCTCCCTGACAGCTTGGTAGGGCGTTTTGCCCTTTTTCCCCCCACCGGAGGGGGAAGCAAATGTTACCTGCTTCTTGCTTCTGCTCCGGTGTGGAAAAAGTAATGTCCGCCCACTTTGTGGTGAGCTGACGTCACAGCAGATTGGGGGGGGGGGGGGTAGGAGGAGATGCAGAAACGATTACATGCCTCTCCCTGCTTTTCTCTTTTTTAAGGAGTACTCTGGCACTAGCAGCAGAGGATTCTTTTAAGCCTTTCCTGGTGTCAATGGCAATCGCCGGTGTCAGTGCCAACGGCCAACAGATGCACCGGGGAGGGTGTGCGTGTGTTGCCCATTGGCCAACACATGCACTTATGTGGTTAAACAGCGTTGAGCCCAGAGCATTCAAGGTTCCCCCTTTGGAACCTTTCTCACTCAGCTTGCAGCCTCAAACCTGCCCCCCAAAATGTTTTCTAAATCCTGGACCAGCCTTGTCTTTCCAACCTCAAACAGGCCATAGTCTGTGCACATGTCTAATCCATTTAATGTACTGTTCCCTCAGGGGTTTGTATTGGGGATAACTACAGTTCCAGGCTCCTGGGAGAGCCAATCACTCTCCCTGAGTCTCCATCAGTCCCTCTTAGTGTACCATCCTTCTGCACCTTGATCCTGCCTGGCGCTGTCCAGCTAGTTGGCCCCTCCAGTTGTCCCTGCATGCAACAGAGTCTAACCATTCCCACATCTCCTCCTGGAAATTGAAGAAATACTGCACTCAAAGCTTCGCCAAGTAAATTATGCTGTATTGAAAATTAAGTTCTGTTGGCCTTTGTTTTATAGCAAGAAAAGTGTTCCTTATGTCTTGGCCCTTCTTTGTGTAGATACTGTGAGTAGAGATACTGTGTTCTCATAACTTAATGGCCCTGCCTTCCGTGCATGCTGCAATATGGTGTCCGGTCCTTATAAACGTCTTGCCATTAAAGCCCTCTGGGGAGCCACAGGTGTGGGTTAAGGATGGATTGGAGCCGTCAGGGACCTATGAGTTCTCTCAACCTTAAAGAATTTAGAATACCTGTGGGGGGTGGGGGGCATAACGGTTCGGTGATCCACTCCTCTAAGAACAGCTCAGCTGAGGGGTCCTCCACTCGCTCAGGGAAGCCAGTAAATCTTAGATTATTCTGCTGTGAACTCCCTTCTATGGCCTTTCGACACTCTCCAATGAAAACCGTTTGAGACATTAGCGGGGCAAAGGTAATTTTCAACATTTTGAACTCCTGCTCTAGTGTTTCGATCTGGTCCTCTGTTTCTGACACTCGGTCCACAACTTTCCTCATATCTGTTCTCAGCAGATTCATCTCAGTTGTGACTGGGTCTGTTTTATCTTTGGGCTCCATCGGTGTGCCTCTGATGGCAGATAGATTATCTGCTGGGGACGACTAGCCTCCCTCATCTTGTCGAATCTCATTGCTTCTCCCCTGTACCAGGTTTTTGTCCATCATAGAACGGCTTACTGCAGAATTGTGTTAGATTGTTTGGACCCAGATGATTTGGTCTTTCTCATTTTGTCAAGTTGTAAGTAGCCCTGGTAGTCCCTCAGGCAATAAGGGGGAGGGGTGCACAGGCCTGTCCCGCTTTTTCTCCTCACTGTGACAGCCGCTCTCCATACACTAGGTTGTACTCCATGGGTGATCAGGCCCCTGCTACCCGTTCCCGATCTTTCCTGCTTTCAACCTGTTTTTCAGCAAGGAGCATGGTCCTAGGGGGTGCTGCAGGAGGGAAACCTTGCCAGCCTGATTCTGCGGCTGCCCAACCCCACTAGCGCCTCTGGGTTGGCCACTCTCTGCATCCTTCCACCAGTCTCATCATAGGGCCTTCCCCAGCTCACAGAACCCCCTCAAGGTCCAAGGTTCGGGGGCCTGCAGTGGTCCAGTTTTTTTTCTGTGTTACCAGATCTATAGGGCCTCACATCTCTTTCCCATTATAGGAGGGGGCAACTCTGGATGGTTCCACTAGGCTGAGGAACCCCCTTGCCTCTTCTCATTGGCTTTGGGTGCACAGACTTCACTTCTTCGGCCCACTCCGTAGCAGCACTTCCTCCCTGATGAGAACCATCGTCCAGCAAGGCTGTGATTCCACTGAGAGAGGTATTGGACGGACCTCCGCTGCTCTTTGACTCTGTTAGCTCCATATTACTACGGCCAAAACACAGAGCTTCTCCTGACCCAAGGAGAGTCTCCCCGTAGGCCGCCAGCATCCGTCAGCCCCTAGGCAGCTTCCTGCCTCGGAGCCGTCCTTACCCCAGTTATGTTATGCTCCATGATGTTATGGAGGCTTCCCCACCGCCAGAAAACCCGCAGGCCAGTGCGATCACTGTAGGTATCTTTTGGGGCACTCCAGTCACAGGATGTAAGAGGATTTTAGCCTCGCGGAGCTCAAAGAAAAGGCTTCTACGCGGCTATCTTGTCAGGCCACGCCCCCGAGTGTTAATATTCTTTATCATTTGCAGACCTGCCACATTCCAGGATCCAATTAAAATGATTTTGTGATTGTGTTTTATTTCCTATTTGCCCTCTTTTAGATATTTTGTGCTGGGTGCATATCTCTGGGCTGGAGGACACCGTGGGTATGCTTTTTGTGGACTGGCTACTCTCAGCAGTTACTGCTGATGGATCTGTAGAAGATGGGTTCTTGTTAAGTCAAGGCCCCATCAGATTCGTACTCTTTGCTGATTTTGAGCCCTTTGGCTTGTTGGACCTACGGCTAAGCTCAAAAGGAAGGTTTACCACACCTATAATTGGAATTGCAACGGCATGTTAGAGGGGTAAAGTACATTACATTTGGTGGTTTATCGACCTTATGCCCAAATTTCCTCGTACTTGTGCAAAGTAATAATTGTTGTTTCATAAGTTGTTTCACAAATTGAAGAGCTGAAGCCTTCTTAATCTGTATCTTCTGAATTTAAGCAGTTTAATGCTGGGAGTAAAAGACGTAAAAGATTCCCTATGTTGGCGATATCAAAGTGGCCTTTGGATTTATATTGTTGTGCAAAATGAAGCTCCGTGTATGATTTAATTATATTGATGTCATTCCTTTTTTAGGTGTGTGTTGTCCACATTTCTGTTTTCCTTTTCTAGGTCCATGTTGCATACATGTAGAAATGTGTTTACATGGTTATGTGATTCGAGTTGCACAGGCCATGTTGTTGTTATGATTTGTTTATGTATACTTTTCACCTGCGTTCCGTGTTACTCATTTGCCTTGCTGTCGGAATGTGGTTCATTCTGATGGCGAGTCGGGCGGCGTAGGTCTGTCATGGGCTCTTTTTCTTGAGACGTAATAAAGTCTCCACCATTACAACTGTTCAGCGTCCAGCATTTTGTTTTACCTGGACCTGCACAACAGTCCATTCTGTGAATAGATGGAATATATTGTATCACTTATTTTTTAGCCAGCTGATACCACCAAGGTGAACCCAGGATGTTGTTACTTACATGATCAAACATTTCGAGATTTTAGTTTATACAATATCCTTTGAAGGTGCATTCTCCATGCTGTTCTTTTAAATAGTTATTGCTACCTCGGTTGTGGGAGAGTAAATATGGCTTTCAGCCTTGTCATTGCTCTCTTTACTTATTGGCCCACCACTGACTTGTATATTACTATGCAATGTAGCCTGATTTGATGTTTTTATATTTTTTCCTCCTTTGTTTCACTTGTTTGCAGCCTAATGAATTGTGATTTACAAAGTTTCCAGATAATGATGGTCCAGCCACTGAAAGATTGATTGACATAGGACTTTGCTGATTCTTGTTGAGCTCCACATTACTGTGGGACTTAAATTTACTGTTCCATATTTTCAAAGATAATCGTGCCTTCCCATAGCCCCCTTGTTATCTTGCGTTAGAATGTCCTGATTCAGTGCTGTGATGGCGTGGGCATTCTGAGGTGGAAGTACCTCTGTTGGCTTCAGGCAATGTATTGGTATGCTTTGTGCAGTAGCTTTTATGCTTGGGCCCCTAAGGTAATGTGTAATTTTGTTTTGTTAGTTGAGTTTCCTGAATGTTTTTGAGGGTGCGTGTTCATCCCGAGGACTTCGGACATGCTTTGAAGCAGCTGATTCTGCAGGTGTGTTTCTACTCTGTGGCACACCAGCAGTTGTGATGGTGCTTGGGATCTTTGTGGCCAGGTTCTCCGGACTGGGTTACAGATCAAATTGTCTGGAAGGGGACTGGGTTTGTTTTTTCCATTCTTCTCACTTCCTTCATTTTATTATCTCTTACCCTGCAACTTTTGTCATTAGTATCTTCACCTCCCTGGCACTCCAGGTCCATTTTGGTTGCGGGGAGATGTAGCCCTTGTTTTAGTTCATCTGTAAGTGCTTCCATTATGGTTGGTAACGATTGAAGCTTGTCTAATATTGGCGAGCGTGAGCATCTCCAAGGCACTGTCTGTTTTACATAGTCACGAGTCCCATTAGTTCAGACATTATTGAAACCTTGTTTTTAACTCAGTTATGATTGAGGCCATTGCTTGTATGTGGTGTACTTGCACCTCCATTTTATGTGAGTGCTGTGCCAAAGCTGCAATCAATTAAAACAATTTAGAGGCTTTGTTCCAGTGGTGTAAATGGTCTTCTGATTCCAGCTGTGTTATTGGATCATACCTTCTCCCAAGGGAGGTAATTATTTCTGATATACTTGCTCCTTCTCCGTTATGACAAAGTCTGATGGGTATCCCCTTACAATATGTAGGAGCTTTGAACCTTCCTTTTGGACTGAAAAACAAGACTTTTGTCTAATGACGACTCTCTTATAACCATCAAGGGAGGTGTTGTGAAGGGTACGGCCGGTAAATATTGCTGGTAATTTGTCTTCTTGCCTTGATTTAGTCGATGCGTTTTGAGATTCCGAATGAAGGTGTCTCCATTCCACCCTCTATCTTGGTCAACAAATTATTAGGAGGTTTTCCTTGTTTTATATTTGATTTGCAGCTGTCCTGCCCTTTAACATTGACTAAATCTTATTGTGTCTCATTTAAAATACCGATGGAAAAACCAATATAATCTGCTTCTGATCGATCATGGCTAGGGCCTTGATTTACATGTTTCACTGCTTTCATAGTTCTTGCAATTAAATTCTCTGTCAGTCTGCATTTTTGTGTTTGTGGAAAAGTCTGCTTTGCCTCCTACTGGACCGCTAGTTCCAACACAGGTTCCATTTTCAAACTCACTGGTGTGACAAAATGCTATTGATGTCGGTCTTTCTGTTATTTGGGCTAACAGTCTCAGTGTGATTTTCTTGCCATTCGTCCTGTGGGCCATCTCTCGTGCCATCCACTCCTTCAGGAATATGGTACCATTGCCTACTGTCTTCCATACTCTTGAACTTATAGGTTTTTTTTGGCTATGTTTGCAAGAATGGAAGTGAAATCAAGAACATGGCAGGATGTGGGGCACAGGATGTGGCTAAAAAAGGTAAAGCACATTTCACATTCAGTCCTTCAGATAGAGTTGTGCAGTTCTTCGCAGCTTTTCGCGGTCTTGACAGAGGCATGTCACACTTTGCCTCCAGTCCATCCCATGCAATTATAGTGACAGATACATGATCGGGAAGGATAATCCCTGGACAACTGTGAGTCCTCACAATACTTTGTGGCTCACTCTACAGCCGTGTATGATCCTGCTATTAAAAGCAACTATCATTTGGTGCTATGACCTTGTTGGCATAAACTCTAAATTGAATAAGTGTATTTGGATTTACAGCGTGCACTTTCAATGGAAAAATTGGACACTTTGAAAACGGAAATTAAATGAACTGTGGATTTATTAATGGTGCCTTTAATCTTGGGACCTTAGGAGAACGTACTCATACTTTTAGCCCTGAGGAAGGCTAGGTGATGAGGCCAGATGAAAACACGTTGGCTAGAGCGTGGACTAAAGACCAAGGGGGTCATTACAACCCTGGCGGACGGTGTTAAGGCGGCGGTAAGACCGCAAACAGGCCAGCGGACAAAAAAAAGGGAATTATGACCCTGGCGGAAACTGCCAACAAAAACAGCCACTTTAACACATCGCCCGCCACGGCGGTACAGACAAGCAGTGCGACGGTCACCGTCAACAGACAGACGGAAGTCAATGTACCACCCATAGTATTACAACCTGCCAATCCGCCACCTTTTCCGGGGCGGATTCACCGTGGATAAAAACACGGCGGAAACTGCTTTTGCAGTGGGAAAACGCTCACCTGAACACATCCCACGAGGAAGGAGGACTCCATGGAGCCGGAACTCCAAATACTCCCAGCGCTTGTCTTTCTGCTCCTCTACGACCACCATCTACGTAGGCACCGAAGACAACGGTGAGTACTGCACCTACGACATAGGCGAGGGGGGAGGCAAAAGTTAGGGGGACACCCACGAAACACTCCCACCCTCGCATATTACAACATACACACCAATGCATTTCCAAACATCACAGTAACAACCCACAATCCCCCTGGAATAATGCAAAGACAAAGCGAGATCCGTTCAAACATTGTAATGTTGCAATAAACAAGTTTAGCAAAAATATACAGATACATACGCAAATCTTTCAGAAATATATACAGTACGAGAAGTAATGCAGATATGTACATATCAATGTCCGTGCACCACTAGTCCAAAAATGCATGGGTGAGGCCCACAAAAGATACCCGACGACAATCGGAGAGAACACTGCCGGGGCATCAGATAGAAATACTACTGTCACCTCAGGGGAAGGGAAGGGGGGGGCACCTCAGCCGGATGATTGCAAAGCCAGATCCACGACGGGGCTCCATGCCCACTGTGCCATCCTGGGGAGTGCAAAGCCACAGTCTTTAAAGTCTCTACAGTGGGTGGGTTGCCCACTGTTCCTTCCTGGGGAGTGCAAATCCACAGTCTCTCAAGTCTCTACAGTGGGTGGGTTGCCCACTGTGCCATCCTGGGGAGTGCAAAGCCACAGTCTCAAGTCTCTACAGTGGGTGGGTTGCCCACTGTTCCTTCCTGGGGAGTGCAAAGCCACAGTCTCTCAAGTCTCTACAGTGGGTGGCTTGCCCACTGTGCCATCCTGGGGAGTGCAAAGGCTCAATTATGCAAGTAGATAACATCCGCCAGTGGCTCGTGAGGGGGACTGGTGCCCAGACTGGATTAGTCTCCCCATGAAAGTGCCTGTCCCGTCACTGTCCCAGCTGCACATGGGGTAAGAATGCTTGATGTGGCGGTCTATTCATTCTTACCCGGTGCATGCCCTGTTCAGCAGTGCTTTGCCATGACGGTGCTTGCCCTGTTCAGCGGTCTTCACCATGGCGGTTCGGGACTGTTCCACGGTGCTTTGCCATGGCAGTTCTGGACTGTTCAGCGGTCTTCACCATGGCGGTTCGGGACTGTTCAGCGGTGCTTTGCCATGGCGGTGCTTGCCCTGTTAAGCGGTCTTCACCATGGCGGTTCGGGACTGTTCAGCGGTGCTTTGCCATGGCAGTTCTGGACTGTTCAGCGGTCTTCACCATGGCGGTTCGGGACTGTTCAGCGGTGCTTTGCCATGGCAGTTCTGGACTGTTCAGCGGTCTTCACCATGGTGGTTCGGGACTGTTCAGCGGTGCTTTGCCATGGCGGAGCTTGCCCTGTTTAGCGGTCTTCACCATGGCAGTTCTGGACTGTTCAGCGGTGCTTTGCCATGGCAGTTCTGGACTGTTCAGCGGTGCTTTGCCATGGCAGTTCTGGACTGTTCAGCGGTGTTCACCATGGCGGTTCGGGACTGTTCAGCGGTGCTTTGCCATGGCGGTTCTGGACTGTTCAGCGGTCTTCACCATGGCGGTGCTTGCCCTGTTCAGCGGTCTTCCCCATGGCGGTTCGGGACTGTTCAGCGGTGCTTTGCCATGGCGGTTCTGGTATGGACATTGGTGTGTGGCATGACGTTCCCTAGACTGGGCATTGGTTCGTGGCATGACGTTCCCTCATAGCCCACCTAGGCTGTGGCAGCCGGGGCCCTCCTGGGTACTGACTCCGGCGGTGGTCTCCTGACCAGTGACGATACTTGGGCCCTCCTGGGTACTGATTCCGGCGGTGGTCTCCTGACCAGTGATGATACTTGGGCCCTCCTGGACTATGACTCTGGCGGTGGTCTCCTGACCAGTGACGATACTTGGGCCCTCCTGGGCTATGACTTCGGCGGTGGTCTCCTGACCAGTGACGATACTTGGGCCCCCCTGGGTACTCACTCCGGCGGTGGTCTCCTGACCAGTGACGATACTTGGGCCCTCCTGGGCTATGACTCCGGCGGTGGTCTCCTGACCAGTGACGATACTTGGGCCCTCCTGGGTATTGACTCCGGCGGTGGTCTCCTGACCAGTGACGATACTTGGGCCCTCCTGGGCTATGACTCCGGCGGTGGTCTCCTGACCAGTGAGGATACTTGGGCCCTCCTGGGCTATGACTCCGGCGGTGGTCTCCTGACCAGTGACGATACTTGGGCCCTCCTGGGCTATAACTTCGGCGGTGGCGGTTGTCTCCTGACCAGTGACGACAGTGCTGGCGGTTGGGTCTCGACCGCCGGGAATGATGGCGCCCTTCTCCGCCGTGATACTCACAACATGCTGGCCAGACTTCCTCTGGGCCTTCCCCACCTTTGGTGGAGTCACAGCTGACTCTCCAATCCCCTTGGAACCCATGTGAGTTGGTTTCCCACCAGGAGGCTTCACACGGTCCCGTCGTCCACTCTCCAATTTCAGAGCCTTTACAGGGGGTGGGCTGCCAGTGCCTTGGCTCCGGGTCACACTGCCTGCCCTGGTGGCCGGTGCACTCCACATACCTTGAACAGGCACCACTGGTATTGGAGGCTTTTTGGCTGAGGCGCTACGACGGGACTGATGAATTGGGGGGGGCAAAAAGGTCAACTTTACAGAGGGACAGTTTCTGACGGACACTGGGATGGGTAGTTGGAGGGGGTCTGGGAGTGGAGGAAGAGGAGGTGGTTGTAGGAGGTGTCACTTTAGGTGATTTGGGTGCAGGTACTGGAGGCTGTCGTGAGGTGGATGGATGTTGGGTGTGTGATTGCCGGCGTTTGTGTACTTTGGGAGGGGGCGTCACAGACACACTGGGAGAGGACACAGGGGACGTGTAAATGGCAGTGGAGGTGGTGAGTGCAGGTGAGCGGCTTGTGGTGCTGGGTGTCCTTGTACGATTCCTGGTGCCTGTAGATGTGGTGTGTGTGTAGACGAGACTGGGAGGGAGGAGGGAGAAGAGGAGGAGGGGACACAGTGGAGGCAGTGGATGTTGCTGTGTCTGTATGTGTGTGATGCTTGCGTGAGTGCCTGTGGGTTGTGTGGTGCCTATGTTTGCTTGAGCTACTTGTGTGTGCTGGCTTGTGTGCATGCTGGTCTGTAGGTGTGCTTGGGATGGGCTGGGGTACAGGGGATTGGGTCTGGGTGGAGGAGGTTGGAGGGGGGAGGCTAGACACAGGGACAATGGCTGCCATCAGTGCTGAGGCCAGAGATTGCAGGGTTCGCTGAAGGACAGCCTGACCAGAATGAATGCCCTCCAGGAATGCATTACCGTGTTGCAACTCTCGTTCTACACCCTGGATGGCATTCACAATGGTAGACTGCCTAACATTGAGTGACCTGAGGAGGTCAATGGCCTCCTCGCTGAGGGCAGCAGGGGTGACTGGGGCAGGGCCTGAGGTGCCTGGGGCGAAGGTGATGCCCACCCTCCTGGGTGAGCGGGCACGGGGCGAAGGCTGAGGGGCTGCTGGGAGGGCGGTGCTGGTAGAGGAGGTGGCGGCTGTACCTGTAGAAGTGGGGTGCACAGATGGTGGCGCCAACATAAGGGAGCTCCCATCGGCGGACGAGTCCGTGTCACTGGTTGGTGATCCGGTGGCCGACGTGAAGCTCCCCTCGCCCTCCGTCCCACTGGTGCATTCTGAGTCCGTGGTGTGGCCCTCCATGGCCATGTGGGATGCAGCTCCCTCGTGCTCCGGTGCCACTGTACCTCCGCCTGATGATGCTGATGCACAAAAGAACAGGGAGAGCAGAACAGGGGGGGGGGGGAGACAGAAGAAAGACCGGTTGAGTGCATGGCATACTGCTACCGTTGGCGGACAAGACAGACACAGCAGCCCCCTGCATTACGCTGTGCTCCTTCCCTCTGCATATGCAATTTCTGGGATATGGCCTACATGGCAATGGTGGACATCTGCACATGTCAATGCCACAGGGGCAACTATACCTCGACTTGGCACTCTACTGAGGTGGGGTAGAGTGCCACATGGGCTGCATTACAGAGGGGCCTAGTCTTTGTGTTTCTGCCTGGCCTAGGTACACCCACAGGCCTCCTCCCCCACCCAGACCCCTCTACTGCGCGCAAAGTCCGCAGAATGAGGTTGTACTCACCCCCTTGTGTCTGCTGTGATGCCCTCAAGCGCCCATCCAACTCTGGGTAGGCCACTGCCAGGATCCGGAACATCAGGGGGGTCATGGTGCGACGGGCACCCCTCCCACGTTGGGAGGCCATCCCCAGCTGAGCCTCCGCCGTCTTCTTGCTGCAGCGGCGAATGTCCTCCCATCTTTTCCGGCAGTGGGTGCCCCGTCTCTTGTGGGCCCCCAGGGTCCGGACCTCCTTGGCGATGGCACGCCAAATGTCCCTCTTCTGGTGGGCGCTGACCTACATGACATGCACAAGGGAAGCAGAGAAGTCATTACCAACTGCACCGTCGATGTGAGTGGCCCCCCTCCCTACTCTAGCCATGTGGCCCATTCATTGACATGCATTATTGTTCCCTGAACTCTGCCCCCTTCCCTCTTCCAACCAGCCTTCTCCACCCAGGCCTAGCCCATACAACGTGCTCCCTGTGTACTAACCTGTTGGTCTGGATGACCGTAGAGTAGCGTGTTCTCGGGGAGGACCCCGTCTACCAGTTTCTCCAACTCCTGAGCAGTGAAGGCAGGGGCCCTTTCCCCAGACGCAGCAGCTATCGTCGCTTCCAGACCGAGGTCACAGCAGCACTTGCAATGTAGGTCCTCTCCTGTCGAAGATCAGGTATCTAGTGATTGAACAGATAGAAAATGGCGGTGACGTCCGCGGCGGTGCGCATCATCACCGCCGGCGTACCTGTTCATTGGCTCCTGGGACCCATAGGGTCCAATGTTAACCAATGCTGCAGTGCGCCGCGGTCTATGACCGCCTACCGCCACGGTGTGCAACGCCAGCACTGTGCAACACCAGCGCTGTTACCCCACAATCCCATTGTCCCAGTTTAGAGGTCAGGCAGCCGCCATTTCAGGGGCCCACATGGCTTCATTTACCTCTGCGTCACACATAGCTAGGCCTACACTCAACACACATACAGGAAGGGTTTTGTGATTGGTGTAGTCTTGTGTGTAAATGTGGGTACATACCTGGATAAAAAATGACTGATTCGTCGCGGTTGTCCTTCGTAGGCACCGTCAGCTGGGACATGTGAGAAGATGGCGGAATCCTCCGGTGTACCGACCGCTGGTGGACCTGTTGACAATGGAAGAACGACATGTCATCACCTACAGGTTTGACCGTGCCACTATCCAGGAACTATGTACCCAGTTAGAGCCAGAACTGATGTCACCAATCCGCCATCCGACTGGAATCCCCCCTGACGTGCAGGTGCTGTCCGTGCTCCATTTCCTTGCAAGCGGGTCATTCCAGACGACAGTGGCCATGGCATCAGGGATGTCCCAGCCTATGTTTTCCAACGTTTTTTCCAGAGTGTTGTCTGCCCTGCTGAAACACGTAAGGAGACACATAATTTTCCCTGAGGTGGAAGATTTGCCTACAGTGAAAGGTGACTTCCATGCCCTTGGACATATCCCCAACATCATCGGTGCCATTGATGGCACCCATGTAGCTCTGGTCCCCCCCCACAGGAGTGAACAGGTGTACAGGAACAGGAAGAGTTATCATTCCATGAATGTTCAGATGGTCTGTTTGGCAGAGCAGTACATCTCGCAGGTAAATGCTATGTTCCCTGGCTCAGTGCATGACGCCTACATCCTGCGGAATAGCAGCATCCCTGATATGATGGGTCAACTCCAGAGGCACCGTGTGTGGCTATTGGGGGACTCTGGTTACCCCAACCTGTCATGGCTACTGACCCCAGTGAGGAATCCCAGGACCAGGGCAGAGGAACGCTACAATGAGGCCCATGGGCGGACTAGGAGGGTGATCGAACGCACCTTCGGCCTCCTGAAGGCCAGGTTCAGGTGCCTCCATATGACAGGTGGTTCCCTATTCTACTCACCGAAGAAGGTGTGCGAGATCATCATCGCCTGCTCCATGCTTCATAATTTGGCTTTGCGACGCCGGGTGCCTTTTCTGCAGGAGGATGGTCCAGATGACGGTGTTGTGGAGCCTGTGGACAGTGATGAGGAAGCTGAGGAAGAAGACCACGACAACAGGGAGTCGGTCATACAGCAATATTTCCAGTGACACACAGGTGAGAACATTTTCATTTTTACCATTACATTAACTTTCACACGTCTACCTCTATCCTGTCTGACAATTTCAACCAGTATTTGGTAACTGAGTTGTTCCTTTACATTACGGTTTCACAGGTGTGGTTACCAACGTGTGTTATCTGCTTGCATCCTTCAAGGACTTGTGCTGTGTGACATAGGTATGTTGGCTTTACAATGGGGAACGCATTATGACTCTGTCATTGATAATACATATTTACAATCTCCCAGACTGACTCCAGATTGTTTTTTGTTTCAAGGGTGTTTATTAAAGTGCTCAGAATTGGGAGGGGGTTGTAATATGAGGATGGGTGATGGTGGAGGAATGTCCATGGCAGAGTCCAGTCTATTAGTCTCACAGGTGCTTTGCCCATCTGGGCATAGGAAGTGGAGCTGGGGCAGTTCAAGTGTGGACAGGGTAACAAAGTGGGTCAGTGGGGGGACAATCAGGGTGGTCTCATTTTCTGGCGGGGGTCTTGCCATCTTGCTCTGTCCTGTTCCTGGCTCTCAGGGACCGCTTGCGTGGTGGTTGTCCGTCTGCAGGGGGTGGGGTGCTGATGTGGTGGTCCTGTGGCGAGGCGTCCTGTCCACTAGCGCCGGCGGAGGTGGTGGGCAGTTCATCGTCCTGGCTAGTGTTAGGGGCCCCTTGGAGTGCCACGGTGTCCCTCATGGTTTTTTGTATGTCCTTCAGCACCCCTACGATGGTGCCCAGGGCGGAGCTGATGGTCCTGAGCTCCTCCCTGAACCCCAAATACTGGTCCTCCCGCAGGCGCTGGGTCTCCTGAAACTTGGCCAGGACCGTAGCCATCGTCTCCTGGGAGTGGTGGTATGCTCCCATGATGGAGGATAGGGCCTCGTGGAGAGTGGGTTCCCTTGGCCAGTCCGCCCCCTGTCGCACAGCAGCCCTCCCAGTTCCCCTGTGTTCCTGTCCCTCCGTCCCCTGGACCTTGTGCCCACTACCACTGCCCCCAGGTCCCTGTTGTTGTTGGGGTGGTGGGTTCTCCTGGGTTCCCTGTAGTGGTGGACACACAGCTGATTGACCTGTCCTGGGTAGGGAGGTTTGGGCCCGCTGGGTGGGTGCTGTGCTGGTGTTAGCAGAGGGTGGAAGGTCAGTGTTGGGCTGTGCCTGTGCAAGGGGAACCGACTGTCCCGAGGCCCACGATGGTCCGGGCTGGTCATCAGGATCCAGTAGGGCAGAGCTGCTATCGTCACTGTGGGCCTCTTCTGGGGGTGGAGTGGTGTTGTCTGGACCCTCTGGTGTGGTGACGGTCCTTCGGGTTCCTGCAGGGGCATAAAAGCATGATTATAGCATGTGTGTGTGTGAGATGTTGTGCAATGGGTGGGTGTCTGTGTACCCCAGTGCTAGCATTCCTGTGTGGGGGCTTGTGTGATGATGGTTAGGGGGTGTTCTGGGTATGTGCAGTGGGCATGCTTTAGTGAGGGGTGACCATGCTTAGTTGTGTCATGCAAGGCTTGGTGTTGGGATGGGTGGTTTGTGTTCTTAGTACATTAGTGAGGAGTTGGAGTGATAGGGGAGGGGGTGAGGGTGGGGGTGTGTGATAGCATGCAGGTAGGGTGGGGGATTAGATAGTTAAGATTTGACTTACCAGTGTCCCATCCTCCACCGACTCCTCCGAGGCCCTCTGTATGCATGATGGTCAAGACTTGCTCCTCCCATGTTGTTAGTTGTGGTGGAGGAGGTGGGGGTCCGCCGCCAGTCCGCTGCACCACGATGTTGTACCTGGAGACCGTTGAACGCACCTTCCCCCGTAGGTCGTTCCACCTCTTCCTGATGTCCTCCCTATTTCTTGGGTGTTGTCCCACAGCGTTGACCCTGTCCACGATTCTGCGCCATAGCTCCATCTTCCTGGCTATGGAGGTGTGCTGTACCTGTGAGCCAAATAGCTGTGGCTCTACCCGGCTGATTTCCTCCACCATGACCCTGAGCTCCTCCTCGGAGAAGCGGGGGTGTCTTTGGTGTGACATGGGGTGATGTGTGGGACGGTGTGAGTGTTGATGTGTGTAGTGATGTGTAGTGGTGTGTGGTGTTTTGTGCGTGGATGTGGTGTGGGTGATGGTGTTGTGTGCCTCTGTATGGTGGTGTTGTCTTGGCTGTGCTGTCTCTCTGGCCTTCGTCCATAAATGTTGGTCACAGGGGTCGTAGGGGTTTGTGGGTGTGTGTTTTATATTGTGTTGGGTGCGTGGGAGTGTTGTTTGTATGTGTATCAGGTGTGTGTATTTGGAATTGTCCAATGTGGCGGTGTTTTGGAGATGTGTGTGTATTTTGAGCGCCGCGGTGTGTACCGTCAATGGAATACTGCGGTTGAAAGACCGCCGCGTGGATTCGTGGGTCGTAATAGCATGGGCGTGTTTCTGTTGGCGTGGAGGTGGAGGTTTTGTTTTTGCCACTTTAACACTGACCTTTGGTGTGGCGGAGTTGTGTGGGTGTCTGTATTTCGGCGGATTCCGAGATGTGTGTCATAATAGCTGTGGCGGACTACCGCCGCCGGGGCGGTGTATTGGCGGTCTTCTGCACGCGCCTTTTACCGCCAATGTTGTAATGACCCCCCAAGTGTTGGAAGAATCATGATGAAATTCACTTCTTGTTTTCGAAGTGTGCTCGGAAGGACCTCAATTAATATTCTGGGTTTGATCTGAACTTGGG
Source organism: Pleurodeles waltl (assembly GCF_031143425.1). Lineage (NCBI taxonomy): Eukaryota > Metazoa > Chordata > Amphibia > Caudata > Salamandridae > Pleurodeles > Pleurodeles waltl. The sequence goes on along the minus strand of NC_090445.1, from coordinate 199,459,516 downwards.
GGGCGGGGTTAGGTGTGATTACTCCCCTGCGTGAGCATCTTGGAAAAAAATATAATAATCCACTTTGGTTCGCGTAGGGCGGTAGCTTGCGCTGACACCACTATGGCCACCTATGTAATGTCTAAATATACAATCCTTCACAAAGCTTATTTTCCTTTCCCTCACTCTTGTTCCACCTCTGGCTGCTGTACCTACGGCCTTGAGGTCTGTGGCTCCCCTACACCAGTGTTTGTCATAGTAGCTCTAAACTCTGTCTACTTGTTTTATGCCTGTTGGTCCACATTGAAAATGCAAAAAAAAAAAAAAGACAAAATTGAGTTTGGGATGCCAGTGCTAGTGGTTCCAAACAAGTAGCAGACGAGCATGAGCAGTCCTAGCATGGCCTCTTTTAAGCTCTGACTGTACAAGATTATTAACATTGCTGTGGCTTCATACCAAGGATTATGAAGAATTTATATGTATATAATGAAAGAAGTAGGCAGAAACATATGCTGCCAGACTCTAAAATTGCACTGCAACAGGTGATTTAAATGAAGAGGGCTGATCCGGCAACCACAAAAAAGCTGAAAGAGCATATCAATATTCTTTAACTGTGCCCAAAGCAACCCAAAAAGCAACACTTCAGGGAGTTTGACCTGAAGTGGGTGAATCTGTTGAGTATTGCACCAAGCGACCAATTTTTCCCAACTGCAGACTTATACAGATTTAGTGGAGGGATGCCTGGCTACCAAGATGACATCCAACAGTGTCAGGAGGGAGGTCAAAAGCAGTCAACTGCTGTGGTGCAATCTCCAAGCACAAAGGTGAAGAGTGTGCAGGCCTCAGTGCGAGACCCTGCACTGCACTTGCAAAAGAAGAGCCTCCTTAAGCTGCATCCTAATTGGAACACAGATGCCAATGCCCAGGACTTCCGGGCACCACATGGGTTTTGTAATTCCTGATCTTTTTCAGAACCCCGGGCAGGAGAGGTAGCAGTGGAAAGGCATTCTGGATTCTCGAGATCACCTCTAGGCAGAACATGACTCCAAGAGAGAGCTGATTGAGAAACTCCAGTTTGCAAAATTGCTGACATTGCTCATTCTTAGCAGTGGCAGACAAATTGACCCAGGGTTCTCCCCATTCATGCAAGATACCTTGTGCCGCTTCTAGGTTCAGCTCAATTGGTGACCACTAGGCGTTGGCAGCTGAGTTTTTCCACCCTGCCGTTTAGAAATCCATCAGATGGTGTACCTGTTTTGCTTTCACTAATGACCGAGCTGACAAAAATCTCTGGAATGCACTCCTCAGCTCAAAGAAGACATTTATTATTATTTCACCATGAGGTTCCTAAAAGGAGATTAGCATGTTGAAAGCACTCATTTAAAAATAGTCACAGCAATGAAAGGAAAATATACCAAAATGATTCTCCACTGCATTATACACAGCAAATATATGTATTCATATTATATTATACTGCAAATCAAATAATGAAGTAAACATTCACCACCGTAGGGCCTGCCAAGCTCTTCATCTTTCTCATGCCAGCAAGACGATGACCCCGTTCGACTGCGAACAGGAAAAATCAGGCATCCGATATCAAGAATCCTGATTGAGGTCACGCACACTCTCACTGTCGCACTGTGTCTTTTTATATCGTAAAAAACAAAAGGAGCTTTCTGGAAAAATACTCTCATTTAGCAATTCAAACATGCTGGCTAGTTTAGGTGTGCTTTGAAAATAACACGTTTGTGTTTGGCCACAATCCCAAGGTGTCAAATCAAAACAAGGCAGTGCCCTGCCATCTGAGTACATCCTTATCAACCAAAGCCCTTGTTACTTACCTTGGTGAGAAAAAGCATGAAAACAAGCACAGTTTACAATGTGGAAAAGTACGAACAACGTATAACATGGCAGTGTTTAATGCTATGATAAAGTCAATAGGCAGCTAAATGTAGTCTGCAACTGCTGAACACTGGACAGCTAATCCAGGTGCAAAGTGGTACAACACAAAGTCAGTGGTCAAAAAACATATTTCACTACAGTAGCATGAGGAAAATCACCTGGAGTTCCAGTCACTTCCAGAGGCTAGTGCCACTTGACACAGGATTTAGAACCCCGCCCTGCTTGTTGCAGTACTACACGGCAGTGGTGTTGTCCAAGTGCCCCTTGCACCTCCCTCCCCTTAATGGATGGCAGGAAGGTTTCCAATGCCAAGTAGGCAGCCTGCAACTTTAGGAGGTTGATGTTGAGCTGGATCTCTGCCAGAGACTAGATGCCTTTCATCCCCACCTCTCCCATATGGCCTTTCCAACCCAGAAGCAATACATCAGTCACCATTGTTGGCTCGGTGGGGTGGGGAGAGTGGTCTGCAACTGACCCAATTGGGGTCCAGCAGCCACCACTGTAAGTTGTTTGCAGTCTCCATTGAAATCTGGAGGTGGTCAAAGAGACCCCTCTGATGCTGTGCCCACTGGGACTTCCAATCCCACTGCAGAGTCTAATTATGCCTTCCTGCATGCTTGACCAGCAGTATGAAAGAGGCCATTAGTCCATGCAGCCTCAGAGTCCTCCGTGCTAAGATCCAGGCTAGAGGTTGCACCATCGGGATCATAACTGAATGTCCTGGACTCTCCTCTAGGGAAAAGCACTAAACTTCACTGTCAAGAATAGCTCCAATGGATAGGTGCATCTTTGACTGATTCAGGTGTGTCTTTGGCATGTCACTAGTGAGCCAGCCCCAAACATATCAAGAGGTTTTCCGTAGTCTGGAGATGGGTGACAACTGCCTGTGGCAAGCTTGCCTCCAGCAGTCACTGACTTGGAGGTAGGGGAAGACTGAAACCACTTGAATTCCAAAGATTTGCCGAAGCCACCGCCATAATTTTGGGGAATACCTGATGGGCACTAGTAAGGCTAAAAGGGAGCACATTGAACTGGTAGGGCTCTTACCCCACCGTGAACCACATATAGTATTATGGGCCTGTAGGACAAGGATATAATAATAAGCATCCTGCAGGTACAATGCTACTATCCAGTTTTTAGAGCTGGGGGCAGACAAGACCTGGGCCAGAGTGAGCATATTGAATTTGTCCTTTCTCAGAAAGGCATTGAGAAGGCTAAGGTCTTAAATAGGACAGAAGCCTCCTGCAACACCAGAAAGTAACAGGGGTAGCAACCAGAGCCTACTTCTGATGTGGGTACCCTTCTCCCAAAAGTGCCTAAGAGGGATAGATGGTCCTCTGTAAGCCACTCTGAGCGTGGTGGAATGTGCGGCGGGGTGAAAAGAAGTAGAAGGCTTGCAGGAACCACTTGTCCAAAGTGATAGATTGGCTAAAATATTAAATCCTGCTTCTGACAGGGTGGCTGTGTTCCTTGATGGACAAACTATAGAGGTGTTGCTGCTCCAGGCAGCCAGAGGGATCAGGACTGGGCTGCATGCTGCCCCTGTTGTGTAAAGTACAACTCTTACGTAGTTCTACAAGATTTGCTTTTCCACCTACGGTTGACACAGATAAACTTAGCTTAATGCACCAGCGCTGAATGTGAAAGCCAGGTTATCGTAGTCACGCAGAACCCCACCCAAGACATGGCTGAAGTGAAGGCATTGCTTTTGGGTTACTAACTGTCCCTAGGAAGAGCTCAGGGTCACAATGGTACTAGTAAGCTTATTCCGTTTTTCATAATATCACATACTCTGCACTAAGAAAAATAGACAAACAAGTTACTTACCTTTGGTAACAAATGATCTGGCAGAGACATTCTAGTTGCAGATTCCTTACCTTAGAATTTCTCCCAGGCATCAGACTGGATCTGCAGATTTTTCTTCAAGCAGTACCCCTGCGTGCCATCAAAGGGCATCAGTTGTTGATGTCGTGATCACTGTGATGGTGTTGCAGTTGTATATAGGCGCTACCCTGGCACACCGAGGTTGGTTTCTTTTCACAACTTTCCACGCCAGAAGCATGGAGCCATGAAGAACACTGACCCTGGTGCGTCAGAAATAGGGCCTAAAATTGAGAGTCCCTATCCTTAGAAATTAGTTCACAGCATGATGGCTACAAGGAAAGCTGTCTTTAAAGTAAGAAGCTGAAGAGGACAATTTTAAAGAGGCTGAAAGGGAGCAGACACATGAGGAAAGTGAGTACCAAGTTCAAATCCCACTAGGGCAGTGGTCTTAACTTTTAATTGCCGCCCCCCCCCCCCCCCCCCCCAAGTTGAAAAATAAAATATTTTATAAAGATGGCAATGTTTAAATATGTCTAGATGCATTTAAACATTGCAGGTAAGTACTGTTAACTTTTTAAATAGCAATAACATGTTTCAGCTTTAAACAAAATACTGTTATCTGTGTATTGCTTCTTTTGGCCAGAGACTGGCGCCCCCCCTGGGATCACTTGAGGCCTCCCCACCAGTTTGAAGACCCCTGCACTAGGGCATTATGGGGTGGAAACATGTGGGTAAGACCCTTAAGGAATCTACCAACAATGAGAGATTTAAACAAGGAGGGTTGATCCGGTAGTCTGAGGAAAGCAGAGATGGCAGACAGATAACCTTTGAGGGTGCCCAAAGCAGAGCTCTGCTGGACAAGAGAGAGTACAAACACAAGAACCTCAGACAGGGGCAGAAAGGGGATCAACAGACTTGTTGGTACACCATGCCACAAGTTTATTCCAACGACTGGCATACACCTTTTGGTGGCGAAACGCCTGGATGCTAAGATTACATCACAGACTTCGGGCGGAAGGTTGTAAGCTGTCAACTGCCACTGCTCAATCTCCACACAAGAAGACGGAGGCTGGACAGGTTCAGGCGGAGAACCAAACCCCGCAGTTGCAACAGAAGATCCTCCTGAAGAGTCAGCCTGAGTTGAGGATCAATGGCCATGCTCAGAAGCTCGGAATACTATACTCTTCGTGCCCAGTCGGGAGCCACAAGAATCACTTGGGCCCGGTCGTTCTTGATCTTCTTGAGAACTCTGAGTAGAAGTGTTATTGGCTGAAAGGCATATAGACGGCCTGAGTTCCACTAAGGACAAAAAGCGTCCCAAAGCGAGTGCCGCCTTGGTAACTTCAATGCGCAGAACAGCTGACATTGCACGTTCTGTGCGGAGGCGAGCAGATCTAACTAAGGCTCTCCCCACTGCTGAAAGAGACCTTGTACCATGTCCATGTGGTGACGCCATTCGTGATCGACCATGCATTGATGGCTGAGTTCATCTGCTTTGGCTGTCAGAGATCCCTCCAAATGTTGAACCGCCAGGTATATATCCTGACGTTCCAGCCACAGGCTGACAAAGGGTCATGTCAAAGGGTCCATGACTCCACACTGCCCTGTTTGTTGCAGAACCACATGGTGGTGGTGTTGTCCGTGAACACCGCCACCACTTTCTCTTTGAGAAAGGGAAGGAATGCTTTCTATGCAAGCTAGATAGTGCCGAGCTCCAGAAGACTAATGTGGAGCCCGGAATCTGCAGGAGACCAGATGCCTCTGATCTGCGCCTCACCCATGTGGCCACCCCAGCCCAGGAGTGACGCATCTGACACTACTGTCAGATCTAGTTGGGGAAGGGAGAGGGATATGACCCCCATCGCGGTCCAAAAGTCACCACTGCAGATCTTGAACAGTTCCCTCTGAGATCTGGACCATGTCAGAGAGATTCCCCTGATGCTCCGCCTACTAGAACTTTAGGTCCCACTGCAGATCCCGCATATTCCATCTGGGATGAGTCACGACCAGAGTGCAAGAGGCCATGAGACCCAGCAGCCGCAGCTAATCTCCCCAAAATCCAGGATAGAGGCTGAAAAATCGGTATCATAGCCTGAATATCCTGGACTTTCCTGTGGGGTGGTAGGCTCAAAACTGCACTGCGTCCAGAACAGCTTCGATGAAATGGAGCGTCTGAGAGTGAGTCAGGTGTGACTTAGGCATCTTTATAGTGAACCAGAGCAAATGCAGAAGGTCCGCAGTAGTCTGGAGGTGGGGGACGACAGCCAGGGATAAGGCCGCCTTCAACAACCCGTTGTCGAGGTAGGGGAAGACTGAAACCTCTAGCCACGGCCACAGCCATCACTTAAGTGAACACCCAAGGGGTGCTGGTAAGGCCAAAGGGGAGCACGGTAAACTGAAAACGCTTGTGGCCTACCATGAACTGCAAGCACCATCTGTTGGCAGGCAGGACAGGAATGTGAAAGTAGGCGTCCTGCAAGTCTAGTGTTACCATCCAGTCTCCAATGTCCAGGGCAACTAGGACCTGAGCAAGAGTGAGCATTTTGAACAATTCCTTTCTGAGGAAGAGATTGAGGGACTGCAGGTCGAGGATGGGGCGGAGATCCTTGTCCTTTCTGGGCACCAAAAAGTAGCAGAAATAACAACCATGCCCGGCTTCTGCACAGGGACCCCCTCTATGGCTTCCTTGGCCAAGAGAGCCTTAACTTCCTCTCCATAATGTGCCAAATGATGCTCCGTCATTTGATCATAGGATGGTGACATGGCTGTAGAGGTAGTCTCGAAGGGGAGGGAGTAGCCCCTTTGGACGATTTGCAAAACCCATCTAATTGTCAGGATGGATTCTCAGTAGGGCAGGTGATGCCGAATCCTGCCTCCAACTGGTCCGTGAAGGAGCGACGGACTAGGAAGGTTTGGAGGGTGAGCGGGGTAGGGTGGTGTGGAGTGGGCCAACTGCTGGCTTCCTGATCTTTGGTGCTAACTTGATTGAGTGTACGCTGGGATCCTGCTAACCAGGTCCAGCACCTGTGTTCTTTCCTAAAGTGTACCATTGCTTCCACAGTTGGCACACCTCTGGCACACAGCGAAGTTCCTTGTAAAATATACCCTTTGGAACCAAGGGCCCTGTTGCCAGGTAGGGTCCCTAAGGGCTGCAGCATGAGTTGTGCCACCCAAAGGGACCCCTCACCAAACACATGCACACTGCCATTGCAGATTGTGCGTGTTGGTGGAAAGAAAAAGGTAAAGTAGACATGACATCCCTCCCTGGGTGCCATGTCCACAAAACCAATGCCTGTGGCATAGGTAAGTCACCCCCTAGCATGCCTTGCAGCCCTAAGGCAGCGTGCACTACACTACAGGTGAGGGCATAGCTGCATGAACAATATGCCCCCTACAGGGTCTAAGTCAGCTCTCAGACCCTGTAAGTGCAGTGTAGCCATATTAAGTACATGGGCTGGGAGTTGGTAATTACAAACTCCACAGCTCCATCGTGGCTTAACTGGATGCTGGGAATTTTGGTATTAAACTTCTCAGCTCAATAAACCCACACTGATGCCAGTGTTGGATTTATTGTAAAATGCAAACAGAGGGCATCTTAGAGATGCCCCCTAAAATTCACCCAGCTCTCTAGTGTGTGGCTGACGAGTCTATGCCGGCCTTTCACCACCAGACAAGTTTCTGGCCTCATGGGGTGAGGGCGTTTGTGCTCTCAGGGGTCGGGGACAACTCCTGCTCTGGGTAGAGGTGCTTCACATCTTCCCCTTGCAGGAACAGCAACACTTGGTGGTGAGCGTCAAAGACTCCTGTATTTTGTACTGCTGCCTCAGGGCACTCCAGCTAGTGTAAATACCCCCCAACCCCACTTTTGGCAGCAAGTCTGGCAGGAAAATTAGTAAACACCAGGAGGAGTGTCAGCCCCTAGAGTGCCAGAGCTGAGGTGAACCCCTCCTTGCAGAATGCTCCCTCTCGTTATGGAGGGATATAGCCAATAGGGTTAGGTATGTGCCCCCTCCTCAAAGGGAGTGGGCACAGGAAGGATGTAGCCACGCGCAGGATTAGTAGCCATTGGCTACTGATCCCTGTAACTCCCCTGAATCTAGTATTTAGGGGTACCCTTAAACCTTGCTCCCCAGATTCCTGGTGACATTAAAGAAGAAGAAGGACTGAAGAGACACACCAGCAGCGATGACTCCAGATGACAACTAACTTGGTTCCAGGCCTATTGGCCTGTCTGCAGCTTCAAGACTGCTGCTACAAGAAGACGACTCATCCTGCAGGACTAGTGACCTCTACAAACCCCCAGAGGACTGCCTGCCTACCTAAGGCCCAAGAACACCTGACAACAGTAGCCCTGTTCACAAAGAAACCTCCAACAAAGACTCAAGATGCCTCCGGATCCACGAGTCCTGCCCACTGTGCACCCTGTGCCCACAGGCCACCTCCAGTTGGCCTACCTGAACAGAGAGAGTCCCCAGGGGATTCCGACCCCGAGTCCACCCTGGTTTGACCCCTCCTGGCCACCACGACTATGCTTGCAGCCTGATTCCAGAGGACCCCCCGATCACAACCGGATCCAGTGAAGATACCGACGCCTAAAGGTACCCCTACACCGCAGCCCCCTGGCCTTGGGGAACCCAGCTGATGATCCATTGATGTCCAGAGGAGTCTAACTTACCAATCCAGCTGTTGGTCTTCTTCAGCTGACCCCCAGGACCAAGCCTGCAGCCTCTTTGTGAAGGCGGAGGTCCTCATAGGAAAGCATTGGGAGCCTGACGCTGTGATTGCATCCTGCACCCGGCTACTCGTGTGTGCCCCTGAGGATGTGTGTTTGCTTACCTGTGTCCATCCCCCCAGTGCTGATAAAAAATCCCCCCTAGGACCTGTGCCATGAGACCAGGGTACTTACCTGCAAACCGTTCTCTTTAAGCGGCCCTTGTGTCCATAGCATTCCACTGGGCATCCAAGACCAACTTTGACCTCTGCACCTGACTGGCCCTGTGTTGCCGGTGGTGTACACTTGGTGTCTTCCTAAACCTTACCCTATGGACACCTTAGCACCTGAAGACTGGGACCGTAAGTCTAGTTCCCCCCCAGGATTGCAGTGCCTTCAATGAAAATTGCACTAAGTGTCTACTTTTGATATTGAAAAGTATTACTTACCTGAAAACTGTTTTATCTGTGAATTATAAAGTGCATTTGATACTTGAAAGTTATACATCCTTGAAACCTGTACTTACCTGCAACTAAGATCCTTTTTGGTTCTAGAAATAAAGTAACAAAGTATATTTTTTTGATACATAAAACACTGGAGTGGAGTTATTAGGTGTGTGCCTCATTTCTTGACTGTGTGTGTACAACAAAGGCTTAGCACTACCCTCTGATAAGCCTAACTGCTCCACCACACTACCACAAAAGAGAGCATTAGTCTTAACTAGTTGTGCCTCTGTAAAGCCTTTGGAGGAACCTCTAGACTCTGTCCAAACTATACCTCACTTTGGTATAGTATATACAGAGTCAGCTTCCTACTTTGGATTATCTACTTTAGCCTCTGTAAAGCCTCTCGGGGCACCCCTGGACTCTGTGCACTTTGGTATAGTATATACAGAGCCACTTTGGTAAAGTATATACAGAGCCAGCTTCCTACAATGGGTTCATGAGATCCCGCATCCTCGGCCAAGCAGAGGCTGAACAGCATGCGCGGCACGGTAGCTGGAGGGAAATGGATATGCTTGGGCGCCCCTTCTGTAGGGGTAAAAAGCAGACATAGGGCACTAAGGGGCAGATGTGAGGCCAAGGGACTGAGCCGTAGCCTAGGACTCCTTAAAACGCTCAAACGATGAGTCCGCTTTGTCTCCGAAGAGAGGAGTGCCATCGAAGGGCATGCCCATTAGCAATTGCTGGACATTCCCTGAAAAACCATATGTCCTCAACCTGGTGTAGCGCCTCAAGGCCACTGTCGACGCAACCAATCTGCTTAGTGAGTCGGTCATGACCAGACCACAACAAATCATGTAAACTTGGCTGTATCTCTCCCATCAGCAAGAGCCTGGGAGGAATGGCCCGGGACTCCTTTGGGACCTGTGGTAGCACTTGCGCAACCATATCCAATAAGATATGGGAGTAGTAGCCCAAAAGGCATGCAGTGCTCACAGACGTCAGTGTCAGTGTGAGGAAGAGAACAACTTCTTCTCAAGTTGGTCCAGTCTTTTTGATTCCGTATTTGGGGGTGCGGAAGGGAATGTGCCAGAATAGGAAGAAGCCTGACCGAACTCTCAGTTGTAGGATGTTGGGTAAGGAATTTAGGGTCATTAGGCACAGGCCTATTGCGGCCGTCGATTGTCCTGTTGACAGGAGCTCCTGTGCTGGGTGCAGAGCAAATCCCCAGCAGGACATCAGTGAGGGCTTCATTGAAGGGCAAAAGGGGTTCAGAAGTAGAAGCCCCGGGCTGAAGCACCTCAGTCAGGAGGTTAGTCCTGACAGCCACCAAAGGCAGCTTGAGGTCCAGGACCTTAGCTGCTCTTCTCACCACCAGTAAATATGGGGCTTCCTCCTCCATAGCCACGGTAGGGGGAGAAAGCATGCCAGCATCAGGGGAGGTATCAAGACCACTGGCTTCACCCAATTCCTGGACCCAGTCCATATCCGGGTCATCTAGCTAGAATTCCAGCAACCCCTCCATACTCTCACTGTACCCATGTGCAGAAGGGTCAGGGTCCAACCTGGGAAGCAAAGTTCCTGTCAAAGATGGAATTGGTGTAGAGGGACGTCGCCCTGGGTCGGAATCGGGAATAAGTATGGGGTCGACTTCGATCGTTGGGCTGCCCAAAGTCAGAAGCATCAACCTATGTACCGGCCCCAGGGAAGGTTTCAACGGCATGACCAGAGTCCGTATGGATCTGTAACGGATCCGCCCTCTGGCGCTGAGGCCGGAGCTGCTGGCGTGGAACCAGAAGGGGCTCTTGCCAACCCTGCTGGGCCTGAAGGCATCACAGGAGGGTTGAACTGCCCAAAAATGAGGCGCATAGCTTTATAAAACTCTCACAGTTGGGAAGGCTCCCGGAAACTCGGGGAGGTGAAGAGCAGACTCACAAGCAGGCTCCGAAGACGGAGGCCTAGAGCCTCATCACTCCTCCCTTGTTGCATCGTCTGAGTGATAGGGTGCAGACGAAGAAAGTTTGTTCTTTTTCGACTTCTTCTTATGACTTGAATGTCCCAATGATTTAGAGTGGGACGCGTGGTGATGGCTCCGCGAGCAGTCTCATGACCTTCCTGACGAACAAGACCGGGAGCGACGCACAGTTGAGCGTCAGGCTGCAAGGAGCTTTAGGGACCGCTTCCTCAAAGCCTTCGAGCTCATGGCCCAGCACTCAGAGCAGACTTTGGGTCGTGCTCCAAACACCACAAGCACATGAGGTGCAGATCCGTCACCGACATCATGCGGTGGCAGGAGTTACATGACTTGAATCCGGTCTTCCAGGATGATGCACCAGGTGGGCAAAAATAACTTTTACAAACAAATCAGTCAAAAAGCGACTGAGGGTAGCTCTTCCCTGGATCTGTGCATAGGCTTGCCCAGCCGATGCCACCTGATGGCACGCAGGGTTACTGCTCGAAGAAAAATCTCTGGAACCTGTCTCACACCTGTGGGAAATTCTAAGGTAAGGAATCTACAACTAGAAGTCTCTATCAGATACTTATGATAAAAAAGTATTTATTATAACTGGGTCAACCTGTTTCTTAGTATATCTAAAATAATCACACAGGCTATCATTTAAAACTGCAAGAAGGCACGTTGGAAACAATGAGAATAAAATGAAAGGTTTTTTTAGATGACCTTTCAATCATGTTAGAAACAAACACCCAAAAACCTTCTATGCACTACCCTGGGAGAGCATGTAGTAGTGTAGCTTGCCGTCTAGAGTTTCTTAGGGAGAAGTGATGCACTGCATACCTTGTTGACAGCTCAAGCTGTTATCAGAAGAGTGGTGGAAGAAATATTCCCTGCGAAAGGTACACATGCAGCCTCTGGTAGTCAGCTCTTATCAGCTTCAGGCAAGATGCAGCATCTTCTCTGTATGCCAGCAGTAGTTAAGATCGTCTTGGATGGTATCCTGCAGGATAATCTGGGCCGAAGGACCTATCTACCTTAGGGGACTAGTGGTGGTTCTTACATACTAAATTATTATCAGGGATGAAAACCTCTGATAGTTTCAGGAATGTTGGACACAAATTATGAGTGCCAGTAGAAGTGTCTTAGACACATCTTTAGGAAAGTGGGAGAATAAGGGACGTCAATTCCGATGACACCCTTTTGATGATTTATCTATGGATGTTCTTTTGAAGGCCTTGACATTATCATGAGTGAATGCTTGTCCCAGACTGGGTGCCATATCAGGTGTTATATTTAGGTTGTTATTTATATGACTTAACACTCAGTTCTAGGAAGATGATCAATAAGGGCAGACAACATTAGTGTTTTTATTCCAGACATGACAGTGATCTGGCAGAAAACAGGAGAAGTGTTGCCCAAAATGGAATTGGGGACCTTCCCGGAATGGAGATGGACCTTATAGACTCTAGGTCATCTCCGTCTTGTACGTTTGAATGTGACATCCCAGGGGCATATCACATGACTAGGGATATTAGTTTGTAACAAAACCCGTGCTCTCCAATACTATAATATATTCACTGAGCAAAGCATGAATATTCTGAAGCTGGCACCGTTTCAAGCATTTTTGTCATATAGAGAGCTTAGTTTGTCTGATGCCCTTATAGAGAGATGCGTGTTGACGACCAATAGTACCAGTGATGAAAAATGGAGTGGACCAGATAAAAAATATGCAGCCAAAAACAAAGGTGAAAAGTCAGTTTTTTTTCTTTTTTTAAAAACTGTCCCCCGGGTCACAGTTCAGTCGCTATGGTATCTAGATGACGTTTGTAACTCAATGGATTAACGCTGTGCTGTATTGCTTCTCGGAGGGCATAGCTACATCCAGGAGTTCATATGTAGGGATATGTATGGTCATTGTAGAGGCTGGGCAATGTGTGCTTATAATCGTGAGTCTACAGATTTGATGGCCCAGCACTTGTTGGTTCTTCAAGGGTACTCGATGATGAAAGCTTTATTTCAGGGCCCTCAATGCCAATAGCGCATTAAGTCATTGGTCAAGAAATGCATCTAAAAATGCCACTGGTGAGCCTGATCCGTTATAGATCTCTTTTGGCAAAGAAGACAATAGGCCCAAAACTGCACTGGGTCCATAACCGCTCAGATGAAGGGAGCATCTGAGAGGTAGTCAGGTGTGACTTTGGCATGTTGATAATGAACATCAGCGGGTGGAGGAGGTTTTCTGTAATCTGAAGGTGGGTGACAACAACCTAGGGTGAAGGCGCCTTCAACAGCCAGTCATCGAAGTAGGCTAAGACCGAAACCCCTAACCTGCGCAGATGAGCTGTTACCACCGGCATCACTTTGGTGAACACCAGAGGGGCACTGGTGAGGCTGAAAGGGAGCACAGTAAACTGAAAATGATCGTTGCCTAACTTGAACCCCAAGTAGCGCCGGTGGGCCGGCAGGATGGGGATGTGAAAATAAGCATCCTGTAAGTCCAACGCTACCATCCAGTCTCCTTGATCTAGAGCAGACAAGACTTGAGCCAGAGTGAGCATCTTGAATTTCCCCTTTCTGAGGAAGAGATTGATGTCCCTTAAACCTAGAATAGGCCGAAGACCCTTGTTCTTTTTGGGAATCGGAAAGTAGCGGTAATAACAATCACTGCCTACTTCTGACATTGGGAACATTTCTATATCTCCCTTGGCCAAGAGAGCCGTAACTTCCTCTCGGAGCAAAACTAAATGATCCTCCATCAGCCGTTCTTTCCGTGGAAGCATAGAGGGAGGGAAAGACTGGAAGGGGAGGGAATAGCCCTTCTGTATGATCTGCAAGACCCATTTGTCTGATGTTATGGACCGCCAGTGAGGGAGGTGAAATTGAATCCTCCCTCCAACTGGACACGTGTGGTCTTGCAGAATCACATTAGGAGGACTTGGGCACTGTGGAAGAGAGGGGGGCTGGGTGGGGGTCGACCTCTAACAAGACCCTCTGAGTCTGAAGGTACCACTTCCTCGTCCCCGCACAGGATGCTGACCTGACAGTGGCTTGTCTGTGGGTGGCGTGGAACCCCCCCCCCCCCCCCCCCCCCCCCGAAGCCTCAAAAGGGACAAAATGCAGACTGTTGGCGAGGGGCCGCTGAGAGGCCCAAGGATCTGGCCGTAGCCCTAGAATCCTTGAAACGCTCAAGCGCCGAGTCTGCCTTCTTGCCAAAAAGGCGAGACCCATCGAAGGGCATGTCCATAAGGTTTGACTGGACATCCCCCGAAAAGCCATAAGTACGAAGTCAGTCATGGCGATGAAGGACCACCGTCGATGAAAATTGCTCTACCCAGCGAGTCAGTTGTATCCAAACCACGCCTAATCGTAAACTTGGCTGTATTTCTCCGATCTTTGAAAGCTTGTGACAGAATGTCCCATACAACATCCGGGACTTGAGGCAGCACCTGCACCACTGTATCGCATAAAGTATGGGAAAAACAGCCCAATAGGCATGAGGTGTTTACGGACCTCAATGCCAGGCTGGAGGAAGAAAACATCTTCTTCCCAAGTTGGTCCAGCCTCTTGAATTCCCTATCCGGGGGAGCGGAAGGGAAGGCACCATGGGAAGTGGAGGCTTGGACCACCAAGCTCTCTGGGGTGGGATGTTGAGTGAAGAACCTAGGAGCATTTGGAGCTGGGCGATGGCGGCGGCCAACTGTCCTATTTACAGGACCCTCTCTGCTGGGTCTAGACCACGTCCCCAGCAGAACATCACTGATGGCTTAGTTAAAGGGTAACATTGATTCCGATGTGCTAACCCCCGGCTGAAGCACCTCTGTCAGGAGGTTAGTTCTGATTGGCACCATAGGCAGATCTAGGTCCAAGACCTCAGCTGCCCTACGCACCACATAGCATAAATAGCTTCCTCCTCCGTAGCCAGAATTATACGAATCCATTCCAGCACCGCATCAGGTATGACATTCGGGATTGCACCACCAGTGGGTGCCAATGACGTGGGGAGCGTCAATGTTGGGAATGACTCCGGAGGAGGCTGACGGTGTGGACTCGACATTGTTCGAGATCCAAAATCAGATCCCAGAGACCCCACCGCACCAAAGCTGCCGGCAGGAAACCTGATGGGGTCTCTGCTGACCCCGCAGAGCCCGAAGGCTCACCAGCTGAGACAGCCCGCTCAAATACGAGATGCATGGCCTCGTAAAACTCCTTGAGTTGAGCAGGGGTCGCTCTGGATCCCGGAAAGGGGGGGAGGCACGAAGTCGGCCTTGGCATCGGCTCCTCCAAACTGTGCTCGGAACGTCGAGGTTCCCTACTCGCCTCATCAGCTGACGGGCGAGGTGAAGTCGAAGTCTGCTTGTCCACTTCTTGTGCCTCTTCCCAGAGTGCCCCAGAGGATCTTGAGTGCGAAGAAGAGGACCTGGGGCTCCTGGAGCGGTCACGCGACCTCCTCCTTGACCAGGACCGTTCCTCAAAGCTTTCGGAGCCAAGGCCCAGCAGTTGGAACACAACTTTGAGTCGTGGTCTCAGTCCAGACACCAGAGAGATACTTTATGGGGGTCGGTCACTGTCATAGTACGATGCAGACACCACACGGCTTGAACCCCGTCTTCCTAGATGACATCCTACACATACTACCAAAAAATCTTACAGAAAAAGATGGTAAAAGGCCTGTCAAAAACAACAGAGGGTAGATCAATTCTGGATATGCGCCAACTGGCACAGAAGGAAAAGAAGTGATGTACGCACGACTGGGTGGTGCCTTTATAGGTGGCCGTGACGTCACGAACGGCTCCGACGACGTCGAGGACCCGGATCTGAACGATGCCACCAGACGGCTCGCACAAGGATACTGCTAAGCAAAAGTTCTGGATTCCAAGCTGACACTGGAGAATTCTAAGGTAAGGAATCTACAGCTAGAAGTCTCTGTCATATATGAAGTTTGCACCTCTGTTGGATACAACTTCCTTAGAGAAGCCCACCCTGGAAAAGATTCCCAGGAGGGCCTTGGCAACCGCAGGTGCTGTAATGGTCCTAACGGGAATGGCTTCTGGGTATCTGGTGATGTGGTCCACAGACCAACAATGTCAATCCTACCCTCTCAAAGGAAAACCCAAGCACAGGGAGTGGTAAAAAGAGTTCTTTGCAGTGCCACCTGGCTTAGCACTGGCATGGGAGTGACAAAACTCGTTGGTGTCTTCAGACACGTGGGGCCAGTGAAAGTGTGAGATAAGTCTGTCTCAAGTCTTGCTTTGCCCAAGATGTCCTGTAAGGAGAATTTCATGTGCCAGGGTCAATAAGAACTCCCCAAATGTCTGAGGTATGACCAACCTCATGGTGCCCCAGGCTTGGAGTTTCTAGACTCGGAGTAAAGGAGACCATTCCCCCACTGACATCCCCTGCCTCTTTTGCAGCAGCTTGCTGTCCGAGGCCTTCAAGAGAGGGGCAGGATTTCTGGTCAAGACTCAATTCCTCCCTCGAGGGTCCCCCTGCACCCAAGAGCTCTGCCGTGTCAGGCTCAAGTTCCTCTGGTGCAGATACCTCACAAAGGGCAAGATCACCCCCCTGACCAGACTGATCCTCACATGAGGTCTTTGTACCCTTCCTACCTCTTCTTGGGAGCTGTCTGGGCCATTGTTCCAGGCTCCAGTGCTCCTTGTTTTCCCTGTTTTCTGACCTGAGCTCTAGTTGCCACAAACACACTCTCAGAGATGCCCAGCATTGCTGCATGGGTCTGCAACTCCACTTCAGCCCAGGCTGAAGTCTCCAAATCATTGCCCATAAGACACTCTACAGGAATAGATGAGGACACTACAACATTTTTCAGGCCAGTACCCCCCTCCGCCCCCTCCCCCCCAGGTAAAATTAACAACTGTCATGGGGTGGCACTTTGTGATGTTATCAGCGTTGGTCACTTTGGTAATTTTGCCCAAGTAGGATTTGCTCAGGTGACACCAGTTTTGTAATCACCATGATGACACTTGCCCTTGTGTCCTTTTAAGCCCTTGCCTCAATGCCATTAATGAGGGTATGCTGCCTGTATTTCCTCATATTAGGAGGCCAAGCAGCCAGAGAAGCAAGGTCAATGCCACCCTCTGATGTCAGGACAGCCTCAGTGGTTTCTTATACTAGGCAAGAGTCCACGGCAGTACCCAAAGTGAACCCAGTTACACCATTGCCTGTGGTACTTCTACCAGTGCTATTGCAAGTGGCACTAGGGGTAGAAGTAATAGTAGTACTCATAGTCCTTTTCTCAGGGCAGTTGGAATCATCTGCCTTATGGCCCTTTTCCCTACACAGAAAGCCCCAAGGTTTCTTATTAGAAGAAGAAGAGGAGGATTAAGACCCACCCCCAGAATAATTTTGTGGACCTGAAGAAGATTTTTTTTTTTTCTTTTCTTTAGGTTTTTCCCCATCCTTCTCCTGGGACTTAGAAGCATTCTTTCTCTTCTGGTCACCCCCACTGTGAGTTTTTTTTACTCACCCTGGTGCGGACCCATTTATCGTCCTTCTTTCCCAATTCTTGGGGAGAGGTCAGCTCAGAGTCCACCAGGTGCAGGTGAAGTATCCGAGACACACAGTTATTATGCTCTCTCGTGATCAAATTGTACAGCCCTTCATAGTCATGTACATTACTACCAGACTGCACATTCTACAAAACCTACCCAGTCTTGAGAGGACTCCTGAGTTTCCCTGAACGTAATCCTGTATTCCTCAGTAGAAAGCCCAAAGCCATCAAACTGAGCCTCTTTCAATACTTGATAGTTGTCTACATCCTCTTCTCTAACTGCCAAAAGTTTACCTCTGCCTTTGTCTGCAAAGGAGAGCCACATGATGGCTGCCCACTGCCTATGGGGGTCCTTTTGGACTTTACAGGCCCTCTTCAGTGCAGTTACCCATTTGTGGATGTCATTTCCATATTCGTAAGGGTGAACTATCCTGCTGAGAAAGTGGTCTTCCCTGACTCTGGACTCTCTAATGCTGCCACCATGGGGTTCTAACCCCAAATTCGTTCTTTCCCTTTCAATTTCTAGGGCTTCTCTCTCAAGGGCTAGGTGCTCCTTTTTTAACTTGTGTTTTGCTTTCTCAAGTTACAGCAAGCTGAATCCCCTGTCTAAGGATTCCTTTTCTGAGCCAGAGTGAATGGACCCAGCAGAAGATGCTGAGGCAAGGGAAGACAAGGAGGATCTACTCCTCCTAGAAACCCTTTTAACCACCCCACGGGGAGAAAATGTGGGCCCACAACTATGCCCCACCCTTTGTACTACCTGTACTGCCCCCAGCAGGTTCAAGGATCTCTTCAGAATCCTAAAGGTTCTGTCCATTGTGGCCAGCTGAGGTACTAGGTACCTCATTGTCTAGCACTGGTGGTTCACCCTCCTCATCTAGCTCTTTCTCTCTATCAGGGTTCTATATGTCATCCTGGATGAGCCTCTCCAAGAGCATTAATTTAGTAGGGTTGCTAACTGTCTTGAGCTGCCTAGCTGTACACAGGGTCCTAAGTTCCAGGAACCTAAGAACCCCATACCTAGACTTCTGAGTTCCCTCAACTAAAGGCATGGTACTAGAGTAGTGTATCTGTACATGCCCACCTCTAGAGTTCTAAACTTTTAAGAAGTTTGGAGAAAGGGCTAAGCTAGACTCCTGACTACCCGAGCCAAAAGTTTAGAGATACCTGATGTTACAATTAAAGTATGTACCCAAGTCAGTAGTGATCTTTCTTATAGAAAGTTACTGATGACCAAGTGGTAAAGCAATGCAAGTGTTTTATCGCACCACTGCATCACCAATGTAAGAGGATGGCTCAGTTTATGGTGCACATCACAGGCAACCCTTAGTGATGGTGTTTTGGTGCCTACATAACTAAACCTCTCTTGGGATAGCCGTGGAGAGCAGCTCATGCTTATCAAGGGGGAGTGTAAAGCACTTACAATACCACAATAGTCAGTCAGTGATGTGCACACAAGAAAGAACCACACCAAGGGCCTTATTATGACCCTGCCGGTCACTAGACCATCAGGGTTGTGGTTGGACCAAAGCCAAAGTGGCGGTCCGACTGCGTCATTACGACCTTGGTGGATCCACCACGGTCGGACCGCTGACACTGCCAGGTTGCCTCTGCAGTCTCAATCCACCAGGGCAGCGCAGCCCTGGGGATTACGAGTCCCCTTTCAGCCAGCCTTTGCATGGCAGTAGCCCCGCCATGCAAAGGCTGGTGGAAAGGGGTGCCGGGGACCCCATGGAGGAGTGTGGCTTCCACAGGTATGAAAGAGTGTAGGCAGTTCCACAATAGACCATAAGTGGGAGGGTGGGAAGGAACGGGACTGCACAGAGAATAAGGAAGTAGTGAGGTATGCAGTTATCAAAAGGGTACCAGGGAAACGCAGTAGCAAAGTAAAGTTTGTTTTGTTTCATTTGTTTTGTATTTTGTTTTGGGATTCATGCAGTATTTGTTCACCCTATACCACTGTCATAGGGCATGACAGGAGGAGCTCTCTGGAGCTCTTTAAAGGACAGAAGCGCTTTTCTAGAAACACCTTGACCAATACTAACTATAGTGCCTAACCCTAGTGAGGAGGGACCCATACTCTAATCCCAGCCTCTACCTGTATTAAAACAAATGGGTGACATAAGAATACAGCGCAAGAAGGTGAAAAAAACATACCTAATATAGGTCTTACCTATTTCTTCCCTCCTTTTCTTTTGTCTCGGACTTTATGGGAGGTCACCGTGGAATCACAATGCCTTACCAGAAAAGAAGAAGCCACAAAACCAGGGAGGAAGGAAAACGAGAAGGGCAAAAAAGACTTAAGAAGATAACCTAACACACTAGAGACGTGCAGAAAAAAGAGACTCATTTAGTGTGACTATATTGATAAGAGAAATAAAAATACATAGGATCGAGTGTTTCACCCATACACTATTGTAGAGTCTTGTTTGGAAGCTGGTACCCAAGAACCTGTCCAACCCTCCATATAACAGATCTGTCACAGTGGTGTCAGAAGTGGGATCCATATGTTTCCCGACAGGTGAACAATATGGAGGGCCAACCCACCCTCGCAGATATGATAAACCAGTTGGCGGAAGGATAGAGACACCTCCAATTATTGTGGGAGGAACAAGTGAAGGAAGACAGAGATGCTCTCCAGACAGCATTGAAAAACCAGGCTACTATTATAGCGAATAATCAGCTAGTACATATAACAGCCCTTGGAAAACTCACTGATACCATTGCAACTACACGAGTCCACCGCACTGTTCTGAGCTCCGTGTTACTAAAATATCAGGAAGGGGAGGACCCTGATGCATTCTTTATGAACTTTGATAGAGTAGCAGGTTCTGGTAATTGGCCCCAGGAACGATGGGGCCAATATATCGCAACTCTTCTTACTGGATCTTTGCAAGCAGCCTATCAAGCGATAAACCAGGGTGGTATAACCCCCTACGTTGACATAAAAAAGGCGATTCTGCAACGGGTTGGGATAGTTAACTAAAGGTAATGAATACGTTTCCACCGCACCAAATAGATTTCAGCGCAGAATCCCTGCACTCTATATTATAGGGTACAGCACGAGGCTTGTAAATGGCTTCATACTACTGAGACCCACAAGGAAGACATGTTCCAAGCCATCGCATTAGAAGAATATTTGGAAGCACTATCTTCCGGCACTCCTAACTGCTTAAGACAACATCTCAAAATGGACAACCCATCTGTCATCAAATTAGCCTGTGCCTACCATAGGGGCCCTGTATTTAGAGGTAACCCGACAAGAACCTTATCGTCGCCTTCCAGACCGACGATCTATATCCCATCTGTAAAACCTACAGTGGGGTTGACCCCTGACAAATCTACTCCCTTCTGTTTCCCTCCTAAAGAACCCATGACAACACTTCAGTGTATCAGTGTGCAGAACGGGGACATATAGCCCACAATTGTCCACAAAAACGAAATCAGGTAGAACCTATGGAAATAGGCATAGCTAGGGGAAGGGTCCTGTGTAAGAAAATGCCTTCCTTGGCATGGTTACCCCGTAACGTTTTGCATTTTGTTGATGCCAGTTATGATTGAAAGTGTGCTAGGACCCTGCTAACCAGGCCCCAGCAGCAGTGTTCTTTCCCTAAACAGTACCTTTGTTCCCACAATTGGCACAGCCCTGGCACACAGGTAAGTCCCTTGTAAAAGGTACCCCTGGTACCAAAGGCCCTGTGGCCAGGGAAGGTCTCTAGGGGCTGCAGCATGTATTATGCTCCCCTGGGAACCCCTCACTCAGCACATGCACACTGCCTCACAGCTTGTGTGAGCTGGTGGGGAGAAAATGACCAAGTCGACATGGCATTCCCCTCACAGTGTCATGCCCGTAACCCACTGCCTGTGGCATAGGTAATTCACCCCTCTAGCAGGCCTTACAGCCCTATGGCAGGGTGCACTATACCACAGGTGAGGGCATAGTTGCATGAGCACTATGCCCCTACAGTGTCTAAGCAAAACCTTAGACATTGTAAGTGCAGGGTAGCCATAAAGAGTATGTGGTCTGGGAGTCTGTCAATTACGAACTCCATAGTTCCATAATGGCTACACTGAAATCTGGGAAGTTTGGTATCAAACATCTCAGCACAATAAATGCACACTGATGCCAGTGTGGGATTTATTGTAAAATACACCCAGAGGGCATCTGAGAGGTGCCCACTGAATACCAGTCTGACTCCTAGTGCTAGGCTGACCAGTTTCTGCCAGCCTGCCACAACCAGACGAGTTTCTGGCCACATGGGGTGAGCGCCTTTATCACTCTGTGGCCAGGAACAAAGCCTGTACTGGGTGGAGGTGCTTCACACCTCACCCTGCAGGAACTGTAACACCTGGTGGTGAGCCTCAAAGACTTCTGCCTGTTGTTACAGCACCCCAGGACATCCTAGCTAGTGGAGATGCCCGCCCCTCTGGACACAGTCCCCACTTTTGGCGGCAAGTCCGGAGGAGATAATGAGAAAAACAAGGAGTCACCTACCAGTCAGGACAGCCCGTAAAGTGCCCTGAGCTGAGGTGACACCTGCTTTTAGAAATTCTCCATCTTGAGTTTGGAGGATTCCCCCAATAGTTATAGGGATGTGCCCCCCTCCCTTCAGGGAGAAGGAACAAAGAGGGTGTAACCCTCAAGGACAGTAGCCATTGGCTACTGTCCCCCAGACCTCAACACACCCCTACATTTAGTATTTAGGGGTGATCCTGAACCCCGGAAATCAGATTCCTGCAACCTGAAGAAAGAAGGACTGCTGACCTGAAAGCCCAACAGGGACGACGGAGATACCAACTGACTTGGCTCCAGCCCTACCGGCCTGTCTCCAGACTTCAAGAACCTGCACAGCGACGCATCCAACGAGACAAGCGTCCTCTGAGGACTCAGAGGACTGCCCTGCACCTAAAGGACCAAGAAACTCCCAAGAACAGCTGCACTGTTCAGAAACTGCAACAACTTTGCAACTTTAAAGCAACTTTTAAAGAGATTCCACTTCCCGCCAAAAGCGTGAGACTTCACACTCTGCACCTGATGCCCCCGACTCGAGTTTGGAGAAACCAACATCATAGAGAGGACTCTGAGGCAACTCCCAACGATGTGGACACCCTGTGACGACCCCCCTGCACTCCCACAGCAATGCCTGCAGAGAGGATCCAGAGGCTTCCGCTGTGCCGCCGAGGGTGTGTTTTGTGGGCTCGTGTGTCCCCCCCACACCCCCCAGTGCTCTACGAACACCCCCAGTCTGCTCCCAGAGGACACAGGTACTTACCTGTAAGCAGACTAGGACCAGAGCACCCCTGTTCTTCATAGGCGCCTATGTGTTTTGGGCCCTCCTTTAACCTCTGCACCTGATCGGCCTTGTGTTGCTGGTGCTGTGGCTTTGGGGTTGCCTTGAACCCCCAACGGTGGGCTGCCTATGCCCAGCAGACTGACTGTGTAAGTGCTTTACTTACCTGAGAAACCTAACCTAACTTACTTCCCCAAGGAACTGTTGCTTTTTGCAAAGTGTCCACTTTTAAAATAGCGTATTGCCATTTTAACCAAAACTGTGTGTACTGCTGTTTTAAATCAAAGTTATATACTTACCTGTGTGAAGTACCTTGCATTTTATTGACTTACCTCAAATCTTGAATCTTGTGGTTCTAAAATAAATTAAGAAACTATATTTTTCTATATAAAAACTATTGGCCTGGAGTTAAGTCTTTGAGTGTGTGTTCCTCATTTATTGCCTGTGTGTCTACAACAAATGTTTAACACTACCCTCTGATAAGCCTACTGCACGACCACACTACCACAAAATAGAACATTAGTATTATCTAATTGTGCCACTATCAACCTCTAAGGGGAACCCTTGGACTCTGTGCACACTAGCTCTCAATTTGAGATAGTATATACAGAGCCAACTTCCTAGATCCTGTGATTAGGTAACATCACCCCTAGGTATACAACTAGTCTGACCTTTAATGAGCATCCTCGACAGGCTTTAGTAGATTCTGGCTGCAGTCAGAGTGTTGTAAAAAGTAAATACATCCAACTAGAACAGTGGTTGTCAGGGGAATTCGTGATCATCATCTGTGCCAATTGAGACAGTAAAACATATCCAGTGGCAAACATCTATGTGAATTGGCATGGGGACAAAGGAAGAATTAGAGTAGGAGGAATACGTGAATTAGTAGAGGACATGATTATAGGGACAGATTATGTTGCTTTCCAGAATCTTTTAGAGAGCGTGAAAAAAACAAAAGCAATAGGGTTGTGGTAGGGGGAAGCACTGTTTTGTAACAAGGAGCTTGAACCAAATCAGAGCAAGACATGACTGAGAAAAGTCCAGAAGCGTCTTCAAAAAAGAGCGTATCAACTAGAGAATAGCAGAAATGATTGGCAATCAAACAACCAAGAGAAGAAGGTTCTGTCTGTCTCCGGAGAATTCATACAATACCAGCGAGAGGATCCTACCCTCAAACACGCATGGCACACAGCACTATCGGATCCTACCAATCAGGTGGGTCCCTATTTCATGATTAAGGATGGGCTGTTATATAGGGGTCTCCAACACCAGGGAAGGAAAAAACAGTTACTTGTTCCCCAATGATATAGTGAACAGGTATTGCATCTAGCACATGGACAGGTGGGAGTTGGTCATTTTGGTCGGGAGAAAACTGAGGAATATCTGCTAAGACGCTTCTACTGGCCATGGGTATATGGGGATATTCAAAGACATTGTCAGCAGTGTCCCGAATGCCAGTTGATTAATCCCAATCACGAACCGAAAGCGCCCCTCCTCTCACTACCCCTAATAGAAACTCCATTTAGCCGGATAGGAATGGATTTAGTCGGTCCCCTGATACCTTCCTCTAAGGGCCACCAGTATATCTTAGTTTTGGTGGATTACGCCACCAGATATCCAGAAGCTATTCCTCTTCTGAGTATGACCACCAAAACCATAGCCCAGGCCATGATTGTGTTCTTTTCTAGGGTCTGATTTCCCAAATAACTTCTGACCGACCAAGGAACCCCATTTATGTCTTGATTAATGGCAATAACATGTCAGACACTAGGTGTACAACAGATACAGACCTCCGTTTATCATCCCAAAACTGATGGTCTCCAAGAACGCTATAATAAAACGATCAAGAATATGTCACGAAAGACCATAAATGAAACAGGGAAAGATTGGGATAAACAGCTACCTTTAGTGTTATATGCCATCCAAACTCATGTACAATCTTCCACCGGACACAGTCTGTTTGAATTGTTATTTGGGAGACAGCCAAGAACCTTATTAGACATGACAGCCTAACAGTGGGAAGAAACAGAGGAAGAAACCAAGGATATTCTCACATATACAAGGGAACTGAAAGACAAACTAAACTCGACTTGGGAAGAGGGTCATTCCCAACTAGAGAAGAGTCAAAAGAGACAAAAGTCTCTTTACGATGTAGGCACAAAATTACATGACTTACAAGTGGGACATAAAGTTTTGGTCCTTTTACCCACCACAGATAATAAGCTCCTGGCAAGGGCCATATAGAATCATAGATAAAGTAACTCCTATAACATATAGGATTGAAATTCCTGCCGGATCCGATAGGAGCTAGATATATCATGTTCATTTGTTCAAAGAATGGCAGGAGGATGAGGGCTTTATCGGGGCTCCTAATACAGACTTACACATTACAACGACTCAACCCCTTGAAATTCCCATTCTTCCCACACTTACGAATCCCGACCAACAGTTTACCCCGCACTATGATACAGAGCTAACCCAAGTCCAGAGAGCCCAGGTAGAAGAGGTAGTACAAATGAATACAAAATTATTCTGTAGAAACCCAGGCAGAACACACTTAATTCACCATCACATCCGAACGATAGAAGGGAAGGTAGCAAGACAAAGACCCTACCGGAAGCCAGGAGACAATCTGTAGAGAATGAGGTAAAGGAGATGTTGGAAGTCGGTATTATCGAACCCTCCTCCAGCCTCTGATGTTCCCCAGTGGTCCTGGTACCCAAACCAAACGGGTAAATGAGATTTTGTATAGACTTCGTCAGCTGAATTCCCTGTCTCATTTTGATACCTATCCTATGCTCCGGATCGATGATTTAATCGAGTGACAATCGTGTTTCCTACCCACCCTAAACTTAACGAAGGGTTATTGGCAAATCCCCTTACAGAGCTCAGATAAAGAAAAAAACACATTTGAAACACCATCGGGTCTCTTTTCGGTTTACATGGATCCCTGGCTACATTTCAGAGATTAATCGACTTCATTCTAAAACCACATCAGGAGTATGTAGCCGCGTATCTAGACGATATTGTTATTTACAGTACCACATGGGACCAACATTTAGACCACCTTTCAGAAGTTCTACAGGCCTTACAACAAGCTAGGTTAACAGCCAACCCCGAAAAATGCCAGATGAGTAGAACCTCTATTAATTATCTGGCTATGTGATCAGGAAAGGGGTGATTAAACCACAAGTAGATAAAGTTCAAGCTATCAAACAGATTCCTATCCCAAAAACAAAAAAAGACATAAGAGCCTTCTTGGGACTGGTAGGATATTACAAGCACTTCATTCCTCATTTTTCAACCATAGAAGCTCCTCTAACGTCTCTGCTAGAAAAAGGGCGACCCACCAAAATAACCAGTCTGTCCAATGTACAATATTGATTTCTATCCCTCAAAAACCTCCTTTCTAAGGAACCCATTTTGCATTTTCCTAACTTCCAAAACATGTTCCAACTGCAGACAGATGCCTCAGATCAGTGGTTGGAGGCTGTGTTATCTCAAGAAGGAGAGGATAAACAATTACTTCTGGTGCTATTTATTAGCAGGAAACTGTTACCCCAAGAAAAACACTACCCCACAGTGGAAAAGGAATGCCTGGCCATCAAGTGGGCTATTGAGCCACTGCAATACTATCTGTTAGGGAGACCCTTCACTGTACTCATGGATCACGCCCCTTTGACATGTTTGGCCAGACATAAGGATACGAACTCCAGGGTTTTGCGATGGTTCTTATCTTTACAACCTTTTATGTTTCAGATTGTATACGCCCCTGGCTCTTTGTTGTCCTATGCCGATTATTTGTACCGATACCCTACGGTTGCGTGGCTCCATCAGCCACTCACTGGGGAGAGCAAATGTAACAGGTCCCTTGAGGCACAAGTGCTGAGGGTGGCCGTAGATTAGCTCGGGCACCAGCAAGAGTTACCTTCTGCACTGCTGGCATGTGCGGGATGACGTTGGGATGGAGGGCGGAGCTTCGGCCCACAACGAAACAGGAAGGACAAACGACAGTGGACGGAATGGGAAAAAGGAGACGCACGGCGAGGAGAGGGGCTTTGGGAGGTATGCCCCACTGGAGTCAGATGGCCTGAAGGCAAGGAGAGAAGATTCGAGCGAGGAGCCTGTCTAATCCCTCATATAACTGATCTGTCACACCTAGGTTCGGTGAAGCCATTATGTAGTTAAGACTACTAATATTGACCAGTGTCCACTGCACACCTTAAAATGTCTTACCCACACTTACAAAGCCCAGGGAATGGAGTCTTGGATTTGTAGCGGCACCTCTGCTCATGCAGGGGTGCCCTCACACTCAGGACCATGCACCCTGCCTTTGGGATGAAGGGCCCACAATAGGGTTGACTTACAGTGTCGAAGTGCAGTGACCGCGATATAAAGCAAATGTTATATCTAAAGTGAAAGGTGCATGAACCATTTCACGCAGAGTGCAATGGCAGGCCTGCAAACATAGTTTGCATGGCCTTCTATGGGTGACATAATACATGCTGCAGTCCATAGGAGTCTCCTGGTGTACCAATGCTGTGGGTACCTAAGTACCATATTCTAGGCACTTACATGGGTGTCCTACTATCCCAATTGTGAGGTGTAAAAGTTACCATACAATAAAATTTAGAGGAGAGAGCACTGACACTGGGGTCCTGGTTAGCCGTATCTTGGGGTACTACAGCGTAAACCCACTGACACGAGGCAAAAATTAGGGGTAACTATGCTAGAAAGATGCTACTTTCCTACACCTGCCGCTCTGGCAGACTGTAGGAGGCTAGCCTGGTGTATAGTGGGTACCTGATGGTACTTACACCTTGTGCCAGGTCCAGTTATCCCTTATTAGTAGATTAGTAGTGTTCTAGCAGCTTAGGCTGATAGAGGTAGCTATAGCAGAGCAGCTTAGGCTGAACTAGGAGACGTGCAAAGCTCCTACTATACCACTTACATGATATAGCACTATATCATAAGAATCACAATACTCAGAGTTACTAAAAATAAAGCAGGGGTGTGGAATTTATTAAAATATCTACTTGTCCAGGGGACAGGTTGCTTCTCAAATCTACTTGTCCTGTAAAAAGATCTACTTGTCCCTTTGGTGCCATGTAGTGTGGCGACAAATTATGGCAGCAATTAATAGCCTCTCTGATTATGCCAGGGCTACTACCATAGTAGGGCTTGAATACTTGGAGTTTCAATCCCTACTGTAGCAATTTCCTTATTTTGCCACCTTTCTGCAGATCTGCATACTGGGGCTGGAGGAAGCAGTAAGCAATAGTTCCAGGGCTGGAATGCCTTTGAGTCTGCAAACCTACTAACCTGCATGTTTTTAAGATTTTTACCAGCTTCTCTCTAATATTTTCCCATGATAAGAAAGGTTGGACATTTACTCCTGACAATGGCAGAATTAGAACTTCTTCCAGGGTTGGGAAGAAAGTGGCTGGAGGGAAAATGAACTTGCAAATGCCCAATAGATTTTCACATGAGCAAATCTACACATCGTATTTACCCACGCTAAAATACAGTTCACAAATATTTTATAGGGGTACGACATATACCATGGGTGCACTTTTGTGACTTTCTTTAAGAATTTGGGGCCACAAGTAGGTAGGTTCAGATTTGTGACCTGCAAATTGCGAGTCGCAAATCCGAATGCAGGATGGTGTCCTTGACACCATCTGTGATTCGCAAGGGCTTCGCAAATGCCCACATCATGAATAATCATGAGGTGGGTCGCAATTTGCGACCTCCTCACGAATGGTGGCCTGCTGGAGACAGCAGACCACCATGTCTGTGACTGCTTTTCAATAAAGCAGTTTTTTTTGTAATGCAGCCCGTTTTCCTTAAAGGAAAACGAGATGCATAACAAAAACGAAAAATGAAACGTTTTAGTTTCATTTTTTCAGAGCAGGCAGTGGTCCACATGACCACTGCTTGCTCTGAAAAAATGTTTACAGTGACATTCACAATGGGAAAGGGGTCCCATGGGGATCCCTTCCCTTTTGCAAAAGTGTTAGCACCCATTTGAAATGGGTGCAAACTGCGATTGGTTTGCGCCCGCGTTCGCGGTCACAAAACAATCCTACATTGCACTGCGAGTTGCAATTAGGAAGGGAACACCCCTTACTAATTGCGAGTCGCAAACCCGTTTTGTGATTCGGTAACCAGGTTACTGAATCGCAAAACTGGGTTTGTGCATCGCAGTGTGCTTTTTGCACGTCGCAAACAGCGAAAGTCGCTGTTTGCGACATGCAAAAAGCTACCAACATGTGGGTCTTGGTCCCTAATTAGGTCTGGTGTTAACAAAGACATTTTGTTTTTATTAAACTTATATTTCTCTCTCTTTCGGCTGGCTTTACTGTGAGTGATCGCATTCTGCTCTTCCACAAGGAGCATTTTGCCACACAAAGTAGTTTTGTTCAGTGTCAGGAACTACAGTGGCAATCAGTGACGTAACGAAACTGGAGGGTGCCCCTTTGCAAAGAACATGGAGGAGCCCCCTCTCCAGACTCACTCAGGGCAGGTGCTGTGCTGACGGGGGGCCCTGCAGGGCGGCTGCGGGGCCTTTGTTATGCCGCTGGTGGCAACGTGTGCTTTAAGAGTTCAAAAACTTTTTGGGGGGGTTTTGCCAATGTTTGTTACAATGTTGAGGGCCTGGTAGCTCCCACAACAATAAAGTGTTACAAAAGCCATGTCAAAACAAGACACGCATTGATGAAACTAAAAGACTTATAAAAATATGTCAGATCAGTTGGCTTTGTCAGTGTTTGTTTATTTTCATGCTTCCCATAATCGTGTTGAAAATGGTTACACTGAATTTCCATTAGAAATATTTTTGGGAAATACTAGCATGCATCAACACATTTTACTAAATGACACTTCATTTGCATATAATCAGAGAGCATTCTGGGAGCATTATACTTAGCCTCTTAGCCTAAACTTTTCAAACGTGTGTACACGTTTTTTTTTTTTTTTGTACTGGAACCAACGTCAGTAGTGAAGTGTGACCTTAAAACATTTATTTACAGCACGCACCCTAATAATGAAGGCTTTCAAATAATGAACCATAATTACAAGTTCGAACAGCATTATCCTTTGGAAACACATTACCTCAACTGCAGAGAGTTCAACTCTCTGTAAACAGGCAGCCAAGGGTTTGTGCTGCAGGGGATTGGGCTTACTTGTCCCAAGGACAAAGTAAACATAAAAACTTGTTGCTCTTGACCCCAAACAAGATGTCCTGGGCGTCGGGCGATAGGAATTCCACATCCCTGATAAAGGTACTTTATTTTAGTGACAATATGCCAAAAATATCTCAGAGGGTATACTCCTTTAGGAGGTAAGTATAATACACAAAATATACACACACCCCAAAATCAGGTAAGTAAACAGTTAGAAAAGTAGTGCAAACACTGTAGAATACAATAGGATGCAATAGGCCTAGGGGCAACACAAACCATATGCTAAGAAAGTGGAATGCAAACCACTTAGGGACCCCAGGCCTAGTTTAGTGTGTAGAGGGTCGCTGGGAGTGTAAGAAAACACTAAGGGTGTCCAAGATACCCCACCCCAGGACCCTAAAAAATAGGAGTAAAGTGACCCTACTTCCCCAGAAGCACACTAAAGTCGTGATAGGAGATTCTGCAAAGACTGCAAAACACTGAAGACGGATTTCTGGACCGGAGGACCTGTAAAGGAAGGGGACCATGTCCAAGAGTCATGAAAGTGTCCAGGGGGCGCAGGAGCCCCCTAAACCCTGAATGAAGGTGCAAAATGGCTGCCTCCGGGGGGAGGAAGCTGAAGATTGTGCAACAATGGAAGATGCCAGGAACTTCTCCTTTGCACCGAAGATGTCCCACGGCGTGCTGGAGGATGGAGAGTTGTTTCCACTCAGAAAGACTGCAAACAAGCCTTGCTAGCTGCAAAGGTGGCGGTTGAAGAAAATGGGTGCGGCCCGGGCCCAGGAAGGACCAGGAGGTCGCCACTTGGAAGAGGAGACAGAGGGGACGCTCAACAACACAGAGAGCCTGCGCAGAAGCAGGCAGCACTCGCAGAAGTACTTGAACACAGGTTCAAGAAAACTGAGCACAGCAGTCGTCTCAACACTACAAAGGAGAGTCCCACGGAGCCGGTGGTCAACTCAGCGAGTTGAGCAATGCAGGACGGAGTGCTGGGGACCTGGGCTGTGCTGTGCACACAGCATTCCTTGCAAAAGTGCACAGAACCCCTATCAGCTGCAGTTCACGCAGTATACAGGATTACTGTCTGGCGTGGGGAGGCAAGGACTTACCTCCACCAAATTTGGACAGATGGACCACTGGACTGTCGGGGTCACTTAGATCCAGCTTGTCACGATGAGAGGGGACCCAGAGAACCAGTGAAGCAGATGTTTGGTGCCTGTGTTAGCAGGGGGAAGATTCAGTCGACCCACAGGAGATTTCTTATTGGCTTCCAGTGCAGGGTGAAGGCAGACAGCCCCCAGAGCATGCACCACCAGGAAACAGTCGAGAAAGTCGGCAGCATTAGATGCTACAATGTCGCTGGTAGTCTTCTTGCTACTTTGTTGCAGTTTTGCAGGCGTCCTGGAGCAGTCAGCGGTCGATCCTTGGCAGAAGTCGAAGAGTGAGATGCAGAGGAACTCTGGTGAGCTCTTGCATTAGTTATCTGAAGAGAACCCCACAGGAGAGACCCTAAATAGCCCTCAGAGGAGGACTGGTCACCTAGTCAGGTAAGCACCTATCAGGAGGGGTCTCTGACATCACCTGCTGGCACTGGCCACTCAGAGGTGTCCATTGTGCCCTCACACCTCTGCATTCAAGATGGCAGAGGTCTGGGGCACACCAGAGGAGCTCTGGGCACCACCCCTGGGGTGGTGATGGACAGGGGAGTGGTCACTCCCCTTTCCTTTGTCCAGTTTTGCACCAGACCAGGGACTGGGGGATCCCTGAACTGCCGTGGACTGGTTTATGAAAGGAGGGCACCATCTGTGCCCTTCAAAGCATTCCCAGAGGCCAGGAGAGGCTACTCCTCTCAGGCCCTTAACACCTATTTCCAAAGGGAGAGGGTGTAACACCCTCTCTAAGAGGAAATCCTTTGTTCTGCCTTCCTGGGACTGGGCTGCCCTGTCTGTGGGCTGGCAGCAGTGGTAGCTGCAGTGAAAACCCCAGAGAGCTGGTTTGGCAGTACCCAGGGTCCATGCTGGAGCCCCAGGGATGCATGGGATTGGCACCCCAATAACAGATTTGGCATGCGGGGGACCATTCCATGATCTTAGACATGTTACATGGCCATATTCGGAGTTACCATTGTGAAGCTACATGTAGATATTGACCTATATGTAGTGCACATGTGTAATGGTGTCCCCGCACTTACAAAGTCCGGGGAAATTGCCCTGAACTATGTGGGGGCACCTTTGCTTTGCACCTAACCTTCATTAAGTGAGGGTTAGACATATAGGTGACTTATAAGTTACTTAAGTGCAGTGTAAAATGGCTGTGAAATAACATGGACATTATTTCACTCAGGCCGCATTGGCGGTCCTGTGTAAGAATTGTCTCAGCTCCCTATGGGTGGCAAAAGAAATGCTGCAGCCCATAGGGATCTCCTGGAACCCCAATACCATGGTACCTAGGTAACACATACTAGGGAATTATAAGAGTGTTCCAGTGTGCCAATTATAATTGGTGAAAATGGTCACTGGCCTGCAGTGACAGTTTTAAAGGCAGAGAGAGCATAAGCACTTAGGTTCGGATTAGCAGAGCCTCAGTGACACAGTTAGGCACCACACAGGGAACATATTCAGGCCCCAAACTATGAGCACTGGGGCCCTGGCTAGCACGGTCCCAGTAAGACATATAAAATGCACTGACAAATAGGGTTTTCGCTATGAGCACTAGGGTACTGGCTAGCAGGATCACAGTGAGACAGTAAAAACACACTGACATATACTCATAAACAGGCCAAAAGTGGGGGTAACAATGCTAGATGGAGGCTACCTTCCTACACAGACCACATTGATGCCAACACCAATAGAAGAGTAGAAATATTCATCATTGTAAAATGTCACCCCGTCATTGGCCTCCTCCAAGTTGATCACCCTATCGCAGGACCTCTGCAACAATCTTTTAATTCTTGCAAAATCATCCCCATTTATATCAACTTCAGCTCACAACCAAACCTGGCAGACCTCGATAAACGCCTCCTGATTTTATAAAAAGAACCAATGCTAACTTAATGGCCCATCATCACCCTAGATGAAGCTTCATGATGGCTTCTCTCAATACTGGGATGAATGGTATCAAATATCTCAGAATAATAAGTCCTCACTGACCCTAGTGATGGATTGATTAAAAAATGCACACAGAGGGCACCTTAGCTGTGCCCCTGAAAACCTACCAGCCACTAGTGTGCTGACTGACCTGTTCAGCCACCACAGATGCGTTTCTGGCACCCCAAGGTGCGAGACAGTACTCTTGAGGGCCTGAGTTGAAGGCCTGCTCTATGCAGAGGTGTGACCGCCTCTTCCAGGCAAGATGGACATTCCAGGGCGGGGAGCTTCAAAGGCCTTGCTCCTTTTGTAATGTGACCCAGTCTCTCCAGATGGTGGAGATGACTAACCCCCTCTGTCCTGATCCCACTTTTGGCACAGCACAGTTGGGAAAATTAGTTAATTTAGGAGAAGTTCCTAGCGGAAGTGGTCATAAGAAGGGTGTAGTCACCCTAAAGGTGTTCAGCCCATTGCCTACTGCCTGGCACTCCCTGTAAAACCCCTGAAGTGAGTATTTAGGTGGCACCCTTCAACCCTAGAACTCAAATTTGGATAACCTAAGAAGACCCAGACAAAGAAGAGTTGCACCCACAGAAGAGGAAAATAGGAGCACCTGACCTGGAACCAGCCCCTCTGATGTGCCTGCTGACCTTGAAGGATCCTGCACAAGAAGCCAACTCATCAAGCCTTCATTAAAGACTGATGTCTCCTGTGGGCAACAGACTTGCCCTTCAACAAGAAACTCCAGAGAAAAGACTCTGCAGTTACTGGATCCCGGAAACCCGACACTAGAAGTGGCCACTGCATCAGATGTCCACAACCCAAGGTGAAGCCAATAAACTGTGCCAACGTGGGTCCCCAGCTGCCCAGAGACTGATCCCAGTGTGGTCTCACCCATCTTGGACTCTCCAGAGATGCCTGCAGCTTCTGCACGCAGGCCCTCTCTCTCTCATGCTTGTGGTGAGAGAAAATCTAACACCTCCAGCAACCACTGCACCCGTGACCTCTGACTCCAGCTGTGGGTGGTCATCTGTGACAACGATGTCCTCTGGCTCCTAAGAGCTCGAGTCCATCCTGGGCCCACCCCTGCTGGACTCCCCGACGACACCCGCAGCCTCAATACACAGCAGCCCCTAATCGCAAGTGCTCACGGACGTGAAAACCCAACGCCAAAGGACACCCTGCATCCATCACCCCTAGGTACAGGAGAAGAGGACCAAAGGTGCACCCACGTCCTGAGCACCCCAGGTCTACTTCTTACCTGACTGGCTTCCTAGCCAGAGCCTGCAGCCTGTCTTCAAGAGGACCAAACTACCATAGAAAACCATTGGGCACCTGTTGTCTTACTGCACCCCTGCACCCGGACGCCCTGTGTGACTTGTTGGTGTGATTCTAATCAGTGGCCAGTACTTACTCCTGAGATTATCTACGAAAATTGTTGTTAACCCCGTGTTTGCTGAACATTGTTTTTCGTCATAGGATAACATTCAGAAAACTCTGAAAATTGCTCTGTCCATTTCTGAAACTGCAGAGTATTTATGCTCAAAAGGTTACTTACCTGATTACGAATTCCTTGTGTTTGAAACATATATGAAAAGAATTGCTAGTTTTCTAAATAGGCTTCGGATTTTGAAGTGTGTGTCTGATTTATTGCCTCTGTGAGTACAACAAATGTTTAGCACTACCCTCTGATGAGCCTAACTGCTTTCCCACACTACCACAAATAGAGCATTAGTCCTATCTACTTTTGCCTCTGCAATACCAGTTGGGGATCCAGTTGACTCTCTGCATAGTTTACTTCATTCAGTGCACTGTATAAAGAACCAGCTTCCTACATTGCTGGAACAGCGGTGGGGTCTGCAACTTTGCATTTACTGATACTACTTGGTCAATAAGTGTCTACACGAGTAAATCCAAAAAAATTGCCTTTAGTTAAATTGCATTTTTTGAATTGCCTATTTGTCTCAATTCTTAAAAGTACTTTTAGAGCCCTGGTAGGTGTCTGTAGCTTAACAGTAAGCATTTTAAAATCTTAATTTAGTTAGGACTACAAAACCCTGTATTAGGATTTTTTCTCTAGCTCAAAAGGACCCCACTTTAGTAAAATAATGAGGATCTCTGATGACAGGGTTGTGGAGCTCGACCTCACCCTTTGCCTTCAGCTTTTCCACAAGCAGTTAAGTACCCACAAGTGTCTTGGACACCTCCCAATAGTGAGAAATGGGTCCAGCACCCATGGGTGATTGTAGCAGTTTTATAACTAGGGACAAAGTAGAGCACTGTGACCCTAAAATCCCCAAAGGGATTGTCCCCAAATATGAGGAAGGTGATGATATCACCAAATGGTTCACAGGCTATGAGAGCACCTGTGTTGCCAGAAGACCTGATAAACAGCATTGGGGCTCTACTCTGTGGGAAATGTTCTCAGGACAATGCAGGGATAGAGTCTAGACACTGAATGAGGCAGATGCAAGGTCCTATGGCCTCATGAAGGGTACCCTGATTGAGGGATTCGTGCTTACTCTTGAAGAGTACAGAATAAAATTAATGGAGACTTGAAAAACCCAGAGTCAGTTCTGGGTAGATTTTGTGGACTTCTTAGTGAAGACACCAGGTGGCTGGTTGAAAGGTAACAATGTGCATGATTATGAAGGTCTTTACAATTTAGTAATGAAAGAGCATCTGTAGAGCAATTGTGTGCAGGAAAAGCTACATCAGTACCTGGTAGACCTAGGTCCACTTTCTCCTCAAGAATTGAGGAAGACAGCAGACCACTGGGTCAAAACAAGGGTGACCAAAGCATCCACAGGTGGGAGAGATAACAACAATTAGGCCAAAAGCCCCCCTTCCCCCTAAAAAGGAAAAAGGGTAACCAAAACAAGGACAATAACGAGGAGCCTTCTAAAGGCCCCCAAAAACCTGCACAGTAGGGTGGGCCTGAGATTTTTCCCAGCCCAGGGGTGAGTACAAGGGAAAATATTTGGAACCCAGAAAGGTTTGGTGCCAAAACTGCAAAACCAATGGACACCAAATTTGGAGATCTTAACTGTTCTAACAAAAAGAATGCCTCTAGTGCACCTGTCCATGTCAGTGAGCCTACTGAGGCAACTTTAGAATTAGAGTGTGGGGTGGATGTAGCTGCTTTGGCTGACTGGCCCAGTAATCTGGAGAGATACAAACAACAGCCTCATATAAATGGGATTCAAGTTGACGGACTAATAGATACTGGTGCCAATGTCATCATGGTGACTGATCATCTGGTGTCCTCTGAAAAGTATCTAAAAAGTATAATCAGGCTAAGGTACATTCCATTGCAATGGTATCTTTAGACAGGAGCGGGGTTACTGGCCAAAAGAAGGTGGTGCTATACCTGTGCTGTGTCTGCTAGGAAATTATCTTGAGTCCTCAGCCTTGGCTGAGGTAGAAAGAAGCACCCATGCAGCTATGCTGGGTATCCCTGAATGGGTCTTTGTAAAAACAGGCACACAAGGTAAGGGCCAGGATGAAAAAGTCGAGTTGGAGCCTGGCCTAACCTACCAAGAGGAAAGGCAAAAAGTCTGGGAAGGAAGCTTCCAATCGGACACCTGACCAGGTCCCCTCTCCTCAGGGAGAAAACCTGACAGCCCCAGAGGGGACTGAGCCTCAAGAGCTTAGGCCTTACACAGCAACTAGAACCAGGGGGCCCTCCAGGAAGGATCTGTGCCAGGGACAGAGGACTTGTCCCACTCTTGAAAGACTGAGAAAGCAAGCTGCTGAGCAGAAATGGGGAGATATCAGTGGCTCCCACAGGACCTATTGGGAGGAGGGACTCCTATTCACTGATGTCAGAGACCCCAAACCTGGTGCTACTGGGTGAGTGTAGTGCCTCAGCTGTTTAGATAGTTTCTCCTCACTTTGGCCCATGATATCCCCTAGCTGGACATCTTGACCAGGCCATGGAGTTGGTTGGTTGGTAAACCCCTTCTACTGGTCAGGTATGTCCCAAAAGGTGAAGGAGTTTTGCAGCTCCTTTGCCACTTGTCAAGCCAGTTGCAAAACAGGTGGCCACCCAAGGGCCCCCTTAATTCCACTTCCAGTGGTTGGGGTTCCCTTTGAAAGGGTAGGGATTGACATTGTTGGTCCCCTTGACCCTCCAACAGCATCAGGGAACAGATTTATATTGGCTGTAGTGGGTAATGCAACCAGCTACCCTGAAGCAATTCTCCCGAGGACTACTATTGCCCCAGCATTGGTGTATTCACCAGAGTGGGCTTTCTAAAGGAGGTGGTGTCAGACAGAGGTGCTAATCTTATGTCTGGATACCTATAACATATTTGGGCTGAATGTGGGGTGACCTATAAGTTCCCCACCACATATCAACCCCAAACCAGTGGCATTGTTGAGAGATTCTACAAGACATTGAAAGGTATGATTGGTGGGCTCCCTGAAAAACTCAGAAGGAAATGGGATGTCTTACTTGCATGCCTGCTTTTGGCGTACAGGAAAGTGCAACAGAAGGGAATAGGGTTTCCACCTTTGAGCTTCTGTTTGGGCATCCTGTTAGAGAACCCCTTTGTCTTGTGAGGGAGGGATGGGAGACACCTGTCAGAGAGCCTAAGCAAGACATTGTGGATTATGTGCTTGACCTTCGTTCCAGGATGGCTGAGAGTACATGGAAAAAGATTTCAAAATCTTGAGGCCAGCCAAGAGCTCCAGAAGCTATGGTATGACCAAACAACCACACTGGGACAGTGTAGGAAGCTGGTGTGTAGTGGGTACCTATGGTACTTACAGCTTATACCAGGTCCAGTTATACCTTATTAGTGTAGTGTAGGCAGTGTCTAGAAGCCAGGCTCTCTAGAGGTAGCTGTGGATGAGCAGCCAAGGCTTATCTAGGAGACATGCAAAGCTCATGCAATACCACTGTAGTCACACAGTACTCACATACATGAAAGAAAATACTCTGTGTTACAAAAATAAAGTTACTTTATTTTGGTGACACAAATACCAAAAATATCATAGAGACTATACTCCCTTAGGAGGGAAGTCATACACAAATTATATGCACTAGTATGCAGAAATAGGCATACAAACAGTTTGAAAACAGTGCAATTAGTGAAAATCACAATAATTAGAAATGGGCCTCGTGGGAGCACAAACCAAATACTAAGAAACTGGAATGCGAAAGTCGATCTCCCACCTAGGCAAAGGTAGTGTGTAGAGGGGAGCTGGGAGTACTAGAATGACCCAAAGGTAAGTACCACAACCCACCCCAGTGACCAGGAAAGCAGGATTAAATCACAGTAACTTTCCCACAACACACACAGAAACGAGAAGAAGAATTATGCAAAACCCAGAAGAGACTG
Source organism: Pleurodeles waltl (assembly GCF_031143425.1). Lineage (NCBI taxonomy): Eukaryota > Metazoa > Chordata > Amphibia > Caudata > Salamandridae > Pleurodeles > Pleurodeles waltl. The sequence continues at coordinate 199,421,289 of NC_090445.1, read as the reverse complement.
CAAGACACCAACAGTGGATTTGTGGACAAGAGGACCTGTGGAAGAAGGGGACCAAGTCCAAGAAGTGTAGAAGAGTCCGGATGAAGGAAAACCAAAGGTGAATAAGAAAAATCAGCACTGCACCTAAGAAGACGAAGTTGGGTTCCTGGAGGGTGCAAGTGATGTCCCCCGTTGGATGGAGGATTACAGTCGGGTTTGCGTCGTCTGAGTATGCCAACAAGCCTTGGCACACGCAAAGTTCGTGGTTAGCGGAAAATGGTGCTGCCCGGGACCAGGAAGGACCAGATGGACTCTACCCAGGAGGGGGAGGTAGAGGGGGCCATCAGCAACTCCGAGAGCCCACAGAGACCAGGCAGCACACACAGGAGTCCCACAGCACTGGGATAAGAAAGTTGCAGAAGAGGCCCACGCAGAACTACGACAAAGGCTCCCACGCCGCCGGAGAACCACTCAGGAAGCTGTGCGTCGCAGGATAGAGTGCTGGGGGCCAGAGCTACAAGATGCACAAAGGACTTGGGGAAAGATGCAAACTAGCCTTGGCAGCTGCAAAAGACACAGTGCAAGGGGGTACTGTCTTACATGGGGAGGCAAGGTCTTACCTCCACCAAAGTGGGACAGCTGGAAGAGAGAACCGTTGGAACCACTTCGTTCCACGACCCTTGATGCCGGTTCCACTCAGCTCAGCAGGAGAGGGGATCCATGCAGCCGGTCGTCAGTGCAGTTGGTGCCTGCAGAAGCAGGGGAGTGACTCCTTCACCCCAAGGGAGATTCCTTCACCCTTCTGATGCAGGCTGAAGACGGGCTGTCTTCAGAGGGTGCACGACCAGAAAATAGTTGCAGTTGCTGGCAGGAGCTGGAGATACAATGTTGCAGGAGGCGTCTTGTTTCTCTGTTGCAGCTTGTAGAGTTCCTGGAAGGTCCAAATGCAGTTTCCTCAGTGAGAAGTCAAAGTGGAGGATGCAGAGGATTCCTGCTGGAGTCTTGCAATCCGAATCTGAGGAACTAGCCAAAGGAGAGACCCTAAATAGTCCCGAAAGGGGGATTGGTCACCTAACCAGGTAAGCACCTATCAGCGGAGGGCTCTGACATCACTTGCTGGCACTGGCCACTCACATGCTCCTAGAGTTCCCTGCCAACCTTGAATCTAAGATGGCAAAACCCAAGGACCCTCTGGAGGAGCTTTGAGCACCAGCCCTGGGGTGGTGATGGACAGGGGAGTGGTCACTCCCCTTTCCTTTGTCCAGTTTTGCGCCAGAGCAGGGACTGGGGGTCCATGAACCAGTGTAGAGCCTGTAACACCTTTTTCCAAAGGAAGAGGGTGTAACACCCCTCTCCCAAAGGAAATTCTTTGTTCTGCTTTCCTGGGCTGGAGTTTTTCAAGCAACAGGAGGGCAGAAACCTGTCTGTTAGGTGGCAGCAGCTGTGGCTGCCTGGAAAACCTCAGAAGGCTGAAGTAGCAATACTCGGGGTCCTCTAAGGAGCCCTCAGAGTGCATGGAATCATACAGCCGATGCTTGCAAAAGCCTTGGGGTATGATTCCAACATGTTTGATATCAAACATGCCTATGTTCGGAGCTACCATTATGTAGCTGGACATAGGTAGTGACCTATGTCCAGTAGATGTGTAAAATGGCAGCCCGCACTCATGAAGTCGGGAAAAATGGTCCTGGAGGTCGTGGGGGGCACTGTACCTAGTACACAGGGGAGAGGGGCAAGAAAAAGAGAGTGCGCAACACACCACAACACCATACACACAAACACATGCAACAACATTACATTTACACCCCGTACCCCGTGGAAGAATGAAAGGACAAAATGATTTGAGTCAAATCAGTGATATATTAGAAATAGGCAAATATACGTAACGAATAGAAAAACAGTATTTACAGAAATATACAATATGTACATAAGGCCGTACATTGTCCTTCCCAAATGTCCGTGGGCCACTTGGCCAAAAATCATGGGCCAAGCCCACACTTGACTTCTGCCTCAATACGGAGAGAACACTGCAGGGGCATCAGGTCGAAAACACACAGGCACCTCAGGGGGACAGGGAAGGGGGGGCAGAAGGAGGGGGCACCTCAGCCGGAAGATGGGACAGTGCCACTGCTCCTGGAGGGGGCTCCATGCCCGCAGTGATGTCCTGGGGAGTGCAAAGACACAGACTCTCAAGTGGGTGGTTTGCCTATTGCTTGGTCCTGGAGAGTGCAAAGCCACAGTCTCTCTAGTGGGTGGTTTGCCCACTGCTTGGACCTGGGGAGTGCAAAGCAAAAGTCTCTCTAGTGGGTGGTTTTCCCACTGCTTGGTCCTGGGAAGTGCAAAGCCACAGTCTCTCTCTAGTGGATGGCTTCTCCACTGGTTCTGGAGGGGGCCTTGTGCCCAGTGTGCTTCATCCTGCCAAGGAGGGGGTGAGTGGATGCATATCTCCACTGATTCTGGAGGAGGCCCAGTGTGCTTCATCCTGCCAAGGAGGGGTGAGTGGATGCATATCTCCACTGGTTCTGGAGGGGGCCTTGTGGCCAGTGATGCAGCACTTGGGGTGTGGCAGTTCACATTCCCTCACCTGGGAGTCTGAGCCACAAGATTTGCAGGGACCACTTTGCATGATAGTCCATAGAGGAAGGGCTAGACTCCATCCTGCAGTGGCTAAGGCTGCAAATTGGTGGTAGTGCCAGTGCTGGTGGGGGTGCTGTGAGTGGTGGTAGGAGGCTCCAGCCTGTCTCCTTCAGCCTCAGATGGCTGCCAACTGGGGCTGCTGCTGCTGGTACTACTGTCAGCGGTGCAGGTGGCGGTGCTTGCACCGGGGCTGCTTGCTGTGCTGGCCATGGTGTAGGTGTTGGTGCTGCCAGTGGTGGAGGGAGGCTCCAGCCCTTCTCCTGCAGCCTCAGATGGCGGCCCACTGGGGATGCTACTGCTGACAGTAGTGATGCTAGTAGCAGTGCAGGTGGTGGTGCTTGCAGCTGAGCTTCTGGCGGTGCTGCCCGCGGTGAAGTTGGCGGGGCTGATGGTTGTGCTGGTGGGCACCAGACGCTCACCTGAAGCCTGCGACAGCTGAAGTGCCTTGCCTTGGGTTTTCTGCCCCTTCCTCATCTTGGTAGACCTTGGCTCTGGCAGCTGGAGTTTTGGAGGAGGCCTTGCTGGGTGGGTCGTGCTCCTTGCCCTTGCTGCATGCTGTCCCCTTCTTCACCTTGGCAGGTGGCAGAATGGTTTTGTCCTTTGCAGGGGTTGGTGGCACACTGGCTGGGCTGACGGTTGCCCCCTTTGAGCCTCTGTGAGTTGCAGGTACCACAGCGGACGCTGACTTGGTGGCTGAGGTGCTGGCCAGGGTTCTGCGCACCCTAGCCCAAGGGGAGGGACGGGGGGGGGAGGGGTAGGGGTAGGGAAGAGGTCAATGTTTGCCAGGAAAAGCTTTTTAGACACACTAGGGCGGGAGAGGGTTTGGGAGTGGAGGAAGAGGGGGTGGTTGTAGGAGGTGTCTGGCTGCTGAGTTTGGGTGACGGTGCATGGGCTGGATGCTTTGTGAGGTGGATGGCTGTTGGGTGGGTGCTTGCATTGTGTACTTTGGGAGGAGGGCCCACACTGGGAGAGGACACAGGGGATGTGTGCATGGATGTGGGGGTGGTGACTGCTAGTGAGGGGTGAGTAGTGATGGGCATTCTGGTGATGGAGGTAGTGGATGAGGATGTAGTGCATGCACGTGTGAGGGAGACGCTACTGGGAGGGAGGTGGATGACGAGGAGGAGGGGGACACAGTGGAGGCAGTGGATGTGGTGTGTCTGCATGTGGATGGTGCATGTGTGAGTGCCTGTGGGATGATGTGTGGTGCTTGTGTTGCCTGAGCCACTTCTGTGTGTTGATTTGCGGAATGTTGGTCTGAAGGTGTGCTTGGGATAGGCTGGGGTTGAGGGGATTGGGACTGGGCAGAGGAAGTTGGAGGGGGATGCTAGAGGCAAGGACAATGGCTGCCATCAGTGCAGAGGCCAGAGCCTGACATGCTCTCTGTTGGGCCGCCACACCAGAGTGAATGCCCTCCAGGTATGCATTTGTTTGTTGCAAATGCCTCTCGTCACCCTGGATGGCATTCAGAATGGTTGACTGCCCAACATTGAGGGATCTCGGGAGGTCAATAGCCTCCTCACTGAGGGCAGCAGGGCTGTCTGGGGCAGGGCTTGAGGTGCCTGGGGCGAAGGAGATGCCCACCCTCCTGGGTGAGCGGGCACGGGAAACACGCTGAGGGGCTGCTGGGAGGGCGGTGCTGGTAGGAGGGGTGGCAGCTGTACCTGTTGTTGGGGTGGGCACAGATGTACCCTGCCAGGGAGCTTCCATCGGAGGAGGAGTCACTGTCTGTGGTCTCCCCTCCTGTCCCCGTCGTGGTGCTCCCCTCGCCCCCTGTCCCATGGGTGCCCTCACGGTCGGTGGATTCAGCCTCCAGGCCCATGTGGGATGCAGCTCCCTCCGTCACCGGTGCCTCTGCTTCTCTGCCAGATTATGCTAATGCACACAAGGACAGGGTGACAAAACAAAAAGGGGGGGAGAGACAGAGGATACACTTGGTCAATGCCAGCAACACCACTACCGTTGGCGTACACAACACACTGGGAGCAGCCCTATGCACTAGGCCATGCCCAACCATTTACTAAGATAGTCACCAGCCCATGGGGTACAATGCCTAATGCCATTAGCTGCACACCTGTAACCCACAGGACCCTGCCCAGTAGTAGATGCCCACTAACACTATTGGAGTAGGAGTGCTTCAGAGCCTGCCCAACAAGGGACCTACCCTGCCATCTTCGCCCTGCCCTAGGGGCACCCATAGCCCACATCCCCCAGTCAGGTAACCTCTTAACGCACGCAAAGTCAGGATTCAGAATCTGTACTCACCCCCTTGTGGCTGCTGTGATGCCTTCAAGCGCCCATCCAACTCCGGATAGGCCACTGCCAGGATGCAGAACAATAAGGGGAGTCATGGTGCAACGGGCTCCCCTTCCTCATTTGAAGGCCAGCCCCAGCTGGGCCTCCGCCATCTTCTTTGCCCAGCGGTGCAGGTTCTCCCACCTCTTGCGGCAGTGGGTGCTCCGCCTGTCAAAGACCCCAGGGTCCGCACCTCCTTGGCAATGGCACGCCAAATACCCTTTTTCTGGTGGGCGCTGACCTGCATGGAAAAAGACAGCAGAAAAAGGAATTAGTCAACCTTCCGGACCGTCACACTCATGGCCCACCCTATCCCTCCCATCCCCTGATGCACATACATTGACCACTTTACATGCAGCACTCTGGCCAGGACGCCGCTGGCCCCCCCCCCCCCCCTCCCCCTTCCCCCCCCCCCCCCCCCCCCCCCCACACATGTGGCTTACATACACAGCACTCCATACATTCATGGCCCAAGCATCATGCTCACAGTGTACTCACCTATTTGTCTGGAGGACCGTAGATTAACGTGTACTGGGGTAGGACCCCATCCACCAGTTTCTCCAACTCCTCCGCAGTGAAGGCAGGGGCCCTTTCCCCAGACACATGAGCCATTCTTGTTTCCAGACACAAGTCACAGCAGCACTTGCAGTGTAAGTCCTCTCCTGTTGAAGGTCAGGTAGCAAGTGAGTGAACAGATAGAAAATGGCGGTGACGTCCGCGGCGGTGCGTACCGTCACCACCGGGGTACATCGCCATTGGCTCCGGGAACCCATAGGGCCCAATGATAACCAATGCGAAGTTGCGCGGCGGTCTTCAACCATGTACCGCGACGACGCACAACTCCAGCGCAATCATCTCATTTCCACTTGTCCCTCACAGGTCAGCCAGCTGCCATTTCAGGGGGGCACAACACATGGCACCTAACTGCGTCACAGCAGACATTGGCACAGCAACTGATTGTCGGATTCACATCTTGTATCTGTAAAGTAAACAAATCACCATTAGTGCAATAGATGTGGGAATATGACCCTCTGCTCACCGTTTTCTTCTATATGCTTCAACCACTGAGGCTGAATATGAGATGGCAGCATCCCTCCCATGTACAGACCCCTGGTGGACCTTGCGACAATGGAAAACAGACACATTATCATAACGTACAGATTTGATCGTGCCACAGTCATAGAACTGTGTGCCCAATTTGAGCCAGACCTGATGTCAGTTATCCGCCACCCCACAGGTATCCCCCCTCTAGTGCAGGTTCTGTCAGTGCTCCATTTCCTGGCTAGTGGTTCCTTCCAAACAACAGTGGCCCTGGCATCAGGGATGTCGCAGCCAATGTTTTCCAACGTGTTGACCAGAGTGTTGTCAGCCCTGCTGAAACACATGCGCAGCTACATCGTGTTCCCCCAGGTGTAGGATTTGGCCACAGTGAAAACTGACTTTTATGCCCTGGGACATATCCCCAACATCATTGGTGCCATTGATGGTACACATGTGGCATTTGTTCCGCCCCCCCCCTCCCCCCTCAGAGAAATGAACAAGTTTTCAGGAATAGAAAAAGCTATCACTCTATGAATGTGCAGATGGTGGTTTGGCGGATGAGTACATCTCCCATGTGAATGCCAAATATCCTGGCTCTGTGCATGACGCCTTTATCTTGAGGAATAGCAGCATCCAATATGTGATGGGCCAACTCCAGAGGCACTAGATGTTACTAATAGGTGAGCCCAAGGTCCCCACACACTATGAGTAGGTGTCTGGGTATGGGGTTGTCCCCAAGGGTTAGTGTATGTCTAACAGTTGTCCCTCGATATTTGCAGGTGACTCTGGTTACCCCAACCTCTCATGGCTACTGACCCCCAGTGAGGAATGCCAGGACAAGGGCAGAGGAACGTTACATTGAGGCACATGGGCGTACAAGGAGGATTATTGAAAGGACCTTCGGCCTCCTGAAGGATAGGTTCCAGTGCCTCCATCTGACAGGTGGCTCCCTGTACTAGTCACCCAAGAATGTGTGCCAGATCATCATTGCATGTTGCACAACCTGGCCTTGAGACGCCGGGTGCCTTTTCTGCAGGAGGATGTGCCTGGAGATGGTCTTGTGGCAGCAGTGGAGCCTGTGGACAGTGAGAAAGAGGAGGCAGAGGAAGAAGATATTGACAACAGAAGCAATATAATTCAGCAGTACTTCCAGTGACATACAGGTAAGACACTGTAAGTTCACTTTACATTTCAGTTTTCTGTTGGACAGTGTACATGGCAGCCTGTTTCCCTATGTCTATGGCCACTGACTGTACCCTTTGGCATCTCTATTTTCAGATCTCCTCGCCCTACTCTGGCTCCTGCTATTTGTACTGCTGCCGGCCAAAGGTCATTCCAAAGTATATTTCACTGTACATTTGAGTTGCAATGCTTTGATAATGTTGTACTAATATATATGTGAATCATTTGACAGACTCCAAATTAGTATTTGTTCCAAGGGTGTTTATTTAAGTGCTCATAAGTAGAGGGGGATGTGCAATGGGCTGGGCTGATGGTGGAGGATAGTCCATGGTAGAGTCCAGTCTCTTGGTATCACAGGTGCATTGTCCAGTTGGGCATAGGAAGGGGAGCATTGGCAGTTCAAGGCGGACAGGGTGACAGAGTGGGAAAGAAGGGTGACAATCAGGAGAGTCTTATTTCCTGGCGGGGTCTTGGCAATGTTCTCTGGCTTCTGCCTGGATCACAGGGACCGTTTGCGGGGTGGTTCTCCTTCTACATGAGGTGGGGTACTGGTGGCCTGTGGTTCCTGTGGCGGGCCTCCTGTCCACTAGCGCTGTCGGAGGTGGAAGGCTGTTCATCGGTTTGGCTAGTGTCAGGCGCCCGTTGTTGTGCCACTGCCTCCCTCATGGTCTTGCCCATGTCAGCTAGCACCCCTGCAATGGTGACCAGGATGGTGTAGATGTTTTTTAGGTCATCCCTGATCCCCAGGTACTGTCCCTCCAGCAGCCGCTGGGTCTCCTGCAACTTGGCCAGTATCTGGCCCATCGTCTCCTGGGAATGGTGGTATGCTCCCAGGATGTTGGAGAGTGGGTCCCTGGGCCTGTCCTCCCCCTGTCGCACAGCAGTCCTTCCAGCTTCCCTGTTGTCCTGTGCCTCTGTACCCTGAGCCGTGTGCCCACTGCCACTGACCCCAGGTCCCAGATCGTCCTGGGTTTGTGGGGTTGCCTGGGGTCCCTGTAGTGGTAGACACACTGCTGATTGACGTGTCCTGGGGACAGTGGCATGGGCCCGCTAGGTGTGTGCTATGCTGGTGTTTCCTGAGGGGGGAGGCTCTGTGGTGGGTTGGGACTGTGGCTGGGGAACCGACTGTCCGGAGGTCCCGGACGGGCCAGGTTGGGCATCCTGATCCAGGCCTGCTGAGCTGCTGTTGTCACTGTGTATCTCTTCAGGGGGGGGGGGGCTGAATGTAGCTGACACCTCCTCTCCAGTGATGTTGAGTATGGGTCCTGTGGGGATGCAAATGCAGTGTTATTGCATCTGTGTGTGCCATCTTGTGCATGGGTGTGTTTCCCTGTATGATTGTGATTTCCCTGTCAGCTTGGCCTTGTGTGAGTGGTGATTTTGTGGACTGGGTGAGTCTCTCTACTGGGCATACTGTGGTGATGGATGTCCATGCAGGTCTGTGATGGGGGTCCATGAATTGGTGTTACATGCAGGGCTTGATATTGGGATGGGTAGGTTGTGATGGTGGGGTATGTGTGAGGTGGTGGAGTGATGGGGATGAGGGTAGGGGTAGGAGTTTGTGATGGCATGCAGGTAGGGTGGGGGGATAAAGTAGTAAAGATTTGACTTACCAGAGTCCAGTCCTCCTGCTATTCATGCAAGGCCCTCATGATGCATTATTGCCAAGACCTGCTCCTCCCATGTTGTTAGTTGTGGGGGAGGAGGTGGGGGTCCACCGCCAGTTCTCTGTACTGCTACCTGGTGTCTTGCAACCACGGAAAGCACCTTCCCCTCTAGGTCGTTCCACCTCTTCCTGATGTCATCCCTTGTTCTGGGGTGCTGTCCCACAGCGTTGAACCTGTCCACGATTCTCCGCCATAGCTCCATCTTCCTAGCAATGGACGTCTGCTGCATCTGTGATCCGAATAGCTGTGGTTTTAGCTAGATGATTTCCTCCACCTTGACCCTTAGCTCCTCCTCTGAAAACCTGGGGTGTCTTTGGGGTGCCATGGATGTGGTGTGAGTGATATGTGTGGGGTGATGTGTTGGGGTGTACGCTGTGTTGTGCGTGGATGGTGTATGTGTGATGGTGTTCTGTGGCCCAGATTGAGTGGGTGCTCCTGGCTTGTGTCTCTCTCTGTTAGCTATCTTGTTTTTCATTGAAAGGGTTGTGGGTAATGTGGGTGGGTGTTTTTTATAGTGGTCTGAGTGTGTGGGTGCGGTGTGTATATATGTGTCAAGTGTGTGTAGTTTGAGTTGTCCATTGTGGTGGTGTTTTGTAAATGTGTGTGTATTTTGAGCGCTGCAGTGTGTACCGCCAATGGTTTACCGCGGTTGAAAGCCCGCTGCAGTGATTTGTGGGTCGTGAATACTGTGGGCGTATTCCTGTTGGCATAACGGTGTGGGTTTTGCGATCGCCAGTTTATCACTGACCTTTGGGCTGGCGGAGTTGTGTGGGTGTCTGTATAGTGGTGGAATTCTCTGTGTGGGTCCTAATACCCATAGCGGAATACTGCCGCAGGCACGGTATGTTGGCAGCCATCAGCACGGCGGTAGGCGGCATTTACCGCCATGGTTGTACGGAGGGCCAAAGTTTTGGGAGAGAAAGCATAATCACTGGGGTCCTGGTTAGCAGGATCCTAGTGAACACAGTCAAACACACTAACATCAGGAAGAAAAAGAGGGTAACAATGCCAAGAAAGAGGGTACTTTTCTGTACAACACCCCCCCCTCCCCCCAAACGAGGGACAAGAAGGCTAACCTTGCACAGATGAGTCTTCCTTGTCTAAGCGGACCTGGTTACTCCCAGGTCTATGTTCCACTGTAAAATCCATACCCTGTAGGGAAATGGACCACCTTAACAATTTTGTGTGTTCTCCTTTCATCTGCTTAAGCCATAAGAGAGATTTGTGGTCTGTCTGAACAATGAAGCAATGAAGTGAGTACCAAAGAGGTATGGTCCTTCTTCAAGGCCCAGACCACAGCAAAGGCCTCCCTCCCTATGGCTGACCAACACTTTTCTCTGGGGGTCTACCTTCTACTGATAAAAGCTACTGGTTGATCCTGGCCCTCTGTATTAAGGTGTGAAAGAACTGCCCCACCCCTACCTCTGAAGCATTAGTGTGAACTATGAACGTCTTGGAGTAGTTTGGGCACCTTAGAACAGGTGCAGAGCAAATGGCCTGTTTAAGTTCCTCAAAAGCATTTTGACAGCTGGCTGTCCATAATAGCTTCTTAGGCATTTTCTTGGAGGTGAGGGCATTAGGAGGGGCAAGAATGGAGCCATAGGGCTAGATGTATCAAGAAAGGGCTTTGCGAATCGCAAATATCGATTTTTAAGAAATCGCTATTTCGGTGTGGCAATATGCCATGTATCACTATTGCGATTCGGAATTAGCGATTTCTTAAAATTCGCTATTTGTGGTTTACGAGGCCCATATACCGAATCGCAATTGCGATTCGGTAATTGAAAATTGCAAATTGCGAGAACGTACACCTGGAGGAGCCTGATGACATCACAAGCAGGAAGTGAGTCATCCCAGGCAGTTTGCAGGTGCCACACCCAAAGGAGCACTCAGAGAGACAGCCCAGCCACAGTGAGCAACTCTGTGAAGAAGGCAGGACTGCAGAACCACCATGGACACCTCTGCACAAGGAAAGGAGAAGAACTGGAGGTGCTCACAGAGGAGGTGGTGAGAGTGAAAAGCGCGGCTCTGGGCAGACATTCAGACCAAAATCTGCGCTGTTGGAGTTGCGCAGCGCTCTGTGGAGGAGATAAAGAAGAGGTGGTACGACCTGCGTTCCCGTGCCAAGGAGAGGGTGGCAAGACGACTGCAGGAGGCAAGGAATACAGGAGGCGGCCCACCCACATGACACCCTCCACCCCGATGGAAGACCTAGTGGAGTCCCAGAAGCAGTCATTGGGGTCACTGACATCGACACATCCGGCACACCAAGCACCAGTAAAGGTAAGTGCAATATTGAAATGTAACCCCAAATATGTATGTTTAAATGCCCCTTAGGAATTAGCAGGTAGGGCAAAGCATTGGGAGAAATAATTCACTCCACATCTTAGAAGCGGCACAACAATGCCTTATGGGAGTGGTAGTCCACAACCCAGAGCTGAAAGTGGCACATAGAATGTAATTAGGCAGAGCGACACCCAGAAGAACACAACACCCACAACATTGTGATGAGAAGTAACTGTACATTTATTACCATTGTGTGACCTTTGGTGATACATACATAACTGACATGCTGCACATTGTCGTTGCAGGTGGCCCAGGCCCAGCAGCATCTGCAAGTGCCGTTGCGGGGATACTGAAACCCACCCTGCATCTGACTCAAACACCAGCGAATCACAGAATATAGCGCCCTTCTGACGCAGGGCAGGGCTAGGGCTGTACCGCTACCCGAACTTAGCCAGGACTCTGATGACCTGCAGGATGACGCCCACACACCTTCCCCAAGTGGCAGATGCACTGGTATGCAGGAGTCCCAGCCCCAGCGTAGCACAACACTCCGCAGGAGGCCTACGTATCAAGGCGCACAGGCTTTTGAAGCAGGTGAGGGACCATCAGTGTTCGGTGGCCTGGGATCTGCTATGTTGAAGCAGCAGCGCCTGCAAAACAAGAAAATCTCTGCTTTACAAAGGCAGATGCAGGCACACAATTCAAACATGGGGTGGCTGCATCGGCAGATGGAGTGCCTCAATTCGAACCTCACTAAACTGCATGAGGGTCAGATCCAAGCATCGGAGAACACCAGGGAGCTGACAAGTGCAGTGAGGGAACTGTGTACTGAGCTGCGCCACGACAGTTAGCCACCGCAGGCAGGAGAGACGTTTTATGGGGATGTTTGGTGGTTTTTGTCGCTCTGTCAATCACCTTGCAAATTCAACAGCCCTCATATCGCGGCGTGCTGTGGCCGCACAGGTGGAGGCAGCGCACAGAAGTAGGGATGTGGCACAAGGACTGGTGCAGATCACAAATGTGCTTGACAATATGCTGGGTAACCGCTCCGCCACACCCAGTGAACTGGGACTGGGGGACACTGAGGACACATCTTGCCTCAGCAGCATAGCTGTGCCCACAACTGATGCTAGGCGTCGCGGTGCCAGGCACAGCACTGCCACTGAGGCAGAAAACAGAGGTACCAGTGAGGCGACTGCGCACTCGAGTGGCTTACGTGGCCGTAGGAAATGAGAGTAATGGCCACAGGGGACTGTTAATCTTTGTGTAATACAGTAAACTATGAATGAATAGTGAAATACGGTCATCTGCTTTTGTTTTTAGTTTCATTTACTTTTTTTTGCTGCCAGTGAAACTGATGATACATGACATTAAGGTAATTAATGTTCGATGGCATATGTTGCTGCAGATACACATGTTTGGCACAGTCCGCTGCCTGGTGTTGGGCTCGGAGTATTACAAGTTGTTTTTCTTCGAAGAAGTCTTTTTGGTCACGGGACCGAAGGACTCCTCCCTCCTCGGCTCCATTGCGCATGGGCGTCGACTCCATCTTAGATTGTTTTTTTCCGCTGTCTGGTTCGGACGTATTCCTTTTCGCTCCGTGTTTCGGTTCGGAAAGTTAGTCAGAATCTCGGAAGAAAGCGTCGGTATTGTTCCGTTCGGTATCGGGATAGTTAGGTACATCGACACCGATCATCGGAAGACTTTGGGGTAGTTTCGATCCCCCATCGGGGCCTGGTCGGCCCGACCGCGTGCGACATCGAAGCCGATGGAACGGACCCCGTTTCGTTTCTGCCCAAAATGTCACAGTAAGTATCCTTATACAGATCAGCACTTGGTCTGTAACTTGTGCTTGTCCCCCGAGCACAAGGAGGATACCTGTGAAGCCTGTCGAGCCTTCGGGTCCAGAAAAACACTCCGGGACCGAAGAGCCAGGCGTCAACAAATGGCGTCCACGTCGACAAAACAACGTTTCGACGAGGAAGAGGAAACATTCTCGGTTCCGGAATCAGAATCCGGAGACTCCGACGTCGAACAACAGCAACAAACTGTGAGTAAGACGTCGAAAAGTAAATCCATCGACAAACCGAAAGCCCAGGGGACGCCACTGCCAACAGGCCATGGCTCGACCCATAAAACAGGCGACCCGTCGAAGGCGCCGAAAAAGGGCACGCCCATAGCGAAGACACCCGACTCCGGTCGAGGGACCGCCATGGAGCAACCTCGGAGCCGAGAAAGCGGCTCCGAGAGACAAAAATAAGATACCGGCACCGAAAAACATCGGCACCGAGAATCCATGCCGAAAGGAACAAAAATTCTGTCGGTGCCGAAACCGAAAAAAGATTCTCTCTCGGCGCCGAAAAATACCACACCTTCATCCTACTCAGAGGAACAAGGAATAAGTGGCCAAATGCACAGATTTGGACAAGAGCTCCAAAGTGTAGAATCGGACTACACACAAAAGAGACTGTACATCCAGCACGACACAGGGAAGATATCAACCCTTCCCCCAATCATGAGGAAAAGAAGGATCGGACTTCCAAAGGATGACGCACAACCACAAGCCAAAGTGGTTAAAAAAGTCACGCCTCCGCCCTCTCCACCACAGGCATCGCCGGCACAAACACCGCCACAAATGCACTCACCAGCGCAAACTACCATAAGTCATGACGATCAGGATCAAGACGCTTGGGACCTGTATGACACCCCAGTGCCGGACAATGATCCCGAGTCATACCCCACAAAGCCGTCACCGCCAGAGGACAGTACCTCATACTCGCAACTGGTGGCTAGGGCAGCAGAATTCCACAATGTCCAACTGCATTCCGATCCTATAGAGGATGATTTTTTATTTAACACCCTCTCGGCTACACACAGCCAATATCAATGTCTCCCAATGCTACCAGGGATGTTACGGCACGCAAAACAAATTTTTGAAGAGCCCGTAAAATCAAGAGCCATCACCCCAAGGGTGGATAAGAAATACAAACCACCACCCACAGACCCAGTGTTTATTACTTCGCAGTTACCACCTGACTCCGTGGTAGTAGGGGCAGCTCGCAAGAGAGCAAATTCACATACATCTGGCGACGCCCCACCTCCGGACAAAGAAAGCCGAAAATTTGATGCGGCAGGGAAAAGAGTAGCATCACAGGCAGCCAACCAGTGGCGCATCGCAAATTCACAAGCGCTGCTGGCCAGATATGACCGCGCACACTGGGACGAGATGCAACTTCTCGTAGACCATCTTCCCCAGGAATACCAAAAAAGGGCGCAGCAAATAGTGGAAGAGGGACAAACGATCTCAAACAATCAAATCCGCTCTTCACTAGACGCAGCCGATACTGCAGCAAGAACAGTCAACACTGCTGTCACCATAAGGAGACACGCTTGGCTACGCACTTCAGGCTTCAAACCTGAAATCCAGCAGGCTGTCCTTAATATGCCCTTCAACGAGAAACAACTTTTTGGCTCTGAAGTGGATACAGCCATTGAAAAACTTAAAAAGGACACAGACACGGCCAAGGCCATGGGCGCACTCTACTCCCCGCAGAGCAGAGGCTCTTTCAGAAAAACTCCATTTAGAGGGGGGTTTCGTGGCCAACCCACAGACACCACCAGCCAACAAACAAGAACCACACCATATCAGGGTTCCTTCCAAAGGGGAGGTTTCAGGGGATATCGGGGGGGTCAATTCCCAAGGAGTAGGGGAAGATTCCACACTCCAAAAACACCTCCACCTAAACAGTGACTTTCAAGTCACGCAACCCCTTCACTCAACACCAGTGGGGGGAAGACTAAGCCAATTCTACCAATCTTGGCAACAGATTACAACAGACAATTGGGTATTAGCAATAATCCAACATGGCTATTGCATAGAATTCCACAACTTCCCACCAAACATCCCCCCCAAAACACGCAAAATGTCACCACAACATTTAGAACTTTTAGGACTAGAAGTTCAAGCACTACTGCAAAAGGATGCAATAGAGTTAGTACCAGTACAACAAAAAAACACAGGAGTTTACTCCCTGTACTTTCTAATTCCAAAAAAAGACAAAACATTAAGACCAATATTAGATCTCAGGACACTAAATACCTACATCATATCGGACCATTTTCACATGGTCACACTACAAGACATCATTCCACTGCTCAAACAGCAAGATTACATGACCACATTAGACCTAAAGGATGCGTACTTTCATATACCAATACACCCTTCTCACAGAAAGTACCTACGGTTCGTATTCAAAGGAATACATTACCAATTCAAGGTGTTGCCATTCGGAATAACAACTGCACCAAGAGTGTTCACAAAATGTCTAGCAGTAGTAGCAGCACACATCAGGAGACAACAGATACATGTGTTCCCTTACCTAGACGATTGGCTAATCAAGACCAACACAGTAAAAAAATGCGCAAACGACACCACATTTGTCATACAAACCCTTCACAAACTGGGGTTTTCCATCAACTATACAAAATCACACCTAGAACCGTGTCAAACACAACAATATCTAGGAGCAACCATCAACACATCAAAAGGAATTGCCACTCCAAGTCCACAAAGAGTGCAGGCATTCCACAAGGTAATAAGTGCTATGTTTCCAAACCAAAAGATACAAGCAAAACATGTGCTAAAACTTCTAGGCATGATGTCATCATGCATAGCCATTGTCCCAAACGCAAGACTACACATGCGACCCTTACAACAGTGTCTAGCATCACAATGGTCACAGGCACAGGGTCAACTTCAAAATCTGGTGTTGGTAGACCGCCAAACATACCTCTCGCTTCTATGGTGGAACAGCAAAAATGTAAACAAAGGGCGGACATTTCAGGACCCAGTGCCTCAATACGTTATAACAACAGATGCTTCCATGACAGGGTGGGGAGCACACCTCAATCACCACAGCATTCAAGGACAATGGGATATACACGAAACAAAATTTCATATCAATTACCTAGAACTGTTAGCAGTATTTCTAGCGTTAAAAGCCTTCCAACCCATAATAACACACAAATACATTCTTGTCAAAACAGACAACATGACAACAATGTATTATTTAAACAAACAAGGAGGAACACACTCAACACAATTGTGCCTCCTAACACAAAAAATTTGGCAGTGGGCGATTCACAACAACATTCGCCTAATAGCACAATTTATTCCAGGAATACAAAACCAACTAGCAGACAACCTTTCGCGAGACCACCAACAAGTCCACGAATGGGAAATTCACCCCCAAGTTCTGAACAAGTACTTTCAAATTTGGGGAACACCCCAGATAGATTTGTTCGCAACAAAAGAAAACTCAAAATGCCAAAACTTCGCATCCAGGTACCCACACCGCGAATCACAAGGCAATGCTCTATGGATGAGTTGGTCAGGGATATTTGCGTACGCTTTCCCCCCTCTCCCTCTCCTTCCATATCTAGTAAACAAGTTGAGTCAAAACCAACTCAAACTCATACTGATAGCACCCACATGGGCAAGACAACCTTGGTATACAACTCTACTAGACCTTTCACTAGTACCGCATGTCAAACTACCCAACAGGCCAGATCTGTTAACACAACACAAACAACAGATCAGGCATCCAAACCCAGCATCATTGAATCTGGCAATTTGGCTCCTGAAATCCTAGAATTCGGACACTTAGACCTCACACAAGAATGCATGGAGGTCATAAAACAAGCTAGAAAACCTTCCACTAGACACTGCTATGCATCTAAGTGGAAAAGATTTGTTTACTACTGCCATGCCAATCAAATACAACCATTACATGCCTCTACTAAAGACATAGTAGGATACTTACTACATTTGCCAAAAGCAAATCTCGCTTTTTCATCTATAAAAATACACCTCGCAGCAATATCTGCTTACCTACAAACTACTCATTCATCGTCTCTATTTAGAATACCAGTTATTAAAGCATTCATGGAAGGGCTAAAAAGAATTATACCACCAAGAACACCACCAGTTCCTTCATGGAATCTTAACATCGTCTTAACAAGACTCATGGGTCCACCTTTCGAACCCATGCATTCCTGTGAAATGCAATATCTAACCTGGAAGGTCGCATTTCTCATTGCAATCACATCCCTCAGAAGAGTAAGTGAAATACAGGCATTTACCATACAAGAACCATTTATTCAAATACACAACAATAAAATAGTTCTAAGAACAAATCCAAAATTTCTGCCAAAAGTAATCTCACCATTCCATTTAAATCAAACAGTAGAATTGCCAGTGTTCTTCCCACAACCAAATTCTGTGGCTGAAAGGGCACTACATACATTACACATCAAAAGAGCACTAATGTATTACATTGACAGAACAAAGCTAATCAGGAAAACAAAACAACTGTTCATAGCTTTTCAAAAACCACACATAGGAAATCCAATCTCTAAACAAGGCATTGCTAGATGGATAGTCAGATGCATTCAAACATGCTATCTTAAAGCCAAAAGAGAATTGCCTATTACACCAAAGGCACACTCAACCAGAAAGAAAGGTGCTACAATAGCCTTTCTAGGAAACATTCCTATGAGCGAAATATGTAAGGCTGCAACCTGGTCTACGCCTCATACGTTTACTAAACACTACTGTGTAGACGTACTAAATGCACAACAAGCTACAGTGGGCCAAGCTGTACTAAGAACATTATTCCAAACTACTTCAACTCCTACAGGCTAAACCACCGCTTTTAGGGGAGGTAACTGCTTTATAGTCTATGCCAAACATGTGTATCTGCAGCAACATATGCCATCGAACTGAAAATGTCACTTACCCAGTGTACATCTGTTCGTGGCATTAGTCGCTGCAGATTCACATGTACCCTCCCACCTCCCCGGGAAGCCTGTAGCCGTTTAGAAGTAGATCATAAATCTTAAACATCTGAACATTTGTAAATAATTATTAGAAACTCTTAACGTACATACATATTCATTCCATTGCATGGGCACTATTTATACCAAACAACTCCATCCTCACCCTCTGCGGGGAAAACAATCTAAGATGGAGTCGACGCCCATGCGCAATGGAGCCGAGGAGGGAGGAGTCCTTCGGTCCCGTGACCAAAAAGACTTCTTCGAAGAAAAACAACTTGTAATACTCCGAGCCCAACACCAGGCAGCGGACTGTGCCAAACATGTGAATCTGCAGCGACTAATGCCACGAACAGATGTACACTGGGTAAGTGACATTTTCATTACTTACTACAAGTACAAATGTCAGTGGAGTTGTGTTGTTCATACTTACATCTGAAATGGTTGTGCGTGATGTCAGCACGCCTTTGCCTGCCCTCTGCTGCACTGGTCCAGTCTGCTGGCTGTAGGGGTGGTATAGGATCAGCATCCTCATCAGATTCAGAATCGGATATTTCCACAGGTATGCCCCTGGTGGTTGCTATGTTGTGCAAGATTGCCCAAGTAGCCACTATTCTACATGTTCTCTTTGGGCTGTACTGTAGTGCCCCTCCACTTTTGTGGAGGTACCGGAAGCGACTCTTCAGCAGCCCAAAGGTGCGCTCCACCACATTGCAGGTTGCCCTGTGTGCTGCATTGTATCTCCGTTCAGCAGGTGTTGTAGGATTGAGGTAGGGCGTTATCATGTAGGTGTGCACTGCGTAGGCACTGTCTCCTGGAAGGAACAGAGGGTATGATGAGTAGCTGAGCCATCTGATGTTACCACGCCATCAATGCGCCACTGTACAGAGGGTCAATACCTAGTAGATATCCTTCTCCAAACTCCCCAGCTAGCAGTCTTGTGTGAATCCCGCTGTGGCGAAAGATGTACGAATCATGTGTGCTCCCTGGGTACCTGGCCACGAGATCAGTTATGATATAGAAGGTATTGCATATCACCTGTATATTCATGGAATGTTGGTATTTACGGTTGCGGTACACATACTCTGTGGCTGATGGTGGACAGATTGCAACATGTGTCCCATCTATGACACCTAGGACGTGGGGTAACTGTGCTATCTGGTAGAAATACATATTTGTTTGCTGTATTTCCTGTGGGGTGTGGGGGAATCAGATGTACTGGTGTATTCTGCTCAGCATAGCGTCAATAAATGCATTGAAAAATCTAGAGAGGGCACTCTGTGATACCCCTCCAGCTGCTGCTATGACCCCTTCATAGTTCCCTGAGGCAAGTAGGTGGAGGGAGCATAATACCTGCACATGGGTGGGGATGCTATTTGTCCTGTGTGTTGTGCGCTGCAGTATGGGTTGTAGCTCAGCTCTGAGGTCAAGTATCATGGCTGAGTTCAACCTCTACTTCTCAAAAATGGCCTCCTCAGTCTGGTCAAAAAGGGTTATGCGCACTCTGAAAATGCGCTCCTGTCTCCTCCTTCCTCTCCTCAAACCTGCCAAGATCCTCATTCTCCTCACCATGACGTAGAGTGCAGCCATTGTGGAAAAGAGTCTGAGGCATTCTGGGCCTCTTTATATAGGTTGCAAAATGCCATTCTGCGAAAAATCGCAATTTGCTATTTTTTGGGGCATCGAATTGCAAATTGGTTTTGCGTGTCGCATTTTGCGTCTCGCAATTTCCGACCTGAAATACGGAATCGCTAATTGCGATTCGGTATTTCATGTCGCAAATTCCGAGATGCAAAATGCAACACGCAAAACCAGGTTGCACGCTAAAAACGCAATTTTTGTAATTCCTTATTTTTCTTTCATGCATCGCAGACCACGTTTTTGCATTCGCAAACGGACAAATTTAGCGATTTGCACCGTTTGCAAATGCAAAAACGTTTGATACATCTGGCCAATAGTTCTTAATGAACCTTCTGCAATACCCAGTGAGACCTAGAAAGGCTCTGACCTGGGCCTGTGTGGTAGGGTGAGTCCCATCCAAAATGGTTTGGATTTTCCCCTATAGTGGCTGAATCTGTTCCCCACCTACAAGGTGTCCCAGATAACCCCTTCTGTGCCCAGGACGTAATGGTTACGTCCTGAGGCACAGTGCTGCTGTGCCCAGGACGTAACCATCAAGTCCTGGGCACAGAGCCCAGAGGGAGCGCTAGCGCTCCCTCTGTGGGGTTCCCCCTCCCACCCACCCCCAAGGCAGGGATAGAAGAGGAAGCCCTTCCCCTTCCACCACCGACCCACCCCACCCCCCCTGTGAAGTCAGCGCGCAATCGCGCACTGATTGTCACAGGGCCCTTCCGATCGGAAGAGAAATGCAAAGCATTTCTCTTCTGATCACGTGGGGGAGGCCGAGAGAGGCTTCAAAGGGAAGGAAACTTATTTCCTTCCCTTTGAAGTCTCTCTCTGCGTTTCAAAAGAGGGATTGCTAAGCAATACGGCTTTTGAAATGCCCACTAGACACCAGGGATTTATTTTTAAAAATGAAACCGGCATGAGGGAGCAACCCCTTGGGCAAGGGTCGCTCCCAGGGGGGGCATTTTTTTTAAGGCCTTTTCTTAGGCCGATCTGCCCCCAGGGGGGGCAGAAACCTCTAGGCACCAGGGATACATTTTTTTTTTGTTTGTTTTTGTTTTGTTTTTTTCTTTTAGAGGTGGGTTGCGCCCCCTTAGGCAAGGGTCGCTCCCATAGGGGGCAAATTATATTCAGGCCATTTCTGCCCCCCCCTTGGGGGCAGATTGGCCTATTTTTATGAGGCCAATCTGCCCCCAAGGGGGACAGAAACCACTAGACACCAGGGAGTTTTTTTTTTTGTTCGTGAATTTCACTTAAGGGGAGCGACCCCTTAGGGCAAGGGTCGTTCCCCTGAGGGCAAATTTATTTTAGGCCATTTCTGCCCCCCGGGGGGGGTAGATCAGCCTATTTTAATTAGGCCGATCTGCCCCCAAGGGGGGCAGAAACCACTAGGCACCGGAGTTTTTTTTTTGTTGTTGTTGTTTTACAGATGGGGAGCGACCCCTTTTTGTGTTTTTTTTTTTTTTTTTTTTTTTGTTTCTTTAGAGATGGGGAGCGACCCCTTAGGCAAGGGTAGCTCCCCTGGAGGGCCAAATTGTATTTAGGCCATTTCTGCCCGCTTTGGGGGCAGATCGGACGATTTTAGGTCAATCTGCTCCCAAGGGGGGCAGAAACCACTAGGCACCAGGGATCTTTTTTTTGCACCATCACGCAAGGGGAGCGACCCCGTAGGCAAGGGTCGCTCCCCGGGGGTGGGGTGGGGGGGAAAATTTATTTTAGGCCATTTCTGCCCCCCCTGGGGCTGGCTGAGCTAGAGGCCAAAATCCACAGGTAGGCACTTTGCAAAAAACACCTCTGTTTTCTGTGAAAAAATGTGACGTGTCCACGTTGTGTTTTGGGCCATTTCCTTTTGTGGGCGCTAGGCCTACCCACACAAGTGAGATACCATTTGTATCGGGAGACTTGGGGGAACGCTGGGTGGAAGGAAATTTGTGGCTCCTTTCAGATTCCAGAACTTTCTGTCACCGAAATGTGAGGAAAATGTGTTTTTTTGGCCAAATTCTGAGGTTTGCAAAGGATTCTGGGTAACAGAACCTGGTCACAGCCCCACAAGTCACCCCATCTTGGATTCCCCTAGGTCTCTAGTTTTCATAAATGCACAGGTTTGGTAGGTTTCCCTAGGTGCCGGCTGAGCTAGAGGCCAAAATCTACAGGTAGGCACTTTGCAAAAAACACCTGTTTTCTGTCAAAAAATGGGATGTGCCCACGTTGTGTTTTGGGGCATTTTCTGTCGCGGGTGCTATCATTTTTATCGGGAAACTTGGGGGAACGCTAGGTGGAAGGAAATTTGTGGCTCCTCTCCGATTCCAGAACTTTCTGTCACCGAAATGTGAGGAAAATGTGTTTTTTTTTGCCAAATTTTGAGGTTTGCAAAGGATTCTGGGTACCAGAACCTGGTCAGAGCCTCACAAGTCACCCCATCTTGGATTCCCCTAGGTCTCTAGTTTTACAAAATGCACAGGTTTGGTAGGTTTCCCTTGGTGCCGGCTGAGCTAGGGGCCAAAATCTACAGGTAGGCACTTTGCAAAAAACACCTGGGCACCAGGGATCTTTTTTTTTGCGCCATCACACAAGGGGAGCGACCCCGCAGGCAAGGGTCGCTCCCCGGGGGTGGGGTGGCAAATTTATTTTAGGCCATTTCTGCACCCCCTGGGGCTGGCTGAGCTGGAGGCCAAAATCCACAGGTAGGCACTTTGCAAAAAACACCTCTGTTTTCTGTCAAAAAATGGGATGTGTCCACGTTGTGTTTTGGGGCATTTCTTGTCGCGGGCACTAGGGCTACCCACACAAGTGAGGTACCATTTTTATCGGGAGACTTGGGGGAACATAGAATAGCAAAACAAGTGTTATTGCCCCTTGTCTTTCTCTACATTTTTTCCTTCAAATATAAGATAGTGTGTAAAAAAAGACGTCTATTTGAGAAATGCCCTGTAATTCACATGCTAGTATGGGCACCCCGGAATTCAGAGATGTGCAAATAACCACTGCTCCTCAGCACCTTATCTTGTGCCCATTTTGGAAATACAAAGGTTTTCTTGATAGCTATTTTTTACTCTTTATATTTCAGCAAATGAATTGCTGTATACACGGTATAGAATGAAAACCCACTGCAGGGTGCAGGTCATTTATTGGCTCTAGGTACCTAGAGTTCTTGATGAACCTACAAGCCCTCTATATCCCCGCAACCAGAAGATTCCAGCAGATGTAACAGTATATTGCTTTAAAAAATCTGACATTGCAGGAAAAAGTTACAGAGTAAAACGTAGAGAACAATTGCAGTTTTTTTCACCTCAATTTCAATATTGTTTTTTTCAGTTATTATTTTCTGTAGGAAACCCTTGTAGGATCTACACAAATTACCCCTTGCTGAATTCAGAATGTTGTCTACTTTTCAGAAATGTTTCGGTTTCTGGGATCCAGCATTGGTTTCACGCCCATTTCTGTCACTGACTGCAAGGAGGCTAAAAGCACAAACAATCGTAAAAATGAGGTATGTCCCAGTAAAATGCCAAAATGGTGTTGAAAAATTGGGTTTTCTGATTCATGTCTGCCTGTTCCTGAAAGTTGGGAAGCAGGTGATTTCAGAACCGCAAATCCTTTGTTGATGCCATTTTCAGGGAAAAAACCACAAGCCTTCTTCTGCAGCCCATTTTTCCCATTTTTTTGAAAAAAACTAAATTTTCACTGTTTTTTGGCTAATTTCTTGGCCTCCTTCTGGGGAACCCACAAAGTCTGGGTACCTCTAGAATCCCTAGGATGTTGGCAAAAAAGGACGCAAATTTGGCGTGGGTAGCTTATGTGAACAAAAAGTTATGAGGGCCTAAGCGCGAACTGCCCCAACACAGGAGGGGGGAAAGGATTGGCAGCGAAGGGGTTAAACCACCTTTCCCTGCCTTATCTGACACTTTGAAGCCTTGATAATAAGGCCTGCTTTCTGCAGAGCCTCTAAAACGTTCCATACGTGGACCAGGTGGTCATCTCAGGTGGTGCTAAAGACAGCTATATTATCTAGATATGCTGCACTAAAGGCTTACAGACCTTAGAGGACTGTATTCACTGACCTCTGAAAAGTGGCAGGTGCACTTTTCAAACCGAAAGGTATTACTGTGAATTGGTAGTGCCCTCTAGAAAATGCTGTGTTGGGTTTAGCATCTTCTGACAACTTAATCTGCCAATAGCCTGCAGTAAGGCCAAAAGTGCTGAGAAACTTGGCAGATGCCAGTGTATTTATGAGCTCATCTCCCCTGGGGATTGAATGAGCCTCTGTCTTGGTTACTGTATTGAGCCCCCTATAGTCAACACAAAATCTCATCTCTTTTTCCCCATTCTGAGAGTGGGATTTTGGGACCAGCACACTGGGCTAGCCCAGGGGCTATCTGAGTGCACAATGACTCCCAGGTCAAGCATCTTTTGCACCTCTGCTTTGATGCAATCCCTTACATGATCAGGTTGCCTGTAAATATTACGTTTGACAGGCAGACTGTCCCCTGTATCAATGGTGTGTTCACACCATGTGGTTTGACCAGGTGTAAGGGAAAACAGTTCTGAGAGCTGTCCCAGGAGGTTTCCTCAGTCTTCCTTTTGAGACTGAGAAAGGCAATCTGCTAAGACCATCCCCTCAACTGAACCATCAGCTTCAGAATTAGAAAAGAGGTCAAGGAGAGGGTCACTCTCTTCTTCCTGTCCCTTATCAGTGGCCATGAGCAGGGTTAAGTCAGCCCTGTCATAGGAGGGCTTTGGGCGGTTCACATGAAGTACTCTGAGAGGACTTCTTGGAGTGTGAAGGTCAACTAAGTAAGTTACCTAACCGTTTTTCTCCACTATGATGTGCGGTCCACTCATTTATCTTGGAGTGCTCTTGGTGCCATAGGCTCCAGGACCCACACTTTCTGCCCTGGTTGGTACACTTGCCTGAAGGTTCTTACTGGCCTTCTTCATATACTCAGTCATCCTTGATCTGAGGCCAAGTTCATAGTCCACTATATCTTGTTAAGGGGGCTTCAGGGGTTGCTCCCAACCCTCCTTCACAAGAGCTAATGGACCCCTAACAGGGGCAGTGGGCTGTAGCCCACTATTTTGTGGGGTACCTCCCTGTAGTCAAAGAGGAGGCATGGTAACAGGACATCCCATCTCCCCCTGAGTTTTTCAGAGAGTCCCATAATCATGCCTTTGAGTTTTTTGATTAAAACGCTCAACCAAAACATTTGTTTGGGGATGGTAAGGTGTAATGAATTTGTATGTTACACCAAACTCTTTCCACATTGCTTTTAAGCATGCAGAAGGCTACCCCTGTCTGATATAACCTCTTTTGGGGAAACCCTCCCTGGAAAAGATTTCCGGAAGGGCTTTGGCCACCACAGGAGCTGTAGTGGTCCTAAGAGGTATGGTTTCTGGATACC
Organism: Pleurodeles waltl; assembly: GCF_031143425.1. NCBI lineage: Eukaryota > Metazoa > Chordata > Amphibia > Caudata > Salamandridae > Pleurodeles > Pleurodeles waltl. Next base: position 199,396,343 of record NC_090445.1, on the reverse strand, counting down.
TGGTGGCATGGTCCACCACCACCACCAGTATGAATCTGTTTCCAGAAGCTGTGGGAGGATCAAGGGGGCCAACAGTGTCAATCCCTACCCTTTCAAAGGGTACCCAACCACTGGGAGTAAGATTAAGGGGGCCTTTAGAGTGCCACCTGTCTTGCTGTCACTTTGACAAGTGACACAGGAGCGACAAAAACCCTTGGTATCTTCTGACATGTGAGGCCAGTGAAATTTTGGGACCAGTCTGTCCCAGGTTTTACTTTGCCCCAGATGTCCAGCAAGGGAAATGCCATGTGCCAAATTAAACAAAAACTCTCTGTATTGCAGGGGGATGACCAATCTCCTGGTGGCACCAGGTTTGGGTTCACTTGCTTTTGAATACATGAGATTGTTTTCCCAGTACACTCTGTGGGTGCCACTGACATCCCGTGTTTCTTCTTTGACAGCTTGCTGTCTCAGACCCTCAAGTGTGGGGCAAGCTTGCTGTAGCACACTTAGCTCCTCCCTGGCAGGACACCCTGCATCTAAGAGTTCAGCTGTGTCAGCTTGAAGTTCTTCAGGTGTAGGTTCTGTCCAAGGAGTTGACTACTCCTCAAAGGAAAATAAACAACCCCGACTACATTTCCCAGAGTGAGCCCTGCTACACCCTTGGACTGACTATTTGTAGTATTAGTTTTCCCACCTCCACTGCTATTGCTAGGGGCACTAGTTGTAGCAGTGTGGGCAGTGCTTTTCTTAGGGCAATAACTATCTCCTGCCATATGGCCTTTGTTTCCACAAATATAGCACCAAGGCTTTTTGTTCTGATTGTGATGCAAAGAGGATTTAGACCCACCCCCAGAAGAGTTTTCTGTGCCTGATGAATACTCTGCTTTTATTTTTGTCCCCACCTTTGTCATTGGACTTACCATCCTTTTTCTTGTCCTTGTCACCCCCTGTATGAGCAAAAGTAAACTCTTGTTAGGATTCTTCCCCATGTTTAGCTTCCTCTCTCAACACAGCCCCTTCTATTCCTTGAAGGTCATGCTCTCATAAGGAGAGTCCATGACCTCAAAGCTACGTCCAGCTGCAAACATGGTGTGTGTTAGGGTGGTGTACCTAACCTCTAATCTCTCAGAAAGAAGTTTAGAGTCTAGATTCCTGCACTAGGTACTGTGTATCTCTCTAGGTATGGAGTAGTCTTTCCTGTGGAAAGCACCAGGTGACAGAGTGATAAGGAAATTGCAAGTACTTATCCCACTGCTGCCAGCAATATAGGAGGCTGGCCTGGTGTGTAGTGGGTACCTATGGTACTTTTACCTTATACCAGGTCCAGTTATCCCTTATTAGTGTAGTGTAGGCAGCATCTAGAAGCCAGGCTTTCTAGAGGTAGCTGTGGACGAGCATCCAAGGCTTATCTAGGAGACCTGCAAAGCTCATGCAATATCACTATTGTCACACAGTACTCACACACGAAAGAAAATACTAAGTGTTACAAAAATAAAGGTACTTTATTTTGGTGCCACGAATACCAAAAATACCATAGAGACTATACTCCCTTAGGGGGTAAGTAATACACAAATGCAGAAATAGGCATAAAACAGTTAGAAAACAGTGCACTGGGTCTAGGGGGAGCACAAACCATATACTAAGAAAGTGGAATGCAAAAGTCGGTCTCCTTCGTAGGCAAGTGTAGTGTGTAAAGGGGAGCTGGGAGTACTAGAAAGACCCAAAGGTAAGTACCACTACCCACCCCAATGACCAGGAAAACAGGAGTAAAGCACAGTAACTTTCCCAGAACATACAGAAATGAGAAGAAGAATTATGCAAAACCCAGAAGAGAGTGCAAGACACCAACAGTGGACTCCTAGACAAGAAGACCTGTGGAAGAAGGGGACCAAGTCCAAGAAGCACAGAAGAGTCCAGGAAGAGCAGGAGCCCCTGCTAACCCGGATGAAGGTGCAAAAGGAGAACCAGCGGTGAAGAAGAAAAGTCATCACTGCACCCAAGAAGACAAAGTTGGGTTCCTGGAGGGTGCAAGTGATGTCCCATGCAGGATAGAGGATTACAGTGAGGTTTGCATCGTCGGAGTCTGCCAACAAGCCTTGGCACACACAAAGCTTGCAGTTAGTGGGAAAATGGCACTGCCCAGGACCAGAAAGGACCAGCTGGACTCTACCCAGGAGAGGGAACCTGAGGGGGCCCTCAGCAACTCAGAGAGCCCACAAGAGTCCCACAACACTGGGACAAGAAAGTTGCAGAAGAGGCCCACGCAGAACTACGACAAAGGCTCCCACGCCGCTGGAGACCCACTCAGGAAGCTATGCGTCGCATAATAGAGTGCTAGGCGCCAGAGCTACCAGATGCACAAAGGACTTGGAGGAAGGATGCCAACAAGCCTTGGCAGCTGCGAAATACACGGTGCACGTGGGTACTGCCTTGCATGGGGAGGCAAGGTCTTACCTCCACCAAAGTGGGACAGCTGCAAGAGAAGACCTTCCGGACCACTTCAGTCCACCACCCGTGATGCAGGATCCACACAGCTCATCAGGAGAGGGGATCCACGCAGCCAGTCGCCGTCACAGTTGGTGCCTGCAGAAGCAGGGGAGTGACTCCTTCCCCCCAAGGGAGATTCCTTCACTCTTCTGATGCAGGCTGAAGACGGGAAACAGTTGCAGTTTTTGTTCCTGCTCTTGCCTGGAGGGCTTGCTATAGGGGTGACTTATAAGTGAACTGGTGCAGTGAAAATGGCTGTGAAAGAGTGCTTTCACCTTTTCACGCAGGCTGAAATGCCAGTCCTGCAAAAGACTTTGCACGAGCTCCCTATGGGTGGCAAAATATATGCTGCAGCTCATAGGGATACCCTGGAACCCCATTGCCCTGGGTACCTAGGTACCATATACTAGGGACTTATAAGGAGGTACCAGTATGCCAATTGTGGGTGAAATACAGAGTTTTAGGAGAGAGAGCATAATCACTGGGGTCCTGGTTAGCAGGATCCCAGTGAAAACAGTCAAGCACACTGACAAGCAGAAAAAAGGAGCAACCCTGCCAAGAAAGAGGGTATTTTCCTACAGGCAGTTCCAACCAGGGCACAAGGTAAGGGTGTTGGAGCCTGTGGCTCCAAGGCCCTCGAGGACAAATGGAGTGGACCCTACCCCATACTAGAAAGAAGAGGGGAAGTCACCTACCTGGTGGACTTTGGCTCTTGCAGGAGCCCCAAAAGGGTTATCTGTGTAAACCGACTGAAGTCTTATCATGAAAGAGCTGAGATGACCATGCTCATGGCTACTGATGAGGGACACGAAGCAGAGAGTGAACCTTTCCCTGACCTCCTCTCCAGCAATCCAAAAGATCAGTAGAGGGAGTGGTCTTTTCAGACACCCTCACTGACCAACAGGCTGAATGTAAGAAAGTCTTGCAGCCTTATTCTGAGTTTTTCTCCTTGACCTCTTGTCAGACTACCTGGTGCACACATCATGTAGACACTGGCATCAGCTTACTTATCCAAAACAAAATTTACAGACAGTCTGACCATATGAAAGAGAGCATCAAAGCTGAGGTCAGCAAGATGCTGGAATTGGAAATCATTGAGCACTTTGAAAGTCCCTGGCCAAGCCCAGTGGTTTTAGTCACCAAGCCTCATTCCAAGGGTGGAAAGAAAGAAATGAGGTTTTGTGTGGACTATAGGGGTCTGAATGCTGTGACAAAAACTGATGCACACCCCATTCCTAGGGCTGATGAGCTAATTCACAGGTTAGGGGCAGCCAAATATCTCAATAACTTTAATCTCACATCGGCGTAGTGGCAGATGTGTCTGACCCTTGGAGCAAAAGAAAAATCTGCATTCTGAACTCCTGATGGACATTATCTGTTCATTGTTCTGCCCTTTGGACTATGAATGCTCCTGCCACTGTTAGCGCATCTGACCTTATTTGGTTTCTTATCTTTAATTTATAAGAGGACGCGTTAGAGGTTTGATGGACCTTTTGACTGCGGGTAGAGTGAATCCCTCCATAAGACTCAATTTCAATACAAATCAATAACAATATTAATCAATAGAATCAATAATCGTGGGAGTCAGTAATTTCCATGCACCATGACCCCTTTGGCCATGAATAATCATACCTTTCTTGCAAAAGTTAGAATGTTTATTTCCCTATATTAACAATGCTAATATCACGTAACTTAGTCTCAAAATCAAATGATAAACATACAAAAACAACACCGGCTGAGCAAAGCTTCCAAAGAATCTCAATTTAACCAATGCATGTATGGTTACGCACTCTAGAGTTACAGTAAAAAATCAATAGCAAGAATAACTGCGCAATAGAAATAGCATACATTTAGATTCAGCAAAGAAAAAACATCAACTGTTGTTAATAATTAGCAAACATTCTCTGTGGGTCTGCTAGCTAACCTTCTGATTAGAATAGCATGTTTGGCTTCATGCAAAACTATTTAGTCAACACAAATTTGGAAAAACATCGAACTATGGCTCTATCAAAATTAGCGGTTGGTTCCTAGGACAAATGATATCAAACAATAACATTTGATTAGTACCTCTCCTCGGTATGGATCAGCAAGCTGCGACTGTCTTCATCAATTGGACATCTGTTCGGTCAGCATCAGCATCGGACCATGAAAGTAAATGGTTCAGAACAGGGGACTCTAAGCTATCTGAACCATTTGTAAAGCATAGTCTAAGGATCAGCATTCAGCATCAAAAGTCTAAACAATAAAGTTAAAGATAGAATTCTCTAAGTAGGAGAATCAAATACGAATGATCACAGAAGGTGTGAATGATCGGCCATATAGATTTAGATGAACCTTGAACCAATATATTCAGGAGTGTCCCAATTGTTTTTAATCTTACCAACAAACTCCACCATTAAAGGAGTAGGATACCCAGGTGATTTGTTAGGTAGTTTTAGCTATATTTTCTCACTCAACTGGATCCCTGCTCTATCCAGTAAGATTGAATTTCAGCACTCCCTCAGAGTTCTTTTAACAACAAGGTTGAGTCCGCCCAGGTCGTATCATCTTACATGGGTGGAGATAGGTGGTCAAATGATGAAGCATGACATTATAATGTGTGTGAGTCCCCCCCATCCTCTATTGAGCACACAATCACCACAACCACACCCCATGCCAATAATTAGATCACCACATTTGTGATCTGATGACCAGCTGGATGGGCCAGATTAGCCCGTTCACAGTAGTCCATATACGCATTGTGTTTTTGATTCTTGTGTTAGGGAGATTGTATGGGGATGATACACTCCCATTTCTCTCTCTCTCTCTGTAATATAAGTTAAAATCCTCACAAACTCTTCCCGTGTTGCCATTGGTACGTTTACATTTAGTCCAATGAAAGTAGAACTTCAAATAAAAAATATAACTAAACTGTCTTTCACATGTCGATGATTGGCTCCTCTTCTCCTGTTCCCATCATCTGACTTATCAGGTAACAACTTTGTATCTCTCTGTCCTTCAGTCAGTGCATCCATTGTTAGTTCCTGGGAACATCACTTTCACGCACACTAAACTCTACAATGTAATGATAGCTAATCCAGCATATTCTAGTAAGCAGTTCTCATGGGGAAAGAAAACCATCTACTAGTGTTTGGTCAATGCAGTGGAACAATACAAGTATTCATCTCTCTAAACAGCCATTTTATGTGAATTATTTAAACAGTGCATGTCGGAAAGTGCCACTGTTGGCAAGGTTACCCCCCACTTTTTGCCTAGTGTTCATGCCAACTTTGATTGAAAGTGGGCTTGGACCCTGCTAACCAGGCCCCAGCCCGTGTTCTTTCTCTAAAACTGTACCTTTGTTTCCACAGACCCATAGTACCAAGGGCCCTGTAACCACGGAAGATCTCTAAGGGCTGTAGCATGTATTATACCAACCCTAGGGGACCCCTCGCCAAGCACATACACACTGCCTTGCGGCTTGTGTGTGCTGGTGAGGAGAAAAAGTGAAAGTCGACATGGCACCCCTCTCAGGGTGCCTTGCCCAAAAATCACTGCCTGTGGCATAGGTAAGTGACCCCTCTAGCAGGCCTTACAGCCCTAAGGCACGGTGCACTATACCACAGGTGAGGGCATAGTTGTATGAGCAATATGCCCCTACAGTGTCAGCCCATTCTTAGACATTGTAAGTGCAGTGTAGCCATATTGAGTATATGGTCTGGGTGGTTGTCATTATGAACTCCACAGCTCCATAATGTCTTCACTGAATAATGGGACGTTTGGTATCAAACTTCTCAGCACAATAAACCCACACTGATGGCAGTGTGGGATTTATTGAAAAATGCACACAGAGGGCATCTTAGAGATGCCCCCTGTATGTTAGCCAAACTTCTAATGTAGGACTGACCGGTCTGTGCCAGCCTGCCACTTTCAAACAAGTTTCTGACCACATGGGGTGAGTGCCTTTGTGCACTCTGTGGTCAGAAACAAAGGCTGTCCTGGGTGGAGGTGCTTCACACTTCCCCCCTACAGGAAATGTAACACCTGGTGGTGAGCCTCAAGGGTTCAAGCCTCGGATTACAGTGCCCCAGGGCACTCCAGCTAGTGGAGATGCCTGCCTCCCGGACAAAGACCCACTTTTGGTAGGAAGTCAGGAGGGACAATTAGGGAAAACAGGGAGGAGTGACCACCCCAGACAGGACTCCCCCCCCCCCCCCCCCCAAGATGTCCAGAGCTGAGGTGACCCCCTCCCTGCAGAATCCTCCATCTTGATTTGGAGGAAAGGGACCAAAGGAGTAGGTTTGTGCCACCCTTCTTAAAGGGAGTGAGCACATGGAGGGTGGAGCCACCCTCAGGGACAGAAGTTGTTGGCTTCTGCCCTCTGACCCCTAAAACACCCCTAAATCTAGGACTTAAGGGCCTCCTTGAACCCAACTCACCAGGTTCTTGGCGACGTACAAGAAGAAGAAGGACTGCTTAGCTGAAACCCCTAGCAGAGAAGAAGGAAGACAACAACTGATTTAGTCCCAGCCCTACTGGCCTGTCTCCTGCTTCAAAGAACCTGCAAAAGACCAGTGACGTGTCCAGCAACCTCTGCACAACTGGAGAGGACTGCCCTGCACCCAAAAGGACCAAGAACTCCTGAGGACAAAGGCTCTGTCTAAGAAAAACCTACAGCCAAGGACTCCCACCTGACCCCTGTGTACCCAACGCCCACGGCTCGTGACCAGGTGGTCCACCCAGCAAGAGAGTGTCCCAAGGCAATTGCAGGCAAGTGCCCACTTTGGGTTGACCTCTCCACCCCTCCACGATGATGCCTTCAGAGGGAATCCTGAGGACTCCCCTGACCGCGAAGCTCCGGACAAAGATATCCGACACCTAAAGGCTTGCTGCACCCGCCACCCCTAGGCCTTGGGGAAACTGACACCTGCTGCATCTTTGTTCAGCAGGCGGCCCCCCTCCCTGTCCGACCGGCAGGGTGCCTGAGACACCCCCCTGGACCTCCCCTGCAGCTTCTGAGTGACCCCGGGGTCTCCTTAAAGACCAAAATTGGAAACCCGACATCCTGTTTGCACCATGCAGCCGGCTGCCCCTTTGCTGCTGAGGGTGTGTGTTTGGTGCTTACTTGTGGCTTTTCTTCCCCTCAGGAACTGTTTCTGAAAATTGCAGTGTCCATTTTTAAAACCGATTATTGCCAATAATTAAAAAACTGTATTACTTACCTATTTCAAACAAAGTACTGTTGATACCTGTGTGGAATACGAATCTATTGAAGTACTACCTACTTGAATCTTGTGGTTCTAAAGACAACTTAAGAAAATATATTTTGGATATATAAAATCCACTGGCCTGGAATTCACTATTGAGTGTGTGCTTCTTCTGTTGTCTGTGTGTACAAAAAATTATTTGTACTACCCTCTGATAAACCGAACTGCTTGACCACACTACCACAAAAGAGAGCATTAGTATTATCTACTTTAGCCTCTGTTAAGCCTCCTGGAACCCCTGGACTCTGTGCACACTATATCTCACTTTGATATAGTATATACAGAGCCAGCTTCCTACATTGGTGGATCAGCGGTGGGGCCTACGACTTTGCATTTGCTGGACTACTCAGCCAATACCTGATCACACAACTAAATTCCAAAATTGCCTTTAGAAAACTGATTTTTGAATTTGACTATTTTTCTACATTTAAAAAAAGTCCTGCTAGGGCCTTGGTTAAGTCCCCTTAGCACCTCTTTTTTAGATTTAAGTTAAAAGTTATTTTTAAGTTACGATTTAGTTAGTTTTTAGTTTCTTAACAAGTAATCCCAACTTTTAGTAACATAATGAGCTGCTCTGAGGAAATAGTGATGAAACTCTACCCCACTCCTTACCTCCATCTAGGGATGGCAGAGTTAAGGTCCCTTTGTAAGCTGAGAAAGATAAAGACAGGTTCCAACCCTACCAAGGTCAGTCTCCAGGAGCTCTTGGCAGAGTACACCAGGGACCACCCTGCTGAGGAGGAAGAACAGACAGGGAAGATTTTAGAGAGGAGGAGCATGACCTCCCCCTCCTCACCTAATTAGGGAGACCAGGATCCAAAGATCCCTGTCTCCAAGGATAGAGCTCACTGGATCTAGATCTTCCACAGGGAAGTCCAGCTCCCCTGGTAACTTTGGGGATAGCCTCAATGAAGAGGACATCCTGTTAGCAAGGATGGCCAAAAGATTAGCTTTGGAGCAGCAACTCCTGGCTATAGAAAGGGAGAGAGCAGAAGTGGGCTTAGCACCCATTAATAGTGGCAGCAATATAAAGAGGGTCAGAGAGAATACTGAAATCCTAAAAATCCCTAAAGGCATTGTCTCAAAATATGAAGAGGCTGATGATATCACCAAATGATTCACAGCTTTTGAGAGGGCTTGTGCAACCAGAAAGTTAAACAGATCTCACCGGGGAGCTCTCCTTTGAGAACTGTTTGCTGGTAAGTATAGGGATAGACTTCTCAGACTTTCTGGTAAGGATGCAGAATCCTACGACCACATGAAGGCTACCCTGATTGAGGTCTTTGGATTCTCCACTGAAGAGTATAGGATTATGTTCAGGGTGCTCATAAAACCTCGAGCCAGACCTGGGTTGATTTTTTTGACTTCTCAGTGAAAACACTAGATGGTTGGATAACTGGTAGTGGAGTGCATGACAGTGATGAGCTTTATAATTTGTTTATGAAGGAACACCTGTTAAGTAACTGCTTCAATGACAAATTGCATCAACATCTGGTAGACCTAGGTCCAATTTCTCCCCAAAAATTGCGAAAGAAGGCAGACCATTGGGTCACGACTAGGGTCACCAATACTTCCACAGAGGGTGACCAAAAGTTATCCGACCAAAAGAAAAGGGTCACAAAGCCTCCCCAGGGGAAGGGTGGTGAGACACCTAGGGACAAAAACAAAGGGTCTTTACAAGGGCCCCAAAAACCTGCTCAGGAGGGTGGGCCCGAGCCTCTTCACAGTCCACAAATGGGTACAAGAGTAAAACCTTTGATCCCAAGAAGGCCTGGTGTCACAGCTGTAAACAGCCCGGACACCAAACTGATGACATGGCCTGTCCCAGGGAAAATTCCAATAGCACTATTCCAGTTAGTACTGAAAGGTCCAGTCTTCGGGTGGGATCAACAGCGTGCCCAGAACAAATCAGGGTAAATACTGAAGCTACACTATTCTGTGAGGGTGGGGTGGATATAGCCACACTAGCTGCCTAACATGCAAAAATATAGACAGCAGCTCTTAATCATTGGGACAGAGAGAAGCCCTGAGGGATACAGGTGCCAGTGTCACCATGGTGACAGAGAAACTGGTTTCCCCAGGACAGTATGTGGCTGGACAAACATATCCAGTTACCAGTGCTGATAATGTAACTAAAGTCCATCCCATGGCTATGGTGACTTTGGAATGGGGGGGGTTACTGGCCTGAAACAGGTAGAGATCTCTTCTGCAATCTCAGTGGAATGTTTGCTAGAGAATGATCTGGAGTCCTCAGCATGGGCTGAGGTAGAGCTTAAAACCCATGAAGCCATGCTGGGAATCCCTGAACGGGTGTGTGTGAAAACCAGAGCACAGAGCAGAGCACATGGTGAAAAAGAAGTCTTGGAACCTGGAATAATGGTCCAACCTTCCAGGAGAAAAGATAGGAGGACTGGGGGACCAGCCTCTGAACAGCAAAAAAAACAAGACCTCTCTTCCCAGGAAGATGTATTATCCTCTGAGGGAACTGAGTCTATGGCGCTGGAACCTTATTAGGTAGGGCACTTGGGCACAAGGGAACAACTGTGCCAGGGACAAAAAATCCTTGTCCTACTCTTGAAGTCCTGGGACAACAAGCTGCTGAACAGGAGAAGGGAGATGTCAGTGCTCCCACAGGGTCTATTTGGAGGATGGACTCACTTACACTGAGGCCAGAGACCCCAAACCTGGTGCCACTAAGAGAGTGGTAGCGCCTCAGGAGTTTAGAAAGTTTATCCTCACTTTGCCCCATGACATCCCCCTAGCTGGGCATTTGGGACAAACCAAAACATGGAGCAGACTTGTAAACCATTTTTATTGGCCCAACATGTCCCAGAAAGTAAAGGAGTTTTGTAGCTCCTGTCTCACCTGTCAAGCCAGTGGCAAGACAGGTGGCCACCCAAAGGCCCCCCTCATTTCACTTCCAGTGGTGGGGGTACCCTTTGAAAGGGTTGGTGTGGACATTGTGGGTCCACTTGAACCACCTACAGCCTCAGGGAACCCAGTAGATACTGTTAGTGGTTGATCATGGTACCAGATACCCTGAAGCAATTCCCCTTAGGTCAGCCACTGCCCCTGCAGTAGCCAAAACCCTAATTGGTATTTTTTTTACCAAAGTGGGTTTCCCTCAGGAGGTGGTTTCTGACAGGTACAAACTTCATGTCAGCTTACCTAAAACACGTGGAATGAGTGTGGGGTGACTTACAAATTCACCACACCATACCATCCACAAACCAATGGACTTGCTGAGAGATTCAACAAGACATTGAAGGGCATGATCATGGGGCTCCCTGAAAAACTCAAAAGGAGATGGGATGACCTCCTGCCATGCCTGCTATTCACCTTCAGAGAGGTGCCTCAGAAGGGAGTAGGGTTTTCCCCCTTTGAACTTTTGTTTGGCCATCGTGTAAGGAGAACACTGGCACTTGTTAAAGAAGGCTGGGCAAGACCTCTCCATGAGCCAAAACAAGATGTGGTGGAGTATGTGCTGGGCCTCTGCTCCAGGATGGCTCAGTACATGGAAAAGGCATCCAAAAACCTAGAGGCCAGTCAACAACTCCAATGTTGTGGTTTGACCAAAAGGGTGCACTGGTAGAATTCCAGCCAGGGCAGAAAGTCTAAGTTTTGGAGCCTGTGGCTCCCAGGGCACTTCAGGACAGATGGAGTGGCCCTGAAAAGAAGAGTCAGATCACTTGGTGGACCTGGGCACTAGCAGGACACCTAAGGGGGTGATCCATGTTAACCACCTGAAGCTCTATAATGGCAGGGCAGACATAACCATGCTGATGGTTACTGATGAGGATCAGGAAGCAGAGAGTGAACCTTTCTCTGACCTCCTCTCAACTACTCTAAGGATGGGTCAGTAGATGGAGCTCTCTACTCAGACACCCTCTCTGCCCAGCAGCAAGCTGACTGCAGGCAAGTCCTACAGCAGTATGCTGAGCTCTTCTCTTTGACCCTTGGTCAGGCACAGCCGTGTACCCATGATGTGGACACAGGAGACTGTTTACCTGTCAAAAACAAAATATATAGACAGTCTGACCAAGTCAAAGAAAGCATCAAATTGTAAGTCCACAAGATGATAGAGTTAGGAGTAAGTGAGCACGCTGACAGTCCCTGGGCTAGCCCAGTGGTCTTGGTCCTCAAACCTCATACCAAAGATGGCAAGAGAGAAATGAGGTTCTGTGTGGACTACAGAGGCCGCAACTCTGTCACTAAGACAGATGCACACCCCATACCCAGAGCAGATGAACTGATTGAGAAGTTAGGTGCAGCCAAATTTCTGAGTACCTTTGACTTAACTGCAGTGTACTGGCAAATTAGGATGGCACCTGGAGCAAAAGAAAGGACACCATTCTCCACACCTGGTGTGCATTATCAGTTTATTGTAATGCCCTTTGGATTAAAGAATGCCCCTGCCACCTTCCAAAGGTTGGTGAATCTAGTCCTTGCTGTCTTGGACTCCTTTACTGCAGCAGATCTAGATGATATTGCTGTCTTTAGCTCCAGCCAGCAGGATCACCTGGTCCACCTGGGGAAAGTCTTGCAGGCCTTGCAATCAGCAGGCCTCTCTATTAAAGGTTCTAAGTGCCAGATAGGGTAGGGCACAGTTGTATACTTGGGCCGCCTTGTAGGTGAAGGCCAAGTCCAACCTTTACAACCCAAGATCCAGACCATTCTGGATTGGGAAGCTCATAAAACCCAGACTTAAGTCGGCATTCCTTGGCTTGACTGGGTACTACAGGACGTTTGTGAAGGGGTATGGATCCATTGTGACATCCCTCGCTGAACTTATCTCAAAGAAGATGCCAAAGAAGGTAAACCTGACTCGACTGTCAAAAGCCCGTTGATACCCAGAAAGAAGAAATGTGGTGATCACCAGATCTCAAAGCTCTAGATTATTCTAGGCAGTTCATTGTGCAGACAGATGTCTCTGAACATAGGATAGGAGCAGTCCTGTCCCAAACCAATGATGATGGCATTGACCAGCCTGTTGCTTTCATTAGCATGCGGTTACTCCCCAGGGAGCAGTGTTTGAGTGCCATTGAGAGGGAGGCCTTTGCTATCTTGGCCCCTGAAAAAGCTAAGGCTATACTTGTGTGGCACTCACTTTGTTGTTCAAACTGACCACATACCTCTCAAATGGCTAATGCAAATGAAAGGTGAGAACCCTAAACATTTGAGGTGGTGCATATCCCTACAGGGAATGGACTTTGTAGTGGAGCACAGACCTGGGATTGCCCATGCCAATGCAGATGGGCTTTCCAGATTCTTCCACTTAGACAATGAAGACTCTCTTGGGAAAGGTTAGTCTCATCCTCTTTCATTTGTGGGTGGGTTGTGTATGAAAGTGCCACTGTTGACCTGGTTGCCCCCCCCACCCCCCACACACTTTTTGCCTAGTGTTGATGCCCACTTTGATTGAAAGTGTGCTGGGACCCTGCTAACCAGTCCCCAGCCCTAGTGTTCTTTCCCTGAAACTACACCTTTGTTTCCCCAATTGGCACAAGCCTGGCACACAGTTAAATCTCTTGAAAAACGTACCTATGGTACTAAGGGCCCTGTGGCCAGGGAAGGTCTCTAAGGGCTCTAGTATGTATTATGCCACCCCGTGGACCCCTCACCAAGCACATACACACTGCCTTGCAGCTTGTGTCTGCTGGTGAGGAGAAAAAGACAAAGTCGGCATGGCACCCCTCTCAGGGTGCCATGCCCACAAATCACTGCCTGTGGCATAGGTAAATCACCCCTCTAACAGGCCATATAGCCCTAAGACAGGGTGCACTATACCACAGGTGAGGGTATAGCTACATGAGCAATATGCCCCTACAGTGTCTAAGTCCATTCTTAGACATTGTAAGTGCAGTGTAACCATGTTGAGTAGATGGTCTTGTAGGTTGTCATTACGAACTCCACAGCTCCATAATGGCTTCACTGAATACTGGGAAGTTTAGTATCAAACTTCTCAGCACAATAAACCCACACTGATGCCAGTGCGGGATTTATTGAAAAATGCACACAGAGGGCATCATAGAGATGCCCCCTGTATGTTAGCCAAACTTCTAGTGTAGGACTGAGCAGTCTGTGCCAGCCTGCTACTTTTAGGCAAGTTTCTGACCACATAGGGTGAGTGCCTTTGTGCACGATGTGGTCAGAAACAAAGCCTGTCCTGGGTGGAGGTGCTTCACACCTCCCCCCCTACAGGAAATGTAACACCTGGCTGTGAGCCTCAAAGGCTCACGCCTTGGATTACAGTGCCCCAGGGCATTCCAGCTAGCAGAGATACCCGCCCCCTGGACAAAGCCCCACTTTTGGCGTTAAGTCTGACGGGAAAATTAAGTAAAACAGGGAGGAATGAGCACCCCAGCCAGGACCACTCCTAAGGTGTTCAGAGCTGGGGTGACCCCTCCATGCAGAATCCTCCATCTTGGTTTGGAGGACATGGACCAATAAGAGTAGGTTTGTGACCCCCTCCCCAAAGGGAGTAAGCACAAGGAGAGTGTAGCCACCCTTAGGGACAGTACCCATTGGATACTGCCCTCTGAACCCTAAAATGCCCCTAAATCTAGGATTTAAGGGCTTCCATGAAAATTCCTGTTGATCGACTAGAAGAAGAAGGGCTGCATAGCTGAAACCCCCAGCAGAGAAGAAGGAAGACGACAACCACTTTAGTCCCAGCCCTTCTGGTGGGTCTCCTGCTTCAAAGAACCTGCAAAAGACCAGCGACGTGTCCAGCGGGACGAGCGACCTCTGCCCAACTCCAGACGACTGCCCTGCACCCAAAAGGACCAAGAACTCCAGAGGAGAGTGGCTCTGTCTAAGAAAAACCTACAACCAAGGATTCCCACCTCACTCCGGATGCGTAAGTCCTGACCACTGTGCACCCGACGCCCACTGCCCGTGTCCAGGTGGTCCACCCAGCAAGTGAGGGTCTCCAGGCGATTGCGAGCAAGTGCCCACCCTGGGTTGACCTCTCCACCCCTTCACGATGACGCCTGCAGAGGAAATCCCAAGGACCCCTAAGCTCTGGACGAAGATATCCGACACCTAAAGACACACTGCACCTGCAGCCCCCTGGCTCTGGGGAAACCCACACCCAGTGCTTCTACGTTCAGCAGGTGGCCCTCCTCCCTCTCCGACCTGTGGTGTGCCTGAGACACACCCCTGGACCTCACCTCCAGCTTCTAAATGACCCCCGGGGTCTCCTCATAGACCAACATTGGAAACCCGACATCCTGTTTCCACTGTGAACCCGCCGCCCCTGTGCTGCCGAAGGTGTTTGCTTGGTGCTTACTTGTGGCCCCTCCAGTGCCCCTTCAATCCCCTTTGGTCTGCCCTCCGAGCCGCAGGTACTTACCTGCAGGCAGGCCTGATTCCGAGTACCCACTGTGTCCATAGGGGCCCACATTAAAATTGCTCATAGTTGACCTTTGCACCTGGCCCGCCCCGTGTTGCTGGTGGTGGGTGTTTGGAGTTAACTTGTTTGGAGTTAACTTGAACCCCAACCGGTGGACTTCCTAAAACCTGGAGACTGAAACTGTAAGTGTTGTACATAGCTGTAAAATGATCTAACATTTCTTCCCCTAGGAACTGTTTCTGAAAATTGCACTGTGTCCATTTTTAAAACAGATTATTGCCAATAATTCCAAAACTGTATTGCTTAGCTATTTCAAACAAAGTACTGTTGATACCTGTGAGAAAGTAGCCTCTTTCTAGCCTTGTTACCCCCACTTTTGGCCTGTTTGTGAGTGTATGTCAGGGTGTTTTCACTGTCTCACTGGGATCCTGCTAGCCAGGGCCCAGTGCTCATAGTGAAAACCCTAGGTTTTCAGTATGTTTGTTATGTGTCACTGGGACCCTGCTAGTCAGGACCCCAGTGCTCATAAGTTTGTGGCCTATATGTATGTGTTCCCTGTGTGGTGCCTAACTGTCTCACTGAGGCTCTGCTAACCAGAACCTCAGTGGTTATGCTCTCTCATTTCTTTCAAATTGTCACTAACAGGCTAGTGACCAATTTTACCAATTTACATTGGCTTACTGGAACACCCTTATAATTCCCTAGTATATGGTACTGATGTACCCAGGGTATTGGGGTTCCAGGAGATCCCTATGGGCTGCAGCATTTCTTTTGCCACCCATAGGGAGCTCTGACAATTCTTACACAGGCCTGCCACTGCATCCTGAGTGAAATAACGTCCACGTTATTTCACAGCCATTTTACACTGCACTTAAGTAACTTATAAGTCACCTATATGTCTAACCTTTACCTGGGAAAGGTTAGGTGCAAAGTTACTTAGTGTGAGGGCACCCTGGCACTAGCCAAGGTGCCCCCACATTGTTCAGGGCCAATTCCCCGGACTTTGTGAGTGCGGGGACACCATTACACGTGTGCACTACATATAGGTCACTACCTATATGTAGCTTCACAATGGTAACTCCGAATATGGCCATGTAACATGTCTATGATCATGGAATTGCCCCCTCTATGCCATCCTGGCATAGTTGGCACAATCCCATGATCCCAGTGGTCTGTAGCACAGACCCTGGTACTGCCAAACTGCCTTTCCTGGGGTTTCACTGCAGCTGCTGCTGCTGCCAACCCCTCAGACAGGTTTCTGCCCCCTGGGGTCAAGCCAGGCTTGTCCCAGGATGGCAGAACAAAGGACTTCCTCTGAGAGAGGGTGTTACACCCTCTCCCTTTGGAAAATGGTGTGAAGGCAGGGGAGGAGTAGCCTCCCCCAGCCTCTGGAAATGCTTTCATGGGCACTTTTGGTGCCCATTTCTGCATAAGCCAGTCTACACCGGTTCAGGTACCCCTTAGCCCTGCTCTGGCGCGAAACTGGACAAAGGAAAGGGGAGTGACCACTCCCCTGACCTGCACCTCCCCTGGGAGGTGTCCAGAGCTCCTCCAGTGTGCTCCAGACCTCTGCCATCTTGGAAACAGAGGTGCTGCTGGCACACTGGACTGCTCTGAGTGGCCAGTGCCACCAGGTGACGTCAGAGACTCCTTCTGATAGGCTCCTTCAGGTGTTGCTAGCCTATCCTCTCTCCTAGGTAGCCAAACCCTCTTTTCTGGCTATTTAGGGTCTCTGTCTCTAGGGAAACTTTAGTTAACGAATGCAAGAGCTCATCCGAGTTCCTCTGCATCTCTCTCTTCACCTTCTGCCAAGGAATCGACTGCTGACCGCGCTGGAAGCCTGCAAAACTGCAACATAGTAGCAAAGACGACTACTGCAACTCTGTAACGCTGATCCTGCCGTCTTCTCGACTGTTTTCCTGGTGGTGCATGCTGTGGGGGTAGTCTGCCTCCTCTCTGCACTAGAAGCTCCGAAGAAATCTCCCGTGGGTCGACGGAATCTTCCCCCTGCAACCGCAGGCACCAAAAAGCTGCATTACCGGTCCCTTGGGTCTCCTCTCAGCACGACGAGCGAGGTCCCTCGAATCCAGCAACTCTGTCCAAGTGACTCCCACAGTCCAGTGACTCTTCAGTCCAAGTTTGGTGGAGGTAAGTCCTTGCCTCCCCACGCCAGACTGCATTGCTGGGAACCGCGACTTTTGCAGCTACTCCGGCCTCCGTGCACTTCCGGCGGAAATCCATTGTGCACAGTCCAGCCTGGGTCCACGGCACTCTAACCTGCATTGCGCGACCTCCTCAGTTGTTCTCCGGCGACGTAGGACTTCTTTGTGCGACTTCGGGTGAGCACCGTTTCACGCATCCTCGTAGTGCCTGTTTCTGGCACTTCTCCAGGTGCTACCTGCTGCTGAGAGGGCTCCTTGTCTTGCTCGACGTCCCCTCTGTCTCCTGACGCAATTTGCGACATCCTGGTCCCTCCTGGGCCACAGCAGCGTCCAAAAACCCTTACCGCACGATTTGCAGCTAGCAAGGCTGGTAGGCGGTCTTTCGGCGGGAAAACACTTCTGCACGACTCTCCACGGCGTGAGGGATCCATCCTCCAAAGGGGAAGTCTCTAGCCCTTGTCGTTCCTGCAGAAACCTAAGCTTCTTCAGTCCAGTAGCAGCTTCTTTGCACCCGCAGCTGGCATTTCCTGGGCATCTGCCCATCTCCGACTTGCTTGTGACTTTTGGACTTGGTCCCCTTGTTCCACAGGTACCCTCGACTGGAAATCCATCGTTGTTGCATTGCTGGTTTGTGTCTTTCCTGCAGAATTCCCCTATCACGACTTCTATGTCCTTTGGGGAACTTTAGTGCACTTTGCACTCACTTTTCAGGGTCTTGGGGTGGGCTATTTTTCTAACCCTCACTATTTTCTAATAGTCCCAGCGACCCTCTACAAGGTCACATAGGTTTGGGGTCCATTCGTGGTTCGCATTCCACTTTTGGAGTATATGGTTTGTGTTGCCCCTATCCCTATGTGTCCCCATTGCATCCTATTGTAACTATACATTGTTTGCACTGTTTTCTAAGACTATACTGCATGTTTTTGGTATTGTGTATATATATCTTGTGTATATTTCCAATCCTCTCACTGAGGGTACACTCTGAGATACTTTGGCATATTGTCATAAAAATAAAGTACCTTTATTTTTAGTATAACTGTGTATTGTGTTTTCTTATGATATTGTGCATATGACACTAAGTGGTACTGTAGGAGCTTCACTCGTCTCCTAGTTCAGCCTAAGCTGCTCTGCTAAGCTACCATTATCTATCAGCCTATGCTGCTAGACACCCTATACACTAATAAGGGATAACTGGGCCTGGTGCAAGGTGCAAGTACCCCTAGGTACTCACTACAAGCCAGTCCAGCCTCCTACAATACCTGTATGAAATACGAATCTGTTGAAGTTCTTACCTACAACTTGAATCCTGTGGTTCTAAAAATAAATTAAGAAATGATGGCCCTCATTACATCCGTGCTGGCGGTATTTCTGGGTCCCTATCATGACTTTTCCGCTGGGCCAGCGGACGGTAACAGTATTAGCCCAGCGGAAAAGTGACATCAACATTGCTGCCAGCTCGTAATAGAGCCGGCGGCAATGCTGATGTGCAGCGGGTGCAGTAGCATTTCACTGCCTGAAATTCGGGCAGCGAAATGCGCGACAGGGCTATGCCTGAGGGGTGCCTGAGGGGCCCTGCACTGCCCATGACAAGTGCAACAGCAGTGCAGGGCCCCCCAGGGGCACCCCAAGTCTCCCTTACCACCAGCCTTTTCATGGCAGTGTTTACCGCCGTGTCCAGGCAGGGTGTCGGTGACTCATAATTCCCAGGGCAGCGGTACTTGTACCGCTGCCCTGGGGCCTGGCAGTATAGTGGAGGGGCCAGCGGTATTGCCGTAGCTATTGCGCCACGGTCATAATAGCTGGCAGAACACCGTAACAGCCTGTGTTACCGCCAGCTTACCACCGGCCGCCAGGGTTATAATGAGGCCCTATATTTTTGATATGTAAAAACCATTGGTCTTGAGTTAATTCATGGAGTGTGTGCTTCTTCTATAGTCTGTGTGTGTACGCCAAATGCTATTTACTACCCTCTGATAAGCCTAACTTCACACTACCACAAAAGAGAGCATTAGTATTATCTACTTTAGCCTGTGTTAAGCCTCTAGGGATCCCCTGGACACTGTGCACTAATGGCCCTGATTATGAACATTGGCAGCTGAGACCGCCATGCCGGTGGCGGCGGTAATGACCACCACTGACATGCCGGTCTCAGCTGCAAAATAATGAAGGCTCTGGTGACCGCCACAGGCGGCCTTCCACTACCGCCGACAGGCAGCCTGACGATGGCGGAAAGCATTATCCGACAGGGCAGCGCTATAATGATCCCTTTTCCTCCAGCCTTTCCCTGGAGGCTTCCCCAGCCAGGGAAAGGCAGGCGGAAGGGGTGCTCCGGGGCACCCCTGGGGGCCCCTGCACTGCCCATGCACTTGGCATGGGCAGTGCAGGGGCCCCCGTGGAGTTCCCCGTCACGCCTGTCACTGCCCAATTTACAGGCAGTGATCTGCGTGACAGGTTCTGCTGCACACGCCGCACATCGGCATTGAGGTCGGCTCCATGTGGAGCCGCCGGCAATGTCCTGGCCCAGCAGAATGTTGTTCATGCTGCCGGCAGGGTCTCTAGGGCGCTGACGGTCAGTGAAATGACCACTAGCATGAACACAGCCGGTCTCAGCTGCAAAATAATGAAGGCTCTGGGGACCGCCACAGACGGCCTTCCACTACCGCCGACAGGCAGCCTGACGATGGCGGAAAGCATTATCCGACAGGGCAGCGCTATAATGATCCCTTTTCCTCCAGCCTTTCCCTGGAGGCTTCCCCAGCCAGGGGAAGGCAGGCGAAAGGGGTGCTCCGGGGCACCCCTGGGGGCCCCTGAACTGCCCATGCACTTGGCATGTGCAGTGCAGGGGCCCTCGTGGAGTTCCCCGTCACGCAGGTCACTGCCCAATTTACAGGCAGTGATCTGCGTGACGGGTTCTGCTGCACACGCCGCACATCGGCATTGAGGTCGGCTTCATGTGGAGCCGCCGGCAATGTCCTGGCCCAGCAGAATGTTGTTCATGCTGCCTGCAGCGTCTCTAGGGCGCTGCCGGTCAGTGAAATAACCGCTAGCATGAACATAGCGGTATCTCACTTTGATATAGTATATACAGAGCCAGCTTCTTGCAGTGCAACTTAACATGAGACTGTACAACTAGGCCCAAAACCTCGCTAACTTAGGGCTTACATTCATTAAAGCAAATAAATAATACGTAATCATAGATATAACATACTACTACATTAACCTAAACATGAGCACGTCATTTCATTTTAATAAGCAATTAATAAGGACACTTTGTGATCACTAGTGGCCACTCAAGTAGGCACATTTTCCAAGTCGTGCATTATTGTCTATATTAATTCATTTTCTATGCAGATTCAACGTTCAGAATACATGAATATTTACTAGTAGAAATTCAGCGTTCACATCACCTTCCAAAGGTTGGGGAGCAAAGTCCTGGCTGGGTTAGAAGACTTCAGTGCAGCATATCTAGATGATACTGCTGTCTTTAGCTCTATCTGGCAGGATCGCCTGACCCAACTAGGGAAGGTCCACTATGGGACCCCATCTGGTAGCCAACTAAGCTAGAACTGACACCACCCACTCAAAGAACCTCGGCATGACCTCCTAAGTCAGTGTTGTCGCTGCCTCATGCTTCCATTACCTGAAGATACTGATGAAGATTTTCAAATAGCTCCCAATTAGCACCTGGAAAACCATTACGCACGGCCTGGTCACAAGCAAGCTGGGCAATAGGAACTCTCCTTATGCAGGGATCAACAGAAAACTCACTGGAAGTCTGCAGACTATTTAGAACACAGCAGCCAGAATCTCTTAATTTCCCATGCTGCACTCACGTCACACCCTACTAGACAGAGTTCACCTGGCTCCCTATTCATAAACGGGCACAATTCAAATGCCTCACCCACGCTTTCAAGGCTCTACACTGGTCTTGCACAACTCAACAATCGGGTTTCACAAACCTTCCAGACACCTCTACTCGAATGGACTCCTACTTGTACAAAGCCAATGAATATGGAAAAACAGATCTGGCGGTGGAGTCCTCTCCTACATCTCCTACATGGAATGACCTGCAGCTACACATAAGAGCTCTCTCCCCACTCTTTGAGTTCTGCAAGGAGTTGAATACCTGGCTTTTGGTGTAGTCCCTCTAGGCCCTAGATGTGTCTAGGCTCACATCTGCTCAGCACCAGGATGCCCTCCTGTGTGATAGTGTACTCTACAAATCTGCATAACATAAGCGTATTGCTTGCATCTTTAGCAAGATGATGTCAAGGAAAGACTCTACCGGAAACCAGAACCCTCTGTTCTTCACCTTTCTCAGATCACCTGTCCAATACGTAAACAATACATCCCTCACAACTGTTAGCTTTAGGTCCAGTTGTGGTCGAACAACCACCACTGCAGATCTTTGGCAGTCTCCTTAGACACCTGGATGTAGTCTGACAGATTGCCCTGGTGCTGAGTCCTCGGAGACTGAAGATTCCACTGCATAGCTTGCATGTGCCACCTGGTGTGATTAACAAGCAGGATGCAGGAGGCAAAGATGCCCAGAAGCCTCAACCCTGTTCTTAATGAGATCCAGGTCAAGAGTTGAAATATCAGAGTCATAGCTTGATATCCAGGACTCGTTGAGGTGGAGAGATAGCTCAAAAAAGCACTGTTTCCAGAATGTGTTCTAAGATGGGGAGCCACTGTGAAGGGACCAGGTGTGACTTTGGCACATTGAAGGATAAATCCAGTGGTGTTAACAGGTTGACTGCAACTGGTTTTCGACTGTTTAAGGCAAGCCCCCTTTTAATAGTCGTGAAGGTATGGGAAGACTGGTATTCCAAACCTCTGCAGATGGGCGACCACCATTCACCTTTGAGAACACCTGATGTGCTCTGGTTAGGCAGCAGGGGACCACAAAGAACTGGAAGTGCTCTTGAACTAACTAGAACTGTGGGTAACACCTATGGAACTTTAATATAGGGATTTGAAAATACGGGTTCTGCACATTGAGCGCCATCATCCAGTCTCCTGGATCCAAGGCAGACAGAACTTGGTCCAGGATGGGCATCTAGAACTAGTCATTCTCTATCACTCTTTTTATTGAATTGTCTGTGAAAATCAATGTTTATAATATAGAATTCAAAACTCTATGGTGTGCAGCTCACTCTTAGAGGTATCCCCTCTGTAAACAAAGAAATCATGAGAGTCAAAAAATGCAGACAGCCCATACATTTCCCATGCAATCACTCAACTCCTGTTCCAGTAAGCCCCTTCATCCCCTAATGCATCCTATTCTACCATGGAGACCATATGTTTGTGTGTTTGTATGAAAATCCCTGACCCAAATATACCCTTCCCTCTGCAGCAGTATAAAAGTCCATTTATGTAGTCTACTTTGCTTTTGTCAGGGCATCAGGAACTCCATTGCCTGGCGATCCCCCTGTTTTGAGTCACCAGGCCCATTACAACCAATCTCTTATCTGCCCAGTTCCCTTCCCATCCCAACATTATTCCCAACAATGCCAACCTGGGGGGTAGCTACGTGGTGTACTCAAACCACTACCGCCACTGTTACTTGTATTCTTGAGCAGTATCTTGATATCACAGGACACCCTAGACTTTTTGAATAAAAGTGCCTTTGTAGGGCTCCTCCCCATCTTGTATAGACATCCCGGCATAACGTAAACCCTGTGAAAGTAGTTTTAGTGATTAAGGTGAAACATCGCTGACATCACTAGCTCCCCACAGCCATTTTCGCCTCAACCTAAGCAACGTCCTCTTGGGAACCCAGGTCTCTTTCCCACCTCTCCCAGAGAGTCTGCAGTAGATCCAGGATATTCTCTAGTACTGCCCTGTATGTGCAGGAGATGGCCTTCTCCCCCTGCCATTCCAGCATCAATTTGTATTCTAATGCATTAAAATCTAGGAGCTCAGTCGAAGTCTCCAGGGAATGACTAATCTGGAACTAGCAGAAAAATTGTGCTTTGTGGATGTTTACTGTGTAGGAAGCTGGCTCTGTATATACTATACCAAAGTAAGATATAGTGTGTACAGAGTCCAGTGGATCCCCAGAGGCTTTACAGAGGCCAAAGCAGATAATACTAATGCTCTCTCTTGTGGTAATGTGGGTGAGCAGTTAGGCTTATCAGAGGGTAGTGCTAAGCATTTGCTGTACACACACAATCAAGACATGAGGCACACACTCAATGACTAACTTCAGTCCAGTGTTTATATATAGAAAATATACGTTGTTATTTTTATTCTAGAACCAAAAAGATCCTTGTTGCAGGTAAGTAGTTTCAAGAATGTATTACTTTCAAGTATCAAATGCACTTTGGTTGTAAATAGACAGTGAATATATGTTTAGCTAAGCAATATGAGGTAATGAAGTACACCGTTTCTTTCCTTGTCACAACAAGTTTATTGAAGAATAGGTTCAGAGTAAAGAAGCCTCATCCTGTCAGCAAGACGTTCCTAGTCAACTGCCCCACCAGGAACCTAACTACAAGCTCCCCATTCCACATTCTAAGTTCTTAGAACTGTCTTGCTCCCAAGAATGAGTATTTCAAAAACAACAAGAGAATATACATAGTGCTTAACAAGAATTATCTAAAATAACAATAAGTGTACAGCAACAATAAGTTTACAATACTACATCACCTCCCTTACATTACCAACTCAAACATACAAAAGAGAAAGTGATGAACCTAATTACACATAATCTCGTAGTCTCTCAGGTCTCCTAATTAATCTCACAGGTCTGGAACTCATCTTTTTTGTGGAATCAAAAACAATATGAGAACCATTATCAAGTGTATCAGATACACTAGACTTTGAAGTGACAGACTCCTCACTACACTTTGAAGTGCCAGACTCCTTAAACTCATCTGGCTTACAGATGTCACATTTTGCTACTCTGTTTAAGTTCCATATTTTATGATCATTTGTCTTTATTGCATTTTTAAAGAGTTTCACAACTTTAAACGGACCTAAGTATTTACTAATTGTTTTTCCACCCCTCGGAGACTTTATTTTTATCCAATCACCAACTTTTATACTGGTTTCCTTTACACTTTTTCGTGTATCATACAATTTTTTCCTTTGAATTTTTTTCTCACGTTCTTTATTTCTCCAACCTTTCACATCACCAATCAAGGGATCAACACACAAACGTTTCTCTTGCACCCATCCAGGAGCTACCTCATGACACGGTAACCTTCCCTTAAATAGACGAAAAGGAGTCACCCCTGTGGAGGAATGTGGAGTCAAACGATATTCACGCACCTTTTTCCTTATTTCACTCTCCCACTCATTACCTTGCCTTTGTGCCAATTGAATACTTTCTTTAAGAACCTTGATAAATCGTTCTACCACCCCATTGGATTCAGGATGATATAAAGCAGCTTTTTTGTGATTAATCCCTCTGTCTTTCAAAAAGGATTCTGTAGCTTTCGAAGTAAATTGAACTCCATTATCAGTAAGGACAGAGGAAGGAAACCCTTCCCTTTCAAAAAGTTCTTCAAGAAAGGCAATTATGTCTTTAGATTCTACAGAACTCACAATCTTTATTTCTGGCCATCTTGAATACATATCAATAGAGACCAACACATACCTGTCCATTGAGCCTAACCTCACTGGTCCTAGAATATCTAAGGCTACATCCATCCAAGGTCCTAAGGAGTCCTCCCTTAACACCATGGGTTGTATCCTGCATTTTAAGACTTTATCCGATTGGGCACACAAAAGACAATCCCTTACTTCTCTCTCCACCATAGTATCCATGGCAGGCCACCAATAAGTACACCTCAATCTCTCTTTAGTTTTGGAGATACCCATATGGCTAGAGTGAGCATGCGCAACTAACTTTTTCCTCAAAGAAAGGGGAGGAACCAACTTACTACTTCTAAGTAACAGATCATCTATAATCGTTAACTCATTCCTTACTTGCCAAAACGGCACAACACCTTCTTCACAATGTTTTTAACACCCCATCCATTTTTCGTTTGTTCAATTACTTTTTGTAAGGTAACGTCTTTCAGTAATTCATCTCACCATTCCGATTCTTGAATAATCGAGTTCGTAACAAGACAAACTTTAACATCCTGGTCAAATTCATCACTCGTAAAGTAGTCATCATCATCACTGCCACACTCCCTGTCAGTTTCATCCAAAGAATAGGATTTGCAAAGCCTAGAGAGACAATCAGCTTGCAAATTGAGAGTGCCAGGCATATAGACCACTGTATAATCAAACTCTTGCAAAGCTACTACCCATTTGCGAATACGGTGTGACACCAAGTCAATACCTTTGTTCTTGAAAACTTCTTTCAGAGGTTTATGGTCTGTGATAACTTCAAAGTTACAACCCCATAAAAAATTTCTTAATTTTCTTATTGCCCAATAAACACTTAGTGCTTCTTTTTCGATCACAGAATAATTGTATTCAGCCCCTTTCAAGCTTCTAGACAAAAATAAAATTGTCCTATTGACACCATCTGCTCTCTGTGTTAGTACTGCTCCAATGCCTTTCGAGCTGGCATCACACATTAATTTGATCTCATCATTAGGGTCATAACTACCTAAATTACCTGCCTTGCGTAGGGAACCTTTAATATCTTGAAATTCATTATCACATCGAGCACACCAGGAAAATTCACTCCCTTTCTTCAAAAGATCTCTCATGTTCCTTGTTCTCTCAGCAAACTTAGGTACAAATTTATTATAAAATTCTGCCATCCCAAGAAATTTTACCAGTTCCTGCTTGTTTTCTGGAGATGGAATATTTATGATTGTGTCAACCAAAGCAGATTTAGGACGGATGCCTTTTCCTGAGATTTCATGACCTAAATATTCTATGGAGGACATGTTAAACTTACATTTTTCAGATTTCAGGGTAAGACCCGAGTTTCTCAATCTGTGTAAGACTATTCTCAAACTCTCGTCATGTTTAGTTAAATCATTTCCATATATTAAAATATCATCTAGGTAAATCTTAACACCTTTCACACCACTTAATACTTTTTCAAGTGCCCTTTGAAATACAGAAGCTGCTGAGATTAAGCCAAAAGGCATCCTGAGAAACTTAAAGGTACCGAAAGGGGTAATGAAGGTTGTGAGATCTTGTGAAGATGGATGTAGTTTTATCTGATGGTATGCAGAGGAAAGATCAAGAGTTGAAAAGTGTTTTGCACCATTAAGAGAGCATAACATTTCATTAATGTTAGGAAGTGGATGATGGTCTACTACTACTGCCTTGTTTAACTCTCTGAGGTCTACACAAAGTCTAACTTCGCCATTAGCTTTCTTAATCATAACAACAGGAGCAACCCACTCAGATGCCTCTACCTCTTGAATTATACCACTATTCAATAATCTGTCTATTTCTTCTTTCATTTTAAGTTTGACAGTGAAAGGAACCGATTTCAACTTTGCTATTTTGGGATGAGCTCCAGGCTTTAAACTAATTGCAAGTTGGTAATTATTGAGACAGCCAATTTCTTTTTTGAAAACATCAGGAAATTTGTTAATCCATGTTTGTCCCTGTTCATCCACTTGAATAACAGAAGAAACATCCTTAAGAAGTACCGATGGGACCTCATTAGGGTCAAGGTAAACACGCAAATCACGTTGGTGAAACCAACTTATCAAAGAATCCCCTTTTAGTGACACATACACTTTTGCCGGAATTATACGTTCTTTGAACTCAATAGTACCCCAAAAGTATCCAAGAAGTTTGATAGGTACTCCACCATAACCTTTGGGAGAGATATCAGGCTTTTGTAAGATAAGTTTACCTTTCAAGTATAAATCATAAAAACTTTTAGGAACTAAAGTTATTTTAGCTCCAGAATCAAATAAAACTTTCACACTTGCACCATTCACCAAAATTGTTTCTAGGGGACCATCCAAGTGTCCACCAGTATTCTGCAAGATGTCAATTACGTTTATCACATCAACATCATCATTCGTGTCTTCAAAAACTACTTCACTAACTTTCCTAGAGCCTGTTTTTGTTTTGCAACATTTTGCCAAGTGACCTCTCTTTCCACAATTTCTACATAATACTTTCCAAGCAGGACAATCCTTATTATTAGCCATGTGACCTGCATTGCCACATCTAAAACATTTCCCCGTAAAAGACTTTAAGCTCTTAATATCATTCTTTTCTTTGAAATGCTTGACTTCAATTTTACTACTTTGAACAGTTTTAACAGAACCCCCTTCTTCTATATCATATTCATCAGTTGTAGTTTTTTGATTCTTCAAAATCTGAATACAGTTCTTAGAATGTTCACATGCTTTGGCCATAGAAACTACTTCATCTAACGATGGGTTGTCTTTTTGGCACATATTTTCTCTAGCCTTTTCCAATGAGCAACCCAACATGAATTGATCTCTTAAGCGCTCTTCATAAGAAGCCCCAAATGAACAGTTAGTGGCAAGACCACGTAGTGCTGTAATATATTGTTCAATTGATTCTTCTTGTCGTTGTAACCTCTTTCCAAATTGGTAACGTTCCAAAACTGTACAGACTTTAGATAAAAAATGTAAATCAAGTTTTTTGATACAAATCTCATATTCGTTGAGACCAGCCGAATCATTATCCAATAAATCAGGCAGGTTTTCAAAAATTTCCTGTCCCTCAGTGCCTAAACAGTGCATTAACAAGGAAGTCTTTCTCTCCGCACTAAGAGACGTGCCGCAGACTTTTGCATAATTTGTAAACACTTTTTTCCACTTTTGCCATTTAATGGGAGGTTCTCCTGGAGATACCAAGAAGAAGGGTGCTGCAGGTACATTTTGCATGCTGTCAATATTATTTAAATTCTACAGATGAACACAATTATACACCAGATTAAATTGTTATTATTATTATTGTGTAGAATTATGAGGAATCATGTACATTTGAATTAGTTATTATTAATAAAGTCTCCGGAAACAAATATGTACTACACCGTACACTTAGAAGTCTCAAAAACAAATGTATGCCACGTTGTAAAGCAAAGAAACAGCTTAAGGTCAGCTTCACGTTGTTGTTGTCAAATGTATCCCGCGATGTTAAACAAAGTCAGCTTCACTTTATAGTTAAGACAGAAACCTCGGAATGCGCGTCTCTCGTTGCTTGGGAGACGCGTATTTACGCTGTGTAAACAGGCCTCGAATCACGCACTGTATTTTTGCAGAAAGCGTCTCTGTTGCCTTGGAGACGTATAATGACGTTGTATGAGCACCTTAATTGAAGGAGGCGTCTCCACGTTGCCTAGGTAGCATGCGTTGGCATTGCACGCGTCAGGAATCCGAAACGCCGAAACACAGAGCGCGTGCCGAAATTTAAAGCAATATACTTTGCGTAAGATATAAAACCAATGAGACCGAATCGTCAGAGTATTTCCTGCTCGTTGACTCGTAAACCTCCAACTCACCCGTAGGAGGAGAAAGCACAGTTGTCCTCAGACTGGTCCCGTAGCCGACATAACTTTGAAGTGCGGATCGTCCAGTTGAGGCTTCAAGGCTGTGAAGTTTTCACCATCCTCGTCGCCAAAATGAGGTAATGAAGTACACCGTTTCTTTCCTTGTCACAACAAGTTTATTGAAGAATAGGTTCAGAGTAAAGAAGCCTCATCCTGTCAGCAAGACGTTCCTAGTCAACTGCCCCACCAGGAACCTAACTACAAGCTCCCCATTCCACATTCTAAGTTCTTAGAACTGTCTTGCTCCCAAGAATGAGTATTTCAAAAACAACAAGAGAATATACATAGTGCTTAACAAGAATTATCTAAAATAACAATAAGTGTACAGCAACAATAAGTTTACAATACTACACAATACTTTTCAATAACAAAAATAGACAGTGGAAAAGTCATTGAAGGCAATGCAGTCCTATGGGACAAAAAGCACAAGCACAGTTTACAGGTAAGTACTTGACTTACTGTCCCAGTGTTCAGGGGATTAAATGTCCACAAGGCAAGGTTCAAGGGCACACCCAGAGTGCACCACCAGCAACACAGAGGTCAAATGTGGTGTTTGGCGCCCAGTAGAAACCGCTGAAGACTGGGGGCACTTAGAAAGATGCGGCCTGCAGGTAAGTACCCGCAGGTTCAGGGCAGAGGCCCTGGGGGTTTAGATCAGGACGTGGGGGGGGGACTGGTCAGCACCAAACATACACCCTCAGTGGCACGGTGGCCGGGTGCAAACACAGTTTCGGGTGCCCAATGCAATTCATTGAGGATCTCCGGTTTCAAAAAAGAGGCTGCAGGCTTGGTCCAGGGAGTGGGATGGAGTGAACCAGTGGCTGGGCAGGTAGGTGGGGATGCCACTGGACACCTGTGGACCATCTGTTGGGTTCCACAAGGCCAGGGGCTGCGGGTGCAGGGGTACTTTTTGACATTAGGAAATCTTCGTCGGTTGCGGTCAGTGGTTTCCTCTGGATTAAGACTGCAGGCGTCATCGTGTTGGTCAGGAGGGTTCAACCCACTGTGGGTTTGAGGTTGAAATCACCAGGGGATCTTCTCTGGACTGGTGGGCCACCTGGTCTCAGGCCGTGGGTGTTGTGTGCTGAGTGGGCAGGACTCGCGGCTCCGTGGGGCACTCGAGTCCTTCCTGGAGTTTTCTTTTTTGACAGGGTCGCTGTCCTCAGGAGTTCTTGATCTTTAGGGAAGGCAGGCAATTCTCTGAGAGTTTGTAGAGGTTGCTGGGCCTGCAGAATGAGCCGTCTTTTGTAGCAGGAGTTTTGAAGCTGCAGACAGGTGGGTAGAGCTGGGGCCAAGTCAATTGTTGTCTGGAGTCTTCACTACTGGTACGGCTCTTCAGTCCTCCTTCTTTAGGTCGCCAGGAATCTCAAGAGCAAGTTTCAGGGGTGCCCCTAAATACTAGCCAATGGCTTCTGACCCTGAGGGTGACTACACCCGTCCTGTGCCCACTCCCTTTAGGGAGGGGGGCACAGTCCTGCCCCTATTGGCTACCATCCCCGAAAACAAGATGGAGAATTCTGAAGAGAGGAGTTCACCTCAGCTCCAAGCACCCTATGGTTGGCCCAGGTGAGGTGGACACTCCTCTTGTTTACAAACTTTCCCACCAAACCTTCTGCCAAAAAGTGGGGCTTGATCCTGGGGGTGGGCATCTCCACTGGTTGGAGTGCGCTGGGTCAGCATAACAAAGGGAAGGGGCCTTTAAGGCTCACCGCCAAGTGTTGCTGTTCCTGCAAGGGGGTAGTGTGAAGTACCTCCACCCAGTGCAAGCTTTGTCTCTGACTCCTGAGGGCACAATGACACTCACCTCACTGCGTAAGAAACCTCTCTGGTGGTGGCAGGCTGGCAGAGACCGATCAGACACACACTAGATAGTTGGTTGCATTTCAGGGGACAACTCTAAGATACCCTCTTTGTGCATTTGTTAGTAAATCCAACAATGTCACCAATGTAGGTTTAATAAGCTGAGAAGTTTAATACCAAACTTCATAGCATTCAGTAAAGCCTTCATGGAGCTGTGGAGTTCGTAATCACAAACTCCCAGCCCATGGACTTAGTATGGCTTCACTGCAATCACAATGTCTAAGACTGGACATAGACACTGTAGGGGCACATTGCTTATGCAGCTATGCCCTCTCATGTGGTATAGTGCACCCTGCCTTAGGGCTGTAAGGCCTGCTAGAGGTGTGACTTATCTATACCACAGGCAGTGTTTGTAGGCATGGTATCCAACAAGGTTTTCCATGTTGACTTTACCTTTTTCTCAACAGCAACACACAGAATCTGCAAAGGAAGTGTGCATATGTTAGGTGAGGGGTCCCTTACGGTGGCAGAACACATGCTGTAGCCCTTAGGGGCCTTCCTTGGTTACAGGGCCCTTGGTACCACTGTTACCTTTTACAAGGGACTTATCTATGTGCCAGGGATGTGCAAATTGTGGAAACAATGGTACATTTTTAGTGAAAGAACATTGGTGGTAGGGCCTGGTTAGCAGGGCCCCAGCACACACTGTCAAGTCAGCATCAGTATCAGGCAAAAAGTGTGGGGGGACGGGGTAACCGCAACAAGGAGCCATTTTACTACAGTGGCCAGATAAAGAACAAAACAAAAACCTCAGAAAGATTGGCTGCGAGGGGGTCAGCAGGCTTGTCTGTACACCATACTGCAAATTTGTTCCATCAACAGACGTATACCGTTTTGGTGGAGGGGCGCCTGGCTGGCAAGATAACGTTACAGACTTTAGGCAGAAGGTCAAAAGAAGGTCAACTGTCACTGCTCAGTCTCCACACAAGAAGGCGGAGACTGGATAGGTTCGGGTGGAGAACCTGTCCAAGCTGCTGAGACAGAAGATCTGCCTGAAGGGGCAGCCTGATCGGAGGATCGATGGCCATGTTCAAGAACTTTGGATACCATACCCAGTCCAGAGCCACAAGAATGACTTGGGCCCGGTTGTTCTTGATCTTCTTTAGAATTCGGGGAGAAGTGGTACCAGTGGAAAGGAGGCCTGAGTTCCACTCAAGATGAAAAACGTAGCCAAGCAAATGTCACCGTGGAAACCTCAATGTTCAAAACAGCTGACATTACGCGTTCTCTGCAAAGGCAAACTGATCTAACCAAGGCTCTTTCCATTGCTGAAACAGAATTAGTGCCACCTCCGGAGGGAGACCCCATTCATGATTGACCAGGCATTGATGGCCGAGCTTGTCTACTCTGGCGTTCAGAGAACCCGCCAGATGTTGAACCACCAGGGATATGCCCTGATGTTCCAGCCATGTCCAGAGGCGTAGAGTCTCCTGACAGGGCCCACGACCCGCCCTGCTTGTTGCAGCACCAGATGGCAGTGGTGTTGTCCGTAAACACCTGCACCACTTTCCCTTTGAGAGAGGGAAGGAACGCTTTCAATGCTAGCCTGATTGCCCCGAGCTCCAAAGGATTGATTTGGAGCTCGGACTCTGCCAGAGACCAGACACCCCTGATCTCCGCCTCTCCCAGATAGTCACCCCATCCCGGGAGTGACATAACTGTTACTACAGTCAGATCAGGTTGGGGAAGGGAGAGGTAACTGCCTCTGACCAAATGGTGGTTCGAACGCCACCACTGCACAGTCCCCTCCAAGATCTGGACATGTCGTAGAGATTCCTCTGAGCCCACTGGAATTTCAGGTCCCACTACAGAGCACGCATTTGTCACCAGCAGAAGGTTATGAGGCCCAGCAGCTCAGAGTCATTCTCACCGAAATCCAGGACAGAGGCTGAAACATCGGTATCCTAGCCTGAATATCCTGGACTCACCGCTCATGAGGATATGCCCCAAACTGCACTGTGTCTAGAAGAGCTTCAATGGAAGGGAGCATCTGAGAAGGAGTCAGGTGGGACTTTGGCATGTTTATAGTGAACTCCAGCAAATGCAGAAGTTCCACCGTAGTCTGGAGGTGGGAGATGACAGCCTCGGGTGAGCCTGCCTTCCACAGCCAGTCGTTGAGGTAGGAGAAGACTGAAACCCCCAACCTGTGCAGATGAGCAGCGACCACTGCCATCACTTTCGTGAACACCAAGGGGTGCTGGTAAGGCCAAAGGGAGCACAGTAAATTGAAAATGTTCGTGACCTACCACGGACCACAAGTAACATCTGTGGGCAGGCAGAACAGAATATGGAAATATGCATCCTTCAACCCCAACGCTACCATCTAGTCTCCAGGGTCCAGGGCAGATAGGACCGGAGCCAAAATGAGCATTTTGAACTTATCCTTCCTGAGAAAGAGATTGAGGGACTGGAGGTCTAGGGTAGGGCAGAGGCCCATGTCTTTTTTGGGCACCAGAAAGTAGCAGGAATAACAACCACAACCTACTTCTGACACAGGGACTCTCTGTAAGGCTATCTTTGCTAGACGAGCCATAACATTCTTGTGGAGAAGTGCCAAGTGATCCATGTCATCCGATCGTAGGATGGTGGCATGGTGAGAGGGAAAGTCTTGAAGGGAAGGGAGTAGTCCAGTCAGACTATTTGCAAAAACCCATCTGTCTGATGTGATGGCGTTCCAGTGGGGCAGGTGATGGCAAATCCTGCTGCCGAATGGTCCTTGGTGGGGAAGTGCCAGATGAGGAAGGTTTGGTGGCTGCAGCGGAGGGTGGTGGGTGAACTGGCTAGACCGATGGCTCCCTGATCCACGCAGACATTATGGGGCTCATTACAACCCTGGCGGTCTTCGACCACCAGGGCTGTTTTGGAGGAAGCACCACCAACAGGCTGGCAATGCTTCCAGGGGCATTACGATTGCAGTGGTTTAAATCCCCCATGGCAGCGCTGGCCAGGGGATTATGAGTCCCCCCTCCCGACAGCCTTTTCATGGCATTAAGAACCGCCATGAAAAGGCTGGCGGAAAGGGGAGTTGTGGGGCCCCTGGGGGCCCCATGGAGCTTTTTACTGTCTGCTATGCAGACAGTGAAAAGCACGATAGGTGCAACTGCACCCGTCGCACAGCCGCAACACCGCCGGCTCCATTTGGAGCCGGCTCCTGTGTTGCAGCCGAGATCCCCGCTGGGCCTTTCCGCCCGCCGGCCCAGCGGGGATCTCATAATAGACCCTGAGGGAGTGCGGCTGCATTGGCAGCCGCATGAGGGCCTATGTCCCCGGCCAGGCAGAGGCTCAGCAGTATGCATGGCGCGGTGGCTAGCAAGGAAAGGGAGCGTGGTTGGGCACCCCTTCCGTAGCCAAGAAAGGGACAAAGAGCAGACTGAGGGGGGGAGGGGGCAAATGGCAGCAGCGAGGCCAAGGGACTTGACCTTAGCCCGGGACTCCTTAAATCGCTCAAGCTGCGAGTCTGCTTTGTCTCCAAAGAGACGGGTGCCATCAAAGGGCATGTCCATTAGTGTAGATTGGACATCCCCTGAAAAAACAGATGTCCTTAACCAGGCCTGGGTAATTGATGCACTATGTGAAGGATGACAAATGCTAGCAGTCAGGCAGCTCATATTTTCCACACATACAGGTTGCTTGTAGCAGAATGTAATGTAGTGCCGCCTTTGTGTCAGACAAGCGACACATTAATGAGGCAATCAGGACTCTACAGGTCACAATAGCCAGTGAAGTATGGATGTAGTAACATCATACCTACATATGTTGACGCTATAGCTAGACTGACATTTGAAACCCTACATGATGCTGAAAATGAGTGCTGCCTTCACGTCAATTGAAGTTAGCAATGTGGCCCACACATATGTCACATGTGTGTCTGGTTAGTGTGTAGGGAAAGTGTTCACGGAAGTGCCATGCTGTTCGTGATAAATGTGCTCCTTCACATTTTATTGATACATGCCAGATCTGAACATGAACCATATTTGTAAAGGACTCAGGTGCCCTCAGCTAACATATTAGACAGGTATTTATTGTCACTTGTGCCAAAATCCGAATATGGAATGTCAGTCCAAAGGCATGAACTAGGGTACAAACATCTATGTTTGGTGCCAATCACCATTGTTTGGACACATCAATTTATGAAACTGTAACAACATGAGGTATTGCCAAAGTACCTGGCCCTCTGTACCATGTACCTAACTGTCACAAATGTGTCATGACCACATAGGCTGTTTGACAGGTCATGCAGTCCTCAAGTAACCAGCTTTTGGATGTCTCTCTTGGATGCACATGATGAGATGAATACACACCTATATTGTTAACACTATAACACTAATGGAGGTGCATGTTTGCCACCACATGACAGTCCGGGCCACTGCATGTGTGTAGAAGTGTGTGTAACTGTAGCAGGAGACCCATCCTATGTAAATGTTGCACAGGAATTATTCCATGCAGTATGAGCATGTGTGAAAGTGTTTCATTACTCATGTCAGATTATCACATTGTGTTTGTATTTGAAATTGTTTGTCAGTGCACGGATTCTGAGCATATTCTTCCTTCCATGCTTTACAGGTGGACCTGCACCGTACACAGTGGGAGAGGTGGCTCGTTATGAGGACCCCGACACCTACAGGGAGTGTTGACATGTGTGGTATGTTTTGTGTTTGCTGGTGATGTGTGATGGACTACTGTGTGTTGAACAGATTGCAAGGTTTGATGCGCTGCCCAATCATTAGTCTTGTTCCATTAGTGGGATTTCAGTTATCACTTCATTTTGAGTTGACCTATGCTTATCCATTTGTCTGATCTTGGGTCTGTAGGCCATTCCTGTATAGCCCGCTATGGGAAATGGGGTGAGTCATGTGGAATACACTAGTTACTTTAAGAGTTGCACTGGGACTCGTCTCGGACTGAGTCTGCATGTCAGACTGACATTCTCCCAGATAGCTTCTGCAAATGGCTTGTCTGAAATATGCTGCTTCCCTATTAACCGATGTACTGAGTACACTGTAGGTTGGATCTTCCGGGAGCATGTACTTCCACAAGTTGTACTAGAAGTGTGTGGGACTAGAGTGCAACGGTTTAGGTGTGCATGCTATTCATGATCATGGGTGTTCTTGCTCCTTTGTGTCTGTAGAAACATATGCCTCACTGGAAGTATGTGATGTTGGCCTAGGTCAGTACATTTTGACATGTGTGGACCTTGGATAGGATAAGGTTTAGCTGACTCCAATTTGTTGATAGCCCTACACTGGTGGTGTGTGTGTGTGGAGGCAAAAACATGTTGAGCTTTCCATACACTCCTGGGTGTGCATCTATTTTGGGATTGTTTGTTGTTCTTCCCTCCCCCCCCCCTCAAAGACAGGCATGGGTTTATGAATAGGGTACCTAGGACTGAAGCAACCAGTATGTTACACATACTTGTGATTATATGAAATATGGTTTTGAACCTAGTGTACACACACAGTTATGGCACATGAGTTCTATACTAGCAAATCCCATTACAAATTGCAGACCTTGAAGTTTGTGATTGTTATCACATACACTGACATATGTAGTCCAGGCAATAGGCGGAGGAGGTGCAGCATGATTGTTAGCTGCAACTGTAAGTACTTTGATGACAAGTTATTGGTAGTTGTTACCCATCATGCAGATTATTGTATATGCTATGTGTGAGATGACCTTTGTATGCAGGCTTCCCATGTACTTCCTCTGAGACTTTCAATGATCTGTATGGTGATATGAGCTGTTACAAGTACAGTAAATGTATTATCAGATTGACCACTTGTGCTATTCCACACAATGCAGTTCCTATGGTAAATAGTTGCCCTTTGTCTTCACAGCTGCAAACATGAGTGCCGCACATAGGCATGAATTTGAGAGGCGGGCCATGAGGTACCGACACATCCTGCAGGTGCAGTCGGGGTTCCAACGGATGGCCCGTAAATACCAGTCAGATCGGGCTTCCGGAGCATGGTGGGCTTCACCACCGGGTGGCCCAAGGTTGCCCACTACAGCTGCCACCACAACCACCGGTTCTCCCCAATCGGCCCCAGCCACAG
This sequence comes from Pleurodeles waltl, assembly GCF_031143425.1. Taxonomy (NCBI): domain Eukaryota; kingdom Metazoa; phylum Chordata; class Amphibia; order Caudata; family Salamandridae; genus Pleurodeles; species Pleurodeles waltl. The sequence continues at coordinate 199,359,738 of NC_090445.1, read as the reverse complement.
CGGGGACAGTTGTCCCTGCCTCTGCAGCACAACCAGGACCCAGCAGTGTGACAGCTGCAGGACAGTCCAGTGGGCTAGGCTCAACACCCACACAGAGCACCTCTGCTGGGACCCAAACAGCAGCAGCACCTCCAATCGACCCTGCGGCATTCCAGGCTTTGGAACGCAAAATGGACAAATTTATGAGGAAGGTGGACAAGCTTAGCCAGGATGTGGCCTACATCAAGAAGTGGGTCAGGTGTATCAGGCGGACCCTCCCGAGGGCCAACCTCTAGGACTGATATGTTCAATGTACATAATTCCCTCCCCTCCCTCCTCTTTCCTTGTTATCATGATTAGTGGGCTTGGGGGATTAGTGTTAGGTTAGTATAGGTTGTTAGCTTAGTTAGTGTTAGGGAGGAGGGTAGGGGGTCCTGGTTCTTTCTACTTTTCATTATTAAGTGTGTGGGTGGGGCTCAATGTTGGGGTTCCTGTGTGTTTAAAAAAAAAAAGAAAAAAATGTACAAAAAAATATGATTGTTTAGGATAGTATAGTATGTGTGTAGGTTAGTATGTGTTGTCCTGCATGTGTCCTGTCTCATAATGGTGGGTGGGGGTTTGATGTTTAGATCGATTCGTTATATGTGTAGAGTAAGTTTAGCTTAGGTTAGTTAGGGACAGTTGTGGGTAATGAGTAGTCAGGTTAGATTAGTGTAGGTATGACTTTTCCCTTAGTTGCCTCTGGTGTGATTAGTTATGAATAAATATATAGATAACCCTTTGCATTATGTGTTAACTGCTACTTGATCATGGCCTTGCCATCGGTGTAGGTGATTGTTGTTCTATGACATTTGTGTCCTATGCTACAAACCAAAACAAACTGAGGTGTAAAATGGCAGCTACCCCTGTGCTACCTTGGTAAGTATCCACCATTTGTTAGAACCACCATTCGGAGTTGACATGGATCACAAAGGATTTGTGTCGATGAGTATGTTTTCTACGTCACAAAGTGTGCTTCCAGACTTGGTATTGTGGGGAAATTTTTAGGTCGGACTGCAGTGTGATGTTCAGGGACATCTTTGAAGATGAGGTCTTGTTAACACTCTTGTCTTCATAACTGACATTGATCATTTGTGCTAAAATTCAGCATGATTACCTATTTGGATGTTTACTCAGAAAGGTTGATTGATGCTGTGTTTTGTAGTGTTTGCTTAGATTAGACTGCATAATTAAATGTGTTAGTATTGCATGGTGACAACATTTATCAGCCACTATTAGTTGACTTTGATTTCTCTTGATGAAGCATTACTCTGTACAACACAGCCTGATTGTATGTGGTTTCTCCCTTCATCAGTTATTCTCCTCAGGATGGGCAGGCTATGATGCAATCCTTGCCACTGCACAGATGTATCTGACTACATGATGTCAGGACAGTTGTATTGACAAGCTACATGGTTGTCACACAGGCACATTTGTGTTATCTACTGCACAGTTGATGTGCCAAATTACACAGAGACATATTTGGTGTGCAAGTGCAATTTATTGATAGGTGCTGTAGTGCAATATGTACATTGTCCATGTTTGCTGAGTCCGATCTACTGCAATCTTACATGGTGATCCTACAGAAGGGGTGTGGATAATGCTCCTGACATGCTGGGGTGATGTTACAGACAATGCAGACGGACAGGATTTGCCGATTAGTAGGAGAGAGACATTTACTGGCAATGCTGACAAGTTATACAGTGGTTAGCAGAACAGTCATTGAGTATAGTTGTAGTAAGACTGGCAATTGTCAAAACGTAGGACCTTGGTCAAAGTAGGCCATGGTGCAGGGACTAGTGCTTCCGGGTTCTCTTCCGTGTGAATGTGATCTGTTCCATGTCTTCTTCTTCTGATGTGTGTGTTGCCTGCTTTGTCCTTGTTGTTGTTGGTTGGGAAGGGGCAACACACACCTCAGTGTTCGAAGACGTGGAGTCAGACATCCCGGTCGCTGCTCCCTGTGAAGGTCTTAAGGGCAGTACTGCAGCAAGGAGGGTCTGCTGGTTTTTGAGAATAGCAACCACATCACGATGGTAGGCAGCCAGGTCGACCCTGAGGAAGTCATGATTGCATTCGTGCATGCAGTGGAAGGTTTGGGGTGCGAGGTGTTGTGGCAACTCCCTTACTGCAGTGGTGAATTCCTTGACAGTTTCTTGTAGTCTTGCAGTATGGATGTTAGGGCTTGCATAGCTGCTGCTTGATCTGCAGATGACATCATGCACAAGCACACCCCCTCAAGGCTGGCTGCCATAGTTTGCATCCCCAACCGCACCTCCTTGGCCAGCTCCCGCTGTACTCCAACTACAGTTCTTTCAAAGCTGGTGCCAGTGTCGTCAGAGTCCTCAGCTGTATTGGAGCTGGCAGGTCTTGCAATTGGGGTGGTGGGTGGTTCTTTTGTGATGGCTGCTTGTTCTGTGCTCCTCCTTGTGACTGAAGGTGGGGTCTGGAGGGTTTCAAGGACCTTTTGGATGGTCTCCTGGGGAATGTTTATGGGCTCGTCATCCATTTCATCAGGATAATCTGGGACAGGCATATCGGCAGGTGATCCATCTTCCTCTGCAATGAAACAGGGTACAATTAGTGTGTCTGTGTTGTGACAATTTTGACGTGACGTGCCTGCCTTTTGATGAATTCACTTTGTGATCTTGTTTGGTATTGGTATCTGCTGTCCTTCAGATGGGAATTGTTATAGGCCTATGGCCCACCTGTGTGTCACATGCATGTTATTGAGTTATCAGACTTGTCAGCCTCATCGCCTCTAGATGTTGCTTTATACCAAATAGAGAATAGCCACCTTTTTGTCCTACACGACCCTCCGTGTATATCCATTTCCATGGTGAGACCTTTCACTGGCTGTGGGTGTTCTGATGGTCCTGGCAGCACAATTGACTCTCAGGACCTGCCCCAATCCCTGATCGTTCACATTGACTTAAATGTAATTGACATGTAGCATATCCTATGCATGGCAATGTTATGATGTGATATGGATGTTGATATTGTTAATGTGTCCTGCTGATGTTGGGTAATGTGTGTTACATTGGATTGCCCTGATAGTCGTATCAGTGTCCTATTTCCCCCTCTGACTGTGCAGGTGTATTTCAGTGACCAGTTCCATGTGTCCCCTCCTCAATGCTGTTATCTGAGCAGTATGACTTTTGTGATGTTGCCTTGTTTGCCAGGCACGGGAAGGACCCTGACATATGCAGCATGGGTGTGTCCTTAGTGCTGTGTCACTCCTATTGTTGTTTACATTGGCTGATGTTTGTGACACCTATGGGCATTGACATTTGCGTGTGCTGGGGCCTTTGTCTTATTTCAGGAGATTTTTGCAGATGTCATCCTCACCCCCTAATTTAGGTATGTATGTTCCATGGGGAGGTTACTGCCATTGGCTACTTGAGCTGCACACAGATCAGAGGTGGTTTACATTGCAGTTGTCGTTTTGGCTAGAGGATTGCTAATAGTGCCCTAGTTAATGTAGGAGATATGTTGGCTGACAAGTGCCAGGATGTAAGTTTGACGTAGTGGCCTTCCCTCCTATCGAGGCTTTCCCTTTGCTCCATTGTTGGCATGACAGCATGCCCCCAAAGGACTGTTGTTGGTGTAGTGTTATGTTGTGCCCCAGCTTCTGTCTGTGCAGGCCATGCCCCCCTGCCGTGCCCTTTTACCCATGCCACTCCATGTATATGATGACTTACATGCAATGTGTAGTAGGTGTTTCCCCCCCTACTTACAGTCAACATTATTGTATTTTAATTCCCCATGCGACTTACCCTGCATGTGTGTTGTCTCGTGGTAGTCTGCGCTGTCCTGTCCTTGAATCCCTGTGACGATCTCCTCAGGGATGACGGCTGCGACCATCTCCTCCATGTGGTCCAGGGCCTCCTGGTGTGCTGGACTCCCACCTCCTGTCTGCAGCGCTGCCTTCCTGTTCCTGGCCATTTTTTCCTTTGTCCTACGTTTGCAGTCATGCCAGCGTTTCTTACACTCGGTGACTGTCCTGCATACTTCAGCCACACTGTTGATCTTGTCAACAATTTGTTGCCATATGGCCTCTCTCCTACTGATTGGCAACTTTGAGGTGATAAACAGTTGGTGCTGGTGTTCCGTCACCTCTTTAACCAGGATTTCCTGCTCCTCTGCACTGAAGTGACACTTTCTTTTCTTTCTATAAATGTCCTGGCTCTTGTATGGATCGTCCTGGCTGGTTCCTGGTCTGCTGTCATCTTCCTGGGGTCTGTAGTGGCATCTGGGATCCATTTTGGCTCTCCTCTGGTGCACTTGCAGTGTTCGCGTTTTTTTTGGACGCTATTGTGTCAAAAAACAGCGCATATCCGGGTTGCGGTGTCGTACATCGACCCACAGTCATTTCCACCGCGTTAACGTCGTTTTCCTTTACGACTTGACGCCGGGATGTGCGTCAAAAATAAGGACTCCCACCTGTTGATTGCGCCGTTGTGCGTCAAAGTATAAATTTGACACCCGCAAGGTGCTACGAAATGGCGTTAGCCGGCGGTAAATTTTTTGACGCAAAACTGCAGCGGCGGTCTTACATGGATGCACCAGTATGCCAATTGTGGGGTGTAAAAGTTATCTTACAATTAAATTTAGGGGAGAGAGCACTGACACTCGGGTCCTGGTTAGCAGGATCCCGGTGTACTACAGTCTAAACACACTGGCACCAGACACAAAGTGGGGGTAACTAGGCCAGAAAGGTGCTACTTTACTACACCCTCATTGCTGCATGATTTATCCCTCAAATATTTGTTATATATATATATATATATATATATATATATATATGTGTGTGTGTGTTGGAAAGTCAAACTTTTATTTCCAAACATTAGCCTATGAGTGCTAAAATTACATGTTTTCCTCTTGAACACATGCTTTTCAATTGTGCTATATATATATTTTAGTAGGCTGGGCTGCACACAGAGAGCTAGTTATAGGTAGTTGGAGAGCTACCAGTAGCTCACAAGCTACTTGTTGGAGAAGCCTGGTATAGAGAGACAGCCACATAGCTGTCTGAAAAAAACCAAGACAGGAACTCTGTGTGCCAGCAACCTTGGCTCTGGTGAAATTAGCCCTTAACATTTCCAGAGGCTGTTTCTTAGCCAGTGTATAGCGGAGTACAATCCATCATGAAGAACAAGTTACTTGTAACATGTTATCTGGTAGAGACATAATCTAGGCTACAAATTCCTTACTTTAGAATCTTCACAGGTGCACAACTAGATGTAGAAACTTTTTTTCCCCCAGCACATCTGCGCATCAGAAGAGGGCATTGCAGGACTCTGTACCAATGCAGTCCACTGTATGTTACGTCAACGGAATCTGTATAACCCCCTCTCCAATGGAAAGACGTCGGTTTCTTCTGTGACTATTTTTCTGCACTCAAAACGCGGAGCCACATATAGAAACTGCCTATCGAAACAGTGTGCTAAAATAAAAGACATCCTTGTGTCAAATAGACACTGAAGTCTCAATTCAGGATATTAATTTCCATAACAAAATCTATGAGACAAAAGAGGACTCAATTCGCAGAGCTGGGAAGATGGGAGGGTCATTAAGGAATTTGCGGCTAGATCATGTCTGTACCAGATAATACGTTTCCAAAGGTAAGTAACTTGTTCATCTGATAGAGACATCTAGCCACACATCCCTTACTTTAGAATCATGTACCGAAGTCATAGGAGGGTCTGCAAACTGAGACCATTAAGAGTCTCTACGAAGAATAAAACTGGTCTAGAACAAGAGAAAGAGATCGGACGTTCATAATAATTTAGGTGAGCAATAGCATACTCTACAGCATAACCCTGTGGAAAGAACCACAGGTAAGTAAAGAGATAAGACTTTAAAAAGCATGGGAATAAAATTACCATTGTTAGTATGACAAATCTGTGATAGAAGCCTCCCAACAATATGAATATACAACTATTCACACCCTTAATGGGATCTGAACCCATGCATGCTCACCCCATAAGAAGTGGTGAAAACACCTCAGTAATAAAGTTCACAAAGACATTGAAATCATGGGGATAATGTTACCCTTGACAGTAGGACAATTTTGCCCAATTACCCTATGAATATAAATTAATTTGCTCATATATCTAGACACAAACTGCGTGTTGGAAACTTGTGAAACAGATCAGCAGGCCATGCTACTGAGCAATTCCTCTTTGCCATATTAAGTTCTCTCCTAGCCAGGCCAGCTCTGTAAAAATACAGAAAAAGGTCCATGGAGGAGGCTGGCCTGATGTTTTGGACACCTAGGGCGTTGGCACCTTATACCAGGTCCAGGCAACCCTTATTAGTAAGTGTTACAGTGTCTAGGAAGCCAGGGCTCTCTGGTGGTAGCTGTGGTGAGCAGCCAAGATGTATCTAGGAGGAGTGTAAAGCACTTGCAATACCACTGTAGTCGCACAGTAAATTGTCACACATGAAAGGAACTAAGTTGAAAGAACCACGGCACATCCAAACATTCCAAATGTAAGTACTTTATTCTTCTTGGGTATTCAATGAAAACAGCAAACATTGTACCAATCCATGTATATACAGCCGACACATGTTTTGTCGTGAAAACGACTTTTTCAAGGCTGTGAAACAATATCCAAAACATATCATGGTCAGCCAATAGTTCCAATGTCTAGTGTACGATCTTTGCCATCACCAAAAAAAAAAAAAAATGTTGTACCCCTCCTTTTGTGTTAGGTGGGTTAGCAAATAACCGATTGGTGCTCGCCTAGATTGCTAGAGAAAGGAATACTAGGCATGCTGAATGGATATAGCCCATAGATAAGAATTTAATGGAGAGAGGACCCAGAGGAACCCTCAGAGCCACCACCTGTGTTGGATAATCTTTGCAGAGGACAGAAGATCTCAGCAACCGAACGTCGTTGCCTTCGGTGCCTGCGGATGCAGGGGAGTGACTCCTTCACTCCAAGGGAGATTCCTTCTTGGTTCTTTGGTGCAGCTGAAGTCTTGCCAGTCCCAGGGGATGCAAAGCTGTGGAAACGTTGCAAAGAGCTTACATGAGCCGCGGAAACAATGTAGCAGGGTGAGGTAGTCTTGGTGTTGCAGTCTTGTTTGGTTCCTGTGGAGTCCAGCAGCAGTTCCATTGGCCAGGAGCAGAAGAGGTAATTGCAAAGGAGTCCTGGTGGAGTCTTGCAGGCAAAATCTGGGGACCCACCCCCAAGAGAGTCCCTAAATAGCCCGAAAAGGGGCTTTGTCACTTTGCAAGGTGACTACCTGTCAAAGGGGGTCATGGACGTCACCCGCTTGACCTGACCACTCAGAAGCTCCCAGGGGCCTCTGCCTATCTTGGTTTCAAGATGGCTGAATCAAGTGGCCACTGGGACGAGCTCTGGGCACCACCCCTAGAGTAGTGATGGACAGAAAAGTGATCACTCCCCTTTCCTTTGTGGAATTTCGCGCCTTGGCAGGGACCGGGGGTCCCTGGACTGGTGCAAACCGGATTATGCAAGGAGGGCACTAAATGTGCCCTTCAAAGCAAGACAGTGGCCTGGGGAGGCTACCCCACCCCAGCCTCGGAACACCAATTTCCAAGGGAGAAGAGGTTGCACTATTGGGGTATGATTCTGACTTGTTTGATACCAAACATGCCTAGGTTCGGAGTTACCATTATGTAGCCGGACCATAGGTAGTGATCTATGGCCAGTACATAGCTAAAATGGCTTCCCAGCACTTAACAAAGTCCAGGGAACTGAAACTGGAGTTCGTAGGGGCATCTCTGCAGGGTTGCCCACAGAAACAGCACCTGCACCCTGTCCTTAGGACCGGAAGGGCCTACCGTTGGGGTGACTTACAGTGACCTGTGTAGTGACCAGCAGTGAAAAGGGTGCATGGCCCTTTTCATGCAGGATGCAAATGGCACGCCTGCAGACACAGTTTGCATGGGCTCTAATGTGTAGCATAATACATGCTGCAGCCCATGGGGGGGACACCTGGTGTACCAATGCCCTGGGTATCTAAGTACCATATACTAGGGACTTGCAGGGGTACACCAGTATGCCAATTGTGGGGTCTAAAGGTTACCAAGGCAACCAAATTTAGAAGAGAGAGCACAATCACTGGGGTCCTGGTTAGCAGGATCCCAGTGAAAACATTGTAAGCATACTGACAAAAGGCAAAAAGTGGGGGTAACCGTGCCAAAAAGAGTGACTTTCCTACAGTTTATCTCCCATGGATAAATCATCAAAAATGCTCTCTTAAAAAGAAGTTGAATACATCAATAGCAACTACTGGCATAGAACCTAGGAAACTTAACTAGAGATAATAAAGTTCCATCTATGATATGCCTTAATATAATTATATTGACACAGGAGTAAATAAACACCTATGTAATAATAAAAGTTATTACTTTTCTATCTAAAATAATGCAGAGTAAACCATTATACCATACTGATACAAAAGTATAGAATCTATAGTGGACACCGTACTACTTAGGAAAGCAATGGCCTTCCAAAACAACAGAGTAACACAAATTGCCTGAGAGACTGGCATCAAACACTAGTATATTAAAAAATATATTAACGCCTTACTAGTAGTATAAGGTTGAATAAGATAAGTTTGAAAAAGAACCTTGATAACCTGGTGAAAACCAAGGTTAGTACGTGCTACTATATGAATAGAGACCTTAAAACAGATGATCTAGAAATGGTCTCCAAAACTTAGTTTGGGGAATTTAAAGGATTCAGTAATAAAAAGAATCCGACTGATTTTGTAAATTCCATCAATGGACCACACTCCTTAAAGTGTAAACCCAAACTACCAATAAACAGCAGTGGAATGATGGCAATATCTGACCAAATTCAGTGCCTTGCGACCTCACAGGTGATTTGCTGCTCTTTACAAATTCTGGATTCATTTGTCACCTAGAAAAGCAATGATTCTTTAATATAGAAATAAAAGTCCTCTACAAAAAGTAGAAGTTATGAGGCAAACACCTACTCCCCTCATGTACAAACTTATATAGACATCTCCATAGAGAAGAAAAGGTACACCAATAGAGGGGAATTTTCTTCAGAAAAGCAGGATGTCTTAAGTAACATGCAAAAGCAACGTAATGACCCCTAAAGAGTCAAGAATATTAAACACTCTTCACAATAGAGTGAATAAAGTAGATTGAGAGACTACGGAGACTTATAAAACCATGACATAATCCTAGGCAAACAAAACAATAATGTTCAAAGAACATGCATAAACCAACAATGTCTACAAGAAGGTAGAGAACAGCCACAAAACTGTAATGGCTATAAGACAGGACCTTAGAACAGAAACACATAGGGGCTCATTTACATGAAATGACTCTAAACTTCGCCAGCACAGTTGTAACATCAGATCCTATCGCCATGTGTGCACCATATTTACAAAACGGCGCACCATGGCATTAGGATTTGGTTAGCTATCCTTTTTGTGTCACGTCGAAAAGGAAAATGTCGCTAGTGCTGCAAAACTGACATTAGTCTGATTAGCGCCACATATTTTGACACTAATCAACCTAGTGTCCCCTTAGCGCCCAAAGCGTAAAAACAACTGCCACAAGATGCCGTTCCAAGGGGAAAAAAACACAGGAGACACAGAAAACACCACAGGAGACCCAGAAATGATGAACCCAGGACAAAATAGCCTTAGGACAACCCCAACAACCCAGGTACCAGCCAGGATGTCCAGGCAGAGATCTTGGAGAAGGGAAGAGGAAGCGGAAGTGCAGGTTCAGTAAGGAGGAGAACAGCATTTTGATCAGGGATGTGATGCACCATCAACAACAGCTATACGAAGATTAACAAGGCAGTGAATGTGTCACATTCCTACGCCACCCCAGGGGTGACGTAAGAATGTCCCAACAGGGAGAAATATCTTCAGTACTCGTCTTATGGCACCATTCCTGTGTGTGCTGCTATGAGAAAATGCCTCTTTTGTCATGGTTTGCCCCCACTTTTTGCCTTGTATTTTGATTTAGTCTCAAAGTTGTTAGTGCCCAGGGCCCCCGGCTAACCAGGTTTCCTGTTTAAGTGAACATTATTACAAAATGTACCTGGGGTCACCTTAGAGGTGCCCCCTGCAAAAGCTAATTACCCTGCCATGGTTGCTGGTCAGTCACAACAAGCCTGCCACCACCAGACAAGATTCTGGAACCCTTGGATGGGAGATCCTGCTCTCTGGGTCCCAGACCAAAGCCCTTCCTGGTTGGAGGTGCAAACGCCCCCTCCCCGAGGAATGTGCATTGCCCTGCCAGCGAGCTTCAAAGGGCTTACCACCCTTGAAACTTGACCCACAAGCCTGCTGCTAGCAACAGATGGCCGCCTCCATTGCAAACTCCCACTTTTGGCAGGAGCAGCGGTGGGAAACCACACAAAGGACAGGAGGAGTGGTCATCTCCAGCTTGCACCACCCCTAAGGTGTTGCATGCAAAGCGAACCCTCCATTTCATTCACCTCCATCTTGCATGGAAGGAAAATAGCCAATCAGGTGTAGGGAAGTCAAATCTGCCCACAGGAAGTGATTACTTAGTGGGTGTAGCCACATCAGGTAGATGACCCATCGGTCACTACTAGGTTCTCCCCTAAACGCCCTCTCAATACAGGATTTAGTGGGCATCCTTAGACCAAGAAATCAGATTCCATGAACAAAAGAAGACCAGCAACAAAGAAGACCCAAAGCTCGAGAACTGAAGTCCTGCTGCACCAAGAAAAGGTGCCAAACCCTGCCTGCTGTACCAGAACTCGACAATCGGCGCTGAGGGGTTGCTTAGACAATGGACAGACTCTACAAACCCCCAGAGGACCTCCACTCTTCAAACATCACAAAGGATCTCCCTCCAGAGTGAAGGCATCCCTCTACTGCAACAAGGAAACAAAGACCAAGTGAAGGCCACTTCACTGACCAGCTGCTGACCAAGGAACCAGACAACGCAACTGGACCAAACTCCACCTGTCAGACCATGAGGACAAACCCTGCAAATGTGCCAAGTTTGGTGGCACTGTGCCCTCTGGTGGCCAAACCGTGCTATAACCGGTTGTACTGGTCACCTCACGTTGGACACCAAGAAGAACTGTCCATTCTGGACTGTGAAAGGACCAGGAAGAAGCCCCAGTCGAGGGACTTCACAAACCACCAGGATCTCCTACCAGAGAGCCCCTGCTGACCTGCAAGCAACCCTCAACCCGACCTACCTTCTGCTTCCAAGGGCGCCTTTGCGTACAGCTCCTGGCTCGCTGATTCGCTCTGCACCCGTCCACCCTGTGCCCTGCACAGAAGACCCAGCTGTGCCCCAAGGGTCACTCACCTCTTTGCACCTTGACCCTCTAAGGGAACCCACTGGACTCACCTTTAAGTCCACCTGTGCAGCACTTTTCCAAGTGGTCCCCCGCAGTGGCCTGGCACCAGCTCCAATGACATTCTGCAGCTGCTCCCGCAGAAACCGGGTGCCGCCTAAACTTCTCCAGCTAGTCCCTAGTGCCCATCGACGACCTCAACATACCTGCAAAAGGAGACATTAGTAAGCACACTGCTTGATTTTATTTGTTTAAAAAAAAAGTATTTTCTCCATTGATTTTTACGGTGCATAATTACGCACAAAAAGACTCATTTTATTCAAACTTCAAAAGCTCATAACTTAAAAAGTACTTACCCGATTTTGATGATCTTGTTCTTAAAATTTTATACACATCTGAAGTATTTTTGTATATTGGTCTGAAGTTATGCTTTTGAGTGTGTGGTCCCATTTATTGATACTGTGAGTACAACAAATGCTTTGCACTTCCCCCAGGGTAGCTTAACTGCCTGACCACGCTATCATACAAATTAGAGCATTAGGGGGGTCATTATGACCCTGGCGGAAGGCGGAGAAGCAGCGGTAAGACCGCCAACAGGCTGGCGGTCTTTTTTTGGGAATACCGCCATGGTCATCCGCCGGTTCTCCGTTCCGCCCGCTGGGCTGGAGACCTGGGACTCCAGCCCGGCGGCCGTCTCTATACCGCCGGCGGTATTTGGACCCGGCTGACCGCCATGGATTTCATGCAGTTTGGAACCGCCATGAAATCCATGGCGGTAAGCACTATCAGTGCCAGGGAATTCATTCCCTGGCACTGATAGGGGTCTCCCCCCTCCCCGACTCCCTCCTCTACACCCCCTGCCAGCCCCCAAAGGGGGCAGGACCCCCCCCCTCCCCACCCCGACCCCCAACATCAGACAACACACACACACGACACGCACGCAGGCACCACCAACACACAAACATGCACACACACCAACATACATGCCAACGTCCACACACACAGTCAGACACGCACACCTACATTCAAACATACACATCCATACAGACATACCCACAGACATACACGCACTCATTCCCAAACACACAACACCCCCACAAGCATACACGCACTCACACACCCCTCTACATACACACACGCACACCCCCATGCACACAACACCCTCCCCACCCCCCTCCCCTAACGGACGATCGACTTACCTGGTCCGTCGATCCTCCGGGAGGGGACGGGATCCATGGGGGCTGCTCCGCTGACACCACACCGTCAACAGAACACTGCCACGCCGAATCACAGGATGTGATTCCGTGGGCGGTGTTCTGTTGGCGTGGCCGTGGAGGTGGAGCAACCTCCACTTCCCCGCCTCCCGCCAGTATGGCTGTTGGTGGCTCTCCGTCCGAAAAAGGACGGAGAGCTGCCAACAGTCATAATACGCCGAGCGGAAAACCACCACCACTGGCGGTCTTCAGCACGGCGGTCCCTCTGCGGTCTTTCAAAAAGACCTCTGAGGTCAAAATGACCCCCTAGGTGTTCTAGTTTTTACCTCTGTAAACCAATGTGTGGTTGCCTGGACCCTCTTCACAGTGTGCCTAGTCTGCACACTACATAGAGGGCCAGCCTCCTACAGCTGCAGAATGCAGCACACATAGAAAGACGATAACACCCTTTGGGTTAGTTACTGTGCAGGAAGGTCTTCCTTCATGCACCTAAAAAATCACTCTCACAATGCAGGCATGCTCGCACCATGGTCCAAGGGTGTCTGTTTTGGCACTAGCCAGCATTTAGTGTACCACTGCAGGTGGAGGGGACAGAAATATCTATCTATATAGGGTGCATCTCTGCCCTTGCATGGTGGCACAGGACAGTGCCACTTATCACAGAATTAAGGGCCAGATGTAGCAAAGGGTTTTTCCCATTCTGTGTCAATGGGAAAATGTGTTCGTACATATGGCCCTAGGTTTCTTAGTGCCTCATGCATTAGAAAATTACACAGTGCCACCCACACTGCCAGCTTGCAGTGCTGTGTCATACAGAAAGTGCAGGCATGTGTGGCACGTACCAAATGCAACACATAGCTGTACTTTGCTCCATGATGGTGTACTCAGAGCTTCCTAGCGCCAACACAGGCACACTTGCACCATGGTGTAGGAGTGCCAGCATTGCGGGTATGATTGTCCATGTGCTAAAAGGGACTCTTTCCTGAACTTGAACAATCATGTTGATCTTCTTCCACTTTCCATGTGTGCTTTAGAATGCAGCATACAATGAAACAGGAAAAATGGGGATTGCAATGTTAGATCTCACTGTTGCACCACTTTGAATGTGTGTATATCCAGATAACAAAATCTGTGAATGTATAACATTACTGAGGGGATCCACAGGTGTTGTGGTTGAACACCCACACCAACACCCATGGGACTCAACAGTTATGTAGTGTAAGGTTTGAAAGGGTTACACATTTACAGGGCCATTATTAATAACACAAATTGCTGTGGTGCGGGCTGGTGAAGTAGTGGCCTCCACACTGTGCCACTGGAGCATCAAAGTCACTGAGACTCTAGTTGTGCAGTGTTGTGCTAGGGCCTTATAAATGAGGCACCTACACCGGTCACTTGGAAACCTTGATTGTAAAGATGATCACTCATATCAACATCTAGCAGAGCTCAACATTGACTTACCTCCATTTCATTTCAGAGGACAACAACATACCTCCTGGACGATGTTTTGGATGACCAGCTGCAAACCATCAGTGACAAGACCCTCCAGGAAATCCTAGGTGCCATATAGACACCATCTCCGGTCACAGGGAGGCCAAGTAGCATGACAGAGTTTCCAGAAAATCCACCCAACAGCAAACTAACACCACCTGCCAGCTCAACCCCAGCTCTGGACTCCGAGGACCCAACAGTCAAATTCCCAAAAACTGCAGTAGAAGTCCAGCGGGTGGGGATGGAGACTGTGGCGGGTACCTTAGAGGCAGTCCAGAGGTGCCTCAGTCCGAATAAGGACCACTCGGCATCCATACGAGGCACCCACTCTCTGCTTCGTGGGCTCGAGCAATCCCTGGCCGACATTGCTGGTGTGATGAGGCAGAGGCACGAGCAAATGCCCATCCTAAATGGCACCAGCATGATTGACAACAGGCTGGGGGCAATGCAACAGGTCTTTGAGTCCATAGAGCAGAAGCTTAACTCCCTCATTGCCAACCTGGGTGCCTACCACTGTGATGCTGATGCAGTGTTGCAGACCCTGCAGGCCCTCCTTGCTGCTGTGCTGCCTCGTGTGTTCCCACAGATGACACACCATCCACATCTTCAGTTCTTGATATATATATATGTGTGTGTGTGCGCGCCCCTCCCCCGCCAGTACCTACAACACCCCTATCACGTGAGGCACCACACAAATCAGAGGATAAAGATGTGGAAGGAACATCTTTTGCAAGGAAAACTGCTTTGTAGCTTTTCTGTGTGGCACATGACCCCTTTCTCCTTTGCTCTGTGCTTACGATCATGTCAGTGTCATAACATCTGGCACTGTCCTGAGCTGGACTCTCTCACTATTGACCTCTCACATATGCGGACTGCCAGTCTGCCCAATCTTCCCTAATGGCAATGTGCTCCTCCTCCTCACTGAAGTACTTCTCTCCTACCCGTGTCCCAGGCCATGTTGTCCACCCATGGACTCTGTTTGGGCATCCAATGGCTAAGTACATCTGTTGGGGTTGTCATTAAATGTGATGTACAGAATTACTGCATGCTAAATCACATTTGTAAATAAATTCACTTTGCACAACCTTGGTGTTGTATGTGTGTCAGAAGCATTAACAACATGAACATGATGCAGTGTGTGAAGGTGACATACAGACTGCTTACCGAAGGAATATGTGTGGATTTGTGACCAACGCAAAGCTACACACACTGCCTGAAAATAAGTGAGGTGACTGTTACCTATGTTGACTAACAAGCAGTTCCTGAGGCTCCTAAGGATGTCATGCAACAGGTAGCATGCATGCATTGTGACATCTGGTAAAATCACAACCCAAGTGGCTGTGCTAAGCAGGGATGGTAGCAACAAGCCAACATTCATGTGACAAACAAATGATGCAAGTCCAAAACTGTGAGGGGCAGCCATAAGTGTGTCAGTAACAAATCATTGAATTAAGTGCAATTACAACTACATTACAACAATGCATGTCCCATGACTTACCAACACAGAGCAACTGCATATGAATATATGTTTTGAAATATGTATCCATGCACATCCAGATTGTCACGTGCATTGCTGAATGATGTCTGGAGATAGCTGATGTGACACCATTACCAACCTGACAGGTACTTGACCATAGGGGAAACACAGTCACACATGTATCAAAGTACTGCTGAAAATACATGATATATCCGCAGAGCGGAAAGGCATGGGTTGGTGTAAGGAATCTGCAGTTAGGTAGAGTCTCTACCAGATCATTCGTTACAGAAGGTAAGTAACTTGTTCATCTGATAGAGACTTCTAGCTGCAGATTCCATACCTTAGAATAGAGATCCAAGCCATAACCTCCTGGAGGTGGGCTGCGGACATATACTTTATACAAGAAAGTCCTGTAGGACCGAGCGAGCAAAATGCCAATCTCTTCACCTGGCTATCCAGGCAGTAGTGCCTTGTGAACGTGTGCAAGGAAGCCCATGTTGCCGCCTGGCAGATGTCTACCTCGAGCTAATGCCATGGTAGCAGCTTTCCCCCTTGTAGAGTGAGCTCTCAAGCCATCAGGAGGCTGCTTCTTAGCCAGTGCGTAGCAGATTTTAATAACGAGAACGACCCAGCTCGAAATGGGCCTTTTTTTAACTGCGCGACCCTTCTTTGCACCAGCGTACCACACAAAGAGTTGGTCATCCACCCGGAACTCTTTTGTGCGGTCAAGGTAGAACAACAACGCTCTTTTTGGGTCCAGACGGTGTAGATGCTCCCCTTCTTTTGAGGGATGTGCTAGAGCAAAGAAAGTGGACAGGGTAATGTTCTGACCCTGATGGAAAGGGGTCACCACCTTGGAGAGGAAAGAGGCACGAGTTCTAAGGACTACCCTATCAGGATATACCGTGAGATACAGCGGTTTTAATGATAAAGCCTGCATCTCACTTACCCTCCTGGCAGATGTGATCGCCACTAAGAAGGCTGTTTTGATGGTGAGCAGCCGGAGAGGACTATTATGTAAAGGCTGAAAAAGAGCACACGTAAGAAAAGTGAGCACCCGATTAAGGTCCCACTGGGGCATAACAAAAGGCGTAGGTGGAAATTTATGTACAAGCCCTTTTAAGAATTGTACAATAGGAGACTTAAACAAAGACTGTTGATCAGGCAGTTGAAGAAAGGCCGATAAAGCAGAAAGATAGCTCTTAAAAGTCTCTAAGAGGAACTCTGTTGGGCAAGTGTCAGAAGGAAAAGAAGGATATTAGAAAGAGAAGAAGAGAGAGGCTCAATAGACCTTTCTGTACAATATAATACAAAACGCTTCCAACGGCAGACGTAAACCATCTTGGTAAAGGGACGCCTGGCTGCCAGAATGACATTACAGACTTCAGGAGGGAGGTCATAAACCATCAACTGCAGCCACTCAGTCTCCACGCATGAAGCCGCAGGGTTGACCGGTTCAGATAGAGAACCTTCCCCTGCTGCTGTGACAGAAGATCCTCCCAAAGGACACCTGATTGAAGGATTGATGCTCATTTTGAGAAGCTTTGGATACCAGGCTCTCCGTGCCCAATCCGGAGCCACTAGGATTACTTGGGCCGGTTGTTCTTGATTTTCTTGAGAACTCTGGGCAGAGGTGGTATGGGTGGAAAGGTGTACAGGAGGCCTGAACTCCACTTACAATTAAAAGCGTTGCCTAGTGATAGCCGCCTTGGAAACTCCAACGTGCAATACTGCTGACATTGCATGTTCTCTTTGGAGGCGAACATATCTAACCAAGGCTCTCCCACTTCCGAAAGAGTCCTTGCACCACCTCTGAATGGAGACACCATTTGTGATCTGCTAAGCATCGCCGGCTGAGCTCGTCCGCTCTGGCGTTCAGATAACCTGTCAAGTGTTGAACCACCAGGGTTATGCCCTAGTGTTCCAGCCATGTTCAGAGATGTAGAGCCTCTTGACAAAGGGTCCACAACCTCACACCGCCCTGCTTGTTGCAGTACCATATTCCGGTAGTGTTGTCCATGAACACCTGCACTATTTTCCCTTTCTCAACAGGAAGAAATGCCTTTAATTCTAGCCGGATTGCCCGAAGCTCCAACAAGTTGATATGAAGCCCGGATTGTGCCAGAGACCATAGACCTATTATCTCCACTTCTCCCAGATGGCCACCCCATCCCGGGAGTGACACATCTGTCACTATTGTGAGGTCTGTTTGGGGAAAGAAGAGGAGTCTGTCTTTGACCCAATCGCAGTTCACTAACGACCACTGCAGGTCTTTTGCAGTTCCCTCCAAGATCTGAACCATGTCGGTAAGATTTCCCTGATGCTGTGCCCATTGGAACTTCAGGTCCCATTACAAAGGCCTCATATGCCATCTGTCATGTTTGACTAATAGAATACAGGAAGCCATGAGTCCCAACAGCCTCAGAGTCTGTCTCACCGAAATCCAGGATAGAGGCCAAAACATCAGTATCATAAACTAAATATCCTGGACTCGCTTTTTTGGGAGGATAGGCCCGAAACTGCACTGTGTCTAGAACAGCTCTGATGAAAGGGAGTTTCTGAGAGGGAGTCAGGTGTGACTTCAGCATGTTTATAGTGAACCCCAGCGAATGCAAGAGGTCCGCCGTCATCTGAAGGTGGCTGACATGAGCCTGGGGTGTTGGAGCCTTCAACATCCAGTCGTCCAGGTAGGGGAAGACTGAAATACCTAACCTGCGCAGATGAGCGGCCACCACCGCCATCACTTTGGTGAACATCCGAGGGGCACTGGTGAGACTGAAGGGGAGCACAGTAAACTGAAAGTGCTCGTGGCCCCCCTTGAACAGCAAGAAACGCCTGTGGGTCGGCAGGATGGGGATGTGAAAATACACATCCAGCAAGCCCAACGTTACCATCCAGTCTACTGGGTCTAGGACAGACAACACCTGAGCAAGAGTGAGCATCTTGAATTTCTCCTTTTTGAGGATGAGATTGATGTCCTTTAAATCCAAGATAGGGCGAAGACCCTTGTTCTTTTTGGGAACCAGAAAGTAGCGGGAATAACAACCACTGCCTACTTCCGACATCGGACCCTTTCTATTGCTCCCTTGGGCAAGAGACCCATAACTTCCTTGCGGAGTGAGATCAAATGATCCTCCATCAGCCATTCTTTAACCGGAGGGATAGAGGGAGGGAAAGCCGGGTGGGGGGGGGGGGGGGGTAATAGCCCTTCTGTATGATCTGCAAGACCCCTTTGTCCGATGTTATGGACAGCCAGTGAGGGAGATGAAATTGAATTATCCCTCCAACTGGGCAGACATGGTCTTGCAGAATCATACTAGGAGGGCTTGGGCATTGCGGAAGAGGGGGGCTGGGTGGTGGCCGACCTCTGGCCCTCTGAGTCTGAAGGTACCACTACCTCGTCCTCGCACGGGATGCTGTGAAGCCGGAGGACGGTGGCTAACCTGTGGTTGGCGTGGTACCACGCCCCTCCCTAAGCCTCAAAAGGGGCGATAGACAGACTGCTGATGAGGCGGCGCTGAGAGGCCTAAGGATTTGGGCGTAGCTTGAGAATCCTTGACCCTCTCAAGCACAGTCTGCCTTCTCACCAAAAAGGCGTGAGCCATCAAAAGGCATGTCCATCAAGTTCAACTGGACATCCCCTGAAAAGCCAGTGGTACGTAGCCAGGCGTCGCGGAGGAGGGCCACTGTTGAAGAAATCACCTTGCCCAGTGAGTCGGTGGTGTCCAAGCCACACCTGATGGTAAACTTGGCTGCATCTCTCCCATCCTCGACAACTTGGGTGAGAGTGTCCCGTACGCCCTCCGGGACCTGGGGCAGCACTTCTGCCACTGTATCCCTAAAGTATGGGAAAAACGGCCCAACAGGCAAGAGGTGTTTACCGACCTCAATGCCAGGCTGGAGGAAGAAAACAACTTCTTTTCAAGTTAGTCCAGCCTCTTGGATTCCCTATCCGGTGGAGCGGAAGGGAAGACACTACCGGAAGTGGAGGCTTGGACCACCAAGCTCTCCGGGGTGGGGTATTGGGTAAGGAAACTAGGGTCAGTTTAAGCTGGTCTATGGTGGCGGCCGATTGCCCTATTCACAGGAGCCCCTGTGCTGGGTTTTGACCACTTTCCAAGAAGGACATCTGTGAGGGCTCACTAAAGGGTAACATCAGCTCCGATGTAGCAACCCATGGCTGAAGCACCTCCATCAGGAGATTAGTCCTGACTGGCACTGTAGGCACGTCTAGGTCCAAGACCTCAGCTGCCCTACATATCACCATGGCATAAGATGGCCCTTCCTCCGTAGCCACAGAGGGAGGAGAAAGTATGTCAGTATCTGGAGAAGTATCCAGTCCACTGGCTTCCCCTAGATCCTCATACCATTCCTCATACTCCAATCCATATTCCAAAGGGTCCTCAGACCCCTCCCACTCCTCACCTGTGCCTGGCTATTCCAAGTAAGCCTCAGGCACTGATCTGGGCCTAATTGGCGGAATGGAAATTGGCATTGCTCGATGTCGTTCCGGTTCCAGATCATCCAGAATGAGGGTGGGGCTACCACCACAAGCAGGTGGGGGCCGATGTTGGAAGGAGCATCAACATCGGGCCCGACTCTGGAGGAGGTCAACTGTGAGAACCCTGCGCTGATCCGGATCCACTATCGGATCCTGGGGTCCCCAACGGTGCCGAGGCTGAAGCCACCGACGTCAAATCCAATGGGGCCCCTGCTGACACAATGGTGTCTGAAGACCCACCCCAGGGTGCAGCCCGCTCAAAAACAAGGTGCATGACCTCATAAAATTCCTTCATTTGAACGGGGGTCGCTCCGGTTCCCGGAAAGGGGGAAGACGCAGAGTCAACCCTGGCAACGGCTCCTCGCAGCTGTGCTTGGAACTTCGACGTTCCCTGGTCGCCTCGTCTGCCGACTTGGGGCTCCTGGAGTGGTGCTGCGACCTCCTCCTAGAGCAGGACCGTGATCTCCTCGGAGGCGCACCCAACCAAAGACGGCTGCGGGGCCGCTAGAAGTTTGAGAGATCTCTCTCTCAAGGCCTTCGGAGCCATGGCCCGACAGTCTGAGCACGACTTCGCATCGTGGACTTTCTTGAGGCACGAGACAAACTTGTTGCGGATCAGTGACCGACATGGCGCAATTGACATGCACCACATGGTTTGAATCCAGTCTTCCTCAAAGTCATTTGGACAGACAAGCGAAAAAGTCTTCGACGAAACGACAAAAAAAGGGTAGCTCTATTTGGACCTGCGCTTAACGGGTGTGGACCAAAAGAAAAAGAACTGATGTACGTGCAGGGGTGGTGCCTATATAGAAGACCGTGATGTCACAGACGACGTCATGTGGAGCCGGACGACTCACGCTGATCCGAACGACGCCACCCGACGGTGCGTGCAGGGTACTGCTCATCAGAAAAAGTCCGGATTAGAAGCTGACGCTAGGGAATTCTAAGGTAAGAAATCTGCAGCTAGAAGTCTCTATCAGATTTTTTATTTTATAAAATTTTTTTTTAGCACAGATGTTCCAAACAACACCTACCCTCCTAGAAAACCCAAAGAAAAAGAGAAACCAAACATCCCCCCAAGAAGAACCACTATGTACTAACAGCAACCTACACTAACTAATCTAACCCTAACTATCTGAACACCCCATCTATGTAAAATACTAAATACAGGGGAAAGGTATTGGTGTCCATCCAGACCATGGTCTCCTTCAGTGCCTCGTCACTGCAGCCTTTGTCACCCTCAGCATCTTCAACATCTCCACATTGTAACGTTCAAGTCTGGCAGTCCTGTGTCTTTGGGTCGCAAGCTCCTCTCGAAATCCCTGCACATATGGGGGCTCAACAAAGGGAAGAACAACCGTTGGAGTAGTTGAGACACTCATATGTCCAGCTGACGGTGATGGTTCAGCCCATGTGTACCCTGCCCTGTCTGCGGCTTTAGACCTGCCTGTTATGTAGGTGCTGGAGTCAGATGGTCCCTTGGGTGGTCCCCCTCAAGGAAAGTCCTTCCAGGAGCCCGATGATCGCTCCTGCTCGTACAGCCGCCCCATCCTCCGGAAGCCCTTTTGCCCTAGACAGATGTTGCAGTAGTGTTCCGCCCGCTTGTCAAATTCTCGCTTCAGACTGGGTTCATTTTGGCAGCTGAAACAGAAATGGGATATGTCAGCCAAAAGTGCTTTATGCAAGTGAACAACAGGCATTCCAAAGAAACACCATCGGCAGTCATCACACGTTGGCCAGCACAAATCACAATGACACCTTGAAGGGTAGGGCTCATACACATTTGCACACCAACCATCATCTCCATATTGCTCATGTCCAAGGTATCAAGGCTAGCTAATGTTGACCGACACCATTGAACCATCTTGCAACATCTTCAAAAGACCATGTCACCATTGACTATTCTCATCACACACATCCGTTGTGACCATGGTAGGTCACACTCATCTTGTTGGCTTGCTCATCAATGTCCCCCCTGCATGCACCATTGCCCTTAGATCTGTTGGCATGTACCACACTCATCTGAGCAAGGACTGCTAGTTAAATGTAGTCTGCCAACAGCTTGTGTCTGATATGGCAAGGGCAGATTTGTGGACCCACTTCTACTTGGAAAATGGATGTGACAGGTATCATGTGAAAATGGAGGGTGGAGCACTCACCAGAGTTACTTGATGTGTCCCACTATGCTGCCCATTGCCAGTATATGTGTCCAAAAATCTGGTTAGCATGTTGCACAACAGCACTTGGCACCGCCATCTCATATGTGGCTGCATGCATGCCCTACACCTCATCCGCACAGGGATCTTGGAACAGCTTTGGCTAATGCTGTACATTGCATCATGGACACAATCCAGACCACTACTATATGATGATGTTTTGAGTGATATCATGTTGTATGACAGTATTGAAAGGGAATCCATCTAACCATAAGAGGGATAGGGAGATTAAATGATCCAGTGTACAGTCTCCCAAATATCATGTAAATCATACAGGTACACTGTTCCGCAGGAGGATACAGAACTTCACTAGGCACACAGCAATATAGAAGCAAGAGCCCTGACACATCCATTGGATGTCATGCTTCATCATAGGGCATGCTCCTCGTCAGACTGGTGCTGAAATATCTGATGTGCCCCTCAGGGGAGCTCTTTGCCGGTAGACCTTGACCAATAGAGCGTGCTGTAGTAAATAGACGTGGGGATTAATTCAAACCTACGATCAAAGAGGAGCTACAGGAAAAAAAGGGGGATAAAATTGGCTCAAGACCTTCAGAACACCTACATTTTATTGAGCTAAGGGGGTCTCGGTCAAGGTTAAAAAACACTCGGGAGTGAGGTGGAAGTAATGTTCTGTCACTCAACCAAGATATAGGGAGTGAAAGAGAGGACTTCCTACAATCACTAGTGTAGGTCAACACGTTTCATGCCTAACCAGTCCCTACTGATCTAATGGTGTTTTGTCAGGCCCAAAAACAACAAAGGTCTCCTACTCCACACTGCAAATCAAAAGGTGTAATGCAGATGCCTAGTGAAGTTCTGTATATTCCTGTGGAACAGTGTACCTTCATGATTTACTTGAAAGTGAATCCCTCAGGTCAAACACATGTCAAGACCTGTGAGTAAGACATGGGTTGGCAATGTTGCGACATACGTCACAGAGAATGGGGCATTACACCACATGGGTGGGCAAATCTACTGCATTTCCAAGTGTGGTATGTGGACTACTGTCTTGATAATCTTTAGGACGTATCCACATGGTCACTAATCCCACCATGACCTGAGTTACTGTGTGGCACACAGAGCAGTAACGTGTTTAGAGAACAACATTTTGCCACCTTGCATACATGTGCAGGACCCTGTATTACTGATACCTGTCATTGTCATCACTGTGATTTCACTCCTACACCATGTCCAACATTTACAAGGCCCTTGCAGCACGTTGCCACCAGTGCATTGTTTTTTTTAGGAGGCAGTTCCTACATACCACATCAACCATACAGTCCATGTCCATGTATAGCATATGATGTCTGTACTAGCGTACATGCATTTGGTACATGACATTGCACAAAACACAACCTCACACACAATACTTCCACTACACAGCTTCGCTAAAAATTGCAATTAGTAATCACTATTGTAAAAAATGAAACATCTGGCCCTTAGTGTGTTATTAGCCAGATGAATCCTCCAAACTCACTGGCACTCAGGCGACTGGTCCTTCCCTTCCCTGACATTTCCCAATCCGCACCCATGGTGTCCTTAAACAAAAAATCACCACACTAACCCCAACAGATTAAAATATCCCAAAGACACCAAACAACACAATCACAAAAAGATACAATACACAAATAGAACAAAACAGAGGTCAGGGACACTATTGGGACAGAAAACAGTACAAAAGACACCTCTACCAGGACTCCTTAACACAGCTCTGACAGCACACAACCTCTCTCCAACACTGACAAACAGACTGTGACTGTAAGGGAAAGTGAAAGTAACTTTGCAGTTCCTGGTTTGCCACATGGCTGAGCCATTGCATCACTTCCTGGGCTGCTGCAGCACTTTTATGGCCAATGCATGTTTTAATTTTTTTTTAGACGCTCCACACCTATGTGTGGGCTTTTGAGGGCGCATGACAAACAGAAAAGAGGAATTTCTGACGCGTGTATGGCATGCATCAATTTTTAGCATACACTGTTGCTGGAAAATACATGTATTGGGGCAAAGGGTCATTTTTTTCGGCACATGACCTGCAAGAAATGTATATGTGTATGGTGTCTATTGGGAATAAGTTTCATAGGCCTATGGTTCACTGTTTTGCCTGTGAATGGTTGTGTTTCACACACTCTTCTATTTCCATGTGTCCAATGTATGTTTTGTAAGCATACATGGATGCAAGTACATTCACTACATGGACCAGACCACGCATAGCCCACATTTCCTATGCTTCATGGACACCACACCTTCAGAGGGTTGCCGCTTGTGCCAACAATTGACCTCATTTACAAGGAAATGGTGCATCATGATCGATGCACCAGTTTTCTTGCACCAACCACCGCCCCTTAACCACACCATGGTAGCACTGTATTTTCACCATACTCATCTCATCATCCAGCTGTTCCTGCTCCTCATTGGGCCATGGGAGATTATGTCCTGCACATCTATCTGGCAATATGTAGCACAGTGGTATTGTTTCAATTGCTATTGGTGGGGAGTAGGGTAAATGGTCCCTCAACCTATTATGACTCCAGGAGTAATACCGGTGTACTCTGTGAGCCCCCTCCACAATGTAGAAGACCTCTGAAGGCCATGATTTGGACTCTGTTTGGCTTCCCTGTGGCTGTGTTTGTGAGTAGTAGTCAGGCACAGCTACAGACAATGGTGGTCATTACAACCATGGCGGACGGTGTTAAAGCAGCGGTAAGACCGCCAACAGGCCGGTGGTAAAAAAATTGGAATTACAACCGTGGCAGAAACCGCCAACAAAGACAGCCACTTTAACACTCCGACCGCCAAGGCGGTACAAACAAACAGCTTGGCGGTCACCGCCAACAGACAGGCGGAGGACAAAGTACCGCCCACAGTACCACAACCTACCAATCCTCCACCTTTTCCGGGACGGATTCACCGTGGACAAAAACATGCCGGAAACAGGACTTCGAAGGGAAAACGCTCACCTCTACACACCCCATAAGGAATCCAGACGCCATGGAACCAGAGCTGCAGATCCTGCCAGCCCTTATCTTCTTGCTCCTCTACCAGGAGCACGAACGCCGGCGGCGAAGACAACGGTGAGTACTGCACCTACAACACAGGGGAGTGGGGAGGGAAAAAACAGGGACACACACACGCGTCACCCACGACAACACACACACTAATACAGCATGATACATTATAGTTTCACCCCCAACCCTCCCAAAAGAATGCAAAGACAAAAGAAAATGAGTGTAACCATTGTAATATATTAAAATCAAGTATGCAAAAATATATATATACACTATAAACAAAATATACACCAAGCTTAGTAGTCCAGGTAGTGCTCCAATGAAGTCTGTGGAACACTGGGCCCACACGGTATGGTTGAGGCCCACACAAGATCCCCGACCATGACGGAGAGAACACTGCAGGGGCATCAGATAGCAAGAAAACAGGCACCTCAGGGGGAGAGAAAGGGGGGGCACCTCATCCGGTTGAGTGCACAACGCCAAATCCACGAGAGGGCCACATGCCCACTGTTCCATCCTGGGGAGTGCAAAGCCACAGTCTCACAAGTCTCTACAGTGGGTGGGTTGCCCACTGTTCCATCCTGGGGAGTGCAAAGACACAGTCTCACAAGTCTCTACAGTGGGTGGGTTGCCCACTGTTCCATCCTGGGGAGTGCAAAGCCACAGTCTCTCAAGTCTCTACAGTGGGTGGGTTGCCCACTGTTCCATCCTGGGGAGTGCAAAGCCACAGTCTCACAAGTCTCTGCAGTGGGTGGGTTGCCCACTGTTCCATCGTGGGGAGTGCAAAGCCACAGTCTCTCAAGTGGATGACAGTCTCCACTGGTTCTGGAGGGGCCATGGTGCCCAGAGTGCTTCATCCTGCTAGGGACTGAGGTAGTGGGTGGATCTCTCCACTGGTTCTGGAGGGGGTATGGTGCCCAGAGTGCTTCATCCTGCTAAGGACTGAGGTAGAGGATGGATCTCTCCACTGGTTCTGTAGGGGGCATGGTGCCCAGAGTGCTTCATCCTGCTAAGGACTGAGGTAGTGGATGGATCTCTCCACTGGTTCTGGAGGGGGCATGGTGCCCAGAGTGCTTCATCCTGCTTGTGACGGACTCAGTAGCGTCAGTGCCCTTGGCGCTCATGGGCCAGCGGTGCTTGTGGCGGGGTTGCCCTGTTCAGCAGTGCTTGTGGCGGCGGTGTCCTTTGCAGTGACTCAGTTGCTGGCGGTCCTGTCTGGCCCAGCGGGGCTGGTGCTGGCGGTCCTCTCTGGCCCAGCGGGGCTGGTGCTGGCGGTCCTGTCCGGCCCAGCGGGGCTGGTGCTGGTGGTCCTTCATGGCCCAGCGGGGCTGGTGCTGGCGGTCCTGTCTGGCCCAGCGGGGCTGGTGCTGGCGGTCCTGTCTGGCCCAGCGGGGCTGGTGCTGGCGGTCCTTCATGGCCCAGCGGGGCTGGTGCTGGCGGTCCTCTCTGGCCCACCAGGGCTGGTGCTGGCGGTCCTCTCTGGCCCACCGGGGCTGGTGCTGGCGGTCCTCTCTGGCCCAGCGGGGCTGGTGCTGGCCTCTTGGGCAGCAGGGCGGGTGCTGGCGGTGGCCTCTTGGGCAGCAGGGCAGGTGTTGGCGGTGGGCTCTTGGGCAGCAGGCAGGTGCTGGCGGTGGGATTCTGGGCAGCGGGGATGATGGCAGTCTTCTCCGCCGTGCTGCTCTTCCCAGACCTGCTGACTTTCTTGTGGCCCTTCCCCCACCTTGGAAGGTTTCGCAGCTGACTCAACACTCCCACTTCTACCTCTGGGAGCGGCTTTGGTGGCTGGAGTCTTCCCCCTCTCCCGCTGGGCACTGGCCAACTTTAGATGCTTCACAGGTGGGGGACTGTCCATGCTGTGGCTCCGTGCCACACTGGCTGCCCTGTTGGCCGGTGCACTCCAGATTCCGGTGACTACAGGCACCACTGGTCCCGGAGATGTTGTGGCTGAGGTGCTAGGTTGGGACCTGGAGAGTTGGGCCCTAGGAGGCGGATGGGGTGGGGGAGGTGTGGGAAAGAGGTCAAGGTTGGACAGGAAAAGATTTTTGGAAACACTGGGACGGGTAGCTGGAGGGGGTTTGGGAGTGGAGAAAGAGGTTATGGTTGTAGGAGGTGTTCGTTTGGTGACTTTGGGTGAAGGTGCATGCGCTGGAGGCTGTCGTGAGGTGGATGCCTGTTGGGTGGGTGTGTGCCTGCGTTTGTGTATCTTGGTAGGTGGCGTCACAGACACACTGGGAGAGGACACGGGAAGTGTGAATGGCAGTGGGGGTGGTGACTGCACGTGAGCGGGGTGTGGTGGCGTGTGTGCTGGTGATGGCAGTAGTGGCTGTAGATGTAGCGCATGCAGGTGTGAGTGTAGACGAGACTGGGAGGGAGGAGGGAGACGAGGAGAAGGGGGACACAGTGGAGGCAGTGGATGTTGGTGTGTCTGCATGTGTGTGATGCTTGCGTGAGTGCCTGTGGGATGTGTGGTGCTTATGTTTGCCTGAGCTTCCCTTGTGTGTTGACGTGTGTGCATGCTGGTCTGAAGGTGTGCTTGGGATAAGCTGAGGTAGAGGGGATTGGGTCTGGGTGGAGGAAGTTGGAGGGGGGAGGCTAGACACAGGGACAATGGCTGCCATCAGTGCTGAGGCCAGAGTCTGAAAATCTCGCTGAAGGGCCGCCTGACCAGAATGAATGCCCTCCAGGAATGCATTTGTTTGTTGCAACTGCCTTTCTACGCCCTGGATGGCATTCAAAATGGTAGACTGCCCAACAGTGAGGGACCTGAGGAGGTCAGTGGCCTCCTCACTGAGGGGAGCAGGGGTGACAGGGGCAGAGGCTGAGGTGCCTGGGGCGAAGGTGATGCCCACCCCTCCTGGGTGAGCGGGCACAGGGCAAAGGCTGAGGGGCTGCTGGGAGGGTGGTGCTGGTAGGGGGTGGCGGCTGTACCTGTAGATGCGGGGGGCACAGATGTTGCCGCCACCACAAGGGAGCTCCCATCATAGGATGAGTCCGTGTCACTGGTGTCAGTTCCTGTCCCCGCCGTGGAGCTCCCCTCGCCCTCCGTCCCACTGGTGTACTCCGACTCCGTAGTCTCACCCTCCAAGGCCATGTGGGATGCAGCTCCCTCCTGCTCCGTTGCCACTGCTCCTCCGCCTGATGAAGCTAATGCACACAAGAACAGGGAGATGACAAAAAGGGGGGGGGACGACAGAAGAAAGACATGTTGAGTGCATGCATTACCGCTATCGCTGGCGTACACGACAGACACAGAAGCCCCCTGCACTACGCCGCGCACTTGGCCTCCACTGTTCAATCCCTGGGACATGGCCTACAAGGCTATGGACGACATCTGCGCACATCGATTTCACAGGAGCCTGACTAGGTGTACTTGGCACTGTACACAGGTGGGGTGGGGTGCCACAGGCTCTGCCAGCACAAGGGGACCTTGCCTCCTATACTCGCCCTGGCCTAGGGAAACCCACAGCCCACCTCCCCCACCCAGACACCTTCACTGCGCGCAAAATCAGCAGAATGAGAGTGTACTCACCCCCTTGTGGCTGCTGTGATGCCCCCAAGCGCCCATCCAACTCCGGGTATGCCACCGCCAGGATCCTGAACATCAGGGGGGTAATGGTGCGACGGGCACCCCTCCCACGTTGGGAGGCCATCCCCAGCTGGGCCTCCACCGTCTTCTTGCTCCAGCGGCGAATGTCCTCCCATCTTTTACGGCAGTGGGTGCTCTGTCTGTGGTAGACCCGCAGGGTCCGGACGTCCTTGGCGATGGCACGCCAAATATCTTTTTTCTGGTGGGCGCTGACCTACATGAATTGTACAGGGGGAAAAGAAAAGTTATTACCAAATGCACCGTCACAGTCATTGGCCCCCCTCCCTACCCTTGCCATGATGCACATGCACTCACCGTTGTTTCATGCACGCCTCAATCTCCCCCCTCCCCATCTTTCATCCACCCCACTCCACATAGGCATAGCCCATACAGCATGCTCCCAGTGTATTTACCTGTTTGTCTGGAGGACCGTAGAGTAGCGTGTACTGGGGGAGGACCCCATCCACGAGTTTCACCAACTCCTCTGATGTGAAGGCAGGCAGAGCCATTGTCTCTTCCAGACTGAGGTGACAGCAGCACTTGCAGTGTAGGTCCTCTCCTGTCGAAGATCAGGTATCAAGTGATTGAACAGATAGAAAATGGCGGTAACGTCCGCGGCGGTGCGTACCGTCACCGCACATCATCATTGACTCCTGGGACCCATAGGGTCCAATGTTAACCAATGCAGCATTGCGCTGCGGTCTTCGACCGCCTACCGCGACGGTGTACAACACCAGCACAGTTACCTCACATCCCATTGTCCCACTTTACAGGTCAGGCAGCCGCCATTTCAGGGGCCCACATGGCTTAATTTTTAACTGCGTCACACATACCTAGGCCTAGCCTCAACACACATACAGGCCAAATATCGGATTATGATTTGTGTTCTGTGTAAGCTGTGTTTACGTACCTCTGAGTTGTTTGACTCTGTGCTCGCTGTTGTCCTTCATAGGCACCGTCCGTTGGGACATGTGAGGAGATGGCGGCATCCTCCGGTGTACAGACCGCTGGTGGACCTGTCGACAGTGGAGGAAAGACATGTGATCATCACCTACAGGCTTGACCGTGCCACACTCCAGGAAGTGTGCCCAGTTGGAGCCAGACCTGATGTCAGCTATCCGCCATCCCACAGGAATCCCCCCTCAAGTGCAGGTGCTGTCAGTACTCCATTTCCTTGCAAGTGGGTCATTTCAAACAACAGTGGCCATAGCATCAGGGATGTCCCAGCCTATGTTTTCCAACGTGTTGTCCAGAGTGTTGTCTTCCCTGCTGTAACACATGCGGAGCTACATTGTTTTCCCTCAGGTGGAGGATTTGCCTACAGTGACAGGAGACGTCTATGCCCTGGAACATATCCCCAACATCATAGGTGCCATTGAAGGGACACATGTGGCTTTGGTCCCTCCCCCCCCGCAGGAGTGTACAGGTGTTATCATTCCATGAATGTGCAGATGGTGTGTTTTGCAGACCAGTACATCTCCCATGTGAATGCCAAGTTCCCTGGCTCAGTGCATAACGTTTACATCCTGCGGAATAGCAGCATCCCTTATGTGATGGTTCAACTCCAGAGGCACCGTGTGTGGCTATTAGGTGAGCACCTGGAAGGAAGTCAGTGGGAATGGTTGTCTGGGTCTGGGGGTATCACTCCAGGTTAGTGTGTGTCTAAAAGTTGTCCCTCGCCATTTGCAGGTGAATCTGGTTACCCCAACCTGTCATGGCTACTGAACCCAGTGAGGAATCCCAGGACAA
Source organism: Pleurodeles waltl (assembly GCF_031143425.1). Taxonomy (NCBI): domain Eukaryota; kingdom Metazoa; phylum Chordata; class Amphibia; order Caudata; family Salamandridae; genus Pleurodeles; species Pleurodeles waltl. The sequence goes on along the minus strand of NC_090445.1, from coordinate 199,329,178 downwards.
GGGCAGAGGAACGTTACAATGAGGCCCATGGGCGAACACGGCGGATAATAGAGGGGACCTTCGGCCTCCTGAAGGCCAGGTTCAGGTGCCTCCATATGACAGGTGGATCCCTATTCTATTCACCAAAGAAGGTGTGCCAGATCATCGTAGCCTGCTGTATGCTTCACTACTTAGCTTTGCGACGACAGGTGCCTTTTCTGCAGGAGGATGGTCCAGATGGCAGTGTTGTTGCAGCTGTGGAACCTGTGGACAGTGAAGACGAGGAAGCAGAAGAAGAGGACATAGACCTCAGGAACTCAGTGATCCTGCAATATTTCCAGTGAGACACGGGTAAGAATACAAACCTGCCTACTACATGTACTTTAACACTACTACCTCTCTACTGTCTGTCGTTTTCACCCAGTGCATGGTCACTGAGTTGTCACTTTCCCTTACGATTTCACAGATGTGGGTCCCACTGTGTGACATCTGCTTTGATTCCTCATGGACTAGAACTGTGTGACATAGGTATGTTGACATTACAATTGAAAGAGTATTTTTCCACAGTAATTGCTAATACACTATTCTGAAATCACAGACTGACTGCAGATTGTTTTGTGCTTCAAGGGTGTTTATTTAAGTGCTCAATATTGGAGGGGGTTGTAAAATGGTGAGGGGTGATGGTGGAGGAATATCCATGGCAGAGTGCAGTCTATTAGTCTTACAGGTGCATTGCCCAAATGGGCATAGGAAGTGGAGCTGGGACAGTTTAAGGATGGACAGGGTGACGAAGTGGGACAGAAGGATGACATTCAGGGTGGTCTCATTTCTTGGCGGGGGTCTTGGCATCGTTCTCTGTCTTTGTCCTGGATCTCAGGGACCGTTTGCATGGTGGTTCTCCCTCTGCAGGGGGTGGGGTGCTGGTGCGGTGGTAATGTGGCGGTGCCTCCTGTCCACTAGCGCCGGCGGAGGTGGTGGGCAGTTCATCGTCCATGCTAGTGTCAGGGGCCCCTTGTTGTGCCACAGTGTCCCTCCTGGTGTTGAGTACTTCCTTCAGCACCCCTACGATGGTGCCCAGGGTGGAATTGATTGCTCTGAGTTCCTCCCTGAAGCCCAAATACTGTTCCTCCTGCAGGCGCTGGATCTCCTGAAACTTGGCCAGTACTGTTGCCATCGTCTCCTGGGAGTGGTGGTAGGCTCCCAAGATGGAGGAGAGGGCCTCGTGGAGAGTGGGTTCCCTGGACCTGTCCTCCCCCTGTCGCACAGCAGACCTCCCAGTTCCCCTGTGTTCCTGGGCCTCCGTCCCCTGGACCGTGTGCCCACTACCACTGCCCCCAGGTCCCTGTTGTTGTTGGGGTGGTGGGTTAGCCTGGGTTCCCTGTAGTGGTGGACACACTGCTGCTTGACGTGTCCTGGGGACAGAGGTATGGGCCCACTGGGTGGGTGCTGTGCTGGTGTTTCCAGAGGGGGGAAGCTCTGTGGTGGCCTGTGACTGTGTCAGGGGAACCGGCTGTCCAGAGGTCCCCGATGGGCCGGTCATCTAGATCCAGTTGGACAGAGCTGCTTCCATCACTGTGGGCCTCTTCTGTTGGTGGTGTGGACATGTGTGGACCCTCCTGTCCGTTGACGTTGGCTAGGGGTCCTGCAGGGGTATAAAAGGATGTTTATTACATTTGTGTGTGCCATGGTGTGGAATGGGTGGGTGTCCGTGTACACCAGTGCTTGCATTCCTGTGTAGGACCTTCTGTGATGATGGTTTAGGGGGGTGTATGGGTATGTGCAGTGGGCATGCTTTGGTGATGGGTGTCCATGCTTTGTTGTTGCATGCAGGGCTTGGTGTTGGGATGTGTGGGTTGTGATAGTGGAACATTTGTGAGGAGTAGGAGTGATGGGGGTGAGGGTGGAGGTATGTGATGGCATGCAGGTAGAGTGGGGGATGTAATAGTTAAGATTTGACTTACCAGAGTCCATTCCTCCATCTACTCCTGCGAGGCCCTCAGGATGCAGAATCGCCAAGACCTACTCCTCCTATGTTGTTAGTTGTGGGGGAGGAGGTGGGGGTCTGCCGCCAGTCTGCTGAACCGCAAGGTAGTGTTTTGAGACCACGGAACGCACCTTCCCCCGTAGGTCATTCCACCTCTTCCTGATGTCATCCCGATTTCTTGGGTGCTGTCCCACTGCGTTGACCCTGTCCACGATTCGGCGCCATAGCTCCATCTTCTAGCTATGGAGGTGTGCTGCACCTGTGATCCGAAGAGCTGTGGCTTTACCCGGACGATTTCCTCCACCATGACCCGGAGCTCCTCCTCAGAGAACCTGGGGTGTCTTTGCCGTGCCATGGGGTGGTGTGGGTGATGTGTGGGGTGGTGTGTGTAGTGATAGGTGGGGTGATATTTAGTGGTGTGTTGTGTGAGTTGCGTGGAAGTTCTGTGGGTGATGGTATTGTGTGCCTGTGGATGCTTGGTAGTTGTTTGTGGTATCTCTCTCTGGCCTTCGTTCGGGATTTTTGGTTGTAGGGGTTTGTGGGTGTGTGTTTTATATTGTATTGGGTGTGTGGGAGTGGTGTGTGTATGTGTATCAGGTGTGTGTGTTTCGAATTGTCCAATGTGGTTGTGTTTTGTACAAGTGTGTATTTTGAGCGCGGCGGTGTGTACCGCCAATGGAATACCGCGGTTGAAAGACCACTGCGTGGATTCGTGTGTCGTGATAGTGTGGGCGTATTTCTGTTGGCGTGACGGTGGAGGTTTTGTTTTCGCCAGTTTATCACTAACCTTTGGTGTGGCGGACTTGTGTGGGTGTCTCAATTTTGACAGATTCCGTGCTGTGGGTCATAATAGCTGTGGCGGAGTTCCACGGCCGAGGCGGTGTGTTGGCGGTCTTCTGCACGGCGGTAAGCGGCTTTTACCGCCAATGTTGTAATGAGAGCCAATGTCCTTTGGCATCTGCACAGTGAGTAGTGGTGGCTTGGGGGGATGCTCTCTACAGCTAATGGCCCGACATCTGTGTACAACTCATGCTATGTCTTGATGTACTCTGGCCCACAGCCAACAGCATGAGACATGCAATGACATTGGCATACAAGCAAGATGACCACTGATTTCTTAGATACTGTGCTACATATACAGATGGACTTTCCTCTGTTATACACTTGTTATTTGTCATACACATAAGTGCAAAAGATGTGGATGTTGTTAGTGGTCGGCAGAATTATGAATCTTTCACCCATTGACATTTTGGTACAACAGTTCAATTGCAGATATGTGTGTTTTCAATCAAACATGTTTGTTTGGGAGGCAATGCAAACATTACACACCACACTTTTCTGAACTCAGTGCATTGCTTCTGGTACAAAGTGGATGACAATAGTGTTCACACTAGATTGATGTCTCTTTGGGCGTACTCATGGTTTCTATACATTTTATTTTGAAAAATAGGACTGTGACATGCATTCCAAGTCATGTTGTAGGGGATGATATATTTACATGTTATGGCAGTCATGCCTTACTCTACATGTATTTATGTGAAAAAATGCTGGACAATGTGAGGATGTTGCTGTCCCCCGGCAAGTTTTGTGTATGTCTTGGTGATTTGCGTGGTCATCCTCCTCTTCATGGGAAGCCTCCTGTCCCTCATCCCAGAGGACGTTTGTTTTCACACAGATGTTGTGCAGTGAAGCACGCCAGGATAATTTTCCTCGCTAATGATGATGAATAAAGCAGTTGCCCACCTGATACATCCAGACAATGGAAGCAGGATTTTAACAAGTCAAATTTCCTCTTAACAATGGGATGGGTCCTGATATGTGCCTGTTTATAAGCCCTCTGCTGTAACCTTGGTCAGCAGAAATGTTGAATGTAAAAACAAATGTAATTGCTTTAGTCAAAGGCATTTGCAAACATCGTGCCCATGTGTATCATGTGTATTGATATTGTCATGCACTTGAGCCAACTATGGCCACATGATATGTTAGTCATGCCCGTGTGGTGCAGTTTCCAAGGGCCTGTTCATTCATTGTATGTGGGGTCAAATGCAGTACCTGGGCAGATCGATCATAACAATAAACATTCTGACTGTCATATTTGTGCATCAGTGTTGTATGGTGTCTGATTTCCATTGCTCTAGTCTACTCATTGTTTATGTTGCCACTACATGTGTGGTGCAACAGATTGTGGCTGGGAATCTTTTTTGTTGGTCCAACCTAGGTTGCTGGTGACATGCCAGACATGGCTGACACAGAAACATGTATGGGTCCCTGCTCCTCCTCAGATGTTGGAATTGTCCTACATTACATTTGCCCATGGCTTTGATTAGCCTGCATTGTCCACAGCAGTGGACATGATGCCATCCATACAGTATTCCCTCACACATCACAAATGGGTGACCTAATGTGACAACTGCCATTTCTAAACCAATGTTTGCATGTCACAGTGTAGTGACATTTTGTACGTGTGAGGAATTTGTGTCTACAGCACATGTATCCTGCAGATTTGTGGGTGTTAATCTGCAGTCCAGCTACACAACTTCCTGCACTGTACTACGTCTCTATGAAGGGGAACTGGTACACATTACTTGCGGACTCATGCCAATTTGGGGTCCATACAAGTGGAATTACACACAAGTTGCCTAGAGAGTACACATTCACACTTGCATCCGGGGTTGTAGGTGTACCTCTTAGCTTTCAGGATGTATATTGTGTATGCGGGAGCACCTTCCAGCCAAAGCTGCTGCTTCTTGTAGTAGCATGGCGAGTGATGTGTGTATGTATTGTTAGACTTCACACGTGAAATGTGAGTTATTTGACATAGCATTGGACATTCTTACAGTTAAATGTGACCGGTCTGGCCAGTGGTTTGTCATCTGACACCTAGGGCCACATTGGCGTGGCCCATGGCACAGGGCAGCACAGCACATGCCTTGCTGTGCTGCCATGCACCACTGTGGAGAGCCAGGAAAGTGCCTTATCATCAAGATATGGCACCTTTCTGTCCTCTCCCCCTGCACTGACGCCCAACTTGCTTCCTAGTGCCAAGGCAGACAGCCTTGCAACATGGTGCAAGGGTGCATGCATTGTGAGGATGATAGTTTTTGTGCAGGAAGGAACACCTTCCGCTCCCAAAAAAAATCATGAGAGGTGTTTCCCTCTTTCTTTGTGTGCTGCAGAATGCAGGACACGTAGGAAGTGGAACATACAGGGAGTTATGGGGTAATGCTCCCTGTTGCGACACTCTTACGCCACGCCTGAGATGGCGTAACATTGTGATATATTACCTGCCTTGTAAATCTGTGAATACGTCAGGTACCTTTTTCGGCCGTTGGTGTTGCGTGGGTATATTCCAAGCAACACCAGTGGAACGGCCCTTTCACACAGTGTTTTGCACGCAAGGGGTCCAGATTTAAAAGGCTGTGATAAGCCACGCAAGGAGACTTTGCATGGCTTTGTAAATATGGAGTGGCACACTGTGCCAGCGGAGCATCCAACAAATATTGCTCTGGTGGCACTGAGTGGCACAAGGACAGGGTAACTGAGGCCTCTAGTCCCTGATGTTTGAGGCATGACACGGCTGATGTCCCAGGTGAATTGCATCTAACCACCCCCCCTTCCCCGGGGTAGATAGTACAACTCCCTTGCACACAGATGTAGAGCTGATTTCCTGTCTGCCATGCATGGCTGTGTGCCTTTCCATCATGCAACGTATGTAAAAGTGGCTTGAGATGTCTTCACCTGTATGTGAGGGTGATTTGCATTGGATCTGTGTACAGAGGCATAGTGCATGTATGTGTGACAGGCCTCATAGTGCAGTTCCTCTGTGTGGGCAGAGAGTGATCTGTGTATTGTGTTCCCCATATGTCTTTGTTCCTGTGTCTTTTAGATACTTGCTGTTTGCTTACATACAAGCAGGCCATTTCCATATTGTCCATCCTGAGTCATGGACACTGCCTGGGTATTTGGCCAGCACATTGATGATTAAGCCGCGATGATCCACGATGACCTGAACATTCATAGAGTGTGTGTGCTTCCGGTTCTGTTGCGGCAGGTGGGACAAATTGCACATGAGTGTAGTCCATGGGTCTGAGGACATCTGGAAACCCAGTAAGTGCATAAAATGCCTGTGTAATTTCCTGCTGCAATTGCTGCGTGTTGGAGAAGAGGATGTTTTGGGATGTAAGCCAGATAATTGCATTCAGAACAGAGGGCAGGAATTGAGACAGGGAGGGCTGTGATACTCCACCCACTTGTGCTGCTGTGGTCTGGAAGGATCCGGATGCAAGGAGGTGAAGTACAGCTAGGAGCTTGGTCAGCGGTGAGATGTTGATGAACCGCTCAACCGTTAGCTACAGATGTGGACAATGGGGCAGAGCAGTTGGATGATGGACTCCCTGCAGTAGAAGGCAATGACCTCCTCTCTGAGGGCAATCAGGGATGCCCACTGGCAGTAGACATACTTCCTTCTCCTATGCTGCCTCTGTGGTCTGAGTGGTGGTGACTGTGGTGGTACTGGATGTTGTGGTGGTGGCATTGGGGGTTACGGTGGTCTCCTTGGTGCCCCAAGGTGTAAGAGGAGTAGGTCCATCTTGTCCTCCAAGTTGCCAGGGTTTTTGTGAGCGTTCTCCTTATGTACCGGTGCCTGGGAGACATATTGATGCATGGTCTGACCAGGCGTAAACATTTTGACATTAGTCAGATTTAGCAAGACTTTTCCTAAGGTAGGTGTCATTTTTCAGCATGCTTGTTAATACGGTGCAAGTGGGCTAGGATAATTTTTTAAGGAGGGACCGCCTACCTTGCATGTCATTCTCAGTATCAGCCAGTTCAGACACTGATGAAAAATGACGCAAGCCCAGGAAAAGTGATGCTAGAGGCCTCTAGTGCCACATTGTAAATCTGGCATCGATTTTGCGCCTCCACATCGTAAACAAAAATGAGGCTACGGCAGCGCAAAATCCTTGTAAATGAGGCCAACGGTGTCTTAAGGCTCACAAGACAAAATCCATCTGGTGCACAATGTACTAAATCTATGAAAAGTAGAGAACGTTTACTATGAATGATAAGTAATGTTGTGCATCATTCAAACATAATGTTCATACCAAGGGTAAAACTAGACCATTTAAACAAATAATGAAGGTCACTATTGACCTTCTTTGAAATCACATGAAGGATTTTCTTTTAAATAGAAATCCTCATTGGGGTATATTCCCATCAATGAAATATCATTCTACTGATGAATGTCACACAAATACCACATAGAAGTTAAAGAAACCCTTCCACATAATAATCATGATTAATAAGAGATATATATTTAAATACACTCCCGGATCAGAAGGTGAACTGAGACTCTGGGGCTGCTAATATCAATACTAAGGCCCTCCTTATGACATTGGCGGTAAATGCCGCTTACCGCCATGCTGATGGCCGCCAAATTACCGCTGCGGTGGCGAATATCCGTTCGCCATATTATGACATAAACATACACCAATCCAACAGAATACAGCCACATACTCAAATCCGCCAGCCCAAAGGTCAGTGATAAAGTGGCGGTCCCACCACCCATAACGTTACGCCAACAGAACAACGCCCACCACATTATAACCCACGAATCACCACGGTGGACATTCAACGGCGGTAAACCATTGGCGGTACATACGGCTGCGCTCAGAATGGACACCAACATACAAAACAACACCACATTGACCAATACTAAAAACACACATCTGACACTCGTACACACACCACACCAACAGCACTATAAAACACACACCCACATTACCCACAACCCTTTACGAATACAAATCATTGCCACGAGACTGACACCAAGACCACTACGACATCTAGACACACACACCACTTACACCCATACATCCCTCATGCACCCCACATCACACACCCCACCACATCACTCAATGCACTCTCGTCAACACACACCACACAACACCCAGGTCCCAACTAAGGCACCCCCGTTTCACTGATGAGAAGTTACGGGTAATGGTGGAGAAAATTGTCAGGGTATAGCCACAGCTGTTTGGAGCACAGGTACAGTAAATATCCATTGCAAGGAAGATGGAGCTATGGCGGAGAATCATGGACAGGGTGAACGCCGTGGGACAGCACCCAAGAACAAGGGACGACATCAGGAATAGGTTGAACAACCTATGGGGGATGTTCCATATCAGCAAGACACCAGCTCGCCATACAGAAGACTGGCAGTGGAACCCCACCTCCTCCCCCACAGTTCACAGCATAGGAGTAGCAAGTCTTGGCAATACTACATCCTGAGGGACTCACTGGAGTAGCCGGAGGACTGGACACTGGTAAGTCAACATTTACCACCTATCACCCCCATACCTGCATGCCATCACATCCCCTCACTCCCATCACTCCACTCCATCCCACATACTGCACCTACACATGTGACTAACACCAATACCAGTATGCAATACCAGTGCATGGACACCCATCATAGCCCTGCGTGGACATCCTTCACCAAAGCATGCACAGCGCATAGGGATACTAACAATCACACAGTACACCACCATACAAAATCAAAGGTGGCAGGGCAACACCACCAATAGAGGGGAAGCCAGGGATGTACAATATGTCATACACATGAAGCATAATACATCACTTACATCCCCACAGGTACCCCAGCCAATCTCAGTGGAGAGGAGGTGCCACAACTATCCAGTCCCCAAACAGAAGATGCTCCCAGTGATGACAGTAACTCTGGACTTCTAGATCTGGATGAACTACCTGGCCCATCAGGGACCACTGGACAGCCGGTCACCCAAGCCCACTCACAGACCGCCACAGAGCCTCCCCCTTCAGTATCCAACACCACAGCACCCACCCAGCATACCCACACCTATGTCCCCAGGACACATCAATCAACAGTGTGCCCACCTGTACAGGGACCCCAGTCCACACCTCACCCCCCAAGACAATCGGAGACCTGGGGTCAGTGGCAGTAGGCACACCGTTCAGGGGACAGAGGCACAGGCCAACAGGGACACTGGGAGGACTGCTGTGTGCCAGGTGGAGGATAGGACCAGGGAACCGACTCTCCAGGAAGCACTCTCTGAGATCCTGGGAGCCTACCAACATTCCCAGGACACGATGGGCCAGATCCATGACAACGTGCAGAAGAACAGGCACCTGCAGGAGGGAAAGTATCAGGGGATTAGGGAGGACTTGCAGACCATTAACACCACCCTGATCTCCATAGCAGGGGTGCTGACAGACATGGTCAACATCATGAGGCAGGCAACAGCACACCCGCATACTGCCGGTGGCCTGCCCTGAGCTGGATGGGCGCTTGAAGGAATCACAGCAGCCACAAGGTGGTGAGTACAGTGGGTATCTTTACATATTTTGGCTGGTGGGGTGGTATCCGAGTGGTGGATGTGTTTTAGTGGGTGCCCCTAAGGCCAGGCCAGACATTGCAGTGTGGGTCATCTAAAGGTTAATGGGTGTATGGCACATGCAGGTAACCTACCTTGTTAGCAGTCCATTTCAGCCAAGGCATTGTGGGTCCCAGGAGTGATGCAGTTGGTGGTGTGTGCTCCTCATCCTGCCTTAGTGACTAGCCATATCACTGGTATTGTAGTGCATAGTGCTTAAGCCTGTTCCCTGTGTGTGACGGTGATGTGTATGCCAATAGTGGTGTTGGTGCAGTCATTGACCCAGTGTATCCTTTTTGTCTGTCCCCCCTCTCTTGTTTTGTCATCCTGTCCTTGTGTGCTTTAGCATCATCTGGCGGATGAGCAGGGGCACCGGTGACAGAGGGAGCTGCATCCCACAGGACCCAGGAGGCAGAGTCCACCGACGCCGAGAAACCAGTGGGACGGAGGGCGAGGGGAGCACCATGGCGGAGACTGGAGGAGACAACACAGACTCCAATACCTCCTCCGATGGGAGCTTCCTGGTAGTGGCGGACACCTCTGTGACCACCCCAGCTGCAGGTACAGCTACCACCCCCATACCACCACTGCCCTCCTAGCTGCCCCTCAACGAGTTTCCCGTGCCTGCTCACCCAGGAGGGTGGGCATCTCCTTCACCCCAGGCATCTCAAGCCCAGCCCCAGTCAGCCCTGCTGCCCTCAGAGAGGAGACTGTTGACCTCCTGAGATCCATCTCTGTAGAGCAGTCAACCAATGTGAATGCCATCCAGGGGCTGGCATCCCAGATGCAGCAATGCAATGCATTCCTGGAGGGCATTCACGGTTGATTGGCGGCCCAACAGAGATCGATTCAGGCTCTGGCCTCCTCTCTGATGGCAGCCATTGTCCCTGTTTCTACCACCCCCTCCAGCTACCACTTCCCAGTCTCATTCTCCTTAACCCCAACCCATTCCAGTCACACATACAGTCGAGCATGCACACAAGACAACACCCAAGAGTGGCACAGGCAAACACAAGCACCACACTTCATCCCACAAGCACTCACGCAAACAATATACAGATGTAGACATGACAACATCCACTGCCTCCACTGTCTCCCTCTCCTCCTTCTCCTCCACCTCCCTCCCAGTCACATCCACACTCACACCTGCATGCACTAAACCAACATCCACCACCAGCATCACCACACCAAGCAGTACACACACCTCACTAGCAGACACCTCCACAACAGCCATGCACGCATCCCCTCTGTCCTCTCCCACCCTATCTGTCCCCCCTACCTAAAGGACGCAAACGCAAGCACTCTCACACCCAACAGCCACCCACCTCACATCAGAAAACAGCCCATGCACCTGCACCCAAATCCAGTAGATATACACCTCCTACAGCCACTCCTCCTACCTTCACTTCCATCACTCCTCCCCCCCACCGTCCCTAAAAAGCTTTTACTTGCCCAACTTGACCTCTTCCCTCCCCACTTCCTGCCCATATGAGCAGGCTACCAAAGACCGAGCCCAGCACCTCAGCCAAACAGTCCATAGGGGCAGTGGTGGCACCACCTACTTGTGGTGGTAAGGGTACCATACTTCCATCGAAGGAGAATGAGCCTGCAGCTCCATCGAAGAAGGGGAAGGAGCCTACACCTCCATCAAAGAAGGGGAAGGAGCCTGCAGCTCCATGCAAGAAGGGGAAGGAGCCTGCACCTCCAGACAAGAAGGGGAAGGAGCCTGCACCTCCATGCAAGAAGGGGAAGGAGCCTGCACCTCCATCCATGTAGGGAAGAAGCCATCCACCCCTGCCAGGAAGGGTAAGGAATCCACAACCCCATGTAATGGAGGGGATGAAGCCCTCTACTCCAGCTGAGGCTGTCAGGGTGACACCTCCACCACCAGCTGTCACAGGGCCCCTACTGCTAGCTGATGAAGTGCAGCCATCAGCAACTGCAGGAGCTGCCAAGGAGGAACCTCCATCCACCACGACACTGCAGCCATCGGCAACTGCAAAGGCTGCCCAGGAGGCACCTCCATTCACCACCATACTGCAGCCATTAGCAACTGCAGAGGCTACCCAGGAGGCACCTCCATCCACCAACACATTGCAGCCGTCACTGCCAGAAATGCCATGTAGGCCACCCTCCAGGCGCTGCTCTACGAAGGGCCCCATCCTGAACCAGTGGGCAAGTCACCCACCTGACAGACTGTGGCCTTGCACTGCCCAGTACATAGCAATGGGCAAGTTGCCCCACCCAGAACCAGTGAGCAAGTCACCCACCTGAGAGACTGTGGCCTTGCAATCCCCAGGACAGAGCAGTGTGCAAGTTGCCCCATCCAGAACCAGTGGGCAAGTCACCCACCTGAGAGACTGTGGCCTTGAACTCCCCAGGACAGAGCAATGGGCATGGAGCCTCATCCAGAGCTAGTGGGTGTGTGTCAGGTGTGTGTCGTACATGTGTGTCACTCTCCTTTTCCTCCCTCCCTCCCTTATGTGCTAGGCGGCTGTACTCACTGTCGTCGTATTTGTTGGTGTTCCAGGTGGAGCATAACGTAGAAGATCATCGGGAAAACTTGCAGTTCGGGTTCCATGGCGGCGTTGGTCTTCCCTGTGTCTCCAATAGTGAGTCCTTTCTCTTCTGTGAAGGGTTTTTAACAGGCCTTTGATGGTGTTCGTACCGCCCCGGAAAAGGTGGTGTGTGCTGTGCCATTATATGGTGGGCGGTACTTTGTCTTCCGTCTGGCTGTTGGCGGCTACTGCCATGGTGAGTGTTGTGTCCACCCTGGCGGTTGGTGTGGTACGTTGGCTGTCTATGGGAGTTATCACCGCTATGGTCATAATTTGGCGGTACTTACCGCCAGCCTGTTGGCGGTATTACCGCCCTTTATCACTCACCGCCAGGTTCATAGTGAGGGCCTAAGTCTCAAAAGTTAGAAAAAATAACACCGTACAGAGGGAGAACTCTAAACCCTCAAACAAGGGACTAAAAGTTCCCAAGCTGAGCTGTTCCAGCCCAGCATATACACACCTATACATATGCTCACCAAGCATACACAAATATACTCCATCTAGAGTAAGGTACATACATGAAAGTATCAACTCTTGAGCCCAAGCTCTTCTTCAGAATAAAGAAAGCTGTAAGACCTGTATACCATGTATCATTTAAAAAAAAAAAAAAGATAAACAGCTGAAGAGCTGTCATTGCAAGCCTGGAGTGTAAGTCTACCACTTATGCACCACCTATTGTAGAACAGGGAACAAAGCAGCAGCACCCGCACAATGCTATCAAAACACCATTATGAAAGTTGCCTGGAAGCGGCAGACATGAAAACCGCCTTAGGGTCCTAAGGTAATATACCCCCAAGGAGGGTAAAAAACCGATAACCTGTCACTGACAGTATAAGAACAAATGATTCCTGCAGAATGCAGGAATACCCCACAGAGTGCTATCATTAGATGGAACAGGCACAGGAAAGAAAAACCTCAGAGGCACTGCCCAAGCTTGTCTCATCTGTAAGAAAAGGCAAATACAAATGTCACCCATATAAACCAGTATGGAAGGAACTGGCGAGGAAGAGTGTATCGAGGAACATAACTACTTTGCTGTTCCACTCATACTGTCACAAACACATCTCAAAGCAGAGTCAGCATGTGTGCCAAATAAATGGGCACCATCAAAAGGCATGTCAATCAAAGTGTCTTGAACAGCCTCTGAAAAGACCGAGCCCAGCACCTCAGCCAAACAGGCCATAGCGGAAGTATGTAACCAGGCACGGTGACATAGTGCCACTGAAGAAGCCATGGCCTGACCCACAGAGTCAGTCGTATCCATACAGCAACAAATGAGTAATTTAGCTCCCTGCTGGCCTTCTTGGATCAAAGGGCAAGATCATTCCAGATATCATCCGGCAGTGATGGCAAGAAGCATTCCAATGAGTCCCACAATGAATGGGAAAAACAGCCAAGAACGCAAGACGTATCAGGAGAGTACAGAGCAGAACAAGTGAAGGAGAAAATATGCCTGCCTCAAGTGTCACATTTTCTGGAATCTCTATCAGATGGAACACGAGGGAGAGAGCCGATATCACGTGATGCGTAAACAGCCTGCACCATCAAAACTGCGAGGAGTAGGATGTCTTAGAAGGCAGGCCTGATCATCAGGGGCTGGTCGGTGCCTATAAGGTATAGCATGCTTAACAGGGGCCCCTTATATCAGGCTTAGTCCAAGCCCCTAACGAAATGTCATGTAGGTCATCACTGTAAGGCAGTACTGGCTCAACCCCTGTTTGGCTGTGATGGAGACACCAATCAGAGGATCAGTAGCAAGTTCCACAGAGGGAAGAGTCAGATCCAAAACTTCAGCAACTCTTCTTAGCATATCAGCTAGAGAGGAACTCACCTCCTTAGCAAGGTCAGGCGGGGAAAGGATGCCAGAAGCTGGAGAAGAGTCCAGGTCACTAGCTGCCCCTAGATCGGCCAACCAACAGTCCTCCATAGGAGGCTGAGCATCGTGCAAACACCCCAACTCTTCCTCAGAACCTTCAAAACCATGTTCCTCTGTTGTGTTGGCTCTCATTATACTAATGAGACTGTTGGATTCGGGCGGCAGCAACACCAGGTTGTGGGGAACTGAGTCCAAATCCACACCATGTGACAGCCTAACTTCTGGCCAGCTAGCAGTACCTCACCAACATCGGGAAGTGACGGTGATTTGTGGCAGCCGTGCACGACATTCTGATTTCTCAGGGAAATCGTGGTGTAACAGATATCAGCCTTTTCCCTCCGTTACATTCGTCTCACACATGCAAAGACAAACAGAAGCAGAAATTGGTTCAATGTGTTTTATTGAATCAACTGCGTTCTAGATAAGATAGCATGTACTATAATGATTTGGATGATAAAACATAATAACAATGTGGTGACAAGGAAAGTGAAACATAAGAAAAGTCCCACCATAGTGTCAGAATGCTATGGGTTGGAATTCCTACTTACGCCGCTAGGGTACTACTAGAGCAGAGAAGTGTTAGCCCTAATCCGTCCTTCAGGATCCCTAGGAAGATACCATCCCCCATACCTGGATATGGTAGTAGTGAAGAGGGCTGTTGGTTTTACTGAGAGTCCTCTCTCTTGTAGATGGAAAACACATCAAGCCTTAGCGGGCAACTGCAGTGAAGTGACAGCATGCAGTGGCAGTTTTCTGGCTGGAACTCTCCATCTAACGTATAGGGGGCTGAGAGGTGTTTATGATAAAACAGCTGGTGTTCTGAGAAAACTGCCCTAACATAAGAACATGTATGTTTCTCATGAAAGGACAAAGATTGCGGTGTTCCAGTTTGTACTGACAACATTACCAAGTACATGCTTGAGCAGAGTACAAAACAAGAATGTCAGACTAAAAGCAATAAAAACAATTTCTGTGCTAAAAGTGTATGAGATAAAAGAAATAAAACATCACCCCCAAATGACGTTTCTGCTAAGAAAATAAAAATGAAGAAAATAAATTATTAGGCTAAAGGTCACAAGTTGCAGGCCTATGGCTAAAATAACATGCCCATAAAAGCTCACTAAAATAACCTCACAACACCCTCTCTTTGTCAGTTCAAAGTGTAGAGGAAAACCTATCAGTAGTACATTAAAAATGAAGCAAATATATAAAAGTCCAAGTTGACAAGCACAGCATACTAAAGCAGGCCAAATAAAAAAATGTTCAATTTAAAATAAAGACAAAGGTATTGATGAAAGCCAAATGTCATATTTAAAAAGTCATTGTCATTTTGAAAACTGCCAATTATATCCAGGACAATTGAAGGAATAATCCCACTTCGGCAGATGTTAATGTGACCAAATTGCTGCCAAGGAAAACCAAAGAGCACTCATGTTTCAAGACCCTAGCTCCATCCGAGGCAGCAGAATTCTGTGTAGTACCAAATGTTGAAGTGCCCAGAGCCACTTGACCCACAAAGGGCAGCTCATAGAGGGCTTCCTGTAGCAAGCACATCTTCAACGTGCATGTCTGGTATTGAGCTCTCACTGAGAACATCAACAGATCAGTGTCTAGTGAAAGTAAGCACTGCGTAGAAAGACACAGTTTCAGTGCACATTCGAAAAGGCACCAAAGGCAACAAAACATGAGCTGCACACAGTTCAGTACTGGTCTGAATGACAGAGACCAGTGCTCCGAAATACTGCATCATGCATTCACAACACAGTTGCACTAGTGGAAACACCATCAGTCCTCCTTGCTGAGAGGGGACAATCATTGTGAATGAAAAACAGTAACAGAAAAATGACACCTTTAAGGCCAAAGTAATTGGGAATCCCTCAAAAATGCCCAAAAATATTGAGTGTATGGCTGAAGGTATTATGCCAAATATAGATGAGAAGGTGCTGACAAACCCAGGAACAACAGCCTTAAAAAAGTGTACAGCCCCAGCAGTGTTGGCTGCATTAAATATTCGTCAGACAAGCTCACCAATGTGTCTCAGAAAGTTTGTATTTAGAAGAGACTGTATTTCTGCGAATTACCTTGCTACTTGGAGCGCTTAGGTCTCTTGGGCAGAAGTCTGCGCTACATGTTTCTGAAACAATAGAGTTTTTAGTCTGCTCAGCGTGTCAAAATTTAATTTCGAAGTAGGAATATGTGGCCAGATGTCTGCTACTTTCGTCTGTTGCATAGGCGGAAAAAGGCATTACTGCAACAAGTTAGTATTTGGGAGACCGAAACTATGTAGGCAATTCCAGTTTGCATTCCACAGCAGCTGTCGCTGTTTAGAAGCACATAACTTCCATTAGAGAACACCTAGAATGCTGGTTGAATCAAGGGGATAGCTGCTCCCTTCAGATAACAGGCCAAGTTTGCTGCAGAAGCATTACAAGTTCCGTGCCAGGAATGCGGTTTACCAACCATAGAATGGCTCACAGATGTCTTGCATTCGCTGCCACTAAGAAAGACCTTCTTCATGCCATTGAGACATTTGTATGAAAAGGGTAGCTCCCATACCTCCATGAATTTAATTATCTCCCAGACTTTCATATCTGCCTACCGGAATGTGTTTCAAGCAGGATGTGAATTTGAGTGTTGAAATAGGCAGATTAATAACCCCATGAATTAGCCAGACAGCAGATGGTATTTCCACCACAGTAAAAGGCAACTTTTGTAATTTTGCGATGTTCAGGTTTATATAAGTAGCTTCTTTCTTATTATTTGTTGTTGTCAAGTTAAGTTGAATATGGCAAACGGGTTCTTAGCCCTGACATAATGCCACGGAATGTGACTGTTTGTCATTGTCTGTAGTGTCCAACACACTGCATAATGGCCCTAAGTTGACTCTGTCCTTGTTGTAGAGATTGCATGTCAGTTTGTATAATGTCAATTGCAGAAGAAATGTTGTTATTAAGAGTGTATATGCGGTCAGACAAGGTGTTAATCCTATTATCTACAACAGCTATTGCTTTCTGTACGTTTTCTAGATCTGTTTGCCTTAACTGGGTTGCAGCTTGTTGTTGTGAAAGTTTCCAAATGTCATTGTAAATTGCATATAAGAAGCGCTTTCTACATAGTCTTCTGGGGCCTAACAGAAAGTCTTGTAAGTCTGTGCTATTGGACAGGAGACGGGGGTTTTCTTTTACAGCATCTAGTGAGGAACATTTTAACCATTGCTTGCATAATTTTCCTACGCTGTATGTTGTCACAATACCCAAATGTTCTGATGACACATAGCGCAGGTCTGGTCTGTGTGTTCTAAACCCCCTGTAGAGTTTACAAAACACACACAACAACCATTTATGTCCATTGGCCACAATAACCACCGGCCAGGACTTCAAAGTGTTATGGTAAATGTTCCATTTTGTACCCACTAATTGAGCTGTTCTTCTGTTGCATTCATGTATTTTTTACATTTGTAAATTTTGGCGGGAGTGGTGATACTGGGAGCATTTAACTCCTTAATTTTTGCCTATACAACTTGTCTGCTGCACTGTGTCATTAAAAAATATAATTTATAAAGGTATCAGGCATGCTCTAAATAAAGCTTCCCTCCCTGTATTTGCCAAAGTTTAGTTTCTCAAACACTCTTCAGCTCAATTGACTTCATCCAATATTCATAGCCTTTTATAGCCAACTGGGAAACAAAGGAATCAGAAAAAAACAATTTTGTATCAGTCAACAATACAATGTGCATTTCCATTACGGGCAAGTTGAAATAGTAGGACGCAGCATCTTAAATATTAACCCCAGAAAAATATGTAAACTTATCCATGTATGTTTTAGAACTCCCCACTGGCGGGGTAGGGCAGTGTTCCCGTTGTGTATCATTAAAAATAGTCTTTCAGGTACTTGCTCTATGAACGAAAGGATGTCCATAATAATTGTAACAGAACATATCACCATCATTTTCTCTTCTTTGGTAAATGTCTTCCCTTTCAAATACAGTAAAGTACTCTAATTCAGGTAGCATTGAATCAACTGTTTGTACATCCTAGTCATCAGAAACAATCCCAGGTATTATTACATCATTTAATGAAAGTTTAAAAACATGGTATTTGCAGAACTTCTGTTGGACCGAACATATCAAAAGATTTATCCCAAACTGTCCCAAAAGGACCTGGTATAGCTGAATTGTTCACTAGGGACAAGTCCTAACAGACCTTATGTGAAGAAAAATGTGGTTTTAGAACCTCATCCACCAGTTCAACTACAGAGCGTTCAGGAAGGTAATGACCATGTATCAGTAAGAAAAAGATCATGACAAACCCAATGCAAAGAAGAAATGCAAGAAAAGCCACAGATAGTTCCATGGATGAATGAGAAAGTTTTGTTTAAGCCATTTTATCAGCTTATGTGCTCTTGACGATGGTGTCACAGAAGAAGTGTGACAGCCTCGAGGGCTGAGATCCGAGAGAGGACAATAATGTGTTTCCCCTGAACCAAAGGTCTCTCTTTAATGACGCCCGTCTGAACAGCAGTCGGAATCTTTTCTGTGGAAGCAAAGCGTTGTTCAGTTGTGGAGTAGAAGTGTGGTTTGTATTCAGTAGTGACAATATCACCCTCATTAAATGTTACACAGGTGAAACCGATGGCACCAGCAATTGCTCTGATGACCAAATGTGTTTTGTTGTCCCTTGTGTGTAAATGTTTTGCTGCAAGCATATCTTGTAATGCTCTGAGAATGTGTTTTAGCCTCATGCTTAATAGGACATTGAGGCTGTGGTTGAAATCTAATTGGTGTTATATGGTAGGGAGAAACTTTATCCCATTCTACATGATTGCAATACAGCCTGGGGGGCTGTGCCACTGCCCAATCAAATGAGTTTATTATATTAACTGTTAATTCTATAGGAACCAGAGGTGAGAAGGAAGGCTTAATGATCTCTTCCCCCTGCAAGACTTCACGGACAAATTCTGGCAGCCAATCTTTTACTGTCAATAAAATGTCATAAATGCCAGTCAGTCGTTTACAGAATATCATACCAATTGTGCGCTCAATGTCTCCCTCTAATTGTATTTTCATTTATACACCCTATTGGGGGAAACGCACCATGTCCGCATTCTCATCTCCTTATGAAGTTGCCAGCTGATTTAACCTCCAGATGCTCTAGAAGACTCCAGCGAAACTATTGTGACCTTTGTTGCGCTGTCTAGCAGAGCCAGAGGCCAGCTCCTGTTCTTCAATAAAATTCTCATCTTGTGTGGTATTTCATGCAAAAATAGCTGCCACCTTTTTTTTTTTAATTGAAGTTTCTCTTTTTTTTTTTTTTTTTTACTGAAGCTTCTGCTGAGCGTTGTGAACATTTTTGGGTTTCATGAAATCTGTTTGTTGTTCTGATCACCCACTTATCTCACTGTGGTTATCCGGTGAGTCCTGAAAGGAACTAGATTGGCGTGTCTCAGTATATTCATATCTATTAGGAGTTTTTATATTATCCCCATTTCTATTGTTTCTCAGGGGCCTCCGAATGTGGAGATTTTTCCTTTCTTTTTTAAATGTTTGTTTTTGTTCATCCCAGCGTTTTTTAGAACCCTCAGTTATCTACTTGGTAGAATCCTTATTAGAGTTGCCATGTCATTTTGGTTTACTAGGTCTGGATCCCATAATATCCCGACCTATATTCAAAAAGGTTTCGGCAATAAATTTAGGCAGCTCACGTTCTTGATCCTTTACAGGAATGTCCCAGAGCCACATGTGCACTACAAGTGCTACTGCTGCCCCTTTAAGGTAACTTCATATTATTGAGAACAGTAGCAAAATTGCCCATTTATTGCATCCCCAAATCAAGAGCCGGGCAGCCCCATATTCATCTTGAATTTGTTTTAACAACTCCGGAAAATTGGCAAGTGTTGGTGTACCATGTGCGGTAGTGTAGAGCATGGCAAATACTATGCCCCAAGTGTTGCAGTTATCCATTGCAGGAACCATACCAAATGGCAAGCACATATTAAGAATTCTGTGTTTATCTTGGTGTCCAGTATGGGGAAACAGAGCTTCCAGCTAGAAAAAAATTCTGAACTGACCAAAACAGAATTTCTTTACGTTTGGCAGGTACTTTACCCATGATCGAATGCACTGTCACAGGGTTAATACCAGGTGTGACTGCATGTGTTTGCGCCGGAGCAGCCCAGGCTGGGTTAGTAATTACGAAATAAGAATCAGCACAAATATATATCAACTTATAGAAGAGGGAAAATTCCCTTAAGTGTCTTTATGTCCTTATGCAGCATCATATAAAAGCATTTTTCCATCAACCACATCCTTCTTTAACATGATTTATTTTTATAAATTCAGTTATAATCATCCATATGTGACTTCATGTACAGTAAAAAAAAATCCATAGCCTACGCGTTTCGTCCCAAAGGACTTCTTCAGGGCTAAAAACATACAAATATAAATAATCAATAATTTAATACAGAAAAAAAGAAAGAATCATTATAAAAGAAAAATAATAATTAAACATTAAAACCATACATAAATACACCTACAGTATGTCTGATGTTTGGCAAGTTCTCATGTCGTCTTTGAATTTATTTGCAAAGTCCATATGCATTAGAAATCATCCCCATATGTACATAAATTCTATTAATTTAATATTTTCAATTATTAATATATATTATTTTGACCCAGAGACAGATAGAGAACAGCCATTGTAGAATTAATCAAACTCTAATGATAAATAAATTCAAACTAACCCAAAGGATAGCATCCTAAGTCAGTAGTAAGTAATCATTTGTCTGTCCATTGTCCATGAATTTCGTTTTGGCAACAATATCCTGTCTTCACAAAAATGCCCTAAATATCGAAATCTGAAATATTTCTTGCGATCAAGACATGTTGCATACTGCTCAATATTAGATGATATAACAGAAAGATGCCTACTAACATAACTTAAGAGATAACAGTCTCTGTGCTAAAGTGTTTATTTTAATTTTTTGACATATTAAACGTAGATATTAATTTGTAGAGCAACAGCCTAATTCTATTTAATCCCCGTCACAAGCCACAAAGACATATTCGAAAGGCATTTCTTAGATCATATATATGTCAAAGTTGAAGGCTGCACATTTAAAGCACAACAGCCATATTGATTGAAATAACCTTCATGAAACACATAAGCATACTACATAGACCATTCTGATGTGGATTACTTTTATCTCATTTTATAAAGACTTGGACACATTAGCTTAATCTAGAAATGCTGGAATGCTCTATTTATCTCAGAAGAAATGAGAACTCAAGTACGAATAATTGTTCTCAGATATAGAGTATCGTAGATAGACTCCTACCTCGCAAATCAGACAGGACGTTTCTTCTAAACGCAATACCATGTGGCGACAGAGAAGCAAAACTTCTCATGTTGGATCTCGCCGCTTTTATAGTGTTCATTCATTACTATCACCTGTGTACATTTCTTTAAAGCTTGTGTCAGTGCATGCGAGTTTGGCAGACATCTTGAAATGATCGGACCGTCACACAATCACCATTCCTCCAAGTGATCTTAGTCCACACAGATTCAATGCGTTTAATTATTGAACCACACATTTAATCAATCATTGTGCCAATCGAAATTATAAATCAAAAACACTAGATTAAATCTAATTTATAGCTTGTAACACAAGTCCATAATAGTCTCATCGTTCTTTTCCCTCATTTTAAATACATTCGTTCATGGCAGCCATTTTAGATTATGTTATTTGCCGGTTTCAATCCGTTCCGAAGTGCACATACAAATGTCATATATGTGTCAAATTATTTTTTTTCTCCCACATCTGAAACAAATGTAATCAATCTTACTATGATATATCACCATTTCACTTGTCAGATCTTACTTAATTGAAACCAAAAGACCTCAAATCTCCTTTTATTAAAATGTTTACGTCGGCCATATTTGAGTGTGTTTTCTCATGGCGGCCATTCATAATTCCTGTTATGTACTTACTCAAATCAATTCAAAAACGAGGAAACAGATGCTATCTATGTGTCCAATTGTAGCCTAAAAGATAGATACATTCAATTACAATGTGATCTATCAACATTTCCCTTATCAGGTATTGTTGGTTATAAACAGAACTCCAAAGAACATGCACAACTACCATGGGAGGAACCAAACCACTATTAACACCTAACAACACATCTCCTCTCTATCCTTTGCAGCTGATCAAGGGTATGGCACCCAGCCGTGGGTTATGAACCCTTTTGCTAATCCCACAACGGTGGAACAGCAGGCCTACATACCCACACACCACTGCTCTAGCTACATATACATATCACATTTTCAGGGGCATCAGGCATGCGCACAGGGGTGTGATCAGACTGGGGTTCCATTGACTAACCTCCTCACATACAACCATGCTTTTGTGTTGCTCTAGGAACTCACACTGTTGTGATGATGAGTAGGTTGGCAGCTCTGCTAGACTGCAACACTGTGACACAGAGTTATGCAATTTTTTGTAAGTCATTACTCACCTGATGGGGACAAATATGGGTGCCTAGTTGATGGCATACACACCTATGTCACATATGTCAAGCACACATGGACCACTGTATTGGCTCAGCCATGGACATGTGTATGGACTGAGACCAAAAGTCAACGTATCACAAAAGTATTGCATAGGTGTCACAAGATCAGTGACTGACGGAAATGAGCTACACATGTGTTCCAACATACAGAAACATGGGTGGCACAACACATGCATTTGTCAAATGCAAAATGTGTCCATGCAGGAAGATTATAATGTGAGATTTCATATCCCATGAACACACCACTGCCTTCACATGTGACAGAAATCACAAAACATATGCCCATGCACACACACAGCAGATACCAATCTTACACTACGTATTTGTATATGACATCTCCTGCACCTCTGGTGCTTGGGGACACAAATGGCATATGTAGCAGTGCGACATGAAGGGAAATCCAACTACACAGCACAGAGTGAATACATACACAGGCACATTGGCTGGGTTGTTGTGATGTTAATGCAGTCCAAGTCCACTGGGTACTGTGTGTAGATGTTTACAGTGTTGTCACCTGCATTACCATGTGTTGGACAAAAGCCATTAAATGAAAAAGAAAGTGCATTCGTTATCGTTGTGCTTTCACACAGGCTTAAAATAAAGTTTAGAATGAAAATAGCTTCTCTAAAACCTTCAAGTAGTGGCAGTAAAAGGTCAATCATAGCCCTTAGCCAACTATAGTCCTCCGTTATTCCCGGTGCATAACTTAACATTTAGATGCCAAGGTTTCTAAAACATCTGCATCACAATGTTAAAATAATACAAGTATTCAAAAGCTGACAAAACAATAAAAGGTGGTTACAGATTCAAATTTCCCGGATAATACCATTGTCAGGATAAAAACAGTCCAACCTAAAATTTAAAATAGTCAGATGATGTTATAAAGTGATACAGTTTCATAATAGTTTGGATAACATACTTTGACAAAAGGAGCCTACTACCTGCACAATCACATGAACAAATTTAAGCACAATCAAATCATTAGAGACACATGCACAGTGTGGCTGAAAGCATATTACATAACTTAAATCAGATATCAAATTCATGTTAAAATGGCACAAGTACTAAACAAGTGCATAAAAATAAGGTGGTCATTACAACCCTGGCGGTCGGTGTTAAAGCAGCAGTAAGACCGCCAACAGGCTGGCGGTAAAAAAATTGCAATTACGACCGTGGCGGAAACGCCAACTAAGACAGCCACTTTAACACAACGACCGCCACGGCGGTACAGACAAACAGCTTGGCGGTCACCGCCAACAGACAGGCGGAAGACAAAGTAACGCCCACAGTATCACAACCTACCAATCCGCCACCTTTTCCGGGGCGGATTCACCGCAGATAAAAACACGGCGGAAACAGTATTTCGAAGGGAAAACGCTCACCTCTATACACCCCACGAGGAACCAGGACACCATGGAGCTGGAACTCCAAATTCTCCCTGCAATAGTCTTCCTGCTCCTCTACCAGGAGCATGAACGCCGGCGGCGAAGACCACAGTGAGTACTGCACCTACGACACAAGGGAGGGGAGAGGGAAAAAACAGGGACACACACACGCAACACCCCCATCCCTACCCCAACCCTCACCCACTACAACACACACACTAATACATATTTATACATGATAGTTACACTCCCCCAGAAGAATGCAAAGACAAAAGAAAATGAGTGTAACCATTGTAATATATTAAAATCAAGTAGGCAAAAATATATATATATATACACCATAAACAAAATATACACCAAGCTTAGTAGTCCAGGTAGTGCTCCAATGTAGTCCGTGGAACACTGGGCCCACACGGAATGGGCGAGGCCCACACAAGATCCCCGACCATGACGGAGAGAACACTGCAGGGGCATCAGAGAGCAAGAAAACAGGCACCTCAGGGGGAGGGAAAGGGGGGGCACCTCAGCCGGTTGAGTGCATGATGCCAAATCCACAAGAGGGCCACATGCCCACTGTTACATCCTGGAGAGTGCAAAGCCACAGTTTCTCAAGTCTCTACAGTGGGTGGGTTGCCCACTGTTCAATCCTGGTGAGTGCAAAGCCACAGTCTCTCAAGTCTATACAGTGGGTGGGTTGCCCACTGTTCAATCCTGGGGAGTGCAAAGCCACAGTCTCTCAAGTCTCTACAGTGGGTGGGTTGCCCACTGTTCCATACTGGGGAGTGCAAAGCCACTGTCTCTCAAGTCTCTACAGTGGGTGGGTTGCCCACTGTTCAATCCTGGGGAGTGCAAAGCCACAGTCTCTCGAGTCTCTACAGTGGGTGGGTTGCCCACTGTTCCATCCTGGGGAGTGCAAAGCCACAGTCTCTCGAGTCTCTACAATGGGTGGGTTGCCCACTGTTCCATCCTGGGGAGTGCAAAGTCACAGTCTCTCGAGTCTATACAGTGGGTGGGTTGCCCACTGTTCCATCCTGGGGAGTGCAAAGCCACAGTCTCTCAAGTGGATGTATCTCTCCACTGGTTCTGGAAGGGGCATGGTGCCCAGACTGCTTCATCCTGCTAAGGACAGAGGTAGTGGATGTATCTCTCCACTGGTTCTGGAGGGGGCATGGTGCCCAGAGTGCTTCATCCTGCTTGTGACGGTAGCGTCAGTGCCCTTGGCGCTCCTGGGTCAGCGGTGCTTGAGGCGGCGGTGCCCTGTTCAGCGGTGCTTGAGGCGGTGGTGCCCTCTTCAGCGGTGCTTGAGGCGGCGGTGCCCTGTTCAGCGGTGCTTGGAGCGGCGGTGCTTGAGGCGGCGGTGACTGTTCAGCGGGGCTTGAGGCGGCGGTGCCCTGTTCAGCAGTGCTTGAGGCGGCGGTGCCCTGTTCAGCGGTGCTTGAGGCGGCGGGCTCCTTTGCAGTGACTCAGCTGCTGGCGGTCCTCTCTGTCCCAGCGGGGCTTGTGCTGGCGGTCCTCTCTAACCCAGCGGGGCCTGTGCTGTCGGTCCTCTCTGTCCCAGCGGGGCTTGTGCTGGCGGTCCTCTCTGTCCCAGCGGGGCTTGTGCTGGCGGTCCTCTCTAGCCCAGCGGGGCTTGTGCTGGCGGTCCTCTCTAGCCCAGCGGGGATGATGGCGGTGGCCTCCTGGGCAGCGGGGATGATGGCGGTGGCCTCCTGGGCAGCGGGGATGATGGTGGTGGCCTCCTGGCCAGCGGGAATGATGGCTGTGGCCTCCTGGGCAGCGGTCTCCTCCGCTGTGCTGCCCTTCCCAGACTTTCCTGGTTTCTTGTGGCCCTTCCCCACCTTGGAAGGAGTCGCAGATGACTCCACACTCCCACCTGGACCCCTGGGAGCACCTTTGGTGGCTGGAGTCTTCCCCCTCTCCCGCCGGGCACTGGCCAACTTTTGATGCTTCACAGGTGGTGGACTGTCCGTACTGTGGCTCCGTGCCACACTGGCTGCCCTGGTGGCCGGTGCACTCCATTTCGGTGACTACAGGCACCACTGGTCCCGGAGATGTTGTGGCTGAGGTGCTACTTCGGGACCTAGGAGACAGACGGGATGGGGGAGGTGTGGGAAAGAGGTCAAGGTTGGACAGGAAAAGTTTTTGGGAGTCACTGGGACGGGTAGCTGGAGGGGGTTTGGGAGTGGAGGAAGAGGTTGTGGTTGTAGGAAGTGTTCGTTTGCTGACTTTGGGTGAAGGTGCATGGGCTGGAGGCTGTCGTGAGGTGGATGGCTGTTGGGTGGGTGTGTGCCTGCGTTTGTGTATCTTGGGAGGTGGCGTCACAGACACACTGGGAGAGGACACGGGACGTGTGAATGGTAGTGGGGGTGGTGACTGCACGTGAGCGGGGTGTGTGGTGGTGGGTGTGCTGGTTATGGCAGTAGTGGCTGTAGATGTAGTGCATGCAGGTGTGAGTGTAGACAAGACTGGGAGGGAGGAGGGAGACGAGGAGGAGGGGGACACAGTGGAGGCAGTGGATGTTGGTGTGTCTGCATGTGTGTGATGCTTGCGAGAGTGCCTGTGGGATGTGCGATACTTATGTTTGCCAGAGCTTCCCTTGTGTGTTGACGTGTGTGCATGCTGGTCTGTAGGTGTGCTTGTGATAGGCTGGGGTACAGGGTATTGGGTCTGGGTGGAGGAAGTTGGAGGGGGGAGGCTAGAGACAGGGACAATGGCTGCCATCAGTGCTGAGGCCAGAGTCTGAAATACTCGCTGAAGGCCGCCTGACCAGAATGAATGCCCTCCAGGAATGCATTTGTTTGTTGCAACTGCCTTTCTATACTCTGGATGGCATTCAAATTGGTAGACTGCCAAACAGTGGCCTCCTCACTGAGGGCAGCAGGGGTGACTGGGGCAGGGCCTGAGATGCCTGGGGCGAAGGTGATTCCCACCCTCCTGGGTGAGCAGGCACGGGGCAAAGGCTGAGGGGCTGCTGGGAGGGCGGTGCTGGTTTGGGGGGGTGGCGGCTGTACCTGTAGATGGGGGGGCACAGATGTTGCTGCCACCACAAGGGAGCTCCCATCAGAGGACGAGTCCGTGTCGCTTGTCTCAGCTCCTGTCCCCGCCGTGGAGCTCCCCTCGCCCTCCGTCCCACTGGTGAAGTCCGAGTCCGTAGTGTGGCCCTCCATGGCCATTTGGGATGCAGCCCCCTCGTTCTCCGGTGCCACTTCTCCTCCGCCTGATGATGCTAATGCACACAAGAACAGGGACACCACAAAAAAGGGGGGGATGACAGAAGACAGACATGTTGAGTGCATGCATTACCACTACCGTTGGCGGACACAACAGACACAGAAGCCCCCTGCACTACGCTGCGCTCTTGGGCTCCACTGTTCAATCCCTGGGAAATGGCCTACTAGGCTATGGACAACATCTGCACACATGGATGACACAGGGGCATGACTAGGTGTACTTGGTACTCTACAGAGGTGGGGTGGGGTGCCACATGGCCTGCCTTACGGAGGGACCTTGCCTACGAAACTCGCCCTGGCCTAGGGAAACCCACAGCCCACCTCCCCCACCCAGACACCTCCACTGCGCGCAAAATCAGCAGGATTAGAGTGTACTCACCCCCTTGTGGCTGCTGTGATGCCCTCAAGCGCCCATCCAACTCCAGGTACGCCACCGCCAGGATCCTGAACATCAGGGGGGTCATGGTGCGACGGGCACCCCTCCCACGTTGGGAGGCCATCCCCAGCTGAGCCACTGCCATCTTCTTGCTCCATTGGCGAATGTCCTCCCATCTTTTCCGGCAGTGGCTGCTCCGTCTGTGGTAGACCCCCAGGGTCCGGACGTCCTTGGCGATGGCACGCCAAATATCTTTTTTCTGGTGGGCGCTGACCTACATGAATTGTACAGGGGGAAGAGAAACTTATTACCAACTGCACCGTCAGTCATTGGCCCCCATCCCTACCCTTGCCATGTGGCACATGCACTCACCGTCGTTTCATGCACGCTGCAATCTCCCCCCCCTTACATCCACCCCACTCCACACAGGATTAGCCCATACAGCATGCTCCCAGTGTACTTACCTGTTTGTCTGGAGGACCGTAGAGTAGCGTGTACTGGGGGAGGACCCTGTCCACGAGTTTCTCCAACTCTTCCGATGTGAAGGCAGGGGCCCTTTCCCCAGACACTCGAGCCATTGTCTCTTCCAGACCGAGGTCACAGCAGCACTTGCAGTGTAGGTCCTCTCCTGTCAAAGATCTGGTATCGAGTGACTGAACAGATAGAAAATGGCGGTCACGTCCACGGTGGTGCGTACCGTCACCGCCGGCGTACATCGTCATTGGCTCATGGGACCCATAGGGTCCAATGTTAACCAATGCAGCATTGCGCCACAGTCTTCAACC
The DNA here is from genome assembly GCF_031143425.1 of Pleurodeles waltl. NCBI lineage: Eukaryota > Metazoa > Chordata > Amphibia > Caudata > Salamandridae > Pleurodeles > Pleurodeles waltl. The sequence continues at coordinate 199,301,030 of NC_090445.1, read as the reverse complement.
GCCTACCGCGACGGTGTACAACGCCAGCGCAGTTACCTCACATCCCATTGTCCCACTTTACAGGTCAGGCAGCCGCCATTTCAGGGGCCCACATGGCTTAATTTTTAACTGCGTCACACATACCTAGGCCTAGACTCAACACACATACAGGCCACTTTTTGGATTATGATTCGTGTTCTGTGTAAGCTGTGGGTACGTACCTCTGAGTTGGTTGACTCTGTGCTCGGTGTTTTCCTTCATAGGCACTGTCCACTGGGACATGTGAGGAGATGGCGGGATCCTCCGGTGTACCGACCGTTGATGGACCTGTCGACAAATGGAGGAAAGACATGTGATCATCACCTACAGGCTTGACCGTGCCACAATCCTGGAACTGTGTACCCAGCTGGAGCCAGACCTGATGTCAGCTATCCGCCATCCCACAGGAATCCCCCCTCAAGTGCAGGTGCTGTCAGTGCTCCATTTCCTTGTAAGTGGGTCATTTCAAACAACTGTGGCCATAGCATCAGGGATGTCCCAGCCATCATGGATGCAAAGCCACAGTCTCTCAAGTGGGTGGGTTGCCCACTGCTTGGTCCTGGGGAGTGCAAAGCCACAGTCTCTCAAGAGGGTAGGTTGCCGAGTGATTGGTCCTGGGGAGTGCAAAGCCACAGTCTCTCTAGTGTCTGCCTCTCTCCATTGGTTCTGGAGGGGGCTTTGTGCCCAGTGTGCTTCATCCTGCCAAGGATTGGGTGAGTGGATGCCTTTCTCCACTGGTTCTGGAGGGGGCCTTGTGCCCAGTGTGCTTCATCCTGCCAAGGATTGGGTGAGTGGATGCATATCTCCACTGGTTCTGGAGGGGACCTTGTGCCCAGTGATGCAACACTTGGGGTGTGGCAGTTCACAGTCCCTCACCTGGGTGTCTGAGGCACGAGATTTGCAGGGACCAGGTTGCATGATAGTCCATGGAGGCAGGGCTAGACTCCATCCTGCGGCGACTAAGGCTGCATACTGGTTGTAGTGCTGGTGCTGGTGGGGGTGCTGCCAGTAGGGGTGGGAGGCTCCAGCCCTTCTCCTGCAGCCTTGTACGGCTGCCCACTGGGGCTGCTGCTGCTGGTAGTGTTGCTACTGTCAGCGGTGCAGGTGGCGGTGCTTGTGGCAGTGCTAGCGGAGGGGCTGGTGGCGGTGCTGGCCACGGTACAGGTGGCGGTGCTGGTGGTGCTGGCGGTTGTGCTGGTAGCCACCAGGCTTTCACCTGCAGCCTCCGACAGCTGAAGTGCCTTGCCTGTTTTTTTCTGCCCCTTCCTCACCTTGGCATATGGTGGTGTCACCTTGGGTCTGGCAGCTGGAGTCTTTGAGGCGGCCTTGCCGGGTGGTTGGTGCTCCTTCCCCTTGCTTCATGCTGTCCCCCTCTTTACCTTGGCAGGTGGCGGAATGGTTTTGTCCTTGGCAGGTGTTGGTGGCACACTGGCTGGGCTGACGGGTGCCCCCTTTGCACCTCTGTTAACTGCAGGAACCACAGTGGACGTCGACTTGGTGGCTGAGGTGCTGGGCTGGGTTCTGGACACACTGGCCCGAGGGGAAGGACAGTGGGGGGGAAGGTATGGAAGAGGTCAATGTTTGCCAGGAAAAGCTTCTTAGAGACACTGGGAAGAGGGAGAGGGTTTGGGAGTGGAGGAAGAGGGAGTGGTTGTAGGAGGTGTCTGTCTACTGTTTTTGGGTGCATGGGCTGGATGCTTTTGTGAGGTGGATGGCTGTTGGGTGGGTGGGTGCTTGCGTTTGTGTACTTTGGGAGGAGGGGTCACAGGCACACTGGGAGAGGACACGGGACGTGTGCATGGATGTGGGGGTGGTGACTGCCAGTGAGGGGTGTGTTGTGATGGGCATGCTGGTGATGGAGGTAGTGGATGAGGATGTAGTGCATGCAGGTGTGAGTGGAGACACTACTGGGAGGGAGGTGGATGACGAGAAGGAGGGGAACACAGTGGAGGCAGTGGATGTTGGTGTGTCTGCATGGGGATGGTGCTTGTGTGAGTGCCTGTGAGATGAAGTGTGGTGCTTGTGTTTGCCTGAGCAACTTTTGTGTGGTGATTTGGGTGAATGCTGGTCTGAAGGTGTGCTTGGGATAGGCTGGGGTTGAGGGTATTGGGACTGGGTAGAGGAAGTTGGAGGGGGCAGGCTAGAGATAGGGACAAGGGCTGCCATCAGTGCTGAGGCCAGAGCCTGAAATGCTCTCCATTGGGCCGCCACACCAGAGTGAATGCCCTTCAGGTATGCATTTGTTTGTTGCAAATGCCTCACAACACCCTGGATGGCATTCAATATGGTTGACAGCCCAACAGTGAGGGATCTCAGGAGGTCAATAGCCTCCTCACTGAGGGCAGCAGGGCTGACTGGGGCAGGGCCTGAGGTGCCTGGGCAAAGGAGATGCCCACCCTCCTGGGTGAGCGGGCACAGGAAACACGCTGAGGGGCTGCTGGGAGGGTGGAGTTGGTAGGGGGGGTGGCAGCTGTAACTATTGTTGGGGTGGGCACAGAGCTGTCCGCCACCACCAGGGAACATCCATCGGAGGATGAGTCGCTGTCCGTGGTGTCCCCTCCTGTCTCCATCGTGGTGCTCCCCTCACCCTCCGTCCCACTGGTGCCCTCACCGTCAGTAGATTCGGCCTCCAGGCCCATGTGGGATGCAGCTCCCGCCGTCCCCGGTGCCTCTGCTTCTCTGCCAGATGATGCTAATGCACACAAGGACAGGATGACAAAACAAAAAGGGGAGGAGAGACAGAGGATACACAAGGGCAATGCCAGCAACACCACCACTGTTGGCGTATACAACACACAGGGAGCAGCCGTATGCACTAGGCCATGCACTACCAGTTACTAAGATGTCACCAGCCTATGGGGTACAATGCCTACCGCCAATCAGCTGCACACCTGAAAACCACAGGACCCTGCCCAGTAGTAGATGCCCACTAACACCATTGGGGTAGGAGTGCTCCAGAGCCTGCCCAACAAGGGACCTACCCTGCCTTCTTCGCCCTAGCCTAGGGGCACCCACAGCCCTCATCCCTCAACCAGGTAACCCTTAATACGTGTAAAGTCAGGATTCAGCCCTGGTGGCTGCTGTGATGCCTTCAAGCATCCATCCAACTCCGGATAGGCCACAGACAGGATGCGGAACATCAGGAGGGTCATGGTGCAACAGGCAACCCTTCCTCGTTGGGAGGCAAGCCCCAGCTGGGTCTCCCCCGTCTTCTTTGCCCAGCAGTGCAGGTCCTCCCACCGTTTGCATCAGTGGGTGCTCCGCCTGTCAAAGACCCCCAGGGTCCACACCTCCTTGGCGATGGCACTCCAAATACCCTTTTTCTGGTGGGCGCAGACCTGCTTGGAAAAGACAGCAGAAAAGGGAATTAGTCAACCATCTGGACCGTCACACTTATGGCCCACCAGATCCCTCCCATCCCCTGATGCACATACATTGACCACCATACATGCAGCACTCTGGCCAGGACGCCTCTGCCCCCCCTACATGTGGCTTACACACTCAGCTATCCCTACATTCATGGCACAAGCACCATGCTCACATTGTACTCACCTGTTTGTCTGGAGGACAGTAGAGTAACGTGTATTGGGGTAGGACCCCATCCACCAGTTTCTCCAACTCTTCTGCAGTGAAGCAGGGGGCCCTTCCCCAGACACGTGAGCCATTGTCGCTTCCAGACACAGGTCACAGCAGCACTTGCAGTGTAGGTCCTCTCCTGTTGAACGTCAGTTAGCAAGTGAGTGAACAGAAAATGGCGGTCACGTCTCTGGCAGTGCGTACCATCACTGCCAGCGTACATCGCCATTGGCTCCTGGAACCCATAGGGCCCAATGATAACAAATGCGAAGTTGCGCGCCTGTCTTCGAACGCCTACCGCAACGGCGCACAACGCCAGCGGAATTACCTCATTTCCATTTGTCTCTCCTCACAGGTCAGGCAGCCGCCATTTCAAGGGGGCACAAGGCATGGCACCTAACTGTGTCACAGCAGACATTGGCACAGCAACTGATTTTCGGATTCACATACTGGTTAAGGATAAAATGCATCATTAGTGCAATAGATGTGTGTGTATTACCCACTGATCACCGTTTTCTTCCATAGGCTTCAACCGCTGAGGTTGAATATGAGATGGCGACATCCTCCGGTGTACAGACCCCTGGTGAATCTTGCGACAATGGAGGACAGACACATTATCATGTCATACAGACTTGATCGGGCCACAATTCAAGAACTGTGTGCCCAATTGGAGCCAGACCTGATGTCAGCTATCCGCCAGCCCACAGGTATACCCCCTCTAGTGCAGGTCCTGCCAGTGCTCCATTTCCTGGCAAGTGGCTCCTTCCAAACTACAGCGACCATGGCATCAGGGATGTCTCTGCCAATGTTCTCAAACGTGTTGACCAGAGTGTTGTCAGCCGTGCTGAAACACATGCGCAGCTACATCGTATTCCCCCAGGTGGAGGATTTGGCCACAGTGAAAGCTGACTTTTATGCCCTGGGACATATCCCCAACATCATTGGTGCCATTGATGGTACACATGTGGCATTTGACACCCCCCCCCCCCCGGAGAAATGAACAAGTGTTTAGGAATAGAAAAAGCTACCACTCTATGAATGTGGAGATGGTATGTTTGACGGACCAGTATATCTTCCATGTGAATGCCAAGTATCCTGGCTCTGTGCATGACGCCTTTATCTTGAGGAATAGCAGCATCGCATATGTTATGGGCCACCTACAAAGGCACTGGGTGTGGCTAATAGGTGAGCCCAAGGTCCCCACCCAGTATAAGTAGGTGTCTGGGTATGGGGTTGTCCCTAAGGGTTAGTGTGTGTCTAACAGTTGTCCCTCGATATTTGCAGGTGACTCTGGTTACCCCAACCTCTCATGGCTACTGACCCCAGTGAGGATTGCCAGGACAAGGGTAGAGGAACGTTACAATGAGGCGCATGGGCGAACAATGCGGATAATTGAAAGAACCTCCGGCCTCCTGAAGGCCAGGTTCAGGTGACTCCATCTGACAGGTGGATCCCTGTACTACTCACCAAGAAGGTGTGCCAGATTAATGTTGCATGTTGCACAACCTGGCCTTGAGACGCCAGGTGCCTTTTCTGCAGGGGGATGAGCCTGGAGGTGGTCTTGTGGCAGCGGTGGAGCCTGTGGTCAGTGAGGAAGAGGAGGCAGAGGAAGAAGATGTGGACAACAGAAGTAATATAATACAGCAATACTTCCAGTGACACACAGTTAAGACACTGTAACTTCACTTTACATTTCAGTTTTCTGTTGGACATTGTACATGGCAGCCTGATTTCCCTATGTCTATGGCCACATACTGTACCCTTTGGCATCTCTATTTTCAGATCTCTGTGGCCCACTCTGGCTCCTGGTGTGTTTACTGCTGTCCACTAAAGGTCATTCTAATGAAAATGTAACTGTACATATGACTTACTATGCTTTGATAATGTTGTACTAATAAATATTTGAATCATTTGACAGACTCCAGATGTGTATTTGCTCCAAGGGTGTTTTTCAAGTGCTCATAAGTAGAGGGGGATGTCCACTGGGCTAGGGTGATGGTGGAGGAAAGTCCAGGGTAGAGTCCAGTCTATTTGTATCCCAGGTGCATTGTCTAAGGGGGCATAGGAAGTGGAGCTATGGCAGTTCAAGGTGGACAGGTTGACAGAGTGGGACAGAAGGATGACAATCAGGAGAGTCTTAATTCCTGACGGGGGTCTTGGCAACGTTCTCTGGCTTCTTCCTGGATTGTAGGGACCGTTTGCAGGGTGGTTCTCCTTCTGCAGGGGGTGGGGTGCTGGTGGCCTGTTGGTCCTGTGGTGGCGCCTCCTGTCCACTAGCGCCAACGAAGGTGGAGGGCTGTGCTTCGGTGGGCTTGTGTCAGGGGCCGGTTGTTGTGCCACTGCCTCCCTCATGGTCGCGCCCATGTCTGCCAGCACCCCTGGAATGGTGACCAGGATGGTGTAGATGTTTTTTAGGTCATCCCTGATCCCCAGGTACTGTCCCTCCTGCAGCCGCTGGGTCTCCTGCAACTTGTACAGTATCTGGCCCATGGTCTCCTGGAAATGGTGGTATGCTCCCAGGATGTTGGTGAGTGCCTCCTGGAGGTTTGGTTCCCTGAGCCTGTCCTCCCCCTGTCGCACAGCAGTTCTCCCAGCTTCCCTGTAGTTCTGTGCCTCTGTCTCATGAACTGTGTGCCCACTGCCACTGACCCCAGGTCCCTGATCGTCCTGGGTTTGTGGGGTTGCCTTGGGTCCCTGTAGTGGTGGACAGACTTCTGATTGACGTGTCCTGGGGACAGTGGCATGGGCCCGCTGGGTGGGTACTCTGCTGGTGTTTTCTGAGGGGGGAGGCTCTGTGGTGGGTTGGGACTGTGGCCGGGTAACCGACTGTCCTGAGGTCCCTGATGGGCCAGGTTGGTCATCCTGATCTAGGCGTGTAGAGCTGCTGTCATCACTGTGGGCCTCTTCTGGGGGGGGGCTGGATGTTGCTGGCAACTCCTCTCCGGTGACGTTGAGTAGGGATCCTGTGGGGACGAAAACGCAGTGTTATTGTATCTGCATGTGCCATCTTGTGCATGGGTGTGTTTCCCTGTATGGTTGCGATAGCCCTGTCAGCTTTGGCCTCGTGTGTGTGGTGATTTTGTGGGCTAGGTGATTCTCTCTAATGGGCATGCTGTGGTGATGGGTGTCCATGCAGGTCTGTGATGGGGGTCCATGGATTTGTGTTACATGCAGGGCTTGGTATTAGGATGGGTGAGTTTTGATAGTGGGGTATATGTGAGGTGGTGGAGTGATGGGGGAGGGTAGGGGTAGGAGTTTCTGATGGCATGCAGGTAGGGTGGGGATATAGTAGTAAAGATTAGACTTACCAGAGTCCAGTCCTCCTGCTACTCCTGCGAGGCCCTCAGGATGCATTATTGCCAAGACCTGCTCTTCCCATGTTGTTAGTTGTTGGGGAGGAGGTGGGGTCCACCGCCAGTCCTCTGTACTGCTACCTGGTGCCTTGCAACCACGGAACGCACCTTTCCCAGTAGGTCATTCCACCTCTTCGTAATGTCCTCCCTTGTTCTTGGATGCTGTCCACACTGCGTTGACCCTGTCCACGAGTCTCCGCCATAGCTCCATCTTCCTAGCAATGGACGTCTGCTGCACCTGTGATCCGAATAGCTGTGGCTCTACCCGGATGATTTCCTCCACCATGACCCTTAGCTCCTCCTTTGAAAACTTGGGGTGTCTTTGTGGTGCCATGGATGTGGTGTGAGTTATATGTGTGTGGGTGTGTGGGGTGCTATGTTGGGGTGTGAGGTGTGTGGATGGTGTATGGGTGAGGTTGTTTTGTGGCTCTGATTGAGTGTGTGCTCCTGGCTTCTCTCTCTCTCACTTGCCAAAATGTTTGGGTAGTAAAGGGTTGTGGTTAATGTGGGTGTGTATTTTATAGTGGTGTGAGTGTGTGGGTGTGGTATGAGCATGTGTGTCAGGTGTGTGTAGTTTGAATTGTCCAATGTAGTGTAGTTTTGTTAGTGTGTGTGTATTTTGAGCGCAGCAGTGTGTACCGCCAATGGTTTACCGTGGTTGAAAGACTGCCGCTGTGATTCATGGGTCGTGATACTGTGGGCGTATTCCTGTTGGCGTAATGGTGTGGGTTTTGGTACCGCAAGTTTATCACTGACCTTTGGTCTGGTGGACTTGTGTGGGTGTCTGTATAGTGGCGGATTTCTCTTTGTGGGTCATAATACCCGTAGTGGAATACCACCGCGGTCACGGTGCTGACGGCGGTAGGCGGCATTTACCACCAGGGTTGGAATGAGGGCCCAAATTAGTTATCGGAGCAGCACCACATACTCCCCTATTAGCAATATCTACATCATTGGGACAGTTATCCGCTGGATTACGGGCTGGCATTCAGACCCTGCTCGAATTGACAGGGATGAATACAACAACCCTTAGGTGGCATTGGGCCCTCAACAGAATGTGAGGGAGCCTTGCCACCAGTGCCAGAATATTGTCCCAGAATTGAAGACTAGCAGTGGGGTTGTGAGTTAGCTCGAGGAGAGGTGTTGGGCACACGGGGCTAGGTAAACCCCCCTAATTTCTCTTCAATGGCCTTTAAACAGAGTTCAATAGGACGCAACCTCTTGGTGAGCTCCTCCATTATGTACTCAAGAACCAGTAGACCAGTAGTACTCTCCTGTGGGGTTTTTTGGACCCATCATTACCGGTTTCAAGTCCAGAATTAGTGGAGCTCATAGTCCGAACTCGTTTGTTTCTTAAGTTAATATCACCACGCTTTTTTTTTCCTTTTGGCTCAGGAACTGGTGCACCAACCAAACAGCCCGGTGATGACAATGCAAGTTCTGTTGCATCCAAGGTCACAGAGGGAATCTCCTGGGCATTGTCTGAATGGTCGGCTGGCAGGAAGCCCAGATTTAACTGCGTATACTGGGGTTGTGGAGACTGTGAGAGCTCTGGGGGTAATTGTGATGGGGGTGGAGATAGAGAAATAGGAGCTGGTGATACGAGGGGAGATAGGCGATGCTCAGCCATCTCAATCTCTTTGTCTAAGACTCCAACAGCCTTTTGTAGAAAGCCGTCTAAAGTTTTGTTGATTTTAAGATTATCTTGGGGGAGCCCCCCCTTCGGTCTGCCCATCTCTAGCCCCTTTATACTCTCACCCCTTTGTACTCTCCTCTCTTGTACTCTCTGGACCCCCTCTAACATCTCCTCCTCCTCCCGCAAAGGGTGCAACACTTGCTTTCGCCTCCAGCTGTCACCTCCAGCTGTCCACTCAGTATCTATTCACTCTTGGAAATGTTGAATTATTGAGTTGTGGGACTCAGGGAGACCAACAGATTATGACTCAATGGCCAGCACAAGGATCCCACCTAGAGAGGCCGCAGCTATACCTCCTCCTGCTGAATTCACCTTATGTGCCCTTGCGCCAATCGGCTCACAAAAAAATAGAAAGAAAAAAGAGAGGAGAGGCCAGTCTCTAAGTACTACCTAGATGCTGCCAAGACTTTATTTGTGGATTCCTCTTTCCCCCACCTGGGAATAGGGGGTGCACAGAAGGCACAGGGAGCGCGCAGGGAGCCCAGGAAACGCTACATAAACCGGTGAAACACTCAGCTCATTAGATCTGGTTCCATCACTGACAACAACGCATGAAGATCACGCTGAACAGAGGACACTGGTGCTAAAAACAAAACAGGGCAGAAGATGAACAGATGGATGCCCCAGGCTACTACTGCTGCTGCACTCTATACTCTGTACTCTCCAGCTGCACCCTTCCTTCTCATCACAAAAGGAGGCGGGTTGGATCACCAACCACTTTACCATTAATAGATGATGTTGGGTGACACATGCAACATGGTGTGACATATTTCTGACTACGCATACACATGGCAGTGAGTAAGGGGTCCACTGAGGGCCACAAGGACAGTACAGATGCAATGGGTAATGCACCATTTTAGTTCTATCGGGCTCTTAGTTTAAATACCCATGGCCATGTAAGGGTGCCTAAACATGTAATGGTCCAAACTACTGGCAGTCCCATGTTCCAGTTTGTTGTGTATCACAGCCTATACGATGTAAAAAATCAGACACATGTGCTGAGTCAGTTCCACAGGCCTGCCGATTGTCACTGACAATATGGGGCTGCCCTGCATCAGCTCAATCACTGGCATACCACTCACTAACCTCCACCATCAGATGCATCCTCTGAGCAAGTGTGTCTGTGTGGGGGCATATTCATGTGCTCATGTGTAGGAGGCTGGCCTGGTTTGTAGTGGGTACCAAAGGTACTTACACCTTATACCAGGTCCAGTTATCCCTTATTAGTGAAATGTAGTCAGTGTCTAGAAGCCAGGCTGTCTACATATAGCTGTAGCAGAGCAGCCAAGGCTGAACTAGGAGCCATGCAAAGCTCTTGTAATACCACTGTAGTCACACAGTACTCACACACATGAAAGAAAATACTCAGTGTTACAAAAATAAAGGTACTTTATTTTGGTGACACAAATGCCCAAAATACCTTAGAGACTATACTCCCACAGGAGGTAAGTAATATACACAGTATATAAACTAGAATCCAAAAACAGGTAAGTAAACAGTCAGAAAACAGTGCAAATAGTGAAAATCACAATAGATTGTAGTGGGCCTAGGGGTAACACAAACCATATATTAAAATAGTCGAATGCGAAGGTAAGTAATAGAACCCACCACCAGAGCCTAGGAAAACAGAAGTAAATCACAGTAAGTTTCCTGAAATACACAAGAAGTAATGATAGAAGATTATCCAAGAACCAGAAGAGACTGCAAGACACCAACGATGGATTCCTGGACCTGAAGACCTTTGGAAGAAGGGGACCAAGTCCAAGAAGCACTGAAGAGTCTAGGGAGAACAGCAGCCCCTGCTAACCCAGATGAAGGTGCAAAAGAAAAACCACTGGTGAGAAGACAAAGTCAGTTATGCACCCAAGAAGACAGATGCGGGTTCCTGGTTAGTGCAGAAGATGTCCCATGCCGGATGGATGATTACAGTCTGGTTTGTGGCACTGGATTCGGCCAACAGGCCTTGGCACACGCAAAACTCAGTTAGCAGAAGATGGCACTGCCCGGGACCTGGTGGCCTCTACTCAGGAGGGGGAGGCAGAGGGGGCTCTCAGCAACTCAGAGAGCCCTCAGAAGACCAGGCAGCGCACACAGGAGTCCCACAACACGGGGCAAAGAAGGTGCAAATGGAGGCCCACGCAGCATGACCCAAAGGGATCCCATGCCACCGGAGAACCACTCAGGAAGCTGTGTGTCACAGGATGGAGTGCTGGGGGCCTAAGCTGTGCTGTGCACGAAGAACTTCTTGGAAGGTCGCACACAAGCCTTGGCAACTGCAAGTCATGCGATGCACGGGGGTACTGTCTTGCGTGGAGAGGTAAGCTCTTACCTCCACCAAAGTTGGAAAGCTGGACCTTGGGACTGTCAGGGTCACTTTAGTCCACCACTCGTGTGGCTGGATCCATGCTCGTTGTCTTGAGGGGGGACCCACGCCACCGGTCGTCACTGCAGAGAGGTGCCTGCTGAAGCAGGGAAGTGACTCCGTCACTCCACCGGAGATTCCTTTGGTTCTTCTGGTGCAGGCTGAAGAAAGGCAGTCCTCGGAGGATGAACGACCTGGAAACTCTTGCTGTTGCTGGCAGGAGCTGATGTTACAATGTTGGAGAAGTCGTCTTTGCTTCTTTGTTGCAGTTTGTAGAGTTCCTGGAGGGTTCAACTGTGGTTCCTTCGGTAGAAGATGAAGTAAAGGATGCAGAGGATTCCTGCTGGAGTCTTGCAATCTGAATCTGAAGAAACACCCAGAGGAGAGACCCTAAATAGCCCTGAAAGGGGGATTAGTCACCTAACCAGGTAAGCACCTATCAGGGGAGGGCTCTGACGTCATCCCATGCCTGTAATACCTATTTCCAAAGGGAGAGGGCGTAACACCCCTCTCCCAAAGGAAATCCCTTGTTCTGCCTTCTTGGGCTTGAGCTGCGCAACAGGAGGGCAGAAACCTGTCTGTGAGGTGGCAGCAGCTGGGGCTTCCTGGAAAACCTCAGAAGGCTGGTATGGCCGTACAGGGGGTCCACTGTGGAGCCCCCAGAGTGCATGGGATTGTGCAACCAATACTAGAATCAGTATTGGGGTACAGTTCCCAGTTGTTAGAGACCTTACATGGCCATATTCGGAGTTACCATTGTGAGGCTGGACATTGGTATTGACCTATGTCCAGTGCACACATAAAATGGCGTCCCGCACCCACAAAGTCTGGGGAAATGGTCCTGGATGAGGTGGGGTCACCTCTGCTAGTGCAGGGGTGCCCTCACACACATGTACTTTGCACCCATCCATCAGGGTTGGAAGGCCTGACAGATAGGTGACTTATAAGTGACCTGGTGCATGCACCATTTCACACGGGCTGCAATGGCAGTTCTGTAGAAGCCTTTGCAGGGGCTCCCTTTGGGTGCCAAAAGTAATGCTGCAGCCCATAGGGATCCCCTGGAACCCCAATGCGCTGGGTACCTAAGTACCATATACTAGGGGCTTATAAGGGGTGACCAGTATGCCAATTTGGGATGAAACACTAGGTTACCAGTATGTAGAGACAAATTTGAAAGGAGAGAGCAAAATCACTGGGGTCCTGGTTAGCAGGACTCCAGTGACAGTCAAGCATACTGACAAGCAGGCCAAAAACCATAAGCACTGGGTCCTGGCTAGCAGGATCCCAGTGGCACAGTCGAAATACACTGACATCAGGCAGAAATTGGGGTAATATGTCAAAAAGAGGGTACTTTCCTACAGATCATCTGACTGCTTAGGCCAAGTGGATGACGTCCCTGCCCCTCTCTGATAGGTGGGTCACTCAGATAGTGTCCAACCCCCTCTCAGGTTTACTTAAGGGCTCCCCTGAGGGTGGGTCCCCAGATTCGGCGAGCAAGACTCTTCAAGGAACTCTCTGCAAGACACTTATGCAACCTGGCCTCCGGAACCGCTGCTGGTCTGCTTTAGGAACTGAAACAAGACTGTATTGAGTTGGGAGAGCCCCCACTTCAATATTGTTTCTTCGCTCCTGCAAGAATTCTGCAACATCTGTGGCTGTGCAGCCTCCAGGGTCACAAGGACTTTATGTGCATTAGGAAGCAAGAAGGAATCTCTCTTGGAGTGAAAGAGTCACTGTAGGAAAGTACCCTATTTTTGGTATGGTTATCCCCAGGTTTTGCCTGCTGTCTGTTCGTTTTGACTCTGTTCACTGGGATCCTGCTCACCAGGACCCAAGTAACTGTGCTCTCTCCCTCAAAATTTGGTTGCTTAGGACTTAGCACACCCCACAATTGGCATACTGGTTCCCCGCCCCATATAATTCCCTACTACATGGTACTTAGGTACCTAGGGCAACAAGGGTTACTCCTGGGCTGCAGTGTTTATTGTGCCATCCATGGGAGCCCATGCAAAACGTGTCTTCAGGCCTGCAATTGCAGCATACGTGAAAAGGTGCATGCACCCTTTCACTAAAGGTCATTGCACCCGGTTACTGTAAGTCACCCCTATGGGAAGCCCTCCTAGCCCAGAGGGAAGGGTGCAGGTACTTGTGTGTGTGAGGGCACCCCTGCATGAGCAGAGGTGCCCCTATGAACTCCAGCCCCATTACACTGGACTTCATAGTGGGTCAGAAGGATGACAATCAGGAGAGTCTTAATTCCTGACGGGGGTCTTGGCAATGTTCTCTGGCTTCTTCCTGGATTGTAGGGACCGTTTGCAGGGTGGTTCTCCTTCTGCAGGGGGTGGGGTGCTGGTGGCCTGTTGGTCCTGTGGTGGCGCCTCCTGTCCCCTAGCGCCAACGAAGGTGGAGGGCTGTTCTTCGGTGGGCTTGTGTCAGGGGCCGGTTGTTGTGCCACTGCCTCCCTCATGGTCTTGCCCATGTCTGCCAGCACCCCTGTAATGGTGACTAGGATGGTGTAGATGTTTTTTAGGTCATCCCTGATCCCCAGGTACTGTCCCTCCTGCAGCCGCTGGGTCTCCTGCAACTTGTACAGTATCTGGCCCATGGTCTCCTGGAAATGGTGGTATGCTCCCAGGATGTTGGTGAGTGCCTCCTGGAGGTTTGGTTCCCTGAGCCTGTCCTCCCCCTGTCGCACAGCAGTCCTCCCAGCTTCCCTGTTGTTCTGTGCCTCTGTCCCATGAACTGTGTGCCCACTGCCACTGACCCCAGGTGCCTGATCGTCCTGGGTTTGTGGGGTTGCCTTGGGACCCTGTAGTGGTGGACAGACTGCTGATTGACGTGTCCTGGGGACAGTGGCATGGGCCCGCTGGGTGGGTACTCTGCTGGTGTTTTCTGAGGGGGGAGGCTCTGTGGTGGGTTGGGACTGTGGCAGGGTAACCGACTGTCCGGAGGTGCCTGATGGGCCAGGTTGGTCATCCTGATCTAGGCGTGCAGAGCTGCTGTCATCACTGTGGGCCTCTTCTGGGGTGGGCTGGATGTTGCTGGCTACTCCTCTCCGGTGACGTTGAGTAGGGATCCTGTGGGGACGAAAACGCAGTGTTATTGTATCTGCATGTGCCATCTTGTGCATGGGTGTGTTTCCCTGTATGGTTGGGATAGCCCTGTCAGCTTTGCCTCGTGTGCGTGGTGATTTTGTGGGCTAGGTGATTCTCTCTAATGGGCATGCTGTGGTGAATGGTGTCCATGCAGGTCTGTGATGGGTGTCCATGGATTTGTGTTACATGCAGGGCTTGGTATTAGGATGGGTGGGTTTTGATAGTGGGGTATATGTGAGGTGGTGGAGTGATGGGGGAGGGTAGGGGTAGGAGTTTCTCATGGCATGTAGGTAGGGTGGGGGATATAGTAGTAAAGATTAGACTTACCAGATTCCAGTCCTCCTGCTACTCCTGCGAGGCCCTCAGGATGCATTATTGCCAAGACATGCTCTTCCCATGTTGTTAGTTGTTGGGGAGGAGGTGGGGTCCACCGCCAGTCCTCGGTACTGCTACCTGGTGCCTTGCAACCACGGAACGCACCTTTCCCAGTAGGTCGTTCCACCTCTTCGTAATGTCATCCCTTGTTCTTGGATGCTGTCCACACTGCGTTGACCCTGTCCACGAGTCTCCGCCATAGCTCCATCTTCCTAGCAATGGACGTCTGCTGCACCTGTGATCCGAATAGCTGTGGCTCTACCCGGATGATTTCCTCCACCATGACCCTTAGCTCTTCCTCTGACAACCTGGGGTGTCTTTGTGGTGCCATGGATGTGGTGTGAGTTATATGTGTGTGGGTATATGGGGTGCTATGTTGGGGTGTGAGGTGTGTGGGTGGTGTATGTGTGAGGTTGTTTTGTGGCTCTGATTGAGTGGGTGCTCCTGGCTTCTCTCTCTCTCACTTGCCAAAATGTTTGGGTAGTAAAGGGTTGTGGGTAATGTGGGTGTGTATTTTATAGTGGTGTGAGTGTGTGGGTGTGGTATGTGCATGTGTGTCAGGTTTGTGTAGTTTGAATTGTCCAATGTAGTGTAGTTTTGTTAGTGTGTGTGTATTTTGAACGCGGCAGTGTGTACTGCCAATGATTTACCGCGGTTCGATAGACTGCAGCGGTGATTCATGGGTCGTGATACTGTGGGCGTATTCCTGTTGGCGTAACGGTGTGGGTTTTGGTACCGCAAGTTTATCACTGACCTTTGGTCTGGTGGACTTGTGTGAGTGTCTGTATAGTGGCGGATTTCTCTTTGTGGGTCATAATACCCATAGGGGAATACCACCACGTTCACGGTGCTGACGGCGGTAGGCGGCATTTACAGCCAGGGTTGTAATGAGGGCCCAAATTAGTTATCGGAGCAGCACCACATACTCCCCTATTAGCAATATCTACATCATTGGGACAGTCTTCCGCTGCATTACGGCCTGGCATTCAGACCCTGTTCGAATTGACAGGGATGAATACAACAACCCTTAGGTGGCATTGGGCCCTCAACAGAATGTGAGGGAGCCTTGCCACCAGTGCCAGAAGATTGTCCCAGAATTGAAGACTAGCAGTGGGGTTGTGAGTTAGCTCGAGGAGAGGTGTTGGGCACACGGGGCTAGGTAAACCCCCTAAGTTCTCTTCATTGGCTTTTAAACAGAGTTCAATAGGACGCAACCTCTTGGTGAGCTCCTCCATTATGTACTCAAGAACCAGTAGACCAGTAGTACTCTCCTGTGGTTTTATTTGGACCCATCATTACCGGTTTCAAGTCCAGAATTAGTGGAGCTCATAGTGCGAACTCATTTGTTTCTTAAGTTAATATCACCACGCTTTCTTTTTCCTTTTGGCTCAGGAACTGGTGCACCAACCAAACGGCCCGGTGATGACAATGCAAGTTCTGTTGCAGTGACCTCATCCAAGGTCACTGAGGGAATCTCCTGGGCATTGTCTGAATGGTCGGCTGGCAGGAAGCCCAGATTTAACTGTGTATACTGGGGTTGTGGAGACTGTGAGAGCTCTGGGGGTAATTGTGATGGGGGTGGAGATAGAGAAATAGGAGCTGGTGATACGAGGGGAGATAGGCGACGCTCAGCCATCTCAATCTCTTTGTCTAAGGCTCCAACAGCCTTTTGTAGAAAGACGTCTAAAGTTTTATTGATTTTAAGATTATCTTGGGGGAGCCCCCCCTTCGGTCTGCCCATCTCTTGCCCCTTTATACTCTCACCCCTTTGTACTCTCCTCTCTTGTACTCCCTGGACCCCCTCTAACATCTCCTCCTCCTCCTCCCGCAAAGGGTGCAACACTTGCTTTTGCCTCCAGCTGTCCACTCAGTATCTATTCACTCTTGGAAATGTTGAATTATTGAGTTGTGGGACTCAGGGAGACCAACAGATTATGAGTCACTGGCCAGCAAAAGGATCCCACCAAGAGAGGCCGCAGCTATACCTCCTCCTGCTGAATTCACCTTATGTGCCCTTGCACCAATCGGCTCACAAAAAAATAGAAAGAAAAAAGAGAGGAGAGGCCAGTCTCTAGGTACTACCTAGATGCTGCCAAGACTTTACTTGTGGATTCCTCTTTCCCCCACCTGGGAATAGGGGGTGCACAGAAGGCACAGGGAGCGCGCAGGGAGCCCAGGAAACGCTACATAAACCGGTGAAACACTCAGCTCATCAGATCTGGCTCCATCACTGACAACAACGCATGAAGATCACGCTGAACAGAGGACACTGGTGCTAAAAACAAAACAGGGCAGAAGATGAACAGACGGATGCCCCAGGCTACTACTGCTGCTGGACTCTATACTCTGTACTCTCCAGTTGCACCCTTCCTTCTCATCACAAAAGGAGGCAGGTTGGATCGCCAACCACTTTACCCTTAATAGATGATGTTGGATGACACATGCAACATGGTGTGACATATTTTTGACTACGCATACACATGGCAGTGAGTAAGGGGTCCACTGAGGGCCACAAGGACAGTACAGATGCAATGGGTAATGCACCATTTTAGTTCTATCGGGCTCTTTGCTTAAATACCCATGGCCATGTAAGGGTGCCTAAACATGTAATGGTCCAAACTACTGGCAGTCCCATGTTCCAGTTTGTTGTGTATCACAGCCTATACGATGTAAAAAATCAGACACATGTGCTGAGTCAGTTTCACAGGCCTGCCGATTGTCACTGACAATATGGGGCTGCCCTGCATCAGCTCAATCACTGGCATACCACTCACTAACCTGCACCATCAGATGCATCCTCTGAGCAAGTGTGTCTGTGTGGGGGCATATTCATGTGCTCATGTGTAGGAGGCTGGCCTGGTTTGTAGTGGGTACCAAAGGTACTTACACCTTATACCAGGTCCAGTTATCCCTTATTAGTGAAATGTAGTCAGTGTCTAGAAGCCAGGCTGTTTAGAGTTAGCTGTAGCAGAGCAGCCAAGGCTGAACTAGGAGCCATGCAAAGCTCTTGTAATACCACTGTAGTCACACAGTACTCACACACATGAAAGAAAATACTCAGTGTTACAAAAATAAAGGTACTTTATTTTGGTGACACAAATGCCCAAAATACCTTAGAGACTATACTCCCACAGGAGGTAAGTAATATACACAGTATATACACTAGAATCCAAAAACAGGTAAGTAAACAGTCAGAAAACAGTGAAAATAGTGAAAATCACAATAGATTGCAGTGGGCCTAGGGGTAACACAAACCATATATTAAAATAGTCGAATGCGAAGGTAAGTAATAGAACCCACCACCAGAGCCTAGGAAAACAGAAGTAAATCACAGTAAGTTTCCTGAAATACACAAGAAGTCATGATAGAAGATTATCCAAGAACCAGAAGAGACTGCAAGACACCAACGATGGATTCCTGGACCTGAAGACCTTTGGAAGAAGGGGACCAAGTCCAAGAAGCACTGAAGAGTCCAGGGAGAACAGCATCCCCTGCTAACCCAGTTGAAGGTGCAAAAGAAAAACCACCGGTGAGAAGACAAAGTCAGTTATGCACCCAAGAAGACAGATGCGGGTTCCTGGTTAGTGCAGAAGATGTCCCACGCCGGATGGATGATTGCAGTCTGGTTTGTGGCACTGGATTTGGCCAACAGGCCTTGGCACACGCAAAACTCACAGTTAGCGGAAGATGGCACTGCCCGGGACCTGGTGGCCTCTACTCAGGAGGGGGAGGCAGAGGGGGCTCTCAGCAACTCAGAGAGCCCTCAGAAGACCAGGCAACGCACACAGGAGTCTCACAACACGGGGCAAAGAAGGGGCAAATGGAGGCCCACGCAGCACGACCCAAAGGGATCCCATGCCGCCGGAGAACCACTCAGGAAGCTGTGTGTCACAGGATGGAGTGCTGGGGGCCTAAGCTGTGCTGTGCACGAAGAACTTCTTGGAAGGTCGCACACAAGCCTTGGCAACTGCAAGTCATGCGATGCACGGGGGTACTGTCTTGCGTGGAGAGGTAAGCTCTTACCTCCACAAAAGTTGGAAAGCTGGACCTTGGGACTGTCAGGGTCACTTTAGTCCACCACTCGTGTGGCTGGATCCATGCTCGTTGTCTTGAGGGGGGACCCACGCCACCGGTCGTCACTGCAGAGAGGTGCCTGGTGAAGCAGGGAAGTGACTCCCTCACTCCACCGGAGATTCCTTTGGTTCTTCTGGTGCAGGCTGAAGAAAGGCAGTCCTCGGAGGATGAACGACCTGGAAACTCTTGCAGTTGCTGGCAGGAGCTGATGTTACAATGTTGGAGAAGTCATCTTTGCTTCTTTGTTGCAGTTTGTAGAGTTCCTGGAGGGTTCAACTGTGGTTCCTTCGGTAGAAGATGAAGTAAAGGATGCAGAGGATTCCTGCTGGAGTCTTGCAATCTGAATCTGAAGAAACACCCAGAGGACAGACCCTAAATAGCCCTGAAAGGGGGATTAGTCACCTAACCAGGTAAGCACCTATCAGGGTAGGGCTCTGACGTCACCTGCTGGCACTGGCCACTCAGATGCTCCCAGAGTGCCCCACCACCTTGGAATCCAAGATGGCAAAACCCAGGGACAGTCTGGAGGAGCTCTGGGCACCACCCCTGGGGTGGTAATGGACAGGGAGGGTCATTCCCCTTTCCTTTGTCCAGTTTCGTGCCAGAGCAAGAACTGGGGGTCCCGGAACCAGTGTAGACTGGATTGTGCAAGGAGGGCACCATCTGTGCCCTTCAAAGCACTTCCAGAGGCTCTGGGAGGCTACCCCTCCCATGCCTGTAATACCTATTTCCAAAGGGAGAGGGCGTAACACCCCTCTCCCAAAGGAAATCCCTTGTTCTGCCTTCTTGGGCTTGAGCTGCGCAACAGGAGGGCAGAAACCTGTCTGTGAGGTGGCAGCAGCTGGGGCTTCCTGGATAACCTCAGAAGGCTGGTATGGCCTTACAGGGGGTCCACTGTGGAGCCGCCAGAGTGCATGGGATTGTGCAACCAATACTAGAATCAGTATTGGGGTACAGTTCCCAGTTGTTACAGACCTTACATGGCCATATTCGGAGTTACCATTGTGAAGCTGGACATAGGTATTGACCTATGTCCAGTGCACACATAAAATGGCGTCCCCGCTCCCACAAAGTCTGGGAAAATGGTCCTGGATGAGGTGGGGTCACCTCTGCTAGTGCAGGGGTGCCCTCACACACATGTACTTTGCACCCAGCCATCAGGGTTGGAAGGCCTGACATATAGGTGACTTATAAGTGACCTGGTGCAGTGTAAATGGCTGTGAAATGGTGCATGCACCATTTCACAGGGGCTGCAATGGCAGTCCTGTAGAAGCCTTTGCAGGGGCTCCCTTTGGGTGTCAAAAGTAATGCTGCAGCCCATAGAGATCTCCTGGAACCTCAATGCGCTGGGTACCTAAGTACCATATACTAGGGGCTTATAAGGAGTGACCAGTATGCCAATTTGGGATGAAATACTAGGTTACCAGCATGTAGAGACAAATTTGAAAGGAGAGAGCAAAAGCACTGGGGTCCTGGTTAGCAGGACTCCAGTGACAGTCAAGCATACTGACAAGCAGGCCAAAAACCATAAGCACTGGGTCCTGGCTAGCAGGATCCCAGTGGCACAGTCGAAACACACTGACATCAGGCAGAAATTGGGGTAATATGCCAAAAAGAGGGTACTTTCCTACAGATCATCTGACTGCTTAGGCCAAGTGGATGACGTCCCTGCCCCTCTCTGATAGCTGGGTCACTCAGATAGTGTCCAACCCCCTCTCAGGTTTACTTAAGGGCTCCCCTGAGGGTGGGACCCCAGATTCGGCGAGCAAGACTCTTCAAGGAACTCTCTGCAAGACACTTATGCAACCTGGCCTCCGGAACCGCTGCTGGTCTGCTTTAGGAACTGAAACAAGACTGTATTGAGTTGGGAGAGCCCCCACTACAACATTGTTTCTCCTCTCCTGCAAGAATCCTGCAACATCTGTGGCTGTGCAGCCTCCAGGTCACAAGGACTTTGTGTGCATCAGGAAGCAAGAAGGAATCTCTCTTGGAGTGAAAGAGTCACTGTAGGAAAGTAACCTATTTTTGGCATGGTTACCCCCAGGTTTTGCCTGCTGTCTGTTTGTTTTGACTCTGTTCACTGGGATCCTGCTCACCAGGACCCAAGTAACTGTGCTCTCTCCCTCAAAATTTGGTTGCTTAGGACTTAGCACACCCCACAATTGGCATACTGGTACCCCCCCCCCATATAATTCCCTACTATATGGTACTTAGGTACCCAGGGCACCAAGGGTTACCCCTGGGCTGCAGTGTTTATTGTGCCATCCATGGGAGCCCATGCAAAATGTGTCTTCAGGCCTGCAATTGCAGCATACGTGAAATGGTGCATGCACCCTTTCACTACAGGTCATTGCACCAGGTTACTGTAAGTCACCCCTATGGTAATCCCTCCTAGCCCAGAGGGCAGGGTGCAGGTACCTGTGTGTGTGAGGGCACCCCTGCATGAGCAGAGGTGCCCCTACGAACTCCAGCCCCATTACACTGGACTTCATAAGTGTGGGGAACCCATTTTACCTGTGTACTAGACACAGGTCACCTATGTCCAGGTACATAATGGTAACACAGAACCTGGGCATGTTTGGTATCAAACATGTCGGAATCATACCCCAATACTGTTGCGAGTATTGGTTGTATGATTCCATGCACTCTGGGAGCTCCTTAGAGGACCCTCAGCATTGCTCCTACTAGTCTGGGGTTTTCCGGGCAGCCCGCACTGTTGCCACCCCTCAGACAGGTTTCTACCCTCCTGCTGCTTAACCAGCTCAGGCAGGGAAAGGCAGAAGAAAGGATTTCCTGTGGGAGAAAGGGATAACGCCCTCTCCCTTGGAAGTAGGTGTTACATGTCTTGGGAGGGGTAGCCTCCCCAAGCCACTGGTATGCTTTGAAGGGCATATTTGGTGTCCTCCTTGCATAAACCGGTTGGCACCAGTCCAGGGAACACTGGGTCCCTGCTCTGGCATGAAACTGGAGAATGGAAAGGGGAGTGCCACTCCCCTGTCCATCACCACCCCACTGGTGGTGCCCAGAGCTCATCCAGGAAGCCACTTAATTCTGCCACCTTGGATCCAAGGTGGGCAGAGGCCCCTGGGATCATCTGCGTAGCCAGGTCAGGTAGGTGATGACACAGTCTCCTTCTGACAGGTGGTCACCCTGCTAGGTGACCAGTCCCCCTTCCTGGGCTATTTAGGGTCTCCCTCTTGGGTGGGTCCTCAGATTCCTGCATCCTTTACTTCATCTTCTGGCCACTAGGACAGCGATGACTCCGCTCTGCAACATTGTTTCTCCGGCTCCTTCCAGCAACTGTAACATTTCCCTGGCTGTGCATCCTCTGAGGGCGACAAGTCTTCAGCCTGCACAAGAAGTAAGAATGAATCTCCCTTGGCGTGAAGGAGTCACTCCCCTGCATCCACAGGCAGCAACTGCAACAACGACTGGCTGTGTGGATCCTCTCTTTTCCGGAACTGCGTGGATCCCGCATCACAGGTGGTATTCTGGAGTAGCCCCCTTGGTCCTCTCTACCAGCTGTCCAACTTTGGAGACGGTAAGCCCTTGCCTCTCCTTGCAGGACAGTGCCCCTGTGCACTCTGACACTTGCAGCTACCAAGGCTTGTTTGTTTCTCCTCCAAGGGATCTTCAGGCTCCGTGTAGCCCCGACCCCCAGCTTCCTACAAAGCACAGTCTCCTGCCTGTTGCTCCAGCGACGTGGGACTCCTCTTTGGGTGTGCTGAGTGGGCCTCACTGCGACTCCTGTGCTTGCTGCCCGTGGGGGCTACCTCCTCTTCTTGTGACTCTTCTAGCTGCTAAGGGTCACCTCGGACTCCCCTCCTTGGGTCGAGTCCCGTGGCCCTTACTGGTCCTCTTCAGCCTTGCAAAACCTTCTTCTCCAACTCTTGCATTTGCCAAGGCTTTTTGGTGGTCTTCCAACACCACTGACTGACTGCATCACGACTGCCGACGTGGGACATCACTTGCATCACTTCTGGAACTCCTCTTCTGCTCCTGTGCTGCACTGCTGACTTCCTTCATCCACCATCGGTCCTGCATCCACAGAAGGATGGTTAGTGGCTCCTGCCACAGCCGGACATTCCAACTCGAACTGGACTTGGTCCCCTTCTTTTTCAGGTCCTCTTTTTTCAGGATCCACCTTTGGTTTGTTCCAATCTTGTCTGGGTCTTGCACAGTCGTTTTCCAAAGTCCCCCATTTGCTTTAGGGAAAACCAGGTACTTACTTCATCTCTCCTGGTCGTTGGGGGGGCACTCTGGTACTTACCTGTTGGGGCTCCTAGTTCCTTCAGCTCCTTTCTCCTGATTCCACATCCTTGGCTGGGGGACTGCCTTTCATATTCCACTTACTTAGTGTAGGGCTTTCACTATTTACTATTGTTTTTACTATTTGCTATTGCTTTCTGTGCTTATCACTGACTTCTAATGTGTGCATAATAGTGTGTTTTACTTACCTGCAGTTGGGGTATTGCCTATATAGTATTTTACTATTTATGTTCCCATAATAAAGTACCTTTATTTTTGTAACACTGTCTGGGCTTGCATGTGTGTGAGTGCTGTGTGACTGTAGTGGTATTGCATAAGCTGTGCATGTCTCCTAGATAAATCTTGGCTGCTCATTCACAGCCACCTCTGGAGAGAACCTAGCTTCCTGGACACGGCCTACACTCACCAATGGGGGATACCTGGACATGGTATAGGGTAATAACACCATAGGTGTCCACCACACACCCTGCAAGCTTCCCACAGTCCCTCCCCTGCATCTGCAGGCACCTCAG
This sequence comes from Pleurodeles waltl, assembly GCF_031143425.1. NCBI lineage: Eukaryota > Metazoa > Chordata > Amphibia > Caudata > Salamandridae > Pleurodeles > Pleurodeles waltl. Next base: position 199,277,700 of record NC_090445.1, on the reverse strand, counting down.
TGACAACGACCGGCTGGTAGATCCTGCTGTCCCACCAACATCAAGAAGGCTCTGCAACACAGGTGGTGGTTCAGTGGTCCCCTCCAGGTCCAACTTATGTTCTATCCAATTTGAGAGATGGTGGGCCCTTGCTGTGGCCACTGGGACGAAACCCGTGTGCACCACGTCTTTTGCTGTTATGAAAGCTTGTTGACTCTTCTTCCAAGAGATCTTCAAGCTCCAAGAAGCCCCAGCCTCCAGCACTCTGCAACTCCCAGAACATCATCCATCCTGCAACTCCTGCGGCGTGGGACTCCTTGTTTGCTCTGCTGCTGTGGCCTCCCTGCAACTCCCTGTGGCTGCTGCCATTGGGTCCTCGTGGGGGCTCCAACGATTCCTCCTGGCTCTCCTGCTTGCTGAGGGCCAGCCCTGACTCCCCTCCAATGGGGACTAGTCACTAGGACCTTGCTGGTCCTCCAAAAGCCTGTAAACATCTCTTTCATTTACCAATGATTGTTGGTGGTCTTGCTGACCACAGACCCTTCTGCAATCCGGCAACCAACGTGGGACAGCTCGTGGGTGACTCCAAAGATCTTCCTGTATAACCTGCACTCCGCATCTGGACTTATTCCTTCACCGACCTGCAGGAACTCTTCCCAAGAAGGGTGGGCACTGCCTTCCTGCACCACCTCATAGTGGTCTAGACTATGTCGCCTTCTTTTTCAAGTTCTTCCTGTCCAGAATCCACCCTTGGGTTCCACCGACCTGGTCCACAGGTCGCAATAGCCTGGACAAACGAGACTCCCATTGACTCCAAAAAAGGTTTCCAACATCATTTCACCACATACACCTGGGCTCCCTACTGTAGGTACTCCACTTTTCTGGGTATCCACGGGTAAGGGCACTATCCAATATTCCTTGGGCCTGCTGGTTCCCGCGGGGTCCTCTGAGAAAGGTCCTGAATCCTGAAAATTCCAACCGCAACAGTCCTATGTTAGCCTATGGGATGCCCGGCTAGATAACACCTCTCCACACAGGCACCTGGGGGATTTCTGTTACTTACCTTGGGTGATTTCATACTTTCCCAGCCCCTGGGATCCTAACACACTTACCTTGGTTGGGCAACCCCATTCTTATACCACTTTCTTAGTATATGGTTTGGCACCCCATAGGTTTCCATGTATTTTTGTGCTTTTCCTGTTTGTTTCTAAGTATATTTTCTGTGTGTAGATATCTCCGAGTCGGGATATACCAACGTTAGGATAGTACTAGTGTTATAATAAAAAATACTTTATTTTTGTAACACTTGAAATGGTTCTTTCTTGTGTGAACATCACTGACTGACTACTGTGGTATTGTAAGTGCTTTTCACTTCTCCCAGATAAGCCTGAGATGCTCTCCACAGCTACCGCTAGAGAGCTTTGGTTATCAAGTCACCAAAACACTATCACTAAGGGTTGCCTGTACTCAGTATAGGGTGCCTCAACATAGGTGTACACCATACACTGAGCCAGCCTCCCACAATCCTCAGGACCTACAGGGTTTAGACCCTCAAGACAGACAGGGAAAAGCACAGTGTTCCGTCGACGAAGACGGCAAAGTAGACCGAAAATGGCCGAACAAACCATTACTGGATCCACATTGCAAGCATGGAAAGGAAGGAACCAACATCGGCGTGTTGACATCACATCCAGTGGACAACATTGGTACGGAGTCCTGCGACTCCCTCTTCCGATGCACAGACGTACTGGGGGGAAAAAAGATTCCGGATCCAGTTTTGTGTCTGGGGAAGATTCTAAAGTAAGGAATCTGCGGCTAGATATCTCTTATCAGATATGGTTCTTTTCTGCCAGGCTTTTCCCTTTATCATTTCCAACCAACCCCACAAAGTGCTGATCATCCTCTCTGTGTTCTCTGGTATGCTCAATATAAAAGCTCAGTGCCCTTTGGGTGTCTAGTCAATGGAGTCTTTCCTCCGTAGAGGGATGAGGGGGAGCACAGAATGCCAGTAAAGTTTGATCTACGTGGAACAGCGGCACTACTTTTAAAAGAAAGGACACCTGAATCAGCAGAACCAATTTGGGAAGAAGGTGGTATATGGTACATAGAGCTTGGAGCTCATTCACTGTGCTGATGACAACTAGGAACACTGTCTTGAGGGTGAGGAGCTACAAAGGTCACTTGTGCAATGCCTCAAAATAGGTGCTCATTTAATATGCAAGGACCAGGATACAAATCCACTGTGGCATAGCAAAGGGAGAATGAGGAATAAATGCTGGAGTCCTTGAAAACACCACATCAAAACAGGTGATAATAATGAAGGCTGGTCCAGCAACTGTAAGAAGGCCAAAAGGTACCCTTTAACCATGCCCAAGGCACAGCCTTGCCAGGTAAAGAAGTGAACAGACAAACCATCAGACAACTTTCCCTGGAGAGTGCCTATATGTTGTGCACCTCACCAAACAAGAAATTTGCCCCAACAACAGATCCTTCCAGTGGGGCAGACTATTTGGAGGACAGATGCTCATGTCCTGGAGCTCTGGATACCATACTTTCCATGCCCAGTCCTTGGACACTAGGATGACTTGGGCCCGGTTGTTCCTGATTTTCTTCAGAATCTGGGCAGGACAGGAAGGCATACAGAAGTCCTGAGTCCCACTGTAGGTGGAACACATCTTAGAGGGAGACACCTTAGGAACTCTCAGTGCATAGAACTATTGACATTGTGCATTCTCTGTGGTAGTTAAGAGATCAAGCACAGGTTCTCCCCATGCATGGAAGAGACCTTGCGCCACCTCAGGGTGTAACTGCCACTCATGATACACTAGCTGTCCATTCTGGTATTCAGAGTTCCCTCCAGGTGGTTCACAAGCAGGAAGATTTCTTGATGGTCCACCATTTCCAGAGGTGCAGTACCTTCTGGCACAGGGGTCACTACCCAGCCTGTGTTGCAGCACCACATGGCAGTGGTGTTATCTGTGAACACATGCACTAGCCTTCCCCTGCTGGATGGCAAGAAGGCTTTTGACACCAAGAGGATGGCTTTCAGCTTCAGAAAGTTGATGTGGAGCTGGGTCATAGCCAGACACCATAGACACCGGATATTCACCTCTCCTAGGTAACCACCTTAGCCCAGAAACAATGCATCAGTTTCTATGCACCACAGGTGGAGTATGGATAGGGGTGTGCCACCGATCCAAGTGCTTTTGAGCAACAACCATTGCAGGTATTTTGCAGTCTCATCCGAGACCTGGACATGATCAGAGAGTTACCCTTGATGTGGGGCCCACTGAGATTTCAGATCCCCCTGCAGAGCCCACATATACCACCTGATGTATTTCACCAGCACGATGCAGGAGGCCATCAGTCCCAGCAGACTCAGATTCAACATCACTGTAATCCAAAACTGAGGTTGAATGATTGGGATCATAGCCTGAATGACCTGGACTATCCTTTTCATGGAATGTGTCCAGAATTGCTCAGATGAAAGGCAGCATCTGAGAAGGAATAAAGTGTGACTTCGGCTGTTTGATAGTGAACCCCAAAGATGTCATGAGGTTTGCTGTAATCTGAAGGTGGGGGATGATGCCTCTGGTGAGCCTGCCTTCCGCAGCAAGTCATCTAGGTAGGGGTATACTAGGACTCCTGACCTCCTAAGATGTACTGCCACCACCGCCATCACTCTTGTGAATATCCGAGGGGCACTGATGAGACCAAAGGGGAGTACAGTGAACTGTAAATGTTCCTGTCCCTCCATGAACCGCTGAAAGCACCTGTGTGTCTGCAGGATGGGGATATGAAAATAAGCTCCACCGCTTCCATCCTGGTTCGAGAGCATATAACACTTGAGCCAGACAATGCCTGGACTGGGGTGGGCCTCTTGAATTTGTCCTTATGAGGGATGGCATTGAGATGGCACAGCTAGGTCTAAAATAGGATGAAGGCCTCCATCTTTCTTTGGCACCAGGAAGAAGCAGGCGAAAACAAACACATTCCACTTCAGATGCTGTCCAGTTATAGTATCCAGACTGATGGATTTTGGCGGCAGCACCACAGAGTGCAGGGGACTGAGTCTGATCCTGCGCTGTGTGACAGTTGTCAGTCTAACACTTATGGCCACCTAGCAGCACCTCATTAGTACCCGAGAATGAAGGTGATTTTGTGTTAGCCCTTAGTATGACATCTAGATTTCTCAGGGAAACCGTGGTGAAACGGATCTTACCCCTTTCTCTCAGTCACATATGCCTCACACAAAGGCAAAACAGAAGCAGGACTAGTTTCAATAAGTTTTATTGATTAACTGCATTCTATGTAAAAAAGGCGTGTATTGTGATTATAAAGATGATAAAACCTAATAAAAGCAAGGCAGTGACAATGAAAGTGAAACACAGGAAAAGTCCCACCATACTGTCACAACAGTGGTCCAACAATCCCTAGGTGCACTACTAAGATTCTTTACAAGAGCATGGCAGTGTAAGCTCTAATCTGCCTATTGGCCCCCAGAAAAAAACCCATTCCCCATACCTGTGATTGTAGGTAAAGAAGAGATCTGTTGGTCTACTAAGAATCCTCCGACATGGAGGAGGCGTCAGGTCTAAGCAGAAACTGCAAAGGTGATGTGCAGCATATTATGGCAACTGGTTAGAATTCCCCTCTGGTGTGTAGGGTGCAATAAAGTGTTTTATAATAAAACATCTGGTGTTCTGAGAAAACTGCCCTGACGTGACAACACATATTTCTGGATATGAGAGTTGGGTACATGATGAACGCTTTGTACCGGCAATAACTCATAACTTATCACATTCAACCTTGAATGAAGCACAGAATGAAAATGCTGTGCAGAGAAAAGAATAACAAAATTCTGTGTGAAAGAACTAGCTGATACAATAATAAAAACATCTCAACTAAAATAAAGCGTTTGCTAAAACAATAAGAATAAAATTGGATGTATCCGAGTGAAAGGGCGGAATCTGCAGGTCTAGGATAAAATAACATGTCTGTGTAATAGCTAAAGTAACCCCACAACAATGCAGGAACCCTCTCTGTGGCCCTTTTGCACTTCCTACCTTAAGGGGGATAGATAGTCCTCTATAAGGCTTTAGAAAATGGTGGAAGGTTCAGTGAGGAGGCCAGGAAGGATAGACTATACCTCTTCTGGACAATTTGCAGGAACCACCTGTCCGATGTTATGGCCTATTAAACCGGTAAGAAATTGTTCAATCTGCCTCTAACCTCGTGGCCGTGCACCACTGATGGCACGCTAAAGGTGTTATGCAGGTGGGGCTGGGGTAGGGGGTGGGGGTCAATGGAATGACACTGGTACACTATCCCATCCCAGACCGTATGGTCGGTGTATGCCATACCCTCAAAATGGCTGGGAACCCTGCTAAGGCTGAAGTGACTGTCTGTATAGGGCACCACACCCAAAGCTGTGGAGCAGTCAAACGTGCTGATGCAATTGGCATGGCAGAGCAGATAAGCTCAAGGAGCCCAGTATCTCCCTGCTTTCTTTGAAAGGCTCTACAGCAGAGTAAGCTTGTTCTTCAAAAAGGCAAGTCCCATCAAACAGCATGTCCATATGTGATGAACATCACCTGAAAACCTGCCATTCTCAACCAGTCCTGGTGACGGATGGCAATGCTGGTGCCAATGGCTCACCTAATGGAATCAGTGGTTCCACACCACAAAGGATGGTAAACTTGGCAGCCATCCTGTATGACCTGGTTCAGTGCAGGACAAAGGCACACAGTTCTTAAGTAACAGAATACCACAGACCATGGGAATAGAGGCCCAAAGGTATCTGAGAGCCAAACCTGGAAAAAATATCCTCTTTGCAAATGACACCACTCTGTTAGACTCCGTATGTGGGGGAGTAGTCGGGAAGGCATTCTGGTTTGTCCAACTGGTGGAAGCTTGCACCACCAAGCTCTCAGAGGAGGAAGGGCACTGAGTCACAAAAGCAAGGTTGCATGAGGCCGGCCAATAGGGACCAGTGCAAGGTTTGGTCAAGGCTCCTAAGAGGGTGTCAGTAAGGGCTTTATTAAAGAGCAACAGGTATTAAATATTGGTTTGCCCAGACTGAAGGACTTTGGTTAGGACACTGGCCTTGACCTCCAAGATGGGAAGCTGGAGGTTGAGAACATCAACCACCCTATGCTTGACCATCGTGAAGGAGGTGCGTTCCTCATTTGAAGGGCCTGGAGTGGCTCAGTTGGAGCAGCCAAAGGCTGGTCCCAGGCCCAGTTCTCCCTGTGCTGCTGCAGCACTCTTGCTCTTGTCTTTTCCTTGTTTTTCCCCCATTTTTTTAGTGCTTTTTCAAGGACCAAATTAGCCTTCATCCCAAAAGGTTTTAAGCAATGGAACGGTATGTCCTTTAGGGACTGCTGGACGCCGAAGAGATGTCCGTATGGCTGATCCAAGCATGGCTCCTAAGCACCACACTGATATCAACTGGTCACCAAGAAGTCTGTTGTGTCCAGGCTAGAACTAGTTGTCTACTTTTGGTTATTGATGATCAGACATTGTAGGTTATATCTGACATCCTTGGGAACAGCTGGCAATACATCCCACACTCTGTTCCCCAAAGTGTGTGAATACTGTCTCAGGAGGCACAAGGTGATGATGGGTCACAGGGCAAGGCTGGCACTCAAAAAAACAAGTTTAACAAAATGTTTGATCTGTTTGGATTTCCTTTCGGGTGCAGTGGAGGAAAAGGAGATAGGGCTCTGGTCGCTGCATGATGGCAGTACAACCAAGCTGGCTGGGGTGGTATGTTTTATCAGGACGTATGGGCCCCTTGGAGCAGGCCTGTGCTGCTTTGCCACCTGTCTGATGACCTGGTGGGCATGATCCTGGTTTCGCCCACTCACCCACAAAAACATCTACTTGGGCCACACTAAAAAGAGGCAGAGTTTGTAGCTGCCGGGTAAAGAATCTCTGTCAATAAGTTGGTCTTCAACTCTTGCATTGGTGGATTAAGCAATGCCCTCCTGATGACTGTTGCCAAGTAGGCAGACTCTTCAGTGGCCAGTCTATATCATGGGAGGTATCTAACCCACTGGCATCTTGAAGGGCCTTTAAAAACACTGCCCTCATCATAAAATATATCTCCTTCAAAATCCTGATCATAAAACTGCTGACAGCATCAGAAAAAGTAAAATAATGTGGTGGAAATTGCGGGTGTCGAACTTCTGAGTTCGATAAAAGTATCAGATCCGGAGTCGGCTGTAGGCACCCAGTATAGCATTGGACACTGCACCAGGGCTGAGTTGGCAGCACCGTGCTAGAGAGCTGGCCTGACCTCAGATTGAAGTTGAGTGGCACGGACGGTGTTGGACTCACCAATAGGCATCGACTAGACTGCCACCTCAAATCCTTGGGGCCAGAAGGTGCTCCAGGGGGATAGGGTACAGTAGCAAAGATAATCGCTGCAGCCTCTTTCCGACCACATATCTCATCTGCCATGACTGTCAGCTGAGGGAGAATGAGGGTGAGCGGAATCGCTTGTGAAGCTTACTCTGTAGATGGGCTCTGAGGCCTAGAGGTACCCCCCTCAATGTACAACTCCAAGTGATTAGAGTTGGATGATGCCAGAGGACCGTGCTTTGATTTCTTATGTTTTTATGCTTCTTTGACTTACCTGAATCTCTGGATCTTGAAATGGATCCATTTCTGGATCGGCTGTGGGAATGCGAGTGCAACTGTGCCCTCGATCTCAACATGGTCAAGGACAGCTTCCACCACTTCTTCTGCATTTTGGTGAGCTTTGTGGCATGATCTCAGATGGCCTTGTGATTCATTTTAGCACAACATGAACATGAGTTTGTGTACTGCAGGGCAATAAGTCACCGCAGGCAGATTTTTTTTTTAACAATTCTATTTTGCATTTTCAAGGTAAATCAAGTAAACATGACACATCATAGAGAGTCTTTAGGTATGATAATCCTTACTCGCACATAACAGGATGAACAAGTTACATACATCCATATACAATGGAAAAACAGTATCCGAAACAACCACCACCCCAATCCCTCACATAGGTGGTCATTACAACCCTGGCGGTCGGTGTTAAAGCGGCGGCAAGACCGCCAACAGGCCGGCGGTAAAAAAATTGCAATTACGACCGTGGCGGAAACCGCCAACAAAGACAGCCACTCTGAAACTCCGACCGCCATGGCAGTACAAACAAACAGCTTGGCAGTCACCGCCAACAGACAGGCGGAGGACAATGTACCTCCCACAGTATCACAACCTACCAATCCACCACCTTTTCCAGGGCGGATTCACCGCGGAGAAAAACACGGCGGAAACAGGACTTCGAAGGAAAAACGCTCACCTCTACACACCCCACGAGGAATCCGGACGCCATGGAACCCGAGCTCTAGATCCTGCCAGCCCTCATCTTCTTGCTCCTCTACCAGGAGCACGAACGCCAGCGGCGAAGACAACGGTGAGTACTGCACCTACGACACAGGGGAGGTGGGAGGGAAAAAACAGGGACACACACCCGCAACACCCCCACCCTCACCCACTACAACACACCCTAATACAGCATGATACATTACAGTTACAACCCCCTAGCCCCTCAGAAGAATGCAAAGACAAAACCAAATGAGTGTAACCATTGTAATCTATTAAAATCCAGGACGCAAAAATATATATACACTATAAACAAACATATACACCAAGAATAGTAGTCCAGGTAGTGCTCCATTGAAGTCCGTGGAACACTGGTCCCACACGGCATGGGCGAGGCCCACACTCAATCCCCGAACATGACAGAGAGAACACTGCAGGGGCATCAGATAGCAATAAAACAGGCACCTCAGGGGGAAGGGAAAGGGGGGGCACCTCAGCCGGTTGAGTGCACAACGCAAAATCCACGAGGGGGCCGCATGCCCACTGTTCCATCCTGGGGAGTGCAAAGCCACAGTCTCTCAGGTCTCTACAGTGGGTGGGTTGCCCAGTGTTCCATCCTGGGGAGTGCAAAGCCACAGTCTCTCAAGTCTCTCCAGTGGGTGGGTTGCCCACTGCATTATCCTGGGGAGTGCAAAGCCAAAATCTCTCAAGTCTCTCCAGTGGGTGGGTTGCCCACTGCTTTATCCTGGGGAGTGCAAAGCCACAGTCTCTGAAGTCTCTACAGTGGGTGGGTTGCCCACTGCTTCATCCTGGGGAGTGCAAAACCACAGTCTCTCAGGTGGATGCCTTTCTCCACTGGTTCTGGAGGGGGATTTGTGCCCTGAGTGCTTCATCCTGCCAAGGACAGAGGTAGTGGATGTATCTCTCCACTGGTTCTGGAGGGGGCCTTGTGCCCAGAGTGCTTCATCCTGCTTGTGACGGACTCAGTAGCGTCAGTGCCCTTGGCGCTCATGGGCCAGCGGTGCTTGTTGCGGCGGTGTCCTTGGCAGCGGTGCTTGTTGCGGTGGTGTCCTTGGCAGTGTGCTTGTGGCGGCGGTGCCCTGTTCAGCGGTGCTTGTGGCAGCGGTGTCCTGTTCAGTGGTGCTTGTGGCGGCAGTGTCCTGTTCAGCGGTGCTTGTGGCGGCGGGGTCCTTGGCAGTGACTCAGCTGCTGGCGGTCCTGTCTGGCCCAGCGGGGCTGGTGCTGGCGGTCCTTCATGGCCCAGGGGGGCTGGTGCTGGCGGTCCTCCATGGCCCAGCGGGGCTGGTGCAGGCGGTCCTGTCTGGCCCAACGGAACTGGTGCTGGCACTCCTGTCTGGCCCAGCGGGGCTGGTGCTGGCGGTCCTGTCCTGGGCAGCTGGGCTGGTGCTGGCGGTGGCCTCCTGGGCAGCAGGGCTGGTGCTGGCGGTGGCCTCCTGGGCTGCTGGGCTGGTGCTGGTGGTGGCCTCCTGGGCAGTAGGGCTGGTGCTGGTGGTGGCCTCCTGGGCAGCAGGGCTGGTGCTGGTGGTGGCCTCCTGGGCAGCAGGGCTGGTGCTGGTGGTGGCCTCCTGGACAGCAGGGCTGGTGCTGGTGGTGGCCTTCTGGGCAGCTGGGCTGGTGCTGGCAGTGGCCTCCTGGGCAGCAGGGCTGGTGCTGGCGGTGACCTCCTGGGCAGGGGGGATGATGGCAGTATTCTCCGCCGTGCTGCTCTTCCCAGACTTGCTGACTTTCTTGTAGCCCTTCCCCACCTTGGAAGGTGTTGCAGCTGACTCCACACTCCCACCTGTACCCCTGGGAGCGACTTCGGTGACTGGAGTCTTCCCCCTCTCCCGCTGGGCACTGGCCAACTTTTGATGCTTGACAGGTGGGGACTGTCCGTGCTGTGGCTCCGTGCCACACTGGCTGCCCTGGTGGCCGGTGCACTTAAGATTCCGGTGACTACAGGCACCACTGCTCCCTGAGATGTTGTGGCTGAGGTGCTAGGTTGGGACCTGGAGAGTCGGGACCTAGGAGACTTATGGGGTGGGGGAGGTGAGGGAAAAAGGTCAAGGTTGGACAGGAAAAGTTTCTTGGGAACACTGGGACGGGTAGCTGGAGGGGGTTTGGGAGTGGAGGAAGAGGTTGTGGTTGTAGGAGGTGTTCGTTTGGTGACTTTGGGTGAAGGTTCATGCGCTGGAGGCTGTCGTGAGGTGGATGGCTGTTGGGTGGGTGTGTGCCTGCATTTGTGTATCTTGGGAGATGGTGTCACAGACACACTGGGAGAGGACACGGAATGTGTGAATGGCAGTGGGGGTGGTGACTGCATGTGAGCGGGGTGTGGTGGTGTGTGTGCTGGTGATGGAAGTAGTGGCTGTAGATGTAGTGCATGCAGGTGTGAGCTAGACGAGACTGGGAGGGAGGAGGGAGACGAGGAGGAGGGGGGCACAATGGAGGCAGTGGATGTTGGTGTGTCTGCATGTGTGTGATGCTTGTGTGAGTGCCTGTGGGATATGTGGTGCTTATGTTTGCCAGAGTTTCCATTGTGTGTTGACGTGTGTGCATGCTGGTCTGAAGGTGTGCTTGGGATAGGCTGAGGTAGAAGGGATTGGGTCTGGGTGGAGGAAGTTGGAGGGGGGAGGCTATCGACAGGGACAATGGCTGCCATCAGTGTTGAGGCCAGAGTCTGAAAAGCTTGCTGAAGGGCCGCCTGACCAGAATGAATGCCCATAGGAATGCATTTGTTTGTTGCAACTGCCTTTCTACACCCTGGATGGCATTCAAAATGGTAGACTGCCCAACAGTGAGGGACCTGAGGAGGTCAATGGCCTCCTCACTGAGGGCAGCATGGGTGGCAGGGGCAGGGGCTGAGGTGCCTGGGGCGAAGGTGATGCCCACCCTCCTGGGTGAGCGGGCATGGGGCAAAGGCTGGGGGGCTGCTGGGATGGCGGTGCTGGTAGGGGGGGTGGCGGCTGTACCTGTAGATGCGGGGGGCACAGATGTTGCCGCAACCACAAGGGAGCTCCCATCAGAGGATGAGTCCGTATCACTGGTCTCAGCTCCTATCCCCGCCGTGGAGCTCCCCTCGCCCTCCGTCCCACTGGTGAACTCTCAGAGTCCGTTGTCTCGCCCTCCAGGGCCATGTGGGATGCAGCTCCCTCCTGCCCCGGTGCCACTGCTCCTCCGCCTGATGATGCTAATGCACACAAGAACAGTGAGACCACAAAAAGGGGGTGGGGGGTCAGAAGAAAGACATGTTGAGTGCATGCATTACCGCTACAGTTGGCGGACACGACAGACACAGAAGCCCCCTGCACTACGCCGTGCACTTGGGCTCCACTGTTCAATCCCTGGGACATGGCCCACAAGGCTATGGCCGACATCTGCACACATGGATGATACAGGAGCCTGACTAGGTGTACTTGGCACTGTACACAGGTGGGGTGGGGTGCCACAGGGTCTGCCAGAACAAGGGGACCTAACTAGCACACTCGCCCTGGCCTAGGTAAACCCACAGCCCACCTCCCCCACCCAGACACCTCCACTGCACGCAAAATCAGCAGAATGAGAGTGTACTCATCCCGTTGTGGCTGCTGTGATGCCCTCAAGCGCCCATCCAACTCCGGGTACGCCACCACCAGGATCCTGATCATCAGGGGGGTCATGGTGCGACGGGCACCCCTCCCACGTTGGGAGGCCATCCCCAGCTGGGCCTCCGCCGTCTTCTTGCTCCAGCGGCGAATGTGCTCCCGTCTCTTACGGCAGTGGTTGCTCCATCTGTAGTAGACCCCCAGGGTCCGGACGTCCTTGGCGATGGCACACCAAATATCCTTTTTCTGGTGTGCGCTGACCTACATGAATTGTACAGGGGAAAAAGAAAAGTTATTACCAACTGCATCGTCACAGTCATTGGCCCCCATCCCTACCCTTGCCATGTGGCACATGCACTCACCGTCGTTTCATGCACGCCTCAGTCTCTCACCCCCCCATCTTTCATCCACCCCACTCCACACAGGCATAGCCCGTACAGCATCCTCCCAGTGTACTTAACTCTTTGTCTGGAGGACCGTAGAGCAGTGTGTACGGGGGAGGACCCCATCCACCAGTTTCTCCAACTCCTCCGATGTGAAGGCAGGGGCCCTTTTCCCCAGATGCACGAGCCATTGTCTCTTCCAGACCGAGGTCACAGCAGCACTTGCAGTGTAGGTCCTCTCCTGTTGAAGATCAGGTATGATTGAACAGATAGAAAATGGTGGGCACGTCCGCGGCGGTGCGTACCGTCACCGCCGGCATACATCGTCATTGGCTCCTGGGACCCATAAGGTCCAATGTTAACCAATGCAGAATTGCGCCGCGGTCTTCGACCTCCTACCGCAACAATGTACAACGCCAGCGCAGTTACCTCGCATCCCATTGTCCCACTTTACAGGTTAGGCAGTCGCCATTTCAGGGGCCCACATGGCTTAATTTTTAACTGCGTCACACATACCTAGGCCTTTCCTCAACACTCATACAGTCCAAATTTCAGATTATGATTCGTGTTCTATGTAAGCTGTGGGTACGTACCTCTGAGTTGGTTGACTCTGTGCTCGCTGTTGTCCTTCATAGGCACCGTCCGCTGGGACATGTGAGGAGATGGCGGCATCCTCCGGTGTACAGACCGCTGGTGGACCTGTCGATAATTGAGGAAAGACATGTGATCATCACCGACAGGCTTGATCGTGCCACAATCCTGGAACTGTGTGCCCAGCTGGAGCTAGACCTGATGTCAGCTATCCGTCATCCCACAGGAATCCCCCCTCAAGTGCAGGTGCTGTCAGTACTCTATTTCCTTGCAAGTGGGTCATTTCAAACAACAGTGGCCATAGCATCAGGGATGTCCCAGCCTATGTTTTCCAACGTGTTGTCCAGGGTGTTGTCTTCCCTGCTGAAACACATGCGGAGCTACATCGTTTTCCCTCGGGTGGAGGATCTACCTACAGTGAAAGGTGACTTCTATGTCTGGGACATATCCCCAACAACATAGGTGCCATTGATGGGACACATGTGGCCTTGTTACCCCCCGCAGGAGTGAACAGGTGTACAGAAACCGGAAGAGTTTTCATTCCATGAGTGTGCAGATGGTGGGTTTGGCAGACCAGTACATCTCGCATGTTAATGCCAAATTCCCTGGCTCAGTGCATGACGCTTACATCCTGCGGAATAGCAGCATCCCTTATGTGATGGGGCAACTCCAGAGGCACCGTGTGTGGCTATTAGGTGAGCACCTGGAAACAAGTCAGTGGGAATGGTTGTCTGGGTCTGGTGATATCCCTACAGGTTAGTGTGTGTCTAACAGTTGTCCCTCGCCATTTGCAGGTGACTCTGGTTACCCCAACCTGTCATGGCTACTGACCCCAGTGAGGAATCCCAGGACAAGGGCAGAGGAAAGCTACAATGAGGCCCATGGGCGAACTCAGCGGATTACAGAGCGGACCTTCGGCCTCCTGAAGGCCAGGTTCAGGTGCCTCCATATGACAGGTGGATCCTTATTCTACTCACCAAAGAAGGTGTGCCAGATCATCGTGGCCTGCTGTATGCTTCACAACTTAGCTTTGCGACGACAGGTGCCTTTTCTGCAGGAGGATGGTCCAGATGGCGGTGTTGTTGCAGCTGTGGAGCCTGTGGACAGTGAAGACGAGGAAGCAGAAGAGGACATCGACAACAGGAACTCGGTGATCCTGCAATATTTCCAATGAGACACAGGTAAGAATACAAACCTGCTTACTACTTGTACTTTAACACTACTACCTCTCTACTGTCTGTCGTTTTCACCCAGTGTATGGTCACTGAGTTGTCACTTTCCCTTACGATTTCACAGATGTGCGTCCCACTGTGTGACATCTGCTTTGTTTCCTCATGGACTAGAGCTGTGTGACATAGGTATGTTGACATTACATTTGAAAGAGCATTTTGACACTGTAATTGCTAATACACTATTTCGAAATCACAGACTGACTCCAGATTGTTTTGTGCTTCAAGGGTGTTTATTTAAGTGCTCAATATTGGATAGCGTTGTAAAATGGTGAGGGGTGATGGTGGAGGAATGTCCATGGCAGACTACAGTCTATTAGTCTCACAGGTGCATTGCCCATATGGGAAAAGGAAAGTGGAGCTTGGGCAGTTTGAGAATGGAGAGGGTGACAAAGTGGGACAGAAGGATGACATTCAGGGTGGTCTCATTTCTTGGCGGGGGTCTTGGCATCGTTCTCTGTCTTTGTCCTGGATCTCAAGGACCGTTTGCGGGGTGGTTCACCCTCTGCAGGGGGTGGGGTGCTGGTGTGGTGGTCCTGTGGTGGTGCCTCCTGTCCACTAGCGCTGGCGGAGGTGGTGGGCAGTTCATCGTCCAGGCTAGTGTCAAGGGCCCCTTGTTGTGCCACAGTGTCCTTCCTGGTGTTGAGGACTTCCTTCAGCACCCCTACGATGGTGCCCAGGGTGGAATTGATGGATCTGAGTTCCTCCCTGAAGTCTAAACACTGTTCCTCCTGCAGGCGCTGGGTCTCCTGAAACTTGGCCAGTACCGTTGCCATCGTCTCCTGGGAATGGTGGTAGGCTCCCATGATGTTGGGGAGGGCCTTGTGGAGAGTGGGTTCCCTTGGCCTGTCCTCCCCCGTCGCATAGCAGCCCTCCCAGTTCCCCTGTGTTCCTGGGCCTCTGTCCCCTGGACCGTGTGCCCACTGCCACTGCCCCCAGGTCCCTGTTGTTGTTGGGGTGTTGGGTTAGCCTGGGTTCCCTGTAGTGATGGACACACTGCTGATTGACGTGTCCTGGGGACAGAGGTATGGGCCCGCTGGGTGGGTGCTCTGCTGGTGTTTCCAGAGGGGGGGAAGCTCTGTCGTGGCCTGTGACTGTGTCAGGGGAACCGACTGTCCAGAGGTCCTCGATGGGCCGGGCTGGTCATCTAGATCCAGTTGGACAGAGCTGCTGTCATCACTGTGGGCCTCTTCTGTTGGTGGTGTGGACATGTGTGGACCCTCCTGTCCGGTGACGTTGGGTAGGGGTCCTGCAGGGGTATAAAAGAATGTTTATTAAATCTGTGTGTGGCATGGTGTGCAATGGGTGGGTGACCGTGTACCCCAGTGCTTGCATTCCTGTGTGGGTCCTTGTGTGATGGTGGTTTTAGGGGGGTGTATGGGTGTGTGCAGTGGCCATGCTTTGGTGATGGGTGTCCATGCTTTGTTGTTGCATGCAGGGCTTGGTGTTAGGATGTTTGGAATGTGATAGTGGGACATTTGTGAGGAGTTGGAGTGATGGGGGTGAGGGTGAGGGTGGGGGTATATGATAGCATGCAAGTAGGGTGGGGGATGTAATAGTTAAGATTTGACTTACCAGAGTCCATTCCTCTATCTACTCCTGCGAGGCCTTCAGGATGCAGCATCGCCAGGACCTGCTCCTCCTATGTTGTTAGTTGTGGGGGAGGAGGTGGGGGTCCGCTGCCAGTCCGCTGAACCGCAAGGTGGTGTCTTGAGACCACGGAACGCACCTTCCCCCGTAGGTCGTTCCACCTCTTCCTGATGTCATCCCTATTTCTTGGGTGCTGTCCCACTGCGTTGACCCTGTCCACTATTCTTCGCCGTAGCTCCATCTTCCTAGCTATGGAGGTGTGCTGCACCTGTGATCCGAATAGCTGTGGCTCTACCTGGACTATTTCCTCCACCATGACCCTGAGGTCCTCCTCAGAGAACCTGGGATGTCTTTGCCGTGCCATGGAGTGGTGTGGGTGATATGTGGGGTGGTGTGTGTAGTGATAAGTGGGGTGATATTTAGTGGTGTGTTGTGTGAGGTGCGTGGAAGTTATGTGGGTGATGGTATTGTGTGCCTGTGGATGCTTGGTAGTTGTTTGTAGTGTCTCCCTATGGCCTTCTCTCATGATGTGGGTGTGGGTTTTATCTTGTAATGGGTGTGTGGGAGTGGTGTGTGTATGTGTAACAGATGTGTGTATTTCGAATTGTTAAATGTGGTAGTGTTTCGTAAATGTGTGTGTATGTTGAGCGCGGCGGTGTGTACCGCCAATGGAATACCGCGACTGAAAGACCGCTGCGTGGATTCGTGTGTCGTGATAGTGTGAGCGTATTTCTGTTGGCGTGATGGTGGAAGTTTTGTTTTCGCCAGTTTATCACTGACCGTTGGTGTGGCGGACTTCTGTGGGTGTCTGAATTTTGGCAGATTCCGAGCAGTGGGTGATAATGACCGTGGCGGAATTCTGCTGCCGCGGCGGTGTGTTGGCGGTCTTCTGCACGGCGGTAAGCAGCTTTTACCACCAATGTTGTAATGAGGGCCATAATGTTTACTCTTTGAAAGAACCATCGTCCAGTTCAGAAGAAGACATAGGCTCTCATTACAACCCTGACGGTCGGTGATAAAGTGGCAGTAATACCGCCAACAGGCTGGCGGTAACAAAAATGGAATTATGACCAAGGCGGAAACCGCTCAGACAGACAGCCACTTTAACACACCGACCGCCGCAGCGGTATCAACAAGCACCATGGCGGTAACCGCCAACAGCCAGGTGGAAGACAATGTACCGCCCACACTATTACGACAGGCCTATCTGCCACCTTTCCTGGGGCGATACCGACATCAAAAGCACAGCAGAAACAGAACACAGAAGTCGAAGGACTCACCTCTGGAGACTCAGGGAACAACCACGACATCATGGAGCCCGAGCTGCACATATTTCCCATGATCGTCTACCTTTTCCTGCATCATGAGCAGCAACGCCGGCGAAGACGACCACAGTGAGTACTGCCACCTAGCACACAAGGGAGAGGGGAGGAAAAAGAGAGTGACACACAACATGCAACACACAAGCAGATGCACAAACATTACATATCCACCCCGTACCCTTCAGGAATAATGCAAGGACAAAATAATTGGAAGAGGAGTGTAATACGATAAAATAACATGAATACCTGCATTAAAATACAAATGTATACATATTTACAAATGGAGGGACACTGTCCAGTCCTCAGTGCCCTTGGGCTTCAGGGCCACATCACATAGGCCAAGGCCCCACCTCACTCCTGCAACACGGAGAGAACACTGCAGGGGCATCAGGTCGAAAATACACAGGCACACTCAGGGGGACAGGGAATGGGGGGTACCTCAGCCGGAAGATGGTACAACACCACTGATCCTGGAGGGGCCAACATGCCTGGTGCGCTGTCCTGGGGAGTGCCAGGTCACAGTCTCTCTAGTGGGTGGTTTGCCCACTGGTTGGTCCTGGGGAGTGCAAGGCCACAGTCTCTCTAGTGGGTGGTTTGCCCACTGCTTGGTCCTAGGGAGTGCAAGGCCACAGTCTCTCAAGTGGGTGGTTTGCCCACTATTTGGTCCTGGAGAGTACAAGGCCACAGTCTCTCAAGTGGGTGGTTTGCCCAGTGCTTGGTCCTGGGGAGTGCAACGCCACAGTCTCTCAAGTTGGTGGTTTGCCCACTGCTTGGTTCTGGGGAGTGCAAGGCCACAGTCTCTCTAGTGGGTGATTTGCCCACTGCTTGGTCCTGGGGAGCGCAAGGCCACAGTCTCTCTAGTGGATGATATCTCCACTGGTTCTGGAGGGAGCCTTGTGCCCAGTGTGCTTCATCCTGGGAAGGATGTGGTGAGTAGATGGCTTCTTCCACTGGTTCTGGAAGGGGGCTTGTGCCCAGTGTGCTTCATCCTGGGAAGGATGCGGTGAGTGGATGGCTTCTTCCACGGGTTCTGGAGGGGCCATTGTGCCCTGTGATGTAGATCTTGGGGAGTGCAAGATCACAGTCTCTTACCTGGGTGTCAGACCCACATGCTTTGCAGGGAGGGGCCAGGACGCACAAGAGCCCATGGAGGCAGGACTACACACAGTCTGCCGGCGGTGACAGCTGCTCAGTGGTGGCAGTGGCGGTGCTGGTGGTGGTGCTGGCAGTGGTGGGGAGAGGCTCCAGCTCATCCCCTGCAGCCTCGGACGGCTGCCCACTGGGGCTGCTGCTGCTGGCAGTGGTGCTGGTGGAGGTGCTGGCAGTGGTGGGGGGAGGTTCCAGCCCATCCCCTGCAGCCTAGGACGGCTGCCCACTGGGGCTACTGCTGTTGGCAGTGGTGCTGGTGGCAGTGCTGGTGGCGGTGCTGGTGGCGGTGCTGGTAGCATAGCTGGCAGTGGTGGGGGGAGGCTCCAGCCCATCCCCTGCAGCCTCAGACGGCTGCCCACTGGGTCTTCTGCTACTGGCAGTGGTGCTGGTGGCAGTGCTGGTGGCAGTGGTGGGGGGAGGCTCCAGCCCTTCCCCTGCAGCCTCGGACGGCTGAACCATCATGGTTGGTGGTGGGGGCTCAGAATGAGTCCTAGCACCAGGACTCCTGTCCTTCCTGCCTACTGCTGCAGGCCCATTGCCCTTACTGTCAGCAGCCGGAGATTGCCCCTTGCCCTTCCCTGTCGCAGCTGGTTGCGCCTCCATGCCCTTCCGTGATGCATCTAGTGCAGGCACTCTGTCAGTGTTGCTGCCTGGTACCCGGGATCCTCTCCCACCTGCATTAGCTGTCAACACTACTGTGTCCGTGGGCTGGGTGGCTGATGTGCCCGGCTGGGTTCTGACCACCCTGACCCAACGAGAAGGACGGGGGGAGTGGTAGGAAAGAGGTCAAGGGTGGAGAAGAAAAGCTTCTTAGGGACATTGGGGCGGGAAGAGGGTGAAGGTTTTGTAGTGGAGGAAGAGGAAGTGGTTGTAGGAGAGGTGTCAGTCTGCTGTGTTTGCGTGCAGGTGCATCGGTTGGATGCGGTTGTGAGGTGGATGGCTGTTGGGTGTCTGAGTGCTTGCGTTTGTGTACTTTGGGAGGAGGGGGCACAGACACAGTGGGAGAGGACACAGGGGACATTTGCATGGATGTGGGACTGGCGACTGCCAGTGAGGGGCATGTAGTGATAGATGTGATGGTGGTAGTGGATGAGGATGTAGTGCATGCAGGTGTGTGTAGACGCAACTGGGAGGGAGGTGGACGAAGAGGAGGAAGGGGACACAGTGGAGGCAGTGGATGTTGGTATGTCTGATTCTGGATGGTCTTTGTGTGAGTGCCTCTGGGATGATGTGTGGTGCTTGTGTTTGCCTGAACCACTCCTGTGTGTTGTCCTGGGTGCATGCTGGTCTGACTGTGTGCTTGGGATAGGTTGGGGTTGAGGGGAATGGGATTGGGCAGAGGAAGTTGGAGGGGGGAGGCTAGAAACAGGGACAATGGCTGCCACCAGGGAGGAGGCCAGAGCCTGGATTGATCGTTGTTGGGCTGCCATTCCAGAGTGAATGCCCTTCAGGAATGCATTTGTTGGTTGCAAATGGCCTGCCAGGCCCTGGATGGCATTCACAATGGTTGACTGCCCAACAGAGATGGATCGCAGGAGGTCAATAGCCTCCTCACTCAGGGCAGCAGGGCTCACTGGGGAAGGGCCTGAGATGCCTAAGGGCAAGGAGATGCCCACCCTCATGGGTGAGCGGGCATGGGAAACATGCTGAGGGGCTGCTGGGAGGGCGGTGCTGGTACGTGGGGTGGCAGCTGTACTTGTAGTTGGGGTGGGCACAGAGGTGTCCACCACCACCAGGGAGCTTCCATCGAAAGAGGTATCGCTGTCAGAACTGTCCCCTCCAGTCTCCGCCATGGTGCTCCTCTCGCTCTCCGTCCCACTGGTGCCCTCACCGTCAGTGGATTTGGCCTCCTAGGCCCTGTGGGATGGAGCTCTCCCCATCGACGGTGCCTCTGCTCCTCCGCCAGATGATGCTAATGCACATAAGGATAGGGTGACAAAACAAAAAGGGGGGGGAGAGACAAAGGATACCCTTGGTTATTGGCAACAACACCACCGTTGGCGTACACGACACACACACACAGGGAACAGCCCTACGCACTAGGCAATGCACTAACAGTCACAATGCTAGTCACCAGCCCATGGACAGGGATACCTAACACCAATTGCAGCATAGCTGAGGCTCACAGACCCCTGCCCAGTGGTGGATGCCTACTAGCTTGGTTGGAGGAGGTGTACATCAGACCATGCCCAACCTGGGACCTACCCTGCAATGTCCGGCCTGGCCTAGGGGCACCCACAGGCCCACATCCCCCACCCGGATGCCACCCAACAATGCAGCACTGTACTCACCTCCTTGTGGCTGCTGTGATGCCCCCCAAGAGCCCATCCAGCTCCGGATAGGCCACTGCCAGTATGTGGCCCATCAGGGGGGTCAGGGTTCGAAGGGCACCCCTTCCTCATTAGGAGGCCATCCTCAGCTGGGCCTCCTCTGTCTTCCGTGCCCAGCGTCTCAGATCCTCCCACTGTTTCCAACAGGTGGTGCTCTGCCTGCTGTAGACCGCCAGGGTCCGCACTTCCTTGGCAATGGCTAGCCATATGCCCTTTTTTTGATGGGCGCTGACCTGCAGAGAAATACACATAGGAAAAGGTATCAGTCAGACCGTCCTGCCTGTTACACTCATGGCCCACCATAGCCCTCACATCCCTTTATGCACAGACATTGCCCACCATACATGCAGCACACTGCCCAGGGCCCTTCCACCAACCACACCCCACACGAGGACCTCACACACAGCACTCCATGCATTCATGCCCCATGCATCGTGCTCACAGTGTATTCACCTGTTGGTATGGCGGCCCATACAGCATTCGGTACTGGGGTAGGACCCCATCCACCAGTCTCTCCAACTCTGCAGCAGTGAAGGCAGGGGCCCTTTCCCCAGTGACTCGAGCCATGGTCGGTTCCAGACACAGGTCACAGCAGCACTTGCAGTGTAGGTCCTTTCCTGTTGAATGTCAGGTAGCAAGTGAGAGAACAGGTAGAAAATAGCAGTCACATCCGTGGCGGTGCGTACCGTCACCACCGACGTACGTCACCATTGGTTACTATAACTTATAGGGCCCAATGACAACAATGAGGAGTTGCACAGCGGTACTCGACTGCCTCCCGCAACGGGAAACACAACGTCAGCGGCATTTCCTCATTTCTACATGTCCATCCACACAGGACAGGCGGATGTCATTTCGGTGGGGGGGCAGGCCATGGCACCTAACTGCGTCACAGTACACCTAAGCACCATTTGGGCCTATCCAACAATATACTGTTACATTCACAACATGCAATGCAGTGTAGTGTTTGGAAATGTGGAATACTGACCAGCTGCTCACCGTTTTGCCCCCTAGATTACAACCGCTGCGGATGAATAGGAGATGGAGACATCCCTCCCCCCCTGTGTATAGACCCCTGGTGGACTTGGCAACAATGGAGGACAGGCACATTATCCTGACCTATAGACTGGACAGGGCCACAATCACAGAGCTGTGTGCCCAATTGGATCCAGACCTGATATCTGCTATCAGTCACCCCACTGGGATCCCCCCTCTTGTGCAAGTCCTATCTGCGCTCCATTTCTTGGCAACTGGCTCCTTCCAAGTGACAGTGGGCTTGGCAGCAGGAATGTCTCAGCCAATGTTCTCAATAGTGTTGAATGCCCTGATTAAACACATGCGCAGCTACATTGTTTTTCTCCAGGTGGAGGATTTGGCCACAGTGAAAGATGACTTCTATGCAAAGGGACATATCCCCAACATTATTGGGGCTATTGATGGTACACATATTGCATTTGTCCCCTCCCAGGTGTTCAGAAATCAAAAGAGCTTTCACTCCATGAATGTGCAGATAGTGTGCCTGGTGGACCAGTACATCTCCCATGTCAGTGCTAAGTATGCTGGGTCTGTGCATGATGCCTATATCCTGAGGAATAGCAGCATCCCATATGTAATGGCTCCACTCCAGAGGCGGCCCCAGGTGTGGCTAATAGGTGAGCCCATGGTTCACACTCAGTTGGTGTTGGTGTATGGGTATGGTGTTGGCCATAAGGGTTAGTGTTTGGCTAACAGGTATCCCTCGATATTTGCAGGTGACTGGTTACCCCAAGCTCTCATGGCTATTGAACCCTGTGAGGAATCCCACCTTACAACGAGGCACATGGGCAAACAAGAAGAATCATAGAAAGGACATTCGGCCTTCTGAAGGCCAGGTTTTGTTGCCTCCATCTAACTGGTGGATCCCTGTACTACTCACCCAAGAAGGTCTGCCAGATCATTGTGACATGCTGTATGTTGCACAACCTTGCCTTACATCGACAGGTGCCTTTTCTGCAGGAGGACAAGGATGGAGATGGGCGTGTGGCAGCAGTGGACCCTGTGGACAGTGAAGATGAGGAGGCAGAGGATGAGGATTAGGACAACAGAACAGCTATTATACGACAGTACTTCCAGTGACACACAGATAAGACACTATAACTTCACTTTGCATTGACAGTTTTGTATTTGACATTGTACATGGCAGGCAGATTCTCCCAATTCTATGACCACTTACTGTACCCTTTGGCATCTCTGTTTTCAGATATCTGTGCCCCACTCTGTCACCTGGGTGTTGACTGCAGCCAACTACAGGTCATTCCTATGAACACATTACTGTACAGTTGTATGGCAGTGTTTAAACCCTGTTAAATGAATACATATTTAAATCATTTGACAGACTCCATACTTGTATTTATTCAAATGGTGTTTATTTAAGTGCTAATAAGTAGAGGGGGGTGCAATGGCCTGGGGTGATGATGGAGGAAAGTCCAGGATAGAGTCCAGTTTATTTGTATCACAGATACATTGTCCAAGGGGTCATAGAAAGGGGAGCAATTGCAGTTCAAGGTGGATAGGGTGACAGAGGGGGTCACAAGGGTGACAATCATGAGAGTCCTATTTCCTGGCAGGGGTCTTGGCAATGTTCTCTGGCTTCTGCCTGGATTGCAGGGACCGGGTGAGGGGTGCTGGTGGCCTGTTGTTCCTGTGGCGGGGCCTTCTGTCCACTAGCGACAGCGGAGGTGGAGGGCTGTTCATCGGTGTGGCTAGTGTTAGGGGGGCTAGTGCCAGGGGCCTGGTGGTGTGCCACTGCCTCCCTCATGGTGTTGGCCTTGTCTGCCAGCACCCCTGCAATGGTGACCAGGGTGGTGTGGATGTCCTCCAGGTCCTCCCTGTTCCCCAGGTACTGTCCCTCCTGCAGCCGCTGGTTCTACTGCAACTTGTCCAGTATCTGGCCCATTGTCTCCTGGGAATGGTGGTATGCTCCCAGGATGATGGTGAGTGCCTCCTGGAGAGTCAGTTCCCTGGGCCTGTCCTCCCCCTGTCGCACAGCAGCCTTCCCAGCTTGGGACTGTTGTCCTGTGCCCACTATCTCCTGAACCGTGTGCCCACTGCCACTGACCCCAGGTCCCTGATCGTCCTGTGTTTGTGGGGTTGCCTGGGGTCCCTGTAGTGGTGGACACACTGCTGATTGACGTCTCCTGGAGACAGAGCATGGGCTCGCTGGGTGGGTGCTGTGCTGGTATTTCCTGAGGGGGAGACTCTGTGGTGTTATGGGACTTTGCCTGGGTAACCAACTGTCCAGAGATCCCTGATGGGCCAGGTTGGTCATCCAGATCCAGGTGTCCAAAGCTGCTGTCATCACTGTGGGCCTCTTTTCTGCGGGGACTGGATGTTTCTGGCACCTCCTCTCCAGTGACGTTGGGTGGGGGACCTGTGGGGATGTAAATGCAGTGTTATTGTTTCTGCGTGTGACATCTTGTGCATGGGTGTGTTGGCCTGTATGATTGTGATTCTCCTGTCAGCTTTGCCTTGTGTGAGTAGTGAGTTTGTGGGCTAGGTGATTCTCTCTAATGTGCATGCTTTAGTGATGGGTGTCCATGCAGGGCTGTGAGTGATGTCCATGCATTGGTGCTGCATGCAGGGCTTGGTATTGTGATGGGTGGGTTCTGATGGGGGGTGTATTTGAGGTGGTGGGGTGATGGTGGTGAGGGTAGGGGTGTGGGTATGTGATGGCATGCAGGTAGGGGGGATGAAAGTAGTAAAGAGTTGACTTACCAGAGTCCAGTCCTCCTGATACTCCTACCAGGCCCTCAGGATGGAGTATTGTCAAGACTTTCTCCTCCTGTGTTGTTAGTTGTGGGGGACGAGGTGGAGGTCCACCGCCAGTCCTCTGTACAGCTACCACGGAACATACCTTCCCCCGTAGGTCGTTCCACCTCTTCCTGATGTCATCCCTTGTTCTGGGGTGCTGTCCCATGGCGTTGACCCTGTCCACGATTCTCTGCCATAGCTCCATCTTCCTAGCAATGGATGTCTGCTGCACCTGTGATCCGAATAGCTGTGGCTCTACCCGGATGATTTCCTTCACCATGACCCTTAGCTCCTCCTCTGAGAACCTGCGGAGTCTTTGTGGTGCCAAAGGTGTAGTGTGTGTGGTGTGTGTGAGGGTCTGTGGGGTGATGTGTTAGGGTGTGTGCTGTAAGGTGCATGGATGGTATATGTGTGAAGGTGTTCTGTAGCTCTGGTTCTGTGGGTGCTCTTGGTGTCTCTCTCTCTCTCTGTTGTCAATTCTTTTGAGTCGTAAAGGGTTGTGGCTAGTGTGTGTTTTATAGTGGTGTGGGTGTGGTGTGTATATGAGTGTCAGGTGTGTGTAGTTTGAATTGTCCAATGTAGGGTTGTTTTGTATGTGTGTGTGTATTTTGAGCATGCTGGTATGCACCGCCAATGGTTTACCGCGGTTGAATGTCTGCCGCGGTGATTCGTGGGTCATAATGTTGTGGGCGTAGTTCTGTTGGCGTAATGGTGTGGGTTTTGCTACCGCCAGTTTATCACTGACCTTTGGTTTGGCGGACTTGTGTGTGTGGCTGTATAGTGACGGATTGCTATGTGTGGGTCAGAATATGGGTAGCAGGAAAATCGCCCTGGCAGCTTTATGTTGCCGGCAGTCAGCATGGCGTTAAGCTGAACTTACCTCCAATGTCATAATGAGGGCTTCTGTCTTGTATAGCCTTCTTTCTGGTGTTTCTGATGAGTTAGTAGTGTGCAGTGGTGGCGGCTCTAAAGTTGCTGTGGGCTTCTGGGGATTTGATGTTTCTCCAGATTTTCTTGAGGCGGCGACAAGTGCGTCTTGATTCTCGGAGTTCGGGGGTGAACCAGCTAGCTCTCTTTGCGTGGGTGTTGTTGTTCTTTTTGAGGAAGGCTATGGTGTTGGTGAGTCGGTGATCCATTTGTGGAAGGTTCATGATACAGTGTTTAGGTCATCGTCGTGTGTGATGGTGGGGAATCTTGTATACCTGGGGGTTGGTGATGGCCGGGCCTGAGGTGGTGTCGGTCCAGGTCTTAGTGAGGAATGCGACGTCTGGGATGGTGCTGTCAAGGAGGTCCCAGATTTCTGAGGCGTGTTTATGGAGGGAACGGATGTTGAGGATGCAATTCAGGGGTCTCGGGTTCGGGGAGTTGTTGCGGGTGGGTTGTGCTGTTTCCTGGGTCCTGGTGGTGCTTCAGGTTTGGCTGCAGTGGAGGCAGCTGAAGGGACTGTGTGTGTTGCCTGGAGATGCTTGCTTGCAGGTGTTGTTGCGTCCTGGGTTGAGTGTGCTGAGGTTTGCTGATGTGTAGAGGTGGCAGGTGGGAGGACAAGGGTCCTGGCGCTGGTCGTGTTCCGACCTGATTAAGTAGACAGGGGGGAGGAGAAGACATCTGGGAGGCGTGAGCGGGAAACTTCGTGAAAAAAGGGGGCGGGACCGCGGGGGCAGCAGCAGCAGGATAGAGCGCGAGATAGAGGAGGGGGGTGGGGCCGCAAGAGCAGCAGTGGCGGGGAGTAAGAGAGAGGGGGGAGAGCGAGAGTGATGAGAGAGAGAGCGGAGTTGGGGGAAAAAAACGAGGAAGAGAGGAAAAGAGCACAGAAAGCAGAATGTACAAATGGAACAGCACACAAAGAATAAAAGGAGGAAAAAAAGGGTAAAAAAGGCAGAGGGCAGCCTAGCAGAAGAGCAGAGCTCTCCCACTAGACACCAGGGATGAGGAGTAGGTAGAAGCCTGGAGGTGGAGGAGGGCCTCGAACTCCTGACAGAGGTCAGAGTTCGTGGACAGAAGGACTTCACTTGGATGGTGGAGCTATGAGGTGGCAGAGCAGTTCACTGATCAGGTCAGTGATCTTGCTCGTCCTACCACGCAGCGGCCGAAATTAAGTAGGGAGGGGGGAGGAGAGAACAGCTGGGTGGCAGGAGCCGGAAACGGCCCGAAAAAAAGGGGCTGGGCCGTGGAGCAGCAGTGACGGGGATAGAGTGCGAGAGGGGGGAGGGGGCGGGCAGCAGTGGCAGGGAGTGAGAGAGGGCAGAGAGCGAGAGTGATGAGAGAGAGCGGAGTGAGGGGAAAAAAACGAGGAAGAGAGGGAAAGAGCGCAGAAAGCGAAATGCACAAAAGGAACAGCACACAAAGAATAAAAAGAGGAAAAAAGACAAAAGAGGCAGTGGGCAGCCTAACAGAAGAGCAGAGCTCTTACTAGACACCAGAAATGAGGTGCAGGCAGAAGCCTGCGGGTGGAGGAAGGCCTTGAACTCCTGACAGAGGTCAGAGTTCAGGGACAGAAGGGCTTCACTTGCCAGTGGAGCTACGAGGTGGCAGGGCAGTTCACTGATCAGGTCAGTGAGCTTGCTCGTCCTACCACGCAGCGGCCGAAATTAAGTAGGGAGGGGGGAGGAGAGAACAGCTGGGAGGCGGGAGCCGGAAACTGCACGGAAAAAAGGGGCTGGACCGCGGGGCAGCAGCGACGGGGATAGAGCGCGAGAGAGAGGAGGGGGGCAGGGCAGCAGTGGCAAGGAGTGAGAGAGGGCAGAGAGCGAGAGTGATGAGAGAGATAGCGGAGTTAGGGGAAAAAAATGAGGAAGAGAGGGAAAGAGCGCAGAAAGCGAAATGCACAAAAGGAACAGCACACAAAGAATAAAAAGAGGAAAAAAGGCAGAGGGCAGCCTAACAGAAGAGCAGAGCTCTTACTAGACACCAGGGATGAGGTGCAGGCAGAAGTCTGCGGATGGAGGAAGGCCTCCAACTCCTGACAGAGGTCAGAGTTCGGGGACAGAAGGGCTTCACTTGACGGTGGAGCTACGAGGTGGCACAGCAGTTCACTGACCAGGTCAGTGAGCTTGCTCGTCCTAGCCCGCAGTGGCTGCCATTTAGTAGGGAGGGGTGAGAGAGGACAGCTGGGAGGTGGGAGCAGGAAACAGCGCGTAAAAAGGGGGCGGGCCATGGGGGCAGCAGCAGTGGGGATGGAGCACGAGAGAGAGGAGGGGGTTGGGGCCGCAGGGGCAGCAGCGGCAGGGAGTGGGAGAGGGGGGAGAGAGTGTGATGAGACAGAGCGAGAGAGCAGAGTGAGGGAAAAAAATGAGTAAGAGAGGGAAAGAGCGCAGAAAGCAAAATGCACAAAAGGAATAGCACACAAAGAATAAAAAGAAGAAAGAAGAGAAAAGAGGCAGAGGGCAGCCTAGCAGAACTCTCCCACTAGACACCAGGGATAAGGTGCAGGCAGAAGCCGCAGGGGAGGAAGGCCTCGAACTCCTGACAGAGGTCAGAGCTCGGAGACAGAAGGGCTTCACCTGCTGGTGGAGCTATGAGGTGACAGAGCAGTTCACTGTCCAGGGTAAAGTAGATGTCTCTACAAAGCAAGATGGCCACTTACTGGGATTTGCCGGTATAGCAGGAGTGGAATTGTGTGGGATACCAATAGGAGTACCAGGAGTCTGCCCACCGTGTCCCCTTTTTCAGTTTGCTTGATTAATGTAAATCAGCCTTTTGGCGGTTGATTTCATTAAGAGGTGTCTAAGCTCACCCCGCCACTGGCGTAGGTCTCTTAAAGTCCTGTGGGAACTTCCTTCCCTATGGCATGCCTCTGCTTGACATATATGAGTCTCTAATTGTTGTTGGCACAGTTTATTCGCCCGTTCGAAGGTAGCAGTGTCGGAGATAAGCTCACCCAGGAAAACAGTTTTCGCCACATCCCATAGGGTCGCAGATGCCACATCTCTTGTGTCATTTTCAGAAAAATTATGTTCTTTGGTTTCTTTGATGCGATCACAGAGGGCTGGGTCCCTAAGTGCAACATCATTAAGGATCCATGGTTGAGGAAATGAGCATTGTGGGGTCACCAAGCTAAGTGTCAGCGAAACTGGGGCATGGTTGGAGATAACGCTAGCATTGATTTTACTGTCAATAAGGCTGGGCAATAAAGACCGAGGGATCAGAAAATAATCATTTCTTAAATAGGTCCTGTGGGCACTAGAATAGAATGTACAGTTCTGTTCGGTGGTGACGCCAAGCATCGGAAAAGGTCAGGTCTATTATACCCTGAGTCAAGGCCGGAGGTGGGTGAGGTTTGTCCTGTCAGGAATGGAAACGGTCCAGGCCCGGGTCCAGAGGAACATTAAAGTCTCCCCCAAGCACTGTGTCGCCTCTGTGGAAGTGGGAAACCCACGGGAAAAGGTCAGAGTAGAGTTAATCTCTATCTCCGTTGGGATCAGAGATTGAAACAATGGACAGTCATGTAGAACCAAAGTGCCATTTACACGACACAACACCTATCTACCATCCCTTGTGCTCCCTGTATGTGCTGTCCAAGATAAAGTAGAGGTCTCTAGTAGCAAGATGACCACTTCCCGGGATTTGCGGGCGTAGCAGGAGTTGAATTGTGTGGGATACCAATAGGAGTGCAGGCTCGTAGTGTCGACTCTGAAGAGATGCGTCTCTTGCAGCGTGACCAGTTTTATTAATGCCATATGTTTAAGCAGGGTGTTGAGGCCCTGAAGGTTAAGGGATACTCTTAATTTTTTTTATTAGATCTTTATTAGGAGCCATTACAGAGAAAGGCTATACCGCCTGTATACATCGTAACAAGTGTAACAAATAGGGCTTTACAACTCTGAGGGCAGCAGTCGAGATCCTGTTGCCATCCAGAGCAAAGTTTAATAAATTAAGCCAGGGAAGAACAGGGAATAGACATAAGGAAGAAGAGAGTGGGGGGGGGGGTAGGGGGCGTTGCAAGATTGAAGTGGGTAAGAGGAGAGAGGAAACAATGGTAACATTAATGATATATTGCAAAATGTCCAGGGCGTTCGGGGAGGACCATACAGTCATTAGGAGCAGGGCGTTCTTAATCAATCAATCAATCGGGCGCTCACAAGGGTCCGAAATAGTTAGGCACATAAGAGTGCGTAACACGGGGTGCAGAGGGTATGGATATCCATAGTGTGGGGGCTATCGTCAGTCGTAGATGTTATCTAACATAATGGTTGTGTCCTGACCAGTTCTGTTGCCGCTCGTCGTGGCGGTGGAGGGAGAGACAGGAGGGCTGTTTCAGGTATGGATCGGTAGCATATAAAATGCATTATGATCGGGTTATCCACTATTGGTGGCGCCTATGCTCTAGAGCCTGCTCCCCCATCGACTGAAGGGGGGGGGGGGGCGAATATAAGCGAGACGGATCTCTCCCTGAGAGTTTGTCCCCTTTAGAACGGATCCAGTATTCCTGCACTAGGCGGACCGAGAGCGCTGAGTGATAGAAAAGGGATAGTTGGAAGGGTAAAGGGAGGAGATTGAGGGATACTATATGTAGGGTGGTCATATGTAATAATCATGTAGACATACTCCCTTCACCTCTATGAGAAAACAATGTACATGTGGTTTCCGCATGGTAGCAAGGTGTGTCATGTACATGTGTGTCAACAACAATATCAAATTAACAAGAAACATAGCTGGCAGCAACCTGAATTAAAGGCATCAAACGGCAAAAAAGCAGACGGGCCACCAATCTGCAAACAAGCAAATATTAAGTTAGAAAGGACGAAGAAAAACGAAAAACGCAATGGTTAGCAGAAGCAGATAAGCTGTACACCAGATGAACAAAGCAAACACAGCAAAGAGGGGATGAGCTCGTGTTTAGGAAGAAAAAAGGCTCCCTTTTTCCCCCGCCGGCAACCACTGAGCAGAAAAAATCCAATCATCTCCCCTCCTTTAGGGGCCAAGCTTTTAAGGCAGTGTGTCATCATCAGATGAAAGAGGATGCTGTCTCTTAGCAGCCTGTCGTTTGTGTTTCCAAGCTTTCTTCTTGGCTTGGCATGAGGGCTGGTAGAGCCCGCCAACCCCCCCCCCCCCCCCCCCCCCCCCACACACACACCTATCAGAGGAAGGTGTTGTGATTCAGCAGGCTTGTCCACGTCAGAAGTGGGGGAAGTGGGGGTGACAGGCCGAGGTCCTCCGAGGCTTCCTGAAGCATGCGAGCGGCAATCCTCTTGTCTTGATGAGTAAGGTGGATGCGGAGTGGGAAGTCCACTGACATGGAATCTTGTTGCTCTGTAACTGTTGAGTGACATCTTTGAAGTCTTTACGACAAGCTAATGTGTGGGCGGAGATATCCTGATAAATACTGAATCACCAGGGAAGACAATGGGCTCCTGCTGGTGTGCAGCACTCAAGATCTGTTTTTGAAGTAGTGTACCCTAGTTAGGGTGCCTGGAGCCAAGTTCTTTTGTTGCTGGAAGTCTAAGAGAACCAACAAATCATCAGGAAGTTCCAAGAGGTGGGGGAAAAAAGGGCCTGGACATGGGACTTAAGATCAGCAGGCAAATTAGAGGCAGCCAGGCCCCAAAAGCAGATGTTATGGCACCTTGAGCAATTCTTCAGATTGTCTATCTTGCCCTGCAATGTCAGTTACTCCCACTCCAATTTTTCAATGCGTGCCTCCCTGTCAACGTTGTCACGGATGTGATCAAGATTGGAGATGGCGCTAATGAAATCTTGGCACAGGGAGGTGAGGTCCTTACAGAATTCAACAAGCAATAGCTGGATGTCCTCCTTAGTTGCAGAAGCATGCGATTCAGATCCCTCACTTGAGGCTGGGGCTGAAAGTCACTCCCCGCCGAGCGGGGTGAATATGCCGAATGGAGGAGGAACAGTGTGTCTTCGATTTGTGGGCCGCCTTATTAGTACTAACAACCCAAAGTGCACTGTCTCCGATGTCTGTCAGTGTAAGAAGTCAAAGCCCCAACCTGTCTGTTGCTCAGTAGCACGCCCATGGAGCTTATAGGTGAGGCCTTGAATGTGGCTGGAGAACAAGGCACAGGTAGCACTATACTAGGCTGTTAGGTATCCCAATGTCGACCAAAGCCAGGAGCATGATATCTGCAAAGTCAATAGGAAAGGAGTTGTCCCAAGTGGCAAATGAGTATACAAGAGTCAATGTGTGGCAGAACAACTCCAACGCCCAAAGGGAATTCAAAACCGTTCTACAGGGCCCTCCTAATAATGTAGGAATGTTGCAATGTACAATGTGCAGATTTCAGCACCAGGCACATCTCCCACTTCACTCAGACCTTTCATCAATGAGAGTGATCAAGCTTTTCTATTGGCCCACAAGTAATTGAGTCCAAAGATGCCGGGCATCATCACACTGCCAGTTCATTCTCTCCCTCTTCAACCTCACCTCTGATGCTGCCGCTACATGCCTTATTGGAGGGCCTTCCCCAAGCCCAGGTCCGCTCTCCTGCGCGGTCCAGTGGGCGGGGTCCAACATGCTTGTCCCTCACAGTGGCGCTTCGGTGGCCCTTATCCATGACCCTGGGGGCCGCCGGTCAGGTTGGGGTGGACAGCCAATTCAATTAAGGAGGGCTGATGCGCCCATCCATCAGCCATCCGATTCTTCTTTGCAGCGAGCGGTGCGTGTGGCCTAGGCCTGATCTTGCCTCTGAGCTCCTGAGCTCCTGACACCTTTGTGGCTCCACTGAGAATGAGGGGGACAGCAAGTTCAGTTGTGGAGGGCTGGCGTGCTGATCTACCAGCCCTCCAAAGCCTTGTTGCAGCGAGGGGAGGGCAAACTCAGTCACCAATCTACCAGCCATCCGATGCCTTTTTGCAGCGAGCAACGCGAATGGCCTAGGCCTGATCTGGCCTCCCAGCTGCTGAGCGCCTGATCACAACATAGGCCCTCATTACAACATTGGCAGTAAATCCCGCTTACCGCCGTGCAGAAGAACGCCAACACACCGCCGCAGCCGCGGAATTCAGCCACAGCTATTACGACCCACAGCTCAGAAACTTCCAAAATCTAGACACCCACACAAGTCTGCCACACCAAAGGTCAGTGATAAACTGGCGATAACAAAACCTTGTTTCCAGTCCAGGGAAGACCTGGCCTAGCAGTTCGGGCTGGACTGTTCCCATGGGGAACAGGGTCAAGACTGATTTGCATATGGCTGGGTCCAAACTGGAATGGCCTGGGCAGCAAAAAAACAATGGATTAAACCCAGATCTGTGACTGTGGGTGAATGTTTGACAATGTTCAGCATTCCGTCCATCACTTGTTGTTTTTGCATTTGATAACAAAACCTCCACCATCACGCCAACAGGAATACACCCACACTATCATGACCCACGAATCCACGCAGTGGTCTTTCAACTGCGGTATTCAATTTGTGGTACACATCGCTGCGCTCAAAATACACACACATTTACAAAACACAACCACGTTGGACAAATCGAAATACACACACCTGATACACATACACACACCACTCCCACACACCCAATACAATATAAAACACACACCCACATTACCCACAAACCCTTACTACCAAAAATTTAGAAGAAGGCCAGACAAACCGCAAAGCAAAGACAACACCATATACAGAGGCACACAACACCATCACACATACACATCCACACACAAAACACCACACACCCCTAAACCTCATCCCACACATCACAACACTCACCACCTCACACATCACCCACACCACCCGATGGCACCGCAAAGACACCCCAGGTTTTCTGAGGAGGAGCTCAGGGTCATGGTGGAGGAAATCATCCGGGTAGAGCCACAGCCATTCGGATCACAGGTGCAGCACACCACCATAGCTAGGAAGATGAAGCTATGGCGCAGAATCGTGGACAGGGTCAACACAGTGGGACAGCACCCAAGAACACGGGATAACATCAGGAAGAGGTGGAACGACCTACGCGGGAAGGTGCGTTCCGTGGTCCCAAGACACCACATTGCGGTTCAGAGGACTGGCGGCGGACCCCCACCTACTCCCCCACAACTAACAACATGGGAGGAGCAGGTCTTGGCTATACTGCATCCTAAGGGCCTCGCAGGAGTAGCTGGAGTAACGGACTCTGGTAAGTCAAATCTTTAACTAACATATACCCCACCCTACGTGCATGCTATCACATACCCCCACCCTCACCCTCACCCCCATAACTCCAACTCCTCACATATGGCCCACTATCACAAACCACACATCCCAACACCAAGCCCTGCATGCAACAACAAAGCATGGACACCCATCCCCAATGCATGTCCACTACACATACCCACACAGACCCCTAAACAATTAACACACAAATTCCTACACAGGAATGGAAGCACAGGGATACAGTGTCACCCACCCATGGCACACCATGGCACACACATATGCAATAATCATGCCTTTACACCCCTACAGGACCCCTACCCAATGTCACCAGACAGGAGGTTCCAGACATGTCCAGTCCACCCACAGAAGAGGCCCACAGTGATGACAGCAGCTCTGTCCAACTGGATCTAGATGACCAGCCCGGCCCTTCTGGGACCTCGGGACAGTCGGTTCCCCTGACACTGGCACATGCCACCACAGAGCCTCCCCACTCAGGAAACACCAGCACAGCACCCACCCAGTGGGCCCATACCTCTGTCCCCAGGACACGTCAAGCAGCAGTGTGTCCACCACTACAGGGAACCCAGGCTAACCCACCACCCCAAGAACAGCAGGGACCTGGGGGCAGTGGTAATCGGCACACGGTTCAGGGGACAGAGGCCCAGGAAAACCGGGGAACTGGGAGGGTTGCTGTGTTACAGGGGGGGGACAGGCCCAGGGAACCCACTCTCCACGAGGCCCTGCCCAACATCATGGGAGCCTACCATCATTCCCAGGAGACAATGGCAATGGTACTGGCCAAGTTTCAGGAGACCCAGCGGCTGCAGGAGGAACATTATTTGGGGTTCAGGGGGGAACTCAAATCTATCAATACCACCCTGGGCACCATTTTAGGGGTGCTGAAGGACCTCGTGAACACCAGGAGGGACACTGTGGCACAACAAGGGGCCCCGGACACTAGCCTGGACGATGAACTGCCCACCACCTCCGCCGGCGCTAGTGGACAGGAGACACCGCCACAGAACCACGACACCAGCACCCCACCCCCTGCAGATGGAGAACCACCCCGCAAGCGGTCCCTGAGATCCAGTACAAAGACAGAGAACAATGCCAAGACCCCCGCCAAGAAATGAGACCGCCCTGATTGTCATCCTTCTGTCCCACTTTGTCACCCTATCCATCGTTAAACTGCCCTAGCTCCACTTCCTATGCCCCTTTGGACAATGCACCTGTGAGACTAATAGACTGGACTCTGCCATGGACTTTCCTCCACCATCACCCCTGACCATTTTACAACCCCCTCCACTATTTAGCACTTAAATAAACACCCTTAAATCACAAAACAATCTGGAGTCAGTCTGTGCTTTCACAATTGTGTATTTGCAATAACTGAGGGAAATAGAAATGTCCATTGTATTATCAACATACCTATGTCACACAGCTCTAGTCCATGAGGTAACATAGCAGAGGTCACACAGTGGGTCCCACATCTGTGAAATCGAAAGGGAATGTGACAAGTCAGGGACCATACACTGGGTGAAAGTGACAGACAGATGAGAGGTTGAACAATGTTATCAGATATAGGAGGCAGTGATGTCTTCTTACCTGTGTCTCACTGGAAGTATTGATGGATCACAGTGTTTCTGTTGTCTATATCCTCTTCTTCTGCCTCCTCTTCTTCACTGTCCATAGGCTCCACAGCTGCCACAACGCCTCCTTCAGGACCATCCTCCTGCAAAAAAGGCACCTGTCGTCGCAAAGCCAGTTTGTGCAGCATACAGCAGGCCACGATGATCTGGCACACCTTCTTTGGTGAGTAGTATAGGGAGCCACCTGTCATATGGAGGCACCTGAACCTGGCCTTCAGGAGGCCGAAGGTCCTCTCTATAACCCTCCTAGTTCGCCCATGTGCCTCATTGTAGCGTTCCTCTGCCCTTGTCCTGGGATTCCTCACTGGGGTCAGTAGCCATGACAGGTTGGGGTAGCCAGAATCACCTGAAAATGTTGAGGGACAACTGTTAGACACACACTAACCCTTAGGGACAACCCCAGACCCAGACAACTATTCACACTGTATAGGGTCCATGTCCTCACCTAATAGCCACACACGGTGCCTCTGGAGTTGCCCCATCACATAAGGGATGCTGCTATTCCTCAGAATGTAAGCGTCATGCACTGAGCCAGGAAACTTGGCATTCACATGGGAGATGTACTGGTCGGCCAAACACAACATCTGCACATTCATTGAATGGTAACTCTTCCGGTTTCTGTACACCTGTTCACTCCTGCGGGGGGGACCAAGGCCACATGTGTCCCATCAATGGCACCTATGATGTTGGGGATATGTCCCAGGGCATAGAAGTAACCTTTCACTGTAGGCAAATCCTCCACCTGAGGGAAAACGATGTAGCTGCACATGTGTTTCAGCAGGGCAGACAACACTCTGGACAACATGTTAGAGAACATTGGCTGGGACATGCCTGATGCAATGGCCACTGTTGTTTGAAAGGACCCACTTGCCAGGAAACGGAGTACTGACAGGACCTGCACTAGAGGGAGGATTCCTGTGGGATGGCAGATAGCTGACATCAGGTCTGGCTCCAACTGGGCACACAGTTCCTGGATTGTGGCACGATCAAGTCTGTAGGTGACTATTACATGTCGCTCTTCCATTGTCGACAGGTCCACCAGCGGTCTGTACACCGGAGGATGCTGCCATCTCCTCACCTGCCCCAGCGGACGTGCTCTATGGATGAGAACAGCGATCAGAGGGTCAGCCAACACTGAGGTACGAAATAAACAACTTTATTGCACACATTTGTCAATCCGCTATGTGCCTGTCTTAGTGTGTATGCAAGGCCTATATATATGTGACGCATTTAAAATAATGCCATGTGGCCCCCTGAAATGGCGGCTGCCTGACCTGTAATGTGGGACAAGGGGATATGAGGTAACTGTGCTGGCGTTGTACACCATTGCGATAGGGATTGGTTAACATTGGACCCTATGGGTCCCAGGAGCCAATGACGATGTACGCTGGCGGTGACGGTACGCACCACTGCGGACGTGACCGCCATTTTCTGTCTGTTCACTCACTTGATACCTGATCTTCGACAGGAGAGGACCTACACTGCAAGTGCTGCTGTGACCTCAATCTGGAAGCAACAATGGCTCAAGTGTCTGGGGATAGGGCCCCTGCCTTCACATCGGAGGAGTTGGAAAAACTAGTGGATGGGGTCCTCCCCCAGTACACGCTACTCTACGGTCCTCCAGACAAACAGGTGAGTACACTGTGAGCATGCTGTATGGGCAATGCTTGTTTGGAGTGGTGTGGATGGGAGATGGGGGGGATGAGGCGTGCATGAGCGGACGGTGAGTGTATGTGCGTCAGGGCAAGGGTGGGAACGTGGGCGAATGACCAGTGGTAAGAGCCATCTCCACCTAGTCAGGCTCCTGTGACTTGCATGTGTGCAGCAATCGGGCATAGGCCTTGTACCCCATGTCCCTGTGATCAATTAGGGAACTCAAAGTGCATGGCGTAGTGCAGAGGGCTGCTGTGTCTGTAGTGTCCGCCAACGGTAGTGGTATTGCATGCACTGAACATGTCTTTCTACTTTCTTCCCCCCCCCTCTTTGTGGTCTCCCTGTTCTTGTGTGCATTAGCATCTTCAGGCGGAGGAGCTGTGCCACCGGAGCAGGAGGGAGCTGCATTCCACATGGCCCTGGAGGACGAGACTACGAACTCAGAATTCACCAGTGGGACGGAGGGCAAGGGGAGCTCCACGGTGGGGACAGGAGCTGAGACCAGCGACACCGACTCCTCCTCTGATGGGAGCTCCCTTGCGGTGGCAGGCCCCTCTGTGCCCACCACATCTACAGGTACAGCCGCCACTCCCCCTACCAGCACCGCCCTCCCAGCGGCCCCTCAGCGTGTGCCCCGTGGCCGCTCACCCAGGAGGGTGGGCATCTCCTTCGCCCCAGGCACCTCAGGCCCTGCCCCAGTCAGCCCTGCTGCACTCAGTGAGGAGGCCATTGACCTCCTCAGATTCCTCACTGTTGGGCAGTCCATAATTCTGAATGCCATCCAGGGTGTAGAGAGGCAGTTGCAACAGACAAATGCATACCTGGAGGGCATTCATTCTGGCCAGGAAACCCAACAGCGAGCATTTCAGACTCTGGCCTCAGCACTGATGGCAGCCATTGTCCCTGTGTCCAACCTCCCCACTCCAACTTCCTCCACCCAGACCCAATCCCAAGTACCTCAGCCTATCCCAAGCACACCATCAGACCAGCATGCACACACCTCAACACACAACGGTAGCTCTGGCAAACATAAGCACCACACATCCCACAGGCACTCACACAAGCATCATACCCATGCACACATACCAACATCCACTGCCTCCACTGTGTCCCCCTCCTCCACATCTCCCTCCTCCCTCCCTGTCACGTCTCCACTCAAACCTGCATACACTATATCTTCAGCCACAACCTCCATCACCAGCACGCCCATCACCACACACCGCTCACTTGCACTCACCACCCCCACTACCATTTACACATCCCCTGTGTCCTCTCCCAGTGTGTCTGTGAGCCCTCCTCCCAAACTACACAAACGCAGTCACACACCCACCCAACAGCTATCCACCTCACGACAGCCTCCAGCATATGCACCTTCACCCAAAGTCAACAAACGAACACCTCCTACAACCACTACCTCTTCCTCCCCTCCCAAACCCCCTCCATCTACCCGTCCCAGTGTGTCTAAAAAACTTTTCCTGTCAAACCTTGACCTCTTCCCTTCACCTCCCTCACCCCTTCTGTCCCCTAGGGCCCGCCTTTCCAGGTCCCAGCCCAGCAACTCAGCCACCACATCACCGGGAACAGTGGTGCCAGCAGTAACCTGCTTCTGGAGTGCGCCAAGCAGCAGGGCAGCTAGTGTCCCAAGGAGCGAGGCCAAGGACATTCCCCCACCTCCAAAACAAAAGACGTTGCCCACAGCCCGGAGGGAGAAGGCCAAAACACCTGCCACCAAGGGCTCAGGCAAGACAACAGTTGGGAGTGGCAAGACAGCTGCGCCACCATCCAAGGTGGGGAAGGGCCAGAGAAAGAAAGGGAAGTCGCTGCCAACCTGCACGGTGGACAAGACCGCCACAGGCACCGCCACATACACTGCCGCCAACACCCAGGATACTGTGCCCTTAACCTGCACCGCAGGCAATGTGCCCTTCAGCAGCAGCAAGCTCAGTGAGGCCACCACCAGTACAGCTGCTCAGGACACCGCCGCCAGCAGCAAGCTCAGTGAGGCCAGCACCGCCGCTCAGGACACCACCGCCAGCAGGAAGCTCAGTGCGGCTGCCACCAGCACTACCGCTCAGGACACTGCCGCCAGCAGCAAGCTCAGTGAGCCACCCACCAGCACCGCCGCTCAGGATACCACCACCAGCAGCATGCTCAGTGAGCCACCCACCAGCACCGCCGCTTAGGACACCACCACCAGCAGCAAGCTCAGTGAGGCAGACACCAGCACCACCGCTCAAGACACCGCCGCCAGCAGCATGCTCAGTGAGCCACCCACCAGCACCGCTGCCCAATGAGCGCCGCAAGCACCGCCGCTACTGAGCCATCCCCAGTGGTCATTCGTCCGAGGCTGGTGGTCAGTTCCAGGGCGTGGACAGCTTCCATGTTGCCCCACCGTCAGTGGAGTATCACATCCAATACCTCTGTTCTTGGCAGGATGAAGCACTCTGGGCACCAAGCCTTCTCCAGAACCAGTGGAGTATCACATCCACTACCTCAGTCCTTGGCAGGATGAAGCACTCTGGGCACAAAGCCCCCTCCAGAACCAGTGGAGAATCACATCCACTACCTCAGTCCTTGGCAGGATGAAGCACTCTGGGCACAAAGCCCCCTCCAGAACCAGTGGAGTATCACATCCACTACCTCTGTCCTTGGCAGGTTGAAGCACTCTGGGAACCAAGCCCCCTCCAGAACCAGTGGAGTATCACATCCACTACCTCTGTCCTTGGCAGGATGAAGAACTCTGGGCACAAAGCCCCCTCTAGAACCAGT
Source organism: Pleurodeles waltl (assembly GCF_031143425.1). Taxonomy (NCBI): domain Eukaryota; kingdom Metazoa; phylum Chordata; class Amphibia; order Caudata; family Salamandridae; genus Pleurodeles; species Pleurodeles waltl. The sequence goes on along the minus strand of NC_090445.1, from coordinate 199,238,236 downwards.
GGAGAATCACATCCACTAGCTCTGTCCTTGGCAGGATGAAGCACTCTGGGCACCAAGCCCCCTCCAGAACCAGTGGAGTATCACATCCACCACATAAGTCCTTGGCAGGATTAAGCACTCTGGGCACAAAGCCCCCTCCAGAACCAGTGGAGAATCACATCCACTACCTCAGTCCTTGGCAGGATGAAGCACTCTGGGCACAAAGCCCCCTCCAGAACCAGTATCATTCATGAATCCTATAGCAGGTAATTATTTGGGAACAAATGTACTCATTGACTCTTGTTGTGACGTGATTGCTATTCTAAGGATTAACTTGAGAGAGTTCAGTGTTCAGAGTATATGATTATAAAAAGGTCACGTTATTGAAAAGTTCTTGATCTCTCGTGTTATTAGAGCATAAAGAATTAAAACAAAGTTCATGAAGATTAATGTGAATGATCTTGCTATTGCATTCTTAACTCTTACTTCCACAGGTTTCCTTCCCCGCTGTTCACAACCTAAACCCCATCCCCGGCATAACTCTGTGCTATGATAGCTAGTAGAGTTTGGAGCTGCCAAGAGGCGGACATATTGGGAACAGGCGCAAACCCCGAGGATCCGGCCTCGCTGACAGTACTAAAAAAACTCCAAAGGTAAGTAGGCAGGATTCCCCAGGCACCATTGTGCATGCAGAGTAGTAATCTCAGGTCAGTGTCCATAAGCTAACATGGGAAAGTCGCGGTTGGAGTTTTAATGTTTTAGGACCCTTCCTAGAGGACTCCAAGAAAACCCGTTGGGACAAGGGAGGTTGGATAGTGCCCTCAACTGTGGATACCCAGAACAGTGCCATACCTGCACCAGGGAGCCCAGGTGTACAGGGATGAAGTTGTGTTGTAACCTCTTGCTGAAGTCAGTGGTGATCTTGGTTGTCCATCTGCTGTCAGGACCCCTGGGCCAGGTTGGTGGAACCCAGGCATGGATTCTGGAAGAAGAAGACCTAAGGAGAGAGGGGACAGAGTTTAGACCACCCGGAGGTGCCCAGACAGTGCAGGAGGGCAAAGCCCACCCTTCTCAGTGATGCTTTCTGTATGACTGTGGACGAAGAAGTGAAGCTGTGGAGTCCAGGTGATGCAGGAGGATCCCAGGAGTCATCCATGAGCTGTCCCATGCGGTCGTCGAATTGCAGAATGGTCAATGGCCAGCTGGACCACCAACAAGCCTTGGCAAATGCAGAAAAGCGTTGCAAGAGTTTGCAGAATTTGTGGGGACCAGCAAGGTCCAGGTGCACCAACCTTGGCAGTTAGGTCAGGTCTGGCCCTCAGCAAGCAGGAGAGCCAGGAGGAATCGTTGAAGCCACCAGCACGACCCTTTGGCAGCAGTCACAGGGAGGCCTCAGCAGCACAGCAACGAGGGATGCCCACGTCACAAGAGTTGCAGAGAGGATATCATTCTTGGAGCTGGGCAGTGCTGGAGGTCAAGGCTTCTTGGAGCTAGGAGGTCTTTGGACTAAAAGGCCAACAAGCCTTGGCAACAACAAGCACACGCAGTGCACAGGGGTGCCAGCCAAGCAGCTTCACTGTGGGACCACAAACTTCCCAGTTGCAAGGAAGATTGGTCAGACTTCTTGAGAGCCACAGAACCATTTCCTGTGTTACAGAGCCTTGGAGAGTCCGTGAGACAACAGGATCCACAAGCCGGTCACTGTCGTTGAGGTGCCTGCGGATGCAGGTGAGTGACTCCTTCACTCCAAGGGAAAGTCCTTCTTGCTTTCCTAAGTGCAGGCAGAGTCCCAGTGACTCTGGACGATGCACGTTCATGGGGTTGCGGAAGTCTTTGCAGAACTTGGAAACAAAGCTGCAGTAGGAGCCATCCTACTGGTTACAATCTTGCTTCTGGTTTCAGCGAACAGCAGCAGCGGTACCGGTGTCCAGGATGCAGAAGTGTCTTGCAGAGAAGACTTGCAGACAGTTTTGGAAGTCTTGCAGATGAATCTGGTGTCCCTCCCTTAGGGGAACCCTTAAGTAACCCAGGAAGGGGGTTGGACACTAACTGAAATGACCCACTTATCAGAAGGGGACAGTGACGTCAACCAACTGGACTAACTAGTCAGATGCTCTGAAGGGCCTCTGCTTATCTTATTTCCAAGATGGCAGGATTAAGTGGCCACTTGGCACAGCTCTGTGCACATTCATAGGGAAGAAGCAGGACAGGGGGTGGTCACTCCCCTGTTCTTTGTGTGGTATCGAACCAAAGCAGGAACCAGCGGCTCCTGCACTGGTACAAACCGATTTATGCAAGGAGGGCACCAAATGTGCACTTCAAAGTAGACTGGTGGCACTCAGAGGCACCTTCAACTCAGCACAGAGACACCTATTTCTAAAGGAGAGGTGGTCACACCTCTAAATTACAGGAAATCCTTTGTTCTGCCTTTCCCTGTCTGAGTTAGGTTCAGCAGCAAGAGGTAAGAACAGTGTCTGGGGTCAGAAGCAGCACGGGTTGGCAAGCAGACCCTGCAAAGCTGTATAGGCAGACACGGGGATCCCCTAGAGACCCCCAGAGTGCATGGTATCATGCAACTAGCACTGGAATCAATCAGTGTAGTTGCATGATTACAACATGTTTGATACCAAGTGAAGCCATTATGTAGTTGGACCACTTGTGTTGACCAGTGTCCACTACATACCTTAAAATGGCTTCGCCTCACATGCGAAGTCAAGGGAATGGAATCTAGGGTTTTTAGATGTATCTTTGCTCATGCAGAGGTACACTCACGCTTAGAACCATGCACCATGCCCTGGGGCTACATGGCCTACCTTAGGGGTGACTTAGAGGGTCAGAGTGCAGTGACCATACTATAAGGCACACTTTATATCTGGAGTGAAAGGTGTATGCATCATTTCACACAGACTTCAATGGCAGGCCTGTAGTCAGTGTGCATGGGCCCCCATGGGTGGCACAATACATGCTGCAGCCCATGGGGGACCCCTGGTGTACCAATGCTCTGGGTACCTAAGTACCATAAACTAGGGACTTACATGGGTGCACCAGTATGCCAATTGTGGAGTGTAAAAGTTACCTTACAACTAAATTTAGGGGAGAGAGATTTGACACTGGGGTCCTGGTTAGCAGGATCCCAGTGTACTATAGTCCAAACACACGGACACCAGGCAAAAAGAAAGGTGCTACTTTCCTACATCTGTGTTATCCAATTTAAGCAGCCCTCTGAGATCTTGCAAAATGACTGTCATATTGGATAGAGAGAGATGGAGTTCAGGAACTACGGAGGGCTGAGCTACTATTGAGATAAATCCCTTTTTACCTGCCCACCAGGAGGCATTTCAAGGCCCCAATAATCTTTGCTTCTTTCAAGAGCACAAATCCAATTCCTCTACCCCAGTGACTCCCCACCTTAACCGGACACAGAAGGCTTACCAGATTGACAGCTTGCCGGTATAGTTACAGGTATGGAGAGACAGAGGAGGTAATTGAATGGAAATGGACGTGCAGGTGGAGCAAAACACTTGGGCCCATATTTAGGAAAAAGTGGTCCATCAGCTATGATGTGCCACTTTGCTTGCTCTTCTTTATCGGCATCTAACAACACCATGGTTTCGCCATATTTATATTCATAATACGGCACACCACTGCAGTTGTTAGCACAGTAGCATCAATATTTTTTACGCTATTGTGGTGCTTTGCTACACCAGCATCAAAAATGTTGACGCTAGTGCAGCAAAGTGCAAAGACGCCCATAGGTTACCATGGGAGCGTCATTTTAATGCCTTCTCTGAGCGGGTGTTAAAAATTAAGTAAAAAATTGTGCTTTTAAATTTCACTGCACCATTTTTGTGGGCCTCCTAGCACCGCTACGCCCCTCTTGCGTACATTATGTCTGGCGCTGGCATAATTTGGCGCAAGGGGTTACACAAAGTGGTGCAATGCATGCATTGCACCACTTTGTAAATAAGGGGCATCTGAAAAGCCACTTTGCCACAGCCTTAGAATACAAAAATGATGCTTTGGCAGCGCTAAAGTGGCGCTAGGGGCTCTTAAATATGCCCCTGAGTGTCTTGCATCATTCTGCTAATGCACAGCCACTCGGGCAAGGAGTGTAAGAATTGTGTATAATACTTACTGTAGGGAGTTGAGATGGGCAAGATGCCTTTCGCTGATACAGGAAAAACAAGAGGTTAGGAACTGGTCCTTCTTTATAATTTGAAGGGCAGGAGCTTATGCAAAATACTGTGTACATTTTCTTTTTTTTTAATTTTTATATAGAGAGGGTAAATAGGGTCTATATGACTACACAAAACATGAAGATCTTAGAATGGGACAAGGAAGAGAGAAGGTTGATAATGGCAGATCAGCAATAAGAACCTGCATTTTTGATAGACTTCCAACTGCAGATTTCTAACCTTGTGAATTTCCCCACGCACCAGACTGGATCCAGAATCTAGGCAGGTGTTGTGGTGTGGCTGCTCCGTATTTGATCCATCTGCTCCACGTGCTGACATCAGTTTCTTTTTTTTTCCAGGCCTTCCAATGCGGATTCTGATCTAGTAGTGCTGTCTATTGACAAAACGTTCCCTGAAGAAACTAGTTTTTCCCCATAAAATTCTTGCAGTGTGCAGATAAGGCCCCAACACTACAGAATTTAAAGTATGGCCCTCATTACAACCCTGGCGGTCGGTGTTAAAGCGGCAGTAAGACCGCCAACAGGCCGGCTGGAAAAAAAATGGAATTATGACCGCGGCGGAAACCGCCAACATAGACAGCCACTTTAACACACCGACCGCCACGGCAATAGAAACAAACAGCATGGCGGTCACCGCCAACAGACAGGCGGAAGACAATGTACCGCCCACACCATTATGAGAGGCCAATCTGCCACCTTTTCCAGGGCGGATTCAACACGAACAAAAACACGGCGGAAACAGGACTTGGAAGGGAAAACTCTCACCTCTACACACCTCACGAGGAACCAGGACGCCATGGAGCCGGAACTCCAAATTCTCCCTGCGATAGTCTTCCTGCTCCTCTACCAGGAGCACGACCGACGGCGGCGACGACCACAGTGAGTACTGCACCTACGACACAGGGGAGGGGGGAGGGAAAAGAGGGTGACACACACACGCAACTCGCAATACCCCCACCCCCACACACAACAACACACACACCAATACATGCTGAAATGTTACATTTCCCCCAACCCCGCCTGGAAGAACGCAAGGACAAAAGGAAATGAGTTGAACGATTGTAATCATGAAAAATCCATTACTCAAAAATATATATACACTATTAACAAATATGTACACCAAGAATTCAAGTCCATGTACTGCACCTACATAGTCCGTGGACTACTGGGCCCAAAATGCATGGGCGAGGCCCACTCAAGATACCCGATCCAAACGGAGAGAACACTGCTGGGGCATCAGATAGAAATAAAACAGGCACCTCAGGGGGAAGGGAAGGGGGGGCACCTCAGCCGGATGAGTGCACAACGCCAGCTCCATGCCCATTGATGTATCCTGGGGAGTGCAAAGCCACAGTCTTTCAAGTCTCTCCAGTGGGTGGGTTGCCCACTGCTTTATCCTGGGGAGTTCCAAGCCACAGTCTCACAAGTCTTTCCAGTGGGTGGTTTCCCCCCTGCTTTATCCTGGGGAGTGCAAAGCCACAGTCTCATAAGTCTCTCCAGTGGGTGGTTTGCCCACTGCTTTATCCTGGGGAGTGCAAAGCCACAGTCTCTCAAGTCTCTCCAGTGGGTGGTTTGCTCACTGCTTTATCCTGGGGAGTGCAATGCCACAGTCTCACAAGTCTCTTCAATGGGTGGTTTGCCCACTGCTTTATCCTGGGGAGTGCAAAGCCACAGTCTCTCAAGTCTCTCCAGTGGGTGGTTTGCCCACTGCTTTATCCTGGGGAGTGCAAAGCCACAGTCTCACAAGTCTCTTCAGTGGGTGGTTTGCCCACTGCTTTATCCTGGGGAGTGCAAAGCCACAGCCTCTCAAGTCTCTCCAGTGGGTGGTTTGCCCACTGCTTTATCCTGGGGAGTGCAAAGCCACAGTCTCTCACTGTAGAATAGGCAAACTGACTAAAATTGTTTTGTCCAGAAAGATCACACTCTGTTTGATCTAAGTGTCAAGATTCAATTGACCAGAAATTATTGCGCACCTTATTGCCAGACTGCGCATCAAGACTCAAGTACCTAGAATGATCGCGCGCTCTTCCGATCTGAACTGCAAGGGTTATTTGCCAAGAATGAATTGCGCACACTGTTGCCGTTTCAACCATCAAGATTCAAATGCCTCGAAATGATCGCGCACTCTGCCGATCCGAACTACAAGAGTTAATTGCCAAGAATGAACTGCGCACACTGTTGCCGATTCAAACATCAAGATTCAAATGCCTCAAAATGATCGCGCACTCTGCCGATCCGAACTGCAAGGGTTAATTGCCAAGAATGAATCGCGCACACTGTTGCCGATTCAACCATCAAGATTCAAATGCCTCGAAATGATCGCGCACTCTGCCGATCCGAACTGCAAGGGTTAATTGCCAAGAATGAATCGCGCACACTGATGCCGATTCAATCATCAAGATTCAAATGCCTCAAAATGATCGCGCACTCTGCCGATCCGAACTACAAGGGTTAATTGACAAGAATGAATTGCGCACACTGATGTCGATTCAATCATCAAGATTCAAATGCCTCAAATTGATCGCGCACTCTGCCGATCCGAACTGCAAGGGTTAATTGCCAAGAATGAATCGTGCACCCTGTTGCCGATTCAGCCATCAAGATTCAAATGCCTCGAAATGATTGCGCACTCTGCCGTTCCGAACTGCAAGGGTTAAATGCCAAGAATAAATTGCACGCACTGTAAATCACAAAGCCAAAAACTCAAATGTTTCAAGAAACGGAGTCGGGGGGCCTACCCCGAACTCCGCCTTACCGCCCTGCTTGAAGATCAGCAAGAAAATGAGGACCGGGCCAGGAAATGTCCAAGTAGGCCTCCGGAACAGGAGCCCAGGAAAATGCTGCTGCTCTGCACCGAGACCTCTGAATAGTGAGCAGGTGGAGCTGGGCTGGGTTCCTCAAATAGTCCCAAGCCCCGTCCACATGCCACACCCAGCCAGGCTGCAGGAAAAACTTGAAAAAGAACAATACATTACAAACAGCATTAATGACATTTCAAGATAAATACCTGCAATGCAAAAGGTTAATATGCAATGTCAACACATACTGCATGAATTATTACATTGCATAAGGTTTGTCATTTTGCATTATGTTGCCCATAGAGCGTGCACTGTCCTGGTGTTGACAAGTACTTACCGAGCGCTAAGATTCCTTGAGTGGTAGTAAGGATTGGGACTGATTTTTGCATTACATTTTTTTAGAATATGGTTTGGCCCACCAGGGGCCCATGTTATTTTATGCCTTTACTTGCCTGTTGCTAAGTATATTTTTGTATGTTCATATCTCTGGTTAGGAGATATACCAAAGTTAGTACTAGAGTGTGTGTTTTACAATAAATATCACATATGTTTCTAACACTGTGCTCTGCTTTGCTTTCAACTGAGAGGAAACGGTGCCAAGGAATGCAGCACTCTTAGTTTGAGTAATGAATGTATTAAGGCACTCCCTATATATCAAATAAAAGCACACAAATATATGAACATGAGCATTTAACTTGAATGCATTAAAACATGTTGTAGGAAGCTGGCTCTGTATATACTATTTCAAAGTAAGAAATAGTGTGCATAGAGTCCAAGGGTTCCCCTTAGAGGTAAGATAGTGGCAAAATTAATTAATTCTAATGCTCTATTTTGTGGTAGTGTGGTCGAGCAGTAGGCTTATCAGAGGGTTGTGTTAAGCATTTTTGTTGTACACACACAGGCAATAAATGAGGAACACACACTCAAAGACTTACTCCAGGCCAATAGGTTTTTATATTGAAAAATATATTTTCTTAGTTTATTTTAAGAACCACAGGTTCAAGATTTACATTAAACACTTTAAATCCAAGGTACTTCACTTAGATACTTTAGGAACTTTGAATAAAAGCAATATCATATACAGTCTTTGTAAAAATGGCAATAAGCTATTTTCAAAGTGGACACAGTGCAAAAATCAATAGTTCCTGGGGGAGGTAAGTAAAGGTTAGATTAGGAGGTAAGTAAAACACTTACAAGTCTCAGTTCTGGGGCATAGGCAGCCTACCATTGGGGGTTCAAGGCAACCCCAAAGTTACCACACCAGTAGCTTAGGGACGGTCAGGTGCAGAGGTCAAAGAGGTGCCCAAAACACATGGGCGCCTATGGAGAACTGGGGTGCTTCGGTTCCAGTCTGCCAGCAGGTAAGTATCTATGTCCTTGGGGGGCTAACCAGGGGGGTTTTGTAAAGCACTGGGGAGGGGACACAAGTAGGCACACAAAACACACCCTCAGCGGCACAGAGGATGCCGGGTGCAGTGTGCAAAGCAGGAGTCGGGTTTCAGGTAGGTGGGTCGTCTCTGGTTACTCACGGGTTCGCAGTCGCCGGGGAGTCCTCCCTGTGGTGTTTGTTCTCTGAATCTCGAGCCGGGGGCATCGGGTGCAGAGTGTGAAGTCTCACGCTTCCGGCGGGAAACGTGCAGTCTTGGAAAGTTGCTTCTTTGTTGCAAAGAATTAGCTGGTTTTGAGCAGGGCCGCTGCTCACAGGAGTTTCTTGGTCCTTTAGCCCAGGGCAGTCCTCTGAGGCTTCAGAGGTCGCTAGTCCCTGTCGGATGCGTCGCTGGTTGCAGGTTTTCGAAGTTGGAGATAGGCCGGTAGGGCTGGGGCCAAGGCAGTTGTTGTCGTCCGCCTTCTCTGCAGGCTTGTAGGTCAGCAGTCCTTCTTGTTTCTTCAGGTTGCAGGAATCTAGTTTCCTAGGTTCCGGGGTGCCCCTAAATACTGAATTTAGGGGTGTGTTTAGGTCTGGGAGGGCAGTAGCCAATGGCCACCCTCTTTGTGCCAGGGGTCACCTCAGCTCAGGACACCTTAGGGGCTGTCCTGACTGATGGGTGACTCCTCCTTGTTTTTTTCATTGTCTCCTCCAGCCTTGCCACCACAAGTGGGGGCAGTGGCTGGAGGGGCGGGCATCTCCACTAGCTGGAGTGCCCTGGGGCATTGTAACACGAGGCCTGAGCCTTTGAGGCTCACTGCTAGGTGTTACAGTTCCTGCAGGGGGGAGGTGTTAAGCACCTCCACCCAGTGCAGGCTTTGTTTCTGTCCTCAGTGAGCACAAAGGCTCTCACTCCAGGGGAGCAGAAACTCGTCTCTCAGCAGCAGTCTGGCACAGACCATTCAGTTCTGCACTGAAGGATTGGGTAAAATACAGGGGACATCTCAAAGATGCCCTCTGTGTGCATTTTCTAATAAATCCAACACTGGCATCAGTGTAGGTTTATTATTCTCAGAAGTTTGATACCAAACTTCCCAGTATTCAGTGTAGCCATTATGGAGCTGTGGAGTTAATTTTTGACAACCTCCCAGGCCATATACTTAATATGGCAAAACTGTACTTACAATGTCTAAGAATAGACTTAGACACTGTAGGGGCATATTGCTCACCTGTGGTATAGTGCACCCTGCATTAGGGCTGTAAGGCCTGCTAGAGGGGTGACTTACCTATGCCACAGGCAGTATTTTGTGGGCATGGCATCCTGAGGGGGATGCCATGTCGACTTTAGCTTTTTCTCCCCACCAACACACACATTCTACAATGGCAGTGTGCATGTGTAAGGTGAGGGGGTCCCTTAGGGTGGCACAACATATGCTGTAGCCCTTAGGGACCTTCCCTGGTCACAGGGCCCTTGGTACCACTGGTATGTTTTACAAGGGACTTATCTGTGTGCCAGGGGTGTTCCAATTGTGGAAACAATGGTACATTTTAAGTGAAAGAACACTGGTGCTGGGGCCTGGTTAGCAGGGTCCCAGCACACTTCTCAGTTAAGTCAGCATCAATATCAGGCAAAAAGTGGGGGGTAACTGCAAACGGGGGCCATTTTCCTACACCTGTTTAAATGGCAAAATGCTCATAGCATTTAAACAATGATGGACAGAAAAAGTGCAATACATCGACAGTGAATATATGCAGTGAATATATATATAGGAGCACAGCCAAGCTGAATAAATAAGGAATAAAAATGCATCATCATGGGGGTCGAATCCAGCATCATCCTTGCCAACATCAAGCCCGGGAACCCTGACCGGCTGAGACAGGAGAGCTTCCCCAACAGGATCCTATTGGGCAGTGTGTTCACTCCCAAAACAAGTTCTTCTTTCTCAGTGCTCAGTTTTCCCCACTTTATATACCTTAAATTAACTCAAGAGGAAGATTCTAGCAATCGACTCCTTCCTTCAGATATTGACTTCAACTGCTGGCTGTACTTGGTCTGTTGAAAACACACAAAAGCACTGGCCAGGCCCCAATGTGCATTGCTGAGACAGAGCTGAACCTTTCTCTGCTGAAAACATTGTCGCCCTGGTACACTCTTATCACCTCCGCATCCCCCACAATATGTTCCCTGCTCTGGTGAGAAGAGCAAAAACACGTTCAGTGTAAAAAACAAGCTTTGTTGAAAAATATCTGCACTGCCACTGTGATGGCACCTGAAGCTGAGCACAAAATGGGGTCAGTGATCAATATGGAGTTGGTGGTCAAATACAAATAGCATTACACTCCACCGTTTGACCAGTGACTCTCATAACATACTGGTCTAAAAGTAACCCTTTTTTGGTCTACACATTGCAATCAGGTTAGGTATGCATTGTATACAGCAACATAGCATTTTTATAATATAAGTCACTATGAGTATTCTACCCAAAAGTGCGCTATTGTCCAAAATCAGGCAACCAGCTAAGTAACCAGTCCCACCAGCCTTTATCTACATATTGTTTTACTCCTTTCACCAATTCATGTACAGCTTCAATATGGAACTGGATGGATTTGGAATGCTCTGACAGGTTAAAGCAGCACATGCCCTCAAATTCTGAGCAACCATGGTTGTGCTTCAGAAGCAAGTAGTCAATGGCTGCCCTCTTTTGCAATGAAGCTTTTCTAGTGTCTCATATGTCTAAGAATAACTCTGCTACAGCAATAAACGTGTGGTTTATATTTTTAACCATCAAGCATGCTAGTTTGGTAATAACTTCGATCTTATAAACAGCTAATCCCGCAACTCCTACCTTAGAAATACTTAAGCTTACATGAACAAGTTACTTACCTTCGGTAACAAATTGTCTGGTAGAGACTCTATCTAGCTGCAGATGCCTTACCTTAGAATTTCCTGTTGTCAGCTTCGAATCCGGATTTCTTCTGCTGAGCAGTACCCTGCGCGTGCCGTCGGGTGGCGTCGTTCGGATCCGCGTGCCCCGTCCGGCTCTGCGTGGTGGCAACAGCGTCGTTGGAGCCGTCTGTGACATCATGGTTGTCTATATAGACTCCACCTCGGCGCGTGCATTTCAGTTCTTTTTCCACAACTTTCCATGCCAGAACTGCAGTTAAGGAAGAACCAACAGCATTTAGTTTTTTCACTTGATTGCTTGAAAAAAAAGACATGCCCCTAACAAAGGCAAAAATACAAAAAAAAAAAAATATATATATATATATATATATATATCCACAGAGCGGGGAGGCTTGGATGGGTGTAAGGAATCTGCAGCTAGATAGAGTCTTTACCAGATAATTAGTTATCGAAGGTAAGTAACTTGTTCATCTGATAGAGACGTCTAGCTGCAGATTCCTTACCTTAAAATAGATACCCAAGCTATAACTTCTGGTGATGGGTCTTGAGGATATATTTCATACCAGGAAGTCCTGCAGGATCGAGTGGTCAAAATGCCCCTCTCTCCTCATCGGGCTATCCAGGCAGTAGTGTCTCGCAAACATGTACAAGGAAGCCCGCGTTGCTGCTTGGCAGATCTCAAATACCGGCACGCCACGAGCTAACGCAGTGCTAGCAGCTTTTCCTCTGGTAGAGTGAGCCCTCAAGCCCTCCGGCAGCTTCTTGGCCAAATCATAGAAAATCTTTATACAGAGAACAACCCAGCGTGAAATGGACCGTTTCTGTACTGCCCGACCCTTCTTTCCACCAACGTATCACACAAAGAGTTGGTCGTCCACCCGGAACTCTTTTGTGTGGTCAGGGTAGAACGATAATGCTCTTTTTGGGTCCAGCTGATGGATACAGCCCTCTTCCTTAGAGGGATGCGGTGGTGCAAAGAAGGTGGGCAGGGTGATGTTTTGACCCAGATGGAAAGGGGTCACCACCTTGAGGAGGAAAGAGGCACGAGTTCTGAGGACTACTTTAACAGGATATATCGTGAGATATGGTGGTTTCGATGATAAACCCTGCTGCTCACTCACTCTCCTATCAGATGTAAATGGCACCAAAAAGGCTGTTTTGATAGTGAGCAGCCGGAGAGAACAATTATGTAAAGGCTCAAAAGGAGCACACATTAGGAAAGTAAGAACAAGCTTAAGGGCCTCATTATGGCCCTGGCGGCTGGCGGTACACTTGCGGTAACACCGCCAACAGGCTGCCGGTGTACCAGAAGTGAATTATGACCGTGGCACATTAGCCACGGCCATACCGCCAGCCCCTCCAACTGACCGCCAGGCTTCAACCTCCAGCCTGTCCATGGAGGTGTAGGCTGGTGGTAAGGGGGACTCAGGGTGCCCCTGGGGTCCCATAGGCACAGCCCCATCGTACATTTCACTGCCTGAATGTCGGGCAGTGAAATGCGCATTGGGTGCTGCTGCACCCTCTGCACGTTAACATTGATGCCAGCTCTATTATGAGCCGGCTGTAATGTTAATGAGACTTTTCCGCTGGGCCAGAGGGCGGAAAGACTGTTTCCGTCCACTGGCCCAGCGGTAAAGTCATAATAGGGAGCCACATATATATACATGGCGGTATAGTGGCACCCGCGGCTTCGGCAGTCTTTTAGTAAGACTGCCAAGTCGTAATGAGGGCCTAAGATCCCACTGGGGCATGACAAAAGGCACAAGTGGATACATATGCACAAGCCCTTTTAGAAATCTTTGTACGATGGGAGACTTGAACAAAGACGGTTGGTCGGGCAAGCGTAGAAAAGCCGATAAGGCAGCAAGATAGCCGTTGAGAGTCCTTAAGGAGGAAACCTGTTGGGTGAGAGATAGAATAAACAAAAGGATATTAGATAGAGAAGAATGAGGAACAATAGACCTCTCTGTACAATATGAAACAAAACGTTTACACCGGCAGGCGTAATCGTTTTAGTAGAGAGACACATGTCTGCCAGAATGACATCACAAACTTCAGAAGGGAGGCCATAAACCATCAACTGTCGCCGCTCAACCTCCACGCATGAAACCGCAAGGTTGACAGGTTCGGGTGAAGAACCTTCCCCTGCTGCTGCGACAGAAGAGCCTCCCAGGAAGGCAATCTGATTGGAGGACTGATGCTCATTTTGAGAAGCTCTGGATACCAGACTCTTCGCGCCCAATCCAGAGCCACTAGGATTACTTGGGCCCGGTTGTTCTTGATTTTCTTGACAAACTCTGGGCAGAAGTGGTATGGGCAAAAAAGCATACAGGAGGCCTGAGCTCCACTCGCGATGAAAAACGTCACCTAGCGATAGTCCCCTTGTAAACTCCAACACGCAAAACTGCTGACATTGCGCATTCTCTACGGAGGCGAACAGATCTAACCAAGGCTCTCCCACTGCTGAAAAAGTCCTTGCGCCACCTCCGGATGGAGATACTATTCGTGATCCGCTAAGCATCATCAGCTGAGTTCATCCACCCTGCCGTTCCGAGAACCTGCCAGGTATTGAACCACCAGGGTTATGCCCTGCTGTTCCAGCCACGTCCAGAGACGCTGAGGCTTTTGACAAAGGGTCCACGACCCCATACCGCCCTGTTGCAGTACCACATTGCAGTGGTTATCCGTGAACACCTGCACTACCTTCCCTTTCACAATGGGAAGAAATGCCCATAATGCTAGTCGGTTCGCCCGAAGCGCCAACAAGTTGATATGGAGCCTGGATTCCGCCAGAGACTAGAGACCCCTGATCTCCACCTCTCCCAGATGGCCGCCCCATCCCAGAAGTGACGCATCTGTCACTACTGTGAGATCTGGTTGGGGAAAGGAGAGGAGTCTGCCTTTGACCCAGTCGCAGTTCACTAACCATCACTGCAGATTCTTTGCAGTCCCCTCCGAGATCTGAACCACGTCAGTAAGATTTCCCTGATGCTGTGCCCATTGGAACTTCAGGTCCCACTGCAGAGCCCTCATATGCCACCTGGCATGCTTGACTAACAGGATGCAGGAAGTCATGAGCCCCAACAGCCTCAGTCTGTCTCACCGAAATCCAGGATAGAGGCCGAAACATCGGTATCATAACTTGAATATCCTGGACTCGCTACTCAGGAGGATAGGCCCGATACTGCACTGTGTTCAGAACAGGTCCGATGAAAGTGAGCTCCTGAGAGGGAGTCAGGTGTGACTTCGGCACATTGATAGTGAACCCCAGCGAATGCAGGAGGTTTGCCGTTGTCTGGAGATGGTTGACGAGAGCCTGGGGTGTGAGAGCCTTCAACAGCCAAACGTCAAGGTAGAGGAAGACTGAAATCCCTGACCTGCGCAGATGAGTTGCTACCACTGCCATCACCTTTGTGAACACCTGAGGGGCACTGGTGAGACCGAAAGGGAGCACGGTAAACTGAAAGTACTCGTGGCCCACCTTGAACCGCAGGTAACGCCTGTGGGTGGGCAGGATGGGGATATGAAAATACGCATCCTGCAGTCCAACGCTACCATCTAGCCTCCTTGGTCTAGGGCAGACAAGACCTGAGCAAGAGTGAGCAGCTTGAATTTCTCATTCTTGAGGAAGCGATTGAAGTCCCTTAAATCCAAGATAGGGTGCAGGCCCTTGTTCTTTTTGGGAATCAGTAGCAGGAATAACAACCACTCCCTACTTCTGACATCGGGAACCTTTCTATGGCTCCCTTGGCCAAGAGAGACGTAACTTCCTTGTGGAAGTCTCGCTTGATATTCCACTTGAGAAACCATTATTTGCCTTCAAAAGGGGTACAAGTTTGACAGACAGTCTAGTGAGGGCCTACATTTGACCAGAAGCACACACACTGAGTAACATCTGGGGGCTAACACCAAGGGTTGGACATTACCCGTGTGGGAATTGCATTGCATGTGCTTCTACTAAAATTGTAAAAACATGTTGTCTAAATGAGAGAACTTGGCAGCTGAAACATTATTCTAATTGTGGCTCTAAAAATGTTATTTACTGTATTCAATGCCAATGTACTTTGTTTTACATTCGTAAAACAACTCAGGAGGTCAGAAAACGGATTATTCAACATCAATCACGAACACGGTGTAATGTTTTGAATGCTCCTATGGTTGAACCTTACAATCTTAGGAAACATGCCCCCAATGATATGCACTGGTTTGTACTTGATGTTATAAAACCCTCGAAAAGACGTGTAAATGTAGACCGCCTGTGGACCATTAAGGAGAACCAATGCATTTGCCTTGCAGATACAGTTAAAAATGGTCTGAATCAACAGGTGGAATGGCAGATACTAGCAACGTCGTAGATAGACTATCTTGAACGAAACAGTTATTGTGATGTATTCCACATAGACAGTTATGGATCTTAACTGCCTTTCATGGTTCTGTGCCTGTAATTGCGTACACTGAATCGATACCTAGCAGCTCTACTAGAGAGGGTCTGGTCCCTTTCAGGGTTTCCCATTGTGTCCTTTTCTTTCTTATGGTTGGTATGAGGGCTGTGAGTCCCTTTATCTGTACTTTCATTTCTGACATGTAGTTGTCACAGTGTTGTTGTTTATGAAATGGACATTTGTTGGAATTGTTGTAATTTTTTTTGAACTTCCTGAATCCTATTGAGTAATATATTGGATTGTAACAGTACGGAGTTGTCTTATTCATTAATTGAAGACTGGATAATATGTACGCATACTATATTTAATAATTCCTTTAGGAGCCTTTTTAAGGGAGTCAGGTTAGGTTAAGGCATTAATATTGTAAGTGATCATGTGTGTGTGATTATTCAATTTTTCATCCATTGTCTCTTGGCAAACATTACAGTACTCGTAGGGCGTAAAGTGTGTCAACGTGTCACTTTTTTTGCACTGCTTCATCTTTGTTGGTGGCATTAAAGATTTGCAGCAAAACACTGTCAGGAGTCGGTATGGCAAATAAACACGTTGCGATGACATCAACAGTACTTTTCATAGTCGTCATGCAGAAATCCGATCTGTTGAGAATGGTGCATGGCAGATAAATCCAAACAGATAAATCCAAACATTCTAATTTGGTGCAGTAAAGGTGTTGATCGGCGCAGTCGGTCAATCACATCCAGGCTGGGGGCTTTCGGTCCTTCTCGACTCCACATGCACTCACCCAAAGGGAGTCCAGACAGTGAAACTAGCACACAGACACTTCGTAGTATGATCTGTAAAAGAGACAAGTATGATCATTCTCACAAATAACATTTATCAGCTGGTATATATTCTGATCTCTCCTGGCCTGGTTTCATGACTATTAACACATTGTCCTGGCCTCTTGCTATAATTTCTGCTGCTTCAGGAGGATGATTTAGGGATTCTACCCACACATTAGCACCAGGATATTTGTCAGTTGAACCAAAACCTCCCTCCCAACATACTGTAAAAAGCTGGGACAGCCCCCTTTTTAACTATTCCTCCATACACTGGAATATTAATCTGAGCAATTCTGTCTCCAGGTTGTATTCTGAAATAAGTGTCTCAGCTGTTCAGTAAAATTACTTTAATTTCTCCTTGGTGGCCTTCATCGATCACTTCCCCCAAATCTTGAATACCTCTCAGTGCCAGCCCAGATTGAGGAGCAATCAATCTGAAATGCTCTGGGAGAATTTGTTTCCCAACACCTGTTTCAATCAAGGTTATGTCTCTTGATTTCAGTCTGTACATGTTCAGAGCATGCAAATCAAGACCTGCAGATTCTGATGTTGCTCGGTATGGAGCTAAGGGTCCTCTTTTTGTCTCCCAATACATGATGGCATTTGTTGCAACATGAGGTTGTATCTATACTGCTGGGGTTAACATTCACATTAATGGTGTTTCTGCATTTGTCAACGGCCTATTATTAAGTATCCACAAGGCCTCATTCAAATAATCTCTCCAGTTTCTCAGAGTTCCATCAGACAACATTCGTAATTGGGCTTTTAGGAGGCCATTCATCCTCTCAATCAACTTTGCAGCTTGTAGGTAATATGGAATATGATAAACCAATTCTATGTTTTGCTGTGAACAATAATCTTGTACCAATTTACCTTTAAAATATGACCCATTGTCATTTTGGACCTGCAGTGGGACTCCGTAATACAACATTAAAAAGTCCAGTGTTTTTATGGTGTTAAACTGGGTAGCACATTTATATGGAAACCCAATCAAATATCCAGAATAAGTATCCATCACCCTGCATACCTATTGGCACCCGTGACTATTCGGTAGTGGCCCAATGTGATCAATCTGCCATATCTGTCCTGGCAACTTCCCTCTCCCCAGCTGACCTCTACAGTTTGCAGAACAGATCTCTGTTGTGTGTGTTGACAAACAGGACACTGCATGATCACTGTATTTATTAAGTCTAGGGGGATGGGCAACACTCTAATCTCTGCCCATCTGTTAATGGCCTTCTCTCCCAGATGTGCACATTTTTGGTGCGCCCATTTAGCCATCCCAACCAAGTTAGAATCCTGCATTGCCACTTCTGCCTGTAAGATTTCGGCTTTGTCGTCTGCAAAGGTATTAAACCATTGTTCTAGTGAATCATTGGGACAGTGGGCATCTACATGATACACAGTAACAGTACTTTGCTCTGGCATTTCCCAAATTTCCTGCCACAATTCTGTGCCCCACACCTCCTTGGAATGTATTTGCCAGTTATGTGCATGTCATGTGGGAGGCCAGGTGGCTAACCCATTGGTGGTGGACCAAAAATCCATATAAATGTGACATGTACATGGAAGTTCCTGTTTTAACGCTTGATATACACTACCCTTCTCCTCTCCTGTAGTGGAAAGCAGCTTCTTGGTGACTGGGTTATATGATACTGCCTTCCAATGTTTTATGGCCCCTACATACCTGGCTGAACCATTGGTGAACCATACATGTGTCTTATCCTGAAGGGACAAGGATTCAAATGGCTTACCCCACTTTACTGGTGACTCTTATCTGTGGCACATCCTGCACTATCTAATTATCCTACACAGGGGCTTGTGTCACCTGTTGATACAGGGCCAATGTCCCTGCTGGTCCCACTCAGGCCCTGTCCTGTATGTACCATTTCCATTTTATAACGCTTGCTTCTTGTGCATGTCCTACTCAGTGAGTTTTAGGTGAACTCATCACCCACTGCATTATTGGAATCTCAGGTCTCAGAATTACATTATGACCTAAGGTCATTTGCTCCGTATTAACTGGAGCCCAGTAACATACTAGTAACTGTTTCTCAAAGGTAGTATATCGCTCTGAGGCATCTGGTAGCTTTTTGGTCCAGAAACCCAGAGGCACCGCCTTTCTTCCCTGTTTTTGCCACATACTCCAATTTTCATAGTGCCCCTGAACGGCTACATGTAACTCAATGTCTCCTTCCTGTACTGGCCACAAGTCTAACGCCTGTTGAATCACCTTCTTTGCCAATTCAAACGCACACTGCTGCTGCTCTCCCATTCAAACTCATGGTTTTGTTTTAGTCACTTTGTACAAAGGGGCTAAAATCTGACTCAAGTGAGGGATATGCTGTCTCCCAAAAAAAAAACCAATCCAATGAATCGCTGAGTTTCCTGCTTATTACGTGGTGGGGCAAACTCTAGTACTTTTTGTTTTATTTGCAGCCACACCTCTCTAACACCTCTCTATGTCCCTGACTCCACTGAATTCCTAGAAACGTCACATTTTGAGAGGATCTTTGTGTCTTATCTGGATTGATCATCCACCCTTTGCTCTGCAAAAGTTCCACAACCCCTGTCTGAGCCTGCACCTATTCTTGTGTTTCTCTCTGAATCATCACATCAATATAATGAGACAGCTGCACCCCGGAATGACAGATACCTCACCCAGGTGTTCTGCCACCAGTCGGTGACAGATGGGTGGGCTGTGTTCATACCCCATATGGAGCCTAAACATCTTGCTTTGTCTTCCGCAGTGTGAAAAGGAGAATTGCTTCCAGCTCTCAGGGGCCAATTGTGTGGAAAAAAAGCATTAGCAATATCAATATTTACATACCAGGTGCCTTTCATGCTTTTGTATCCTTTCAATCAAGGTTATAGTGTCGGGGACTGCAACCGTCAACAGGGGGTGTACATTTGTTTGCGGTAATCAATTGTCACTCTATAGCTCCCATCTGATTTGGCAATGGGCTACAAAGGATTGTTCTACTTAGTGGTGACTGGGGCCACCACACCTGCCTCCATCAGATCCTGTATAGTCTTACTTATCTCTTCATGCCCTCCCGAAATTTGGTAGTGTTTCAACCGAACCACCTTAGTTGCTGGGGGCACCTTCACTGGGGGTATCTTTAGAAGACCCACCCTCACGGTTGCCACTGAACTGTATTGCTTTAATCCAAATTGATAACAACCATCATGCACGTATAAAGTCATCCCCATCAATGTCAATTCCTAGTATATACTCTAGGAGGAGCACAACCAAAAATCTGTATTCTCTTTTAGATGATCTCCCTACTTTCATTTGAACATTATTCTGCACTGCTGGGATTTGCTTTCCGCCCTGTGGGAGGCTGGCCTGGTTTGTAGTGAGTACCTAAGGTATTTACACCTTATACCAGGTCCAGTTGTCCCTTATTAGTGAAATGTAGGCAGTATCTAGAAGCCAGACTCTAGATGGGTAGCTATAGCTGAGCAGACAACGCTTATCTAGGAGACATGCAAAGCTCATGCAATACCACTATAGTCACACAGTACTCACACACATGAAAGAAAATATGGTACTAAAGGTACTTTATTTTGGTGACACAAATGCCAAATATACCATAGAGGCTATACTCACTTAGGAGGTAAGTAACACATACATTATATACACTAGAATGCAAAATAGCTGTAAAACAGTTAGAAAACAGTGCAAATAGTGAAAATCACAATAGTTAGAAATGGGCCTGGGAGAACACAAACCATATACTAAAAGTGGAATGCGAATGTCAGTTTCCCTCCTAGGCAAGTGTAGTGTGTAGAGGGGCACTGGGACTATTAGAAAACACCAAAGGTAAGTAATAGAACCCACCTCAGAGCACAGGAAAGCAGGAACAAATCACAGTAACCTTCCTAGAATACACAAGAACACAACTAAGAAGATTATGCAAGAACCAGAAAGGGCTGCAAGACACCAATGATGGATTCCTGGACCTGAAGACCTATGGAAGAAGGGGACCAAGTCCAAGAAGCACAGAAGACTCCAGGGAGAACCCGGATGAAGGTGAAAAATAACCTCAGGTGAACAACAGTCAATACTGCACTCAAGAAGACGGATGTGAGTTCCTGGTTGGTGCAGATAATGTCCCACACCGGATGGATGATTGAAGTCTTGTTTGCGACACTGGATTCCGCCAACAAGCCTTGCAACACGCAAAGCTCGCGGTTAGCAGAAAGTGGCGCTGCCCGGGGTCAGGAGGGACCTGGTGGGCTCTACCCAGGAGGAGAAGTCAGAGGGGGGCTCTCAGCAACTCAGAGAGCCCTCAGCAGACCAGGCAGCATGCACAGGAGTCCCACAGCATGGGGACAAACAAGGTGCAAAAGGAGGCCCACGCAGCACTACAACAAAGGGTACCACGCCGCTGGAGAACCACTCAGGAAGCTGTGCATCGCAGGAAGGAGTGCTGGGGGCTGGAGGTGCACGGTGCATGAAGAACTTTGTGGTAGGATACCAACAAGCTTTGGCAACTGCAAAACATGCAGTGCACCAAGGTACTGTCTTGCGTGGGGAGGCAAGCTCTTACTTCCACCAAAGTTGGACAGTTGAACATCAGGACTGTCTGGACCACTTCAGTCCACCACCCGTGAGGCAGGATTCACGCAGCTCTTCAGGAGAGAGGACCCAGTCCGCCGGTTGTCGTTGCAGAGAGGTGCCTGCTGAAGCAAGGGGGTGACTCCTTTGCTCCAAGGGAGATTCCTTTGTTCTTCTGGTGCAGGCTGGAGACAGGCTGTGCTCTGAGGATGCACGACCGGGAAACAGTTGCAGTTGTTGGCAGGAGCTTTAGATACAATGTTGCAATGCTGCAGAAGTCATCTTTGCTTCTCTGTTGCAGTTTGTAGAGTTCCTGGAGGGTCCAGATGCAGTTTCTTCTGTAAGAAGGTGAAGCAGAGGATTCCTGCTAGAGACTTCTGAAGAACCACCCAAGAGAGAGACCTTAAATACCCCCGAAAGGGTGATTGGTCACCTAACCAGGTAAGTACCTATCACGGGAGGGCTCTGACACATGCTGGCACTGGCCACTCAGATGCTTCCAGAGTGGCCTGCCAACTTGGAATCCAAGATGGCAAATCCCAGGGACCTTCTGGAGGAGTTCTGAGCACCACCCCTGGGGAGGTGATGGACAGGGAAGTGGTCAATCCCCTTTCCTTTGTCCAATTTCGCACCAGAGCAGGGACTGGGGGTCCCTCAACCGGTGCAGACTAGATTATGCAAGGAGGGCACCATCTGTACCCTTCAAAGCATCTCCAGAGGCTTGGGGAGGCTACCCCTCCCAAGCCTGTAATACCTATTTCCAAAGGGAGAGGCTGTAACACACCTTTCCCAAAGGAAATCCTTTGTTTTGCCATCCTGGGGTTGAGTTGCTCAAGCAACAGGAGGGCAGAAACCAGTCTGAGAGGTGGCAGCAGCTGGGGCTGCCTGGAAAACCTCAGAAGGCTGTAATGGCAATACTGGGGGTCCTCTAAGGAGCCCCCAGAGTGCATGGGATCATACAAACAAAGCTTGAAAAAGCTATGGGGAATGATTCCAACATGTTTGATACCAAACATGCCTATGTTCGGAGTTACCATTATGTAGCTGGACATAGGTAATGACCCATGTCCAGTACACGTGTAAAATGTCGTCCCCGCACTAACGAAGTATGGAAAAATGGTCCTGGAGGTCATGGGGGCACCTCTGCTAGTGCAGGGGTGCCCTCACCCACAGGTAGTCTGCACCCTGTAGGAGTGTCTCCTACACCTAGCATTACTCCAGAGGGTCCTGTGTCAAATAATCACACCATTAATGTAAGCAATGTTTCCTCAGATCTCTGCTTAAATCGACCCATTATATAATTGATTTATTGTTGGTTATAGCCCTCCAGAGTCCATCGCAGCCCCCCCGCAACAGGGTACTGAGGTCCATGCTATAACTCATCTCTGTATGGACTGCGCCTGAATTATTTTCCACTCATCTGTGCTCTGAACAGCACTATTTTTACAAAGCTCCTCACTAGAATCACCAAAACATGTGGAATCCCAAATATTTGTATCCAAAGCATGAGGATTCCGTTTAGTGCTGCTTTAGCAATGGCTAAATGAACCTTCCTTTCCTTAACTCTCCCCCTGCGCTTCTTATATTTATATTGTGGGATGTGCACAGCTGCTATCTCTGCAATGGACTGATAAGTATCAACTTTATCTTGCAGTAATATATTCTGACAGGACAGTATAGTTACATTATTTTTGGATTCGACTAGCTGCCTCTCCAATTGCTGATTTTCTTGTTCTAACTGAGCACATTTCTCATGCATTTTTCTATAAGCAGATAACTGGATCCAGCCCCGTCATGTCTCTTCTCTACTGGCACTTTTAAAAACAAAATACTTTTGTTGGTTCAGCATCTACAAGACGTTCACCCCAATTTTCACATAACTCTGTGCCACACGCTTATTCATTTGATATGAGGAAATACAGGCAGCATCCCCTCATTAATGGTACTGAGGCTTACAGGAACACAGGTGCAAGTGTCACCATGGTGACTAAAAAACTGGTGTCACCTGAGCAAATTCTACTTAGGCACACTAACCAAGTGACCAGTGCTAATAACATCACCTAGTGCCACTCCATGGCAGTTGTGTGTTTAGCTGGGGGGGTTTGTGGCCCTAAGAAAGCTGTAGTTTCCCCATCCATTCCTGTAGTGTGTTAAGGGCAATGATTTGGAGACTTTAGCATGGGCTGAAGTGGAGTTACAGGCTTATGCAGCAATGCTGGACATCCCAGAAAGTGTGTTCGTGGCAACTAGAGCACTGGTCAAGAAACAGGGAGAACAAGGAGCACTGGAGCCTGGAACAATGGCCCAGACAGCTCCGAAGAAGAGTGGTAGGAACGGTAAAAATTGACCTTCTAGCCAGACTTCATGTGAGGATCAGTCTCCTCAGGGTGATGATCTTGCCCCTTACGAAGGACCTGCCCCAGAGAAGCTTGGGGCTGGCTCGGCAGAGCTTTCGGCGGGCAGGGTGACCCTCCTGGGAGGGATAGAGTCTAGAGCAGAAATCCTCCCCATCTCTTGCTGCAGAAGAGGCAGGGGATGTCAATGGAGCCCACAGGATCTACTGGGAAAAGGGTCTCCTTTACTCGGAGGCTAGAGACCACAAGCCTGGTCATACCACAGACATTTAGGGAGTTCTTAATGACCCTGGCACATGACATTCCCCTTACAGGCCATCTTGGGCAAAGCAAGAATTGGGACAGACTTGTCCCACACTTTTCATAGCCCCACATGTCTGAAGACACCAAGGAGTTTTGTTGCTCCTGTGTCACCTGCCAAGCAGGTGGAAAGTCAGGTGGCACTGCAAAGGCCCCCTTAATTCCACTACCAGTGGTTGGGGTTCCCTTTGAGAGGGTAGGGATTGACATTGTTGGTCCCCTTGACCCTCCTACAGTCTCTGGGAACAGATTTATTCCGGTGGTGGACCATGTCACCAGGTACCCAGAAGCTATTCCCCTTAGGATCACTACAGCACATGCAGTGGCCAAAGCCCTTCTAGAGATCTTTTGCTGAGTGTGTTTTCCTAAGGAGGTGGAGTCAGACAGGGGTGCAAACTTCATGCCTGGCTACCTGAAAGCCATGTGGAAGGAGTATGGTGCAACCTATAAATGTACCATCCCTTAACCATCCACAAGGGAATGGGCCAGTTGAAAGATTAAACAAAACCCTTAAAGGTATTATCATGGGACTCTCTGAAAAACTCTAAAGGTCGATGAGATGTACTATTACCTTGCCCTCTTTTTGCCTACAGAGAGGTTCCACAGAAGGGAGTGGGTTACAGCCCATTTGAGCTTTTGTTCGGGCATCCAGTTAGGGTTCCTCTTTGTCTTGTGAAGGAGGGATGGGAGCAATCTCTCAAACCCACCAAACAGGACATTGTGGATTATGTACTTGGCCTACGGTCATGTGTGGCTGAGTATATAAAGACAGCCACTAAAAACCTTGAGGCCAGCCAGGAGCTTCAGAAGGAATGGCATGACTAAAAGGCTTCACTGACTGTTTACCAGCCAGGGCAGAAAGTGTGGATTTTGGAGCCTGTGGCCCCAAGAGCACTCTAAGACATGTGGAGTGACCCTCACACAATTGTGGAGAAGAAGGATGCGGTCACTTATTTGGTTGACCTGGGCACTCCAGGAAGCCCCTACAGGGTGCTTCATGTGAATAGCCTAAAGCCTTATTACGACAGGCCTGACATGAGCTTGCTCATGGCCACTGATGAAGGACATAAGGTAGAGAGAGACCCTCTCTCTGACCTTCTGTCCTGCAACCCTATTGATGGTTCAGTGGATGGGGTAGTCTTTGCTGATTGCCTCACTGAACAGCAACAAGCTGACTGCAGACAAGTTCTCAGTCAGTCTTCAGAACCCTTTTCCCTGACACTCAGACCACCTGGTGTGCCCATGATGTGGGCACAGGTGATAGTCTGTCTTTCAAAAACAAAATTGACAGGCAGCCTGACCATGTCAGAGATTGCATCAGGATAGAGGTCCAAAAGATGCTTGAGTTGGGGGTTGTTCAGCCTTCAGACAACCATTGCGCTAGTCCTTTAGTACTTGTGCCCAAACCTAATTCCCAGGGCTGAAAGAAAGAAATGAGGTTTTGTGTAGACTACAGAGGCCTCAATGAAAGCACTAAGACTGATGCCATTCCTATTCCCAGGGCAGGTGAGCTGATTGATACTCTGGCTGCAGCCAAGTATCTCAGCACTTTTGATTTGACTGCAGACTATTGGCAGATCAAATTAACTGATGCTGCTAACCCTAAAAAAGCATTTTCCACTCCTATTGGACATTATCACTTCACTGTGATGCCCTTTGGTTTGAAAAATGCACCTGCCACATTCAAGAGGTGGGTGAATCAAGTTCTGCTAGGCCTGGATGACTTTAGTGCAGCGTATCTAGTTGATATTGCTGTCTCTAGCTCCAGCAGGCAGGATCACCTGGTACACCTCAGAAGTGCACTTGAGACCTTAAAAAAGGCAGGCCTCATTATAAAGGCTACCAAATGCCAGATAAGGCAGAGCAAAGTTGTTTACTTGGGCTACCTAGTAGGTGGAGGCCAAGTTCAACCTTTACAGAGCTAATCCAAGCTATTGTGGATTAG
Organism: Pleurodeles waltl; assembly: GCF_031143425.1. Taxonomy (NCBI): domain Eukaryota; kingdom Metazoa; phylum Chordata; class Amphibia; order Caudata; family Salamandridae; genus Pleurodeles; species Pleurodeles waltl. The sequence goes on along the minus strand of NC_090445.1, from coordinate 199,212,606 downwards.
GTTGCTCCAACTACTCAGACTCAGGTCAGAGCTTTTCTGGGCCTGACTGGGGATTTCAGCAGATTTGTAAAAGGGTATGACTCCATTTTGACCCACTTGGATGATCTCACATCCAAGAAGATGCCGAAAAAGGTACAATGGACAGTTATCTGTCAAGATGCCTTTGATGCCCTGACAAAGGCCACATGCTCAGCTCCAATTCTTAAAAGCCCTGGCTACTCAAAACAATACATTCTTCAGACAGAAACTTCAAAAATAGGAATAGGAGCAGTACTACCTCAACTTAATGTAGAAGGCCAGGATCAACCAGTACCTTTCATCAGCAGAAGGTTGACCCTCAGAGAGAAACATTGTCAGCCATAGAGAGGGAGGCCTTTGCTGTGGTCTGGGCCCTGAAAAAGTTGAGGCCAGGGGCGGCTCCTCCATTAGCTTGGAGAAGCGTGACATCAGCAGAAAGTTGACCCTCAGAGAGAAACATTGGTCAGCCATAGAGAGGGAGGCCTTTGCAGTGGCCTGGGCCCTGAAGAAGTTGAGGCCAGTGGCGGCTCCTCCATTAGTTCGGAGGAGCGTGACATCAGCAGAAGGTTGACCCTCAGAGAGAAACATTGGTCAGCCATAGAGAGGGAGGCCTTTGCTGTGGTCTGGGCCCTGAAGAAGTTGAGGCCAGAGGCGGCTCTTCCATTAGGTCAGAGCAGCGTGTCTCCCCATTCCCCCCACCCCGGCCAGCAGCGCCAGCTGCAAACCTTTTACCAAAAAAACTGTGACTGGAGTGACGAGCACTGAGGGGGAGCCAGTGTGCATGTCTGTTTGGACAGCTGTCTCTGGCCGGCCAAACATACATGCGCAGTAGGCTCTCTCCAGCCCAGCAACACAGTTGCCGGGCTGCAGAGAGCTTGCACATGGTCCCAGTCTGCCTGGGAGTGCCCTGGATGAAGAGTGAATATCCAAAACTTTTGAGGTGGTCCATTTCCCTACGGGGTGGGCTTTTTAATAGAACACTGACCTGGGAGTAACCATGCGAATGCAAATGGGCTTTACAGATATTTCCACTTAGAAAATGAAGACTCACCTGGGTAAGGTTAGTTTTATCCTCTGTTGTTGGTGGTGGGGAAAGTGTTATGTAAGAAAGTGGCATAGGTACCCCTACATTTTGCCTGGTGTCAGTGTGCTTGGACTGTAGTACCCTGGGATCCTGCTAACCAGAGCCCCAGTGTTGGTGCTCTCTCCCCTAAATTTAGTTGTAAGGTAACTTTTACACCCCACAATTGGCATACTGGTGCACCCATGTAAGTCCCTAGTATATGGTACACTAGGGGTCCAACATGGACTGCAGCATGTATTGTGCCACCCATGGGGGGCCATTCAAACTGTGACTACAGGCCTATCCTCGTAGCCTGTGTGAAATGGTGCATACACATTTCACTCCAGATATAAGGTTTGCTTCATTTCATGGTCACTGCACTCTGACCCTGTTAGTCCCCCAGACTCCATTCCCTGGGCTTTGTAAGTGCAGGGAAGCCATCTTAAGGTATGTAGCGGACACTGGTAAACACAAGTGGTCCAACTAAATAATTGCTTCACCGAACATAGGCACGCTTGGTATCAAACATGTTAGAATCATGCAACTACACAGAATCCAGTGCTAGTTGCATGGTACTATGTACTCTGGTGGTTCCCTAAGGGATCCAGCATGTCTGCCTGTACAGCCTTGCAGGGTCTGCATGCCAGTCCGTGCTGCTGCCAACCCCAGACACTGTTCTACCCTCCTGCTGCTGAGCCTAACTCGGGCAGGGGAAGGCTGAACAAAAGATTTCCTGTAAGAGGTGTTACCAACTCCACAAGGAACTCTCTGCAAGACATCTTCTGCTCCTGGCCCGTGGAACCGCTGCTAGTCTGCTTTCGAATCGAAACAAGTGTGCTCCTGGTGGGAAGGCTCCCATTGCAACATTGTTTCCCTGGACCCTGCAAGAATTCTGCAATATCCAAGGCTGTGCATCCTCCTGGGTCACAAGGACTCTTAGTACCGGGAAGGCACAAAGGAATTTCCCTTGGAATGAGGGAGTGACTCCTCTGCATCTGCTGGCACCTCAAGACAACATCGACCAGCTGGTGAATCCTGCTGTCCCACGGACAACGTGAAGAATTATCTCACAGGTAGCGATTCTGTGGCCTCATCTGAGTCCTGCCTATCTTCTGACCAACTTGGGAGACTGTGAGCCCCTGCTCCTGCATTGGACTGGAACCCCTGTGCACCGCAACTCTGGCCCTTGCCAAGGCTTGTTGGCTCTTCCTCCAAGAGATCTTCGAGCACTGAGAAGCCCCAGCCTCCAGCACTCTGCAGTCCGAGGTTCGGTCTCCGTTCTGCAGCTACTGCGACGTGGGACTTCTGTTTTTTGTGTGCTGCTGAGGTCTCCTTGTAACTCCCTGTGTCCATCCCCTGTGGGTCACTCATGAGCCCTTCAACAACTTCTGCTGGCCTCCCTGTGTGCTGAGGGCCTGCCCTGACTCCTCCTCAAGGGTAGAGTCTCCTGTACCTTGCTGGTCCCTAAACACTTGAAAATCCATCTTCAGCTCCTGCTTGCATTTCCAGTGCTTGTTGGTGGCCTCGCTGGTCCAATGACCGACGTAGGACAGCTCATAGGTGACTCCTACGATCTTCTTCAGCTCCTGGACCCCGCAGCTGGACCTCTTCCTTTACCAACCTGCAGGAACTTCACCTCTAGGAGGGAGGGCATTGCCACCTGCACCACCTGGGCACCACTAAGGTGCTGGACTCTGTCTAATTCCATTTCAGGTCTTCTACATCCTGAATCCGTACTTGGGTTCCACTGGCCTGATCCACGGGTCGCAACAGCAGCTGGAAAACCGAGGCCTCCTTTGACTTCAGCTAGGGTTTCCGACATCCTTTCACCCCTATGCATCCAGGTCCCCTGATGTAGGTACTCCTGTCTTCTAGGTATCCTTGGGTGGGAACACTCTCTAAACTTCCTCCTGTCTTTGGGTTTCCTCTGGGTCCCCTGGGAAGGGTCCCGAAACTCACAAATTCCAACCGCGAATTCCCTAGGTTAGTCTATGGGAGACTGGGTAGGTAACCACACTGTGCACCTGGACGTTGGGGACACTTGCTGTACTTACTTCTGGTGTTATCATTCATCCCTAGCCCCTAGCTAACTACCACACTTACCTTGGTTGGGTCACTATTTTGCATTTCACTTAGTATTTGGTTTGCCCCCCAACTGGGCCATGTACATTTTATGCTATTTTTGCTTCTTATTTGGTGTACATATTGTGTAGATACCTCTAAAGGGAGTTATACTAATGCTAGTCTAGTAGTTAGTGTTGTAATAAAGAATCCTTTATTTTTGCAACACTTGTGTGGTTCTTTCTTGTGTAACAGTTACCATCTAACTACTATGGTACTGCAAGTGCTTCACATTCCTCATGGTTAAGCTTTAGCTGCACGCCTCAGCTACCCTTACAGAGCTTTTGCTATCTCGACACCTAAACACTATCACTAAGGGTTGCCTAGACTCATTGTAGGGTGCCACACCATAGGTGTACACCATAAACTGAACAAGACTCCTACAGTGGACATAACCATAACCCTAGTGGCATAATTCCTTCCAAACCAAGATGGAGGAATTTAAAAAGTGGTGTCCACTTAAGCTCGCCCACCTTAGGGGTGGGACTGACATGAAGTGGGCACACCTCCTAATCTGCCTCATTTTCCTGCCTGTTCTGCCAGCAAAAGTGGGGTTAGGACAGGGTTCCCGCCCTGAAATGCCCATCCTGCCAGGGTGCAGTGTTAACACCCCCACCCAGTGCAGGCTTTTGTCTCTGGCCCTCGAAAGTGTTGGCTATCACCTTGGGGAGGGGTCAGAAATGTGGCTAAGGTGGCTGGACTGGTCATGACCAGCCAGTTAACACACTAGTAGCTGGTAGGTTTTCAGGAGGCACCTCTAATGTGTCCTCTGCGTGCAATGATGAATAAATCCCTCACTGGAATTAGTGAGGGTTTATTAATCTGAGATGTTGGATACCAAATATCTCTGGGTTCAGAAAAGCCATCATTTAGCTGGGAAACCCGTAGTGACCAGTGTCCAGCACATGTATTTAAAATGGCTTCCCTTTTCACTTACTATGTCTAAGAATCGACAGACATAGCAGGGACATATCTGCTCAGGCATATATGCCATCACATGTGTCCTGATGCACCCTGCCTTAGGGGTGACTTACACCTGGCACATGCATTGGTAGGGGACCTGGCACACAGGGGTGTGTGACAGTTTGTATTTTCAATTTTACCTGCACCAGCATACACAGTATGCAATGGCAGCACAGTGTGTGTTTGGTGAAAGGTCCCTCTGGGTGGCACAATTGGTGCTGCAGCCCTCAGGGACCTTCCTTAGTACCCTTAGGTACCAGGGGTACCATTTACTAGGGATTTAAAGAGGGTGCTTAGAGTGTGCCAATTATGGAGAACAACTGTGCAGTTTTGGGAAAGAACTCTGACACTGGGGACCTGGTTAGCAGGCACCCAGTGAACTTCCAGTCAAAATCACTTCAGATACCAGTCACAAAGTGGGGGCTAACAATGCCAAAAAGGGTGCTTTTCTACAAGTGCCAATTCCACAGAAAGGGGAGTAGGAGGGTGGTGAGGAATCTGGTCAGAGTATAAACCAGAAAGAGTGTTACCAAAGTCAAGTGTTCTTCTAATGGATACTTCTAATTGCAGATTCCTCACCTTTAGAATAGATACCAATTCTGTACCTCCCCAGCTGGTGGGTTCGTGAAATGACTCAGACCAAAAAGCCCTGCTGGACATAAACGTCCAAAGTGCCCTTCCTGTCAGATCTGGCTGTCAAGGTAATAATGCTTTGCGAACATATGCACATGTGCAGTAATTCCCACGTTGCAGGCTGTCAAATATCCAGGACAGGCACACTGTGCTAAGGACCTTGGCGCTGGTAGACTGGCCCCTTAATCCTTAAGTCTGCGTCCTGGTCAACACACTTTATACAAAGAATTATCCACCTGGATATGTTCCTCTTCTGCACTGCTTTGCATTTCTTGCAGCAGAGAACTCCACAAAAAGCTAATCATCCACCCAATCCACCCAATGGTCTTTGGTACAATTGATGTAAAAGCTGAGCACTCTTTTAGGGCCTAATCGTTGGAGTCTCTCCTCTTTCAAGGAGTGATGTGGGCAAAGAACATCAGAAGAGTGAGCAACTGTCCTTTGTGAAACAGGGTCACAACCTTTGGTAGAAAGGCAGCTGTAGTCTTCTGCACCAATTTGTCCGGGTAGAAGGTGGAGTGGGCAGCTGGACTGATAAAGCTTGATGCTCACTGATGCGGTAGATGGGGTGACTGCGATAAGAAAAAACCTCTTCAGTGTCAAGAGTCCTAGGGAATAGCTGTGCGATAGTTCAAATGGGGTACACATATAAGGAAGATAAAATTCAGGTCCCTTCATGGTATCACAAAAGGCTTCGGAGGAAACATATGGACTAAACCTTTGAGAACCTGCATCACAATAGGTGATTTGAACAATGATTGCTGGTCTGGTAAATGCAAAAATACACCAAAAGGCTTCATATGTAACATCGAACCATGCCCACTGCAAGGCCTTGCTGGGCTAAAGACAAAACAGATAGTAACTTACCCTACAGTTTGCCCTGCAACGGGTCCATGTTAAGGGTGCTACACCAAGCCACAAACTTGTCCCATCATCCAGCATGAATTGAATGTAGAAGGAAACTTAAATCCCAGGGCCACATCCACGACTTTTAGATGAAAAGTGAACGAAGTCTTTAGATGCCGCCCAATCTCCACATGGAGGTGTAGATTTTGTAGACAGGGGTGCAGGACTCTCCTGCTGCTGTAACCAAAGATCCTCCTGAAGTGGTAGCCTGATCAAAGGACAGATGATTATGCCCAGGAGTTCCAGGTACCACACTCTCCTGTAGGGCTTCTGGGTGTATATTCATATCGGTCTATGGCCTGCCTGTTCTGTAGTTACGCAGTTAGCGCTTCCTAAATTACTGTCTACTTCAACACAACGGGTGCACTCAAGTATTTTGGTGCACTGTTTGTGTTTTGATGGCTGAGAGGTGTGTTTAAAAGGGCCTGTCAACAGTCTCCATGGGGTCATTTCTACTGATGCAGGTATGTTTCAGGTCTACCTCCTATTTCTCACAAGGCATAATTTCATGCATCCCTGTTATATACTGTGGGTGGAGCAGTGCACGATTTACCTGATTTGGGGACAGCATTGGTGGGCTCACATCAGGTCATCTCCTGAGAGCGCCATCCCCGCAAGCATGTTTTACGGACACTACGACAAAGTAAACACTAGTACACACTTGTGGCACTCACATCAAATAATGTACAACTAATTATTGGCATTGGGCGTGAGAAAATGATGAGCCACTTCTTAACATGACTGCAATTTGTGATCCTCTAAGCACGTGTGGCTGAGTTTCATCCACTTTGGCATTTAAAAATCCACAACCAGGGAAGTCCTCTAGTGGCCCAGCCACTTTTAGAGATGCCAGGTCTCCTGGCACAGGGTTCAAGACCCCATTCTCCCCAGGCTGTTGCAATACCACATGGCAGTGGTGTTGTCTGTGAACATATGGAACAGCTTTCTTTTGATGGTGGGAAAGAAAGTCTTCAATGCAAAGCGTATCACTGCCAACTTCAGCAAATTGATGTGTCCTCTGATTCCCACCTCTCACAGACTCTCCAACACTGTGTTGATGCATCCCACCATCAGATCTGCGTGAGATAAAGAAAGGGGCCTGACCTAATTGTGGTCCAGTAGCCACCACTGCAGATCTTTTGCAGTCTCCTCAGAAATCTAGATACATTACAACAGACTTTCCCTGATATTGTCCATTGGAATCTCATGTTCCACTACAGAGCTGGCATGTGCCATCTGGCATACACCATTAGCAGGATGCATGAAGCCAACAATCCCAGCAGCCTCAGAGTAATTTGCACCGAGATCCAGGTCAGAGGCTAAAATATAAGGATCATAACCTGAATGTTCCAGACTCTACATTTCAGGGGAAAGGTCACAAAGTTGTACCACATTCGAAATGGGTGAGATGAACTGTAGTGTTTGCAAAGGAGTCAGGTGTGGCTTCCTCTTGTTGATCGTAAACCCCAATGTTGTGAGGAGGTTCACCATTGTCTGGAGGTGGTTGACGAATGCTTGGGGGTGAACACCAAAGAGGCACTGGTGGGCCTACAAGGGAGCACTGCGAACTGAAAATCCTTTGCGCTCTTTTGAAAGTGCTCGAGGGCTGAGACTGCTTAGTTACAAAAAAATGTGAGATCCATCAAAAGGCATGTCCATTAATGATGCTTGGACATCCGCAAAGAGACCTGTGGACCTCATCCAGGCGGGGCAACTGAAAGCCACACTGGTGCCAATGGCATACCCGATGCAATCAGCAATGTGCAGCCATGAATGTATGACAAATTTGGCCACATCATGGGTGTTTTGAATTTTCTGCGTGAAGGATGCCTGAAGGTCATCTGGAACAGCAGCTAAATCTAAGTAACCATATTTCAAAGGGCTTTTTTTTTTTTAAAAAAGTCTCAATCCACTCATGTTCGGGAAGAAAAAAAAAATCATTCTGGTTGACCTTGCTGATCGACACTTGAACCACCAGGCTCTCCAGAGTACGATGTTGTGTTAGGAAGACATGATCGTGAGGCCCAAAGAGATGGTGACGAGCAAGCTGTCTATTGTTGGACAGCCCAAGACAGGGTGAGGCCAAAGTACCCAACTCGTGTCACTAAGTGCCTTGTTAAAGGATAGGAGTGCATCCGTGGCAGTCTTGCCAGTTGCAAGGTGTCAGTTAAAACATTACACATTCATGGTTTGCAAGTCCAGTTCTAATAGTTCAGCTGCCCTTTGCATCACAACAGCGAAAGAAGTACTTTTCTCCGCTGCAGGATCCAGGAGACACAAGGCTGGTATAAGGCGAATATCAACTTCACTGGTATCCTGCAGCTTTACATACCAGTTATCCTCAGTATATTGGAGAACATAATCAACCACTTGATCCTAATCACCATTGTCAGAATTTGTGCTAAACAACTTATATAACCTCTTGGCCCTACCGAGTGTTAAGGACAAGGTATCGGAGTCAGAGGGATTACCAAGAGGTTGGGCAGTGGTCAGTACTGGGGTGCGCCTTCGGTCAAGGTTATGAACTCTGCGTTGTTCTTAACTTTAGGTGGAGAGCACCTACAGTAAGGAGTACCCTGTGACACTCTAGATTTTCTCTCCTCAAATGTCTGTTTTTCCAGAAATGTTTTTAAGCATAGGATTAGCACAGTGCCATCCACGCCGAGCTAGAAAGGGACAACGTCTTTTGCCATTTGTACAGCAAGTTATTTAAGCAAAGGATTGGTACAGTGCCACCCTTGCCAAGCTGTAAAATGACAAAACTCTTTCACCACTCCAGGCATAGTATTGCAGCTTTGGATTGGTAAAATACCATCCAAGCCAACCTGGAATGAGCAAAAGCAACCTCTGACATGTGTGTTGCTATCATTATAGTTCATCAAAGAGGTTTAGGTTTGGAAAGACACAAGGGAGACCCCAGTATAAGTCAAAACAAAACCCTTTTATTGTCAGAGTGATGCATATATTATGCAAAAAAGAAGAGAGAACTCTGGGTAGTTCCCAAGTTTAGGTGACAGCAGCTCCAGTAAGGATCACCCTGGAACACCAGTGACACTCTAGATTTGCTCAACTCAAAAGTCAATTTTTCTAGCAAAGTTTTAAAGCATAGGATTGTCACACTGCCATACTTGCCAAGCTGTAAAATGACAAAAGCCTTTCACTACTTCAGGCACAGTATTGAAAAAAAAAAAAAATATATATATATATATATATATATATATAGATAGATATATATATAGATAGATATATTGATATATATCTATATATCTATATATATATATATATCTTCACGTCCTGTCACTCGCTTCCAAAAAACAGGTGCAGACCGCCTTCTCTTCATCAACATCAGTTTATTAGTTGCCATGACGCATTGAGGCCACAAACTGGCCTTGATCACCCTTGGTCGCTCCCCGCACCGCCGCCCCGCGCCGCCTCCACTCAGCCTACCCTATTGCCTAAAATCCCCGCCGCTGCGTCCCCACGGCCCCTCCCGCCTCCCCCCACCTCCTCACTGTTCACTTTCCATTTTTTCTCTTTTTTTCCCTTGCCACTGCGTCCCCGCGGCCCCTCCCGCCTCCCCCACCTCCTCCCCATCCACTTTCCATTTTTTCTCTTTTTCCCTTGCTGCTGCGTCCCCGCGGCCCCTCCCGCCTCCCCCCACCTCTTCACCGTCCAGTTTCCATTTGTTTTTTCCCGCCGCTGCTAATCCATGCGGCCCCACCCCCAGCCTTCCCATTCGCCCAGACCTCCCTCCTCCCAGCTGCCACTCCCTCCCTCCTCCCCATTTATGGCAGCCGCAGCGCACGCGCCGAAGGCGCACCAAAGGCAAGCCCGTCCGCACCAAGACCGCACCCAGCGCCAGTCCCCCTGTCCCCCTCAGACAAATCTACTCCCCCCTCACCCTCCACTCACTCAACCCAGGCCCTCGCCCCACATGCGCCCTCTCCAGCCCCACACACACTCATGGCCCATTCACCTACCACACCTGCCATTTCTCCTGCTCCTCAGCCCTCACACCACACACCAACCATAGCGACCCCCCGACAACAAACACAACACCCCCAACGCAAGACACACCTGCTCTGCCCCCACCCCCACCAACCAGCCCCGCAGCACACCACCCCACAACCAGAAAACACCCCGCAACAACACCCTCAGGCACCACACCAACACCACCCACCAGAACCACCTCAACTGCCTGCTCCTCAACACCCGCTCCCTTCACAAACATGCCATAGAACTCTGGGACCTCATCACATCACACTCACCTGACATCGCCTTCCTCACGGAAACCTGGACCAACCCCTTCTCGGAACCCGACATAGCCATTGCCACCCCCAAGCGATACAAACTCCAACGCAAAGACCGCCTCAACAGGCCAGGTGGTAGCATCACCCATCCTACACAGGGACACCATCAAAGTCACCACCAGCTCCCAAGACACTATCGACAACACGGAACACATGCACTTCCTAATCCACATTAACAACAACTCCACCCTCAGAGGTACACTAATCTACAGACCACCAGGACCACGCCCTGCCTTCTGCAACACCATCGCCGACACCATCAGCTCGCACGCCCTCACCTCCACAGACTACATCCTCCTCGGTGATTTCAACTTTCACTTGGAGAACCTTCAAGACCACAACTCTACCTCCTTCATAGACAACCTCACCAACCTCGGACTCAAACAACTGGTAACCGCACCCACCCACTCAGCAGGACACACGCTCGATGCAATTTTCACCTCAAGCCAACACATAGCCTACACCCACACCACAGAACTCCTCTGGACTGACCACCACTGCGTCCACTTCTCCTTCACCAAACCTCCCACTCACCACCATCAACACACCACACCCTACTGCATGTGGGACAAGAGCCCCACAGAATGCCTGAACTCCCAACTGGCTCACAACCTCCCCCCCACACCAACGATCCAAACACAGGAGCACACAACCTCTCTAAATAGATCACTACCTGCGCAGACACACTAGCCCCCCTCAGAAAACACATCGCCACCCGCAACATCAAGAACGCCCCATGGTTCACCCCCGAACTCCAAGACTCCAAGCGCAAATGTCACTAAGCGGAGAAAATATGGCGACAAGAACCCTCTACAACCAACTTCTCCACCCTCAAAGCCACCATCCGCACCCACCACTAACTCATACGCACCGCCAAGAGATCACTACAAGACACGCCTTGAAAACAACTCTCAAAACAGCAAAGAACTCTTCACCATCATTAAAGAGCTAGCCAAACCCAAAGCCAGCAACATAGACCCCACACACACACAGCCCCTTTGTGACGCCCTCTCCAACCACTTCCACCACAAAATCCTGGACATTCACAACAGCTTCATACCACACACACCCACCACACACACTCCTCACTCACCCAACTCAACCCCCACTCACGACCCCCCCACCACACTCACCACCTGGGCCCCCACCACACATAAAGAAACCAAAAAAACCATGAACTCCACCCACTCCGGATCCCCCTCCGACCCCTGTCCACATTGCATCTACAACAAAGCCAGCCCAACCATCGCCCCCTTACTCCGCGACATAATCAACTCCTGTTTCGACTCTGCCACCTACCCAGACCCCTGTAAGCATGCGGAAATCACCGCTCTCCTAAAAAAAAACAAATACGACCCGGACACCCTCTCCAACTATCACCCCATCTCCCTCCTCCCTTTCCCCACCAAGGCTGCCGAGAAACTAGTCAACGCCCGCCTATCCCACTTCCTCGAAGAAAACAACACTCTTGACCCCTCACAATCCGGGTTCTGCAAGAACCACAGCACGGAAACCGCCCTCATCGCATGCACTGACGACATCAGGACCAAAGTCGACAAAGGCGAGACCGTCGCACTCATCCTACTAGACCTCTCCGCAGCCTTTGACACTGTCTGCCACCACACACTCCGCACACGCTTCCACAACATAGGAATTCGCCACAAAGCCTTAGACTGGCTCACCTCCTTCCTCACCGACTGGACCCAGAGAGTCCGCCTTCCACCTTTCCACTCCACCGCTACCAAGATCATCTGCCGAGTCCCCCAAGGGTCCTCCCTCAGCCCCACACTCTTCAACATTTACATGATCCCCTAGCCAACATTCTCCGACCACACGGAATCACTATCCTCTCCTACGCAGATGACACCCAACTCATCCTCTCCCTCACCCGCAACCCCACCACCGCCAAAACCAACCTACATGCTGCTCTCCTCGACACCGCCAACTGAATGACAACTAACCACCTCAAGCTTAACTCCAACAAAACCGAGATCATCATCTTCGGCCCCAACAAAACCATATGGGTTGACTCCTGGTGGCCCACCACCCTAGGCCCCGCACCCACCCCCGCAAACTACGCACGCAACCTCAGCATCATCCTGGACCCCTCCCTCTCCATGACACAACAAATCAATGCACTAACCTCTTCCTGCTTCCACACACTCTGCACTCTAAAAAAATCCTTCAAATGGATTCCCCCAGAGACCAGGAAGACAGTCACCCATGCATTCATCAGCCGCATTCTTGACTACGGTAATGCCCTCTACTCCGGCACCACACTCAAACGCAAACTCCAGAGAATCCAGAACACAGCCGCACGCCTCGTCCTTGGCCTCCCCCGCCACGAACAAATCTCACCACACCTCAAAACTCTTCACTGGCTCCCCATTGACAGGAGATTCACTTTCAAGATCCTCATCCATGCACAAAAATCCCTCCACAACACCGGCCTGACCTACCTCAACAAAAGAGTGAACTTCCACACTCCCACCCGCAACCTATGATCAGCCGACCTCGCACTAGCTACAGTCCCTCCATCCATCGAACCACCACAGGAGGCAGGGCCTTCTCCTACCTCGCCCCCATAACCTGGAACTCCCTCCCCACCAACCTCCACAAAACCAAAGACCTCCTACTCTTCAGAAAAAACCTCAAGACATGGCTGTTCAAACAGTAACCCCCCCTCACCACCCCCCCCACTAGCGCCTTGAGACCCTCACGGGTGAGTAGCGCGAGCTATAATTTTTTTTGGTTGATTGATTGATCACATGACGTGCAGCACCACTCACCAACCTTTAAAATGCCCACAATTATTCAAACCAGTGAAACTGAAAAAAGACTGTGATTACCAATTTAAAAACATTATTACATAGCATTTACATTTTCTTATTGCAGCTTGGCATTTTGATCATGAATTAATTCTGTAATTCAATTCCTGATATTTAAACCTTATTGTAGGAGGCTGGCTCAGTTTATGGTGTACACCCATAGTGTGGCCCCCTATACTAAGTCCAGGCAACCCTTAGTGATAGTGTTTTGGTGCCTAGATAACCAAAGCTCTCTAGGGGTAGCTGTGGAGAGCAGCTCAGGCTTATCAGGGAGGAGTTTAAAGCACTTAAAATACAGCAATAGTCAGTCAGTGATGTTCACACAAATAAGAACTACACCAACTGTTACAAAAACAAAGTATTCTTTATTATAACACTTGTACTATCCTTCCGTTGGTATATCTCCACTTGGAAATATCTACACTCAAAATATATACTTAGAAACATACAGTAAAAACATAGGATTACAAGGAGCCCTATGAGGGGGCCAAACAATATACTAAAAGTGGTATAAGAATGTAGGTGCCCAGCCAAGGTAAGTGCGTTAGAATCCCAAGGGCTTGGAAAATAAGGAATTACCAGAAGTAAGTATCATAAATCCCACAAGCGCTCAGGTGCAGAGTAGTTATCGAACTGGGTGTTTCATAGGCCAACACATGACGACTGCGGTTGGAACTTTCAGGATTCAGGACCTTTCCAAGAGGAAACCTCTGTTGGAGTCAATGGGAGCCTCGTTTGTCCAGTTGCTGTCGCAACCCATGGACCAGGTCGGTGGAACCAAAAGGTGTATTCCGGACATGAAGAACCTGACAAAGAAGGGGACAGTGTCCAGACTACTTAGAAATTTCCATGTAGTGCAGGTAGACAATGCCCATCCTCCTAGAGGTGAAGTTCCTGTAGGTCGGTGAAGGAAGAAGTCCAGCAGCAGAGTCCAGGGGTTCCAGAAGATCCTTGGAGTCACCAACGAGCTGTCACACATCGGTCACTGGATTGCAGGAGGGTCAGTGGTCAACATGACCACCAAAAAGCAGTGGCAAATGCAAGAAGAAGTTGCAGGAACATTGCTGGATTTTGGGGACCAGCAAGGTCCAGGAGTCTTGACCCTTGGACAGGAGTCAGGACTGGCCCTCAGCACCCAGAAGAGCCAGCAGGAATCATTGAAGCTCCCACAAGAGACCCACTGGCAGCAGGCACATGGAGTCACAAGGAGGCTTCAGTAACACAACAAAGCCAGAGTCCAACACCGCAGGAGTTGCAGAGTGGAAGCAGATGCAGAGTGCCTGGAGCTGCAGCTTCTCTGGCCCTTGAAGACCTCTTGTAGAAGGTTCCTTTCCAGTGGCTGCAGCAGGGGACCACTGTCCCCCAAGTTAGTCAGAAGACAAGTTGGACCCGCATAGGACCACAGAACCACAACCTGTGTTGCAGAGCCTTTCAATGTCCGTGGGACAACAGGATTCACCAGCTGGTTGTTGTCCTAAGGTGTCTGCGGATGCAGGGGAGTAACTCCTTCACTATAAAGGAGATTCCTTCTTGCTTCTTGATGGAAATAGAGTCCTTGTGACCCTGGAGGATGCACAGCCACGGATGTTGCAGAAATCTTGGAGGAGCTTGAGGAAACAATGTTGCAGTGGGAGCCAACTGGATACAGTCTTGTTTCAGTTCCTAAGGCAGACCAGCAGCGGTTCTGGAGGCCAGGAGCAGAAGATATCTTGCAGAGTTCCTTGTAGAGTCTTGCTTGACAAATCTGGGGACCCATCCTCAGAGGAGCCTTTAAATAACCCTAAAATGGGGTGGGACACTATCTGCAGTGACCCACCTATTAGAGGGTGTCAGGGACATCATCTACCTGGCCTAACCAGTCAGATGCTCTCAGGGCCTCTGCACATCTTATTTTCAAGATGGCAGGATCAAGTGGCCACCTGGCAGAGCTCTGTGCACCTCCCTAGGGGAGGAGCTGGCCAGGCGGGTGGTCACTCCCCTGTCCTTTCTGTGGTTTCACCTCAGAGCAGGAACCAGGTGCAAACCGATTTATGCAAGGAGGGCAAAAGTTGTGCCTTTCAAAGCAGTCTGGTGGTGCTGGGAGGCTACCCCACCCTAGAGGTACCTAGTTCTAAAGGAGAGGAGGTCACACCTCCCTACTACATGAAACTCTTTGTTTTGCTTTCCCCTGCTCGAGTTAGGCTCGACAGCAAGAGGGCAGAACAGTGTCAGGGGTTCTGCAGCAGTGGGGGCTGGCAGGCAGACCCTGCAAGGCTGTACAGGCAGATCTAGGGGATCCTCTCAGGAACTCCCAAGAGTATATGGTATCATGCAAATTACACAAGAATCAGTGTAGTTGCATGATTCCATCATGTTTGATAGCAAACATGCCTAGGTTCAGTAAAGCCGTTATGTGGTTGAACTACTTGTGATGACCACTGTCCACTACATACCTTCAAATGGCTTCCCCCACACTTACAAAGACCAGGGGATTGAGTCTGAGGTTTGTAGGGGCACCTCTGGTCATGCAGTTGTGCCCCCACACTAGAGGCCATGCACCCTGCCCTTGGGCTGAAGGGCCTAGCATAGGGGTGACTTACAGTGTCCCGGTGCAGTGACCGTGATATAAGCAAGCATTATATCTAAAATGAAGGCTGCATGCACCATTTCATGCAAGCTGCAATGGAAGGCCTGCAGACAGTTTGCATGGACTCCCATGGGTGGCATAATACATTCTGCAGCTCATAGGTACCTAAGTACAATATACTAGTGGCCCACATACAATTGTGGGGTGTAAATGTTACCATGTAACCAAATTTAGAGGAGAGAGCACAGACACTAGACACTAGGGTTCTGGTTAACATGATCTCAGTGTACTACAGTCTAAACACAGTGACACCAGGCAAAAAGTAGGGGATATCTATACTAGAAAGATGCTACTTTCCTACATACCCCTAACCCCCCTGCCTAACAGAAGAGGATAAGACTAGCTTTATGCAGGAGATTCTTCATTTTCTAAGTGGAAATATCTGGAAAGTCCGTCTGCATTAGAATGGTTACTCCCAGGTCTATGTTCCACTGAAAAGTCCATCCCCTGTAGGGAAATGGATCACCTCAAAAGTTTTGGATTTTCACCCTTCATCTGTTAAAGCCACAAAAGAGGCTTGTGGTCTGTTTGAACAAAGAAGTGAGTGCCCAACAGGTATAGCCTCTACTGCTTCAGGGCCCAGACCACAGCAAAGGCCTCCCTCTCAATAGCTGACCAACGCTTCTCTCAGGGAGGGTGGAGGGATGGGTGTGGGGAGGGGGTTTGCGGTGGGGGGATGCAACCTTCTGCTGATAAAAGCTACTGGTTGATCTTCATTAAGTTGAGATAGTACTGCTCGCTCCTATTCCTATTTCTGAAGCATCTGTCTGGGCTCTTAATTGTTTTGAGTATTCAGGGCATCAACCCCATCCCCGCCAAGGACATAGTGGTCATGTAAGTGGCGCGCCACTGAGGCGCCACTGACGTAACCACTACGTCCTGGTATAGGTCATCGGGGTAAGCACTGGTGCTCCGCCCAAGGGCCCCACCCACCCCCCCAGGGCAGGGCTGGAAGGGAATTCCCTTTCCCTTCCACCCCGACCCCCCCCCCCCCAGTGACGTCTGATGACATCAGCACGCAATCACATGCTGACCTCATGAAAGGTCACCTCCCATTGCGCTATGCAGAACAGAAATGCTTAGCATTTCTTTTGCTCGGGAGGAGGGGGCAGGCAGAGGCAAGAAAGGAAAGGTAAGGCATTTCCTTTACTTTCATGACTCTGCAAGCATTTGCCCACTAGACACCAGGGAATCTTTTTGTGATACTTACACATAAAGGGGAGGGGCCCCTTGGGCAACGGCCACTCCCCAGGGGTCAAAATTATTTTTAGTCCATTTCTGCCCTCCCCTTCCCCTGGGGCAGATCGGCCTAATACAATGAGGCAGATCTGCCCTCCGGGGGCAGAAACCCCCTAGACACCAGGGATAATTATTTAATTTTTTTATATGTGGGGAGCGACCCCTTAGGCAGCGGTCACTCCCCGAGGAGGCAAATTATTTTTAGGCCATTTCTGCCCCCTTCCCCGGGGGCAGAAACCCCCTAGACACGAGGGAAAATTTTAAAATTTTTCTATATGTGGGGAGCGACCCCTTAGGCAACGGTCGCTCCCCGAGGGGCCAAATTATTTTTAGGCCATTTCTGCCCCCAGGGGGGCAGAAACCTCTAGACACCAGGGATATATTTTTGTTTGTTTACTTTTGTTTTTGATATATGGGGAGTGACCTCTTAGGCAAGGGTCGCTCCCCTGGGGGGCAAATTGCATTTAGGCCATTTCTGCCCCCCTTGGGGGCAGATCGGCCTATTTTTGTTAAGCAGCTCTGCCCCCAAGGGAGGGCAGAAAGCACTTGGCACCAGGGATTCTTTCCCCCGCCAATTTCACACAAGGGGAGCGACCCCTTACGGTCACATCCCTGGGGGGGGGGGCAAATTTATTTTAGGCCATTTCTGCCCCTGGGTGGCAGAAACCCCCTAGACACCAGGGATAATTTTGTATTTTTTATATATGTGGGGAGCGACCCCATAGGCAACGGTTGCTCCCCGAAGGGCCAAGTTATTTTTAGGCCATTTCTGCCCCAGGGGGGCAGATATCCCTAGACACCAGGGATATATTTTTGTTTGTTTACTTTTGTTTTTTATATATGGGGAGTGACCTCTTAGGCAAGGGTCGCTCCCCTGGGGGGCAAATTGTATTTAGGCCATTTCTGCCCCCTTTGGGGCAGATCGGCCTATTTTTGTGAGGCAGCTCTGCCCCCAAGGGAGGGCAGAAAGCCCTTGGCACCAGGGATTCTTTCCCCTGCCAATTTCACACAAGGGGAGCAACTCCTTAGGCAAGGGTCACTCCCCTGGGGGGGGGAAATTTATTTTAGGCCATTTCTGCTCCCCTTTGGGGCAGATTGGCCTATTTCTATTAGGCCAATCTGCTCCCCAGAGGGAAAATAAACCACTTAGGCACCAGGGATTGGTGTGGGTGTATGTGTGTTTTGTTTGGGGGGCAGCCCCTCGGGCAAGGGTTGCTCCCCATGGGGGCACATTACTGTTGGCCATATCTATCGGCCCATTTTTGGAAGGCCCATCTGCCCCCAAGGGGGGCAGAAAGCCCACCAGAGACCAGGGAAGATTTTTTTTCAAAGTAAGAGGGTGGGGGGTATGGCCATACCCTCACCCCAAATAAATAGGGCCAAAGTTTTTCTGCCCACCTGTCGGCAGATGGGGCAACTACCCCGATCCACACCCCGGGAGGGAGGGGGGGCAGAAAGTCTACTAGATGCCTGGGTATAAAAAAATAATTGTGGGGTGGTGGCTACCAACCAGTATGGGCCTGGCTATGCCCCCACCCCAACTAAAGGGGTAACAGTCTTTCAGCTCTCCCCCGCACACTAAAACATCTTATCCCAACGGCAAGCAAGAGGACATTTGATTATTTGGGTTTTTGGTTTTACAGTTGATCCCACTTGGAATGGTGAGGGTTGCACTTTTTGGACTTTGGGACGCTGTCATGTAGAAAAATCCACAAGACCTAGACACATCTGAAAACTAAACATCTGATTGATTCCAGGGTGGTGTGCTTCACATGCACCCTGCACCATTTTCTTACCCACAATGCCCTGCAAACCTCCAACTTTGCTGGAAATCAAACATTTTTCCCACATTTTTGTGATGGAACCTTCCAGAATCTGCAGGAATCCACAAAATTCCTACCACCCAGCATTGTCTCACGTATACCAATAAAAATTCTGCTGCACTTGTCGGCCTAAAAATGTTTTTTTTCAAACTGCCCTTTTGGACCCGCTTCAGTTCCCCCTCAATTTCAACATGTTTTTGGCTCTTCCCTGTCACAGGCACTTGGCCCACCTACACAAGTGAGGTATCATTTTTACCGGGAGACTAAGGGGAACGTTGGGTGATAGGAAATGTGTCCCGGTGCGGTGATCCCACATAGAAATGTGGGAAAAATGAGATTTTTTTAAAGTTGAGGTTTGCTGAGGATTCTGGGTATGAAAACATTGGGAAATCCATGCAAGTTACACCTCCCTGGATTCCCTCAGGTGTCTAGTTTTCAGAAATGTCTGGGTTTGGTAGGTTTCCCTAGATGGCTGCTGAGCCCAGGACCAAAAGGGCAGGTGTCCCCCGCAAAAACAGGTTGTTCTGTATTTGATCATTTTGATGTGTCCAGGTAGTGTTTTGGGGCATTTCCTTTCACGGGCACTAGTCCTACCCACACACTTGAGGTACCATTTTTATCAGGAGAGTTGGGGGGAACGCTGGGTGGAAGGACATTTGTGGCTTTTCTCAGATTCCAGAAATTTCTGTCACCGAAATTTGAGGAAAGTGTTTTTTTGGCCAAATTTTGAGGTTTGCAAAGGCTTCTGGGTAATAGAACCTAGTGAAAGCCCCACAAGTCACCCCATCTTGGATTTCCCTACGCGTCTAGTTTTAAAAAATGCCCAGGTTTGGTAGGTTTGGTAGGTTTCCCTAGATTCTGGCTGACGTCTATTTGAGAAATGCCCTGTAATTCACATGCTAGTATGGGCACCCCGGATTTCAGAGATGTGCAAATAACCACTGCTTCTCAACACCTTATCTTGTGCCCATTTCAGAAATACAAAGCTTTTCTTGATACCTATTTTTCACTCTTTGTATTTCAGCAAATGAATTGCTGTATACCAGTATAGAATGAAAACCCATTGCAAGATGCAGCTCATTTATTGGCTTTGGGTACCTAGGGTTCTTGATGAACCTACAAATCCTGTATATCCCTGCAACCAGAAGAGTCCAGCAGACATAACAATATATTGCTTTAAAAAATTTGACATCGCAGGAAAAAGTTAGAGTAAAACGTGGAGAAAAATGGCTGTTTTTTACCTCAATTTCATTTTTTTTAAATTTCAGCTGTTATTTTCTGTAGGAAACCCGTATAGTATCTACACAAATTACCCCTCGCTGAATTCAGAATCTTGTCTACTTTTCAGAAATGTTTAACTTTCTGGGATCCAGCATTGGTTTCACACCCATTTCTGTCACTAACTGGAAGGAGGCCAAAAGCACAAAAAATAGTAAAAATTGGGTTGTCCCAGTAAAATGCAAAAATGTTGTTGAAAAATTGGGTTTTCTGATTCAAGTCTGCCTGTTCCTCAAAGCTGGGAAGATGGTGATTTTAGCACCGCAAACCCTTTGATGCCATTTTCAGGGGGAAAAAAACACAAGCCTTCTTCTGCAGCCCTTATTTACCAATTTTTGGGGAAAAATTAAATTTTCTCTGTATTTTGGCAAATTTCTTGGTCTCCTTCAGGGGAACCCACAAAGTCTGGGTACCTCTAGAATCCCTAGGATGTTGGAAAAAAGATCGCAAATTTGGCGTGGGTAGCTTATGTGGACAAAAAGTTATGAGGGCCTGGCAGCGAAGGGATTAAGATTTGGAGCTGAGTACATGGCCTTTTTCAGGGTATCAAAGGTCTCTTGACAGCTAACTGTACATTGTACCTCTTTAGGCATCTTTTTGGAGGTCAGATCATTCAATCAAATCAAAATGGAGCCATTCCCTTTTAGAAATCTCCTGTAATACCCAGTCAGGTCCAGAAAAGCTCTGACCTGAGTCGGAGTAGTTGGAGCAACCCAATCCATAATGGTTTAGATTTGATCTTTATGGGTTGAACTTGGCCTCCATCTGCCAGGTGGCCCAAGTAAACCAACTTTGCTTTGCCCTGTCTGGCATTTGGTAGCCTTGATGGTGGGCCTGCCATTTTCAAGGCCTCTAGTATACTCCTGAGGTGGACTAGGAGATCCTGCCAGGTAAAGCTAAAGACAGCAATATCATCTAGATATGCTGCATTATAGTCTTCTGGCCTGCAGGAACTTGATTCACTAAACTCTGGAATGTGATGGGTGCATTTTTCAAACCAAAGGGCATCACTGTGAAGTGATAATGCCCACCAGGAGTGGAAAATGCTCTTTTAGGTTTTGCAGCATCAGTTAATTTGATCTGCCAGTAGCCTGCAGTCCAATCAATAGTGCTGAGATACTTGGCTGTAGCCATCGTATCAATCAACTAATTTGCCCTGGGGATAGAATGGGCATCATTCTTAGTGACTGCATTGAGGCCTCTGTAGTCTCCACAAAACCTCATCTCTCTCTTTCCGCGCTGGGAATGAGATTTTGGCACAAGTACTACAGTACTTACCCAAGGGCAGTCTGAAGGCTCAATAACCCCCAACTCAAGCATCATTTGGACTTCTGCCCTGTCCAATCTCTGACATGGGCAGGCTGCCTGTAGATTTTACTCTTAACAGGCAGACTATAACCTGTGTCCACATCATGGGCACACCAGGTTGTCTGACTAGGTGTCAGGGAAAAGAGTTTTGAGAACTGACTGAGAACTTGTCTGCAGTCACTTGTTGCTGTTCAGAGAGGCAGTCACCAAAGACTACCCCATCCACTGAACCATCAACATGGTTGTTGGACAGATGGTCAGGGAGAGGGTCATTCTCTGCTTCCTGTCCTTCAGTGGCCATGAGCAGGCTCAGGTTAGCCCTATCAAAATAAGCAGTTCACATGAAGCTCCCTGTGGGGGCTTCTAGGAGTGCCCATGTCAACTAAATAGGTTACCTCACCTTTCTTCTTCACAGTTGTCTAGGGACCACTCCATTTGCCTTGGAGTGCCCTGGGAGCCACAGGCTCCAGGACCCACACTTTCTGTCCTGGCTGATAAACAGTCAGCACAGCCTTTTGGTCATGCCATTGCTTTTGCAGCTATTGGCTGGCTGGCTTGAAGGTTTTTGGTGGCCTTCTTCATGTACTTCAACTTGCAAAAAACACAGGCCTAGTACATAGCCAACAGTGTCTTATCTGGGGGGGTTTGAGAGGTTGTTCCCATTCCTCCTTCACAAGGCAAAGTGGACCCCTAACTGCTTGCTGTAGGAAGCTGATTGTATATACTATACCAAAATAAGGTATAGTGTGTATAGAGTCCAGGGGTTCCCCAGAGGCTTAACAGAGGCTAAAGTAGATAATACTAATGCTCTCTTTTGTAGTAGTGTGGTTGAGAAGTTAGGCTTAGGAGAGGGTAGTGCGAAGCATTGGTTGTACACACACAGTAAAGACATGAGGCACACACTGAATGACTAACTCCAGGCCAATTGTTTTATATAGCAAAAATATATGTTGTTACTTTTTCTAAAACCTGAAGGTCTTTGTTGAAGGTAAGTACAGTTGTTAATAGGTATCAAGCATATGTTTCAAATGTACTTTGTTTGGTTTTTGCAGGTAAAGCAGTTTCCATGTAAGTAACATTTTTCTATTTCAAAAGTTGAGACTGCAATTTTTCATAGGTGTCAATAGAGTCCTAGGGGGGAAAAGTGTTAGCACGGTTAACAGGTAAGAACATGACTTACGATTCCAGTCTTCAGAGGTTAAGACGTCCACAGGTAAATGTTTAGGCTGACCCCAAAAGTGCATCACTAAAAACACGGGGCCAGCCGGGTGCAGAGGTCAAAGTTGGTGTCGGTTTTACAATAGAATCCTATGAGCACTTAGGGTGCTCAGTAGAAAGTATATTGCAGATAAGTACCTACAGTTCCAAGATACAGGCCTGGGGGTTTTAATCAGCACCAGGAGGGGTGGGAGGTGGGTTGGAGGGGTGGGTTGTGGGGGGGGCTGCACAGGTTTACACCAAACACACACCCTCAGTGGCGGCTGGGTGCAAACATAGGGCTGCATGTCCAATGCCTTTCAAAAGGGGGACCCAGGTGGCACAAAATATGCTGCAGGCTTGGTCCAGGGGGTTGGTTCCAGGAAACCAAAGGCTGGACAGGTAGGGGAGGCACCCGCTGGATGTTGCTGGACTGTCGATCAGATTCCCCAAGGCCAGGGGGCTGCGGGATGCAGGGATCTCCATGGGCATTGGGTATCTTCGTCTGATCTGGTCTGGATTCAGGCTGCAGGTGTCATTGTGTTGGCCAGGAAAGGTCAACCCAGGGTGAACTTGAGGTCAGAATTGCCTTGGGACCTTCTCTGGACAGGTGGGCCACCTGGACTCGGGCCGGGGGCGTAGGGTGCAGAGTGGCCAGGGCTCGCACATCCAGGGTGGTTCTGGAGTCTTTTTTTAGATTTCTTCTGGACAGGGCCGCTGCCCTTGGGACATACAGTCCTCTGGGGGTTTGTAGAGGTCGCTGGTCCTGCAGGATGCATCGCCTTCTTTGACCAAGGTCTTTGAAGCTGCCGACAGGCCTGAAGGGCTGGGGCCATGTCAGTTGTCATCTGGAATCTTCACTGCTGGGGTCGGTTTGTCAGTCCTTTTTTCTTTCTTCTTGAGGTTCCCAGGAATCTGGTGAGTAAGGTTCAGAGGAGTGCCTAAAAACTAGATTAAGGGACATTACAGGGGTCAGAGGGCAGTAGCCAATGGATACTGCCCTCTGGGGGTGGCTGTACTCTTACTGTGCCCACTCGCTTTGGGGAGTTAGGCACATTCCTAACCCTACTGGTCCCTTTCCTCCAAACCAAGATGGAGGATTTTGCAAGGAGGAGGGGCACTTTAGCTCTGGAAACCTTAAGGGTGGTCCTAGCTGGGGGGTCACTAATCCTTGTTTTACCTATTTTTCCCACCTGACCTGCTGCCAAATGTTGGGGCCTGATCCAGGGGGTGGGCATCTCTACTAGCTGGAGTGCCCTGCGGCACTCTAATAGGAGGCCTGAGCTTTTGAGGCTCACCGCTAGTGTTACACTTCCTGCAGGGGGTAGGAGTAAAGCATCTCCACCCAGAGCAGGCTTTGTTCCTTACCCCAGAGAGCACAAAGGCTCTCACCCATTGGGGTCAGAAACCTGTCTGTTAGTGACAGGCTGGCATAGAGTGGCCAGCCTCACACTAAAGGGTTGGGGAAAAATACAGGGGAAATCTCTAAGATGCCCTCTGAGTGCATTGTACAATAAATCCAACGCTGGCATCAGTGTTGCTTTATTGTGCTGAGAAGTTTCATATCAAACTTCCCAGCTTTCAGTGAAGCCATCATCGAGATATGGAGTTTGTAATGACAAACTCCCAGCCCAGGTACTTAATATGTCCATACTGCACTTACAATGTCTAAGATTTGGCTTAGACACTGTAGGGGCATATTGCTCATGCAGCTATGCCCTCAGCTGTGGTATAGTGCACCCTGCTTTAGGGCTTTAAGGCCTTCTAGAGCGGTGACTTAACAATGCCACAGGCAGTGGGTTGTGGGCACATCACCCTGGAAGGGGTGCCATGTCGACTTTGTCCTTTTCTCCCCACCAGCACATACAATCTGCATTGGCAGTGTGCATGTCCTTGGTGAGGGGTCCCTTAGGGTGGCACAATACATGCTGAAGCCCTTAGGGACCCTCTCTGGTGACTGAGCCCTTGGTACCACTGGTATCTTTTACAAAGGACTTAGCTGTGTGCCATGGGTGTGCCAATTGTGGAAGCAGTTGTACAATTTAGGGAAAGAAAACTGGTGCTGGGGCCTGGTTAGCAGGATCCCAACACACACTCAGTAAAGTTAGCATCAATACCAGGCAACAAGTTGGGGTAGGGAGTAACCATTTAACTTTACTACACATGCCCAAACAGACGCTTATCTGGGCTGTAACCCACTCCTCTCTGTAAAACCTCTCAGTAGGCGAAAAGAAGGCAAGGCAGAAGCCCATCCCTTCTCCTGAGTTTTTCCTGAGAGTCCCATGATCATACCTTTCAGGGTTTTGTTGAATCTTTTAACCAACACATTTCCTTGTGGATGATAAGAAGTGGTGAATTTGTAGGTTACACCACATCCCCTCCACATTGCTTTGGGGTATCCAGACCTGAAGTTTGCATCTCTGTCTGATACAACCTCATTAGGGAAACCCACCCTGGAAAAGATTCCCAGGAGGATCTTGGTCACTGCAGGAGCTGTAGTGGTCCTAATGGGAATGACCACCAGAATAAATCTGTTCCCAGAGGCTGTAGGATGATCAAGGAGACCAACATTGTCAATCCCTACCCTTTCAAAGGGAACGCCAACCATTGGTAGTGGGATAAGGGAGACTTTGTAGTGCCACCTGACTTGCACTGGCTTAGCAAGTGACACAGAAGTGACAAAACATCTTAATGTCTTCAGACATGTGGAGCCAGTGAAAGTGTGGGACAAGTCTGCCCCAAGTCTTGCTTTGCCTAAGATGTTCTGTAAGGGGAATGTCACATGCCAGGGCCAATAGGAACTCTCTAAACCTGCGTCTTCTGCAGCAGTCTGCTGTCTACGGCCTTCAAGAGATGGGTAGGATTACTGCACAAGACAATTCATCCCTGGAGGGTCCTCCTGCACCCAAGAGTTCTGCTGTGTCAGGCCCAAGCTCCTCTGGTGCACTCTCCTCACAAGGGAAAGATCATCTCCCTGATCCTCACATGAGGTCTCGGTAGAGGGTAAAGGGTAGTTTTTTACCCTTCTTTCCTCTCTTCTTGGGAGATGGCTGGGCCAATTGTAGGAGGCTGTCCCTCTCTGCATTGTGCAAAACTAGGCACTTTATGCAGGGGGTCCAGGCAACCACACATTGGTTTCTAGCTGTAATAAATTATACCACCTAATGTTCCAATTTTTATGGTAGCCGGTCAAGCAGTTAGACTAATCCAGGAGATGTGCTAAGTATTTGCTGTACTCACGAATCCAATCATGCACCACACACACTCAATGAATAACTCAAGACCAGAATTTATAAAAATACTCCAGACTTTTATATAAATTTTAAGACCAAGATACGTTAAGTACTTTTTGAGATATAAACTTTTCAAAGTTTTGATAAAATTAGTCTTTCTGTGTGTATTCATGCACCATTTGAATCGTATGGTTGAGTTACCTGTCTCTTCTTTTGCAGGCTGGTCACAGAGGTTGGTGGGCACCTTGTGCCAGCTGGAGAGCCTCAGGTGGCTCCCAGTTCCGGTGGGAGCAGCGTTGTAAAGTCTCTTGGCACAGGCACAGGGCCACCTGAGGGACCACTTGGGAAAGGAGCTGGTTTGCAGATTTGAAGATGGTGCCTTGGGGTCCCCCTGGGCTGTTAAGGATGCAAGAGGTTGGGGACCTGGGGCACAAAGCAGATCCCCTGATGCAGGGCTCAGGGCGGCCGGTTGCAGGGCGATTTGAAGGTCTTGGATGCCATGAGCAGAGACCCTTTGGAACTGGCCGCAAGTCTTCTTCTGTGAGCCTTGCAGGACGTTGTGGGCGCTTTTGTGAGAGGTCCGGGGTGTCACTGAAGTCCCCCAACTGGGGCTTCCTCCTGGTCCAGTTGCAGCTCTGAGTGAGCTGTTTTTGGGGCTGTCCAACATGCACTGACCAGTACCTGGGGTACTGGCACAACTCGGCCATGGGAGGGTGCGGGGCAACCAAAGTTGGCACACTTGCAGGTTTCGTCCAGGCTGTCATCGGTGTCGTCGGGTCCAGCTGCAACTTCAGGTTGCGGAGATATCAGCGGGTCGGTGAAGTGTCCCTCACCGACTTGCAGATTTCTTGCAGGTTCCTTTGCATTCTTCATTGGTGCGTCCACTCAGCAGGAAGATCTCGGGCTATTTACGAAGCCTGGAGGTCATTGGGGTCTTTTGAGGTCGGTCCTGTGGAGATTGTTGGGACTCTGAGGCAGGAAGCAGGAGTCTTGGAGCCTCTTCTGGTGCAACAGGGCCTCTGTTCTCATCCTGTCGGGTTCTTTGGTGCCATCTTTTCTTCCAGATCAATCTAGTTTCTTTGTCTAGGGGAGCCCACTAAATACTGAATTTAGTGGGCATTTCAGTGAAAACCTGGTACTGTCCAACGGGACACTTACCCTTGGGTGGCTACACTCACTACAGTGACCACTTCCTGTGGGAAGGGTCACCTCCCTAAGCCTTATTGGCTATCTTCCTGCTATCCAGCATGGATGAAAATGAAATTGAGGGTCCGATTCGCCTGCAAGCCCCTAGGGGTGGTGCATGCTCAGTGAGGCCCCTCCTCCTACCCCTTGTCTGGTTTCTCACCTTTGCTCCTGCCAAAGTGAGGTTTTGCAAAGGGGGAAGCCATCTGCTGCTAGAAGCCTTCCAGGAGGCTTGCGTTTCAGTTGCGGTAGCCCTTTGAAGCTCACTGCCAGGTTGTTGCACATTCCTGGGGAGGGGGATGCAAAAAGAGGCCTCCTCTCGACTCATTTTTCCAGGCTCCAGTGCTCCTTGTCCTCCCTGTTTTCTGACCTGTGCTCTTGTAGCCATAAAAACACTCTCAGGGATGCCCAGCATTGATGGGCCTGCAACTCTACTTCAGCCCAGGCTGAAGTTACCAAATCATTGCCCATAAGACATTCTACAGGAATAGAAGAAGACACTAACTTTTCTAGGGCCAGTAACAACCCCCTCCAGCTACAGTTAACTGCCATGGGGTGGCACTTTGTGATGGTATCCACATTGGTTATTTGGTAATTTTGCCCAAGTAGGATTTGCTCAGGTGATACCAGTTACTCAGTCACCGTGGTGACACCCACACCTGTGTCCGTATAAGCTCCTGCCCCAATACCATTTATGAGGGGGTACTGCCTGTATTTCCTCATATTAGGAGGCAAGGCAGCCAGAGTGGCAAGGTCAGTGCCACCCTCTTTCAATCAATCAATGCTTGTAAAGCATGACTACTCACCCATTATGGTCTCAAGGTTGTGGTGGTGGGGGTGGGGACGGGAAAGTGTAGCGTTCACTGGTTGTTCTTAAAAAAGCCATGTCTTCAGTTCCTGCGTGAAGCTGAGGAGGGAGGTGGTTTGACTGATGTGGAGAGGAAGGGCATTCCAGACGGTGGCTGTGATGTAGGAGAAGGAGCGTCCTCCTGTTTTTCCTGATGCGGGGTACTTCTGCAAGAGAGAGCTGGGCTGAGCGTAGGGTCCTGTGGGGTACGTGGAGGTTGAGTCGATGGTTCAGGTAGGCTGGTCCAGTGTTGTGGAGGGCTTTGTGTGCCTGGGTGAGGATCTTGATATTAGGAGACCCTCAGTGGTTTCTCTGACTAGGCCACAGTCCACTGCTGTACCGAAGGTGAACCCAGCTACACCCTTGGTTGTGGTAATACTACCAGTACTAGTGCTAGGGGCACTAGCAAGAGTAGTGGTAGTACTCTTGGTGCTTTTCTTAAGACAGTTGCTATCATCTGTCCTATGGCCTTTTTCCTTACACAAAAGCACCAGGGTTTCTTTACAGAAGAGTACGATGACTTTGGCCCACTGCCAGAAGAATTTTGTGGGCCTGTAGAAGATTTTCTTCTTATCTTTGTTTTCCCCATCCTTCTTGTGGGACTTAGAAGCATTCTTTTTCTTCTGGTTACCCCCACCATGGGTTTTCATACTCACCCTGGTGCAAACCCATTTGTCTGCCTTCTTTCCCAGTTCATGGAGAGAGGTCAGATCAGAGTCCACCAGGTATTGGTGTAGTTTGTCAGACACGGTTATTAAGGATGTGCTCTCATGATCAGTTTGTACAGCCCTTCATAGTCATGTACATTACTACCATCTAACCAGCCTTCCAGAGCCTTAACTGCACAGTCTACAAAGTCCACCGAGTTGTGAGAGGATTCCTTCTGAGGTTCCCTGAACTTAATCCTATACTCCTCAGTAGTGAGCCCAAACCCATCAATCAGAGCTTCTTTCAGGACTTGCAAGTTGCCCACTTCCTCTACTCTAACTGCCAACAGTTTGTCTCTACCTTTGCAAAGGAGAGCCACAGGATAGCTGCCCACTGCTTCTGAGGGAACTTCTAGACTTTACAGGCCCTCTCTAAAGTAGTAATCCATTTACGGATGTCATCCCCAGACTTGTAAGGTGGGACTATACTGCTGAGATTCCTGGAATCAAAGTGGCCTTCCTGACTCTGGACTCTCTAATGCTACCACCATGGGGTTCTAACCCCAAATTCTTTCTTTGCCTTTCCATATATAGGGCCTCTCTCTCAAGAGCTAGCTGCTATTTTTTTCAACTTGAGTTTGGCTCTCTCAACTTTCAGCATGCTAAATCCCCTAAGGATTCCTCTTCTGAACTAGAGTAAATGGACCCAGCAGAAGATGCTGAGGCAAGGGAAGATGAGGGGGGTCTACTCCTCCTGGAAACCTATTTGACCACCCTCCTCATCCTCAGGGGAAGAAAAAGTGGGCCTACTGATGTGATCCCCCTTTGTACTATCAGTACCTCTCCCTGCGGGTCTAAGGATCTCTCCAGAATCTTTAAAGTCCTGTCCAGTGTGGTCAGATGAGGTACCAGGTACCTCTTTGTCCAGCACTGGGGGTTCACCCTCCTCATCTAACTTTCTCCCTATCAGGTTTCTGGATGTCATCCTGGATGAGCAACTCTAAGAGAGTAGATTTGGTAGGGTTGCTTCCTGTCTTTAGTTGCCTAGCTGAGCATAGGGTCCGAAGTTCCTTGAACCTAAGAGACCCATACCTAGACTCCTGAGTCTGGTCAGTTTCCCCAACTAAATACATGGTACTAGAGTTCTAAACTTTTAAAAGTTTTGAGAAAGGGCTATGCTAGACCCCTGACTACCCAAGCCATAATTTCAGAAGTACCTGAATGTTGTAAGTACAGTATGCAACCAAGTCAGTAGTGATCATTCTTATGGAAAGTCACTGGTGACCAAGTGGTAAAGCAATGCAAGTGTTTTATTCCACCGCCACAACACCAATGTAGGAGGCTGGGTCAGTTAATGGTGTGGCACCCTATACTGAGTTCAGGAAACCCTTAGTGATGGTGTTTAGGTGTCCAGATACCTCCTCCTTTGGAAAGCCCATGTTTATGGTGTACACCTATCGTGTGGCACCCTATAGTCAGTCCAGGCAACCCTTAGTGATAGTGTTTTGGTGCCTAGAAAAGCAAAGCTATCTAGGGGTAGCTGTGGACAGAAGCTCAGGCTTATCAGGGAGCAGTGTAAAGCACTTACAATACCACAGTGATGTTCACACAAGAACGAACCACATCAAGTGTTACAATAATAAAGTATTCTTTATTATAACACTAGTACTATCTTAACGTTGGTGTATCCCCACTTGGAGATACATGTACACAAAATATATACTAAGAAACACACAGTAAAAGCATAGGAATACATAGAGACCGATGGGGGGGGCAAACCATATACTAAGTGGTATAAGAATGGAGGTGCCCAACCAAGCTAAGTGTGTTAGCATCCCAAGAGCTGGGGAAGTAAGGAATTACCAGAGGTAAGTATCAGAACTCCCACAGGCGCCCAGGTGCAGAGTAGTAATCAAGCCAGGTGTCCCATAGGCCAACACAGTATTGTTGCAGTTGTAACTTTCAGGATTCAGGATCTTCCCAGAGGACCCCAAGGAAACCAGTTGGCACAAGGTAGGTTGGATAGTGCCCCACCTGTGGATACCCAGAACAGTGGGTTACCTACACCAGGGAGCCCAGTTGCATAGGACTGAATTTGTGTCATAATCTGCCGCTGAAGTCAATGAGGATCTCAGATGCCCAGCTGCTGTTGTGACCTGTGGACCATGTCGGTGGAACCCAGGAGTAGATTTTGGAAGAAGGGTTCCTAAGGGATAGGAGAATGAGTCCAGACCACCCGGAGGTGCCCAGGTGGTGCTGGATTGCAATGTCCACCCTTCTAGGAGATGCTTTCTGTAGGACGGTGGACAAAGTGCAGCTGTGGAGTATGGGTGATGCAGAAGGATCACAGGAGTCATCCATGAGATGTCCCATGCCGGTCGTGGAATGGCAGAGGGGTCAGCGGGACCACCAACAAATCTTGGCAAATGCAGAGAAGCGTTGCATGGAGTTTGCAGGATCTGTGGGGACAAGCAAGGTCCAGGTGACCCAACCTTGGCAGGCAGGTCAGGGCCAGACCACAGCAAGCAGGAGAGCCAGCAGGAATCATTGAAGCCCCCCCAGCAGGACCCTCTGGCAGCAGGCACAGGGAGTCACAGTGAGGCCTCAGCATTACAGCAAAGGGGGATCCCCACCTCACAGGAGTTCCAGAGAGGATGTTGTTCTTGGAGCTCGAGAGTGCTGGAGGCCAGGTTTCTTGGAGCTAGGAGGTCTTCGGACTGAAGAGCCAACAAGCCTTGGCAATGACAAACAGACGCAGTGCACAGGGTTTCTGGCCAAGCAGCTCCTGTGCGAGACCACAAACTTCCCAGTTGCAAGGAAGATAGGTCAGACCTCTGGAGAGCCGCAGAACCACCACCTGTGCTCCATAGACTCTCTGCGACAGCAGGATCCTCAAGCCGGTCGCCATCATTGAGGTGCTTGCGGATGCAGGGGAGTGATTCCTTCACTCCAAGGGAGATTTCTTCTTGCTTTCCTAAGTGCAGACAGGGTCCCAGTGTCTCTGGAGGATGCACGGGCAGGGGGTTGCATAGGTTTTTGCAGAACTTGGAGACAAAGTTGCAGTAGGAGTCCTCCTACTGGTTACATTCTTGCTTCTGGTTCCAGCAAAGAACAGCAGCGGTTCCGGTGCAGACAGTTCCTGAAGTCTTGCAGACAAATCTAGGGTCCCACTCTTAGTCAAGTCCTTAAGTAACCCAGGAAGGGGGTTGGACATTTAATGCAGTGACCCACCTATCAGGGGACGTCACCCAAATGGACTAACTGGTCAGATGCACTCAGGGGCCTCTGCTCATCTCATACTCTGGTTCCTCTGGGAAGGGTCCAAAAACATGAAAGCTCCAACTGCAACTTCCCCATGTTAGCCTACTC
Source organism: Pleurodeles waltl (assembly GCF_031143425.1). Taxonomy (NCBI): domain Eukaryota; kingdom Metazoa; phylum Chordata; class Amphibia; order Caudata; family Salamandridae; genus Pleurodeles; species Pleurodeles waltl. The sequence goes on along the minus strand of NC_090445.1, from coordinate 199,181,012 downwards.
ACATTGACCCGAGATTTCTACTCTGCACATGGGCGCTTGGGGAATCCTACCGACTCACCTTTGGTGTTTAGTACTTCCCCAGTCCTAAGGTTCTTGGGTGGTAATGTAGATTGGGAGTGATTTTCGCTTTCCATTTTTTTAGTTGATGGTTTGCCCCCTCCCCATAGGGCCCCATGTTATTTTATGCCTTTAATTACCTGTTGCTAAGTATATTTTTGTATGTCCATATCTCTGGGTAGGAGATATACCAATGTTAGTTCTAGAGTGTGTGTTCTAATATTACATATTTTTCTAACAGTGGGGTGGTTCTTTCCATTGTGTACTTCACTGACTGATGTGTGGTACTTGCAAATAATTTACACCCTCCTGGATAAGCCTTAGCTGCTCTCCAGAGCAACCCTTATGACAGCTCTGGTTATCTACAGCCACCTACACTACCACTAAGGGTAGCCTGGACTCACTACAGGGTGCCTCACCTATAGGTTTATGCCATGTACTGAGCTAGCCTCCTACCACATTACTGATGACGTCTCAAATAACAACATTGGTGACATCATCCGCCAGATACAACAGTTTACTATAAGCTCTTCATACTGGAAAAAGTATTCAGCAAGGTACATATAGATTCAGTTTTCCATAACATCGGAGTGTATCCTTTCGCAGAATGCAGAATAAGACATTTATCTGTGAAGAACAAGTTTCCTACAGTAAGGTCATATCTGGCAGACTATCTAGCCACATATTCTTTACCTTATAATATTACCCAGGCTTCAGAATGGATCCAGAAGATCTTGAGCAGAATCTTAGTGTGCCGGTAGATGGCACCGATCAGACTGCATTGGTGTCCGCATCGCAAGTGTGCACAGTGCCTAGAGAGGCGCCAGCCCAGCTCGCTCACATCAGTTTCTTTATGGGACCCTTTCCACACCAGAAGCACGTAGCCACATTAGAAGGCTAATTTTACAGAACCAAAGGACCTTCAGGGACCTTTGAGGTAGGAATACAGGTTTGCAGATACCAGGAGGCTGGGTGCGTCAGTAAGGTATCTGCAGGTAGAGACTCTATCAAATAAGGCGTCACCAAAGGGAAGTACTTTCATTGTAGAAAGACTTCCAGCCGCAGATTACTTACCTTAGAATAGAAACCTTCCTGGAGGTGGGCCTGTGAACAGGTCAGACCAAAAAGCCTGGAAGACTGAACGGGCAAAATGTTTGGTGAACTTGTGCAAGGACATCCATGTCGCAGCCCACCAGATGTCCTGGATGGGGACTCCGTGAACCAACACAGTGGTCAAACCTTTGGCCCTAATGAAATGAGCCCACAAGCCCTCAGGGGTTGCTTTTTGGCCAAGGCGTAAGATCTTCATACAGAGTACAATCCATCTGAAAATGGTCCGTTTCTGCACTGATTTCCCTTTTTTCGCTCCACTGAGCCCAAAAAAGAGCTGATTGCCAACCTGGGGCTCTTTGGTGTAGAATGACAAGGCTCTTTTCAGGTCCAATCAGTGGGCTCTCTCCACCTGCTTGGAGGAGTGAGGCAGAGAAAAAAAGATAGGCAGTATGATGCTCTTGCTGACATGGAAAGGGGTTGTCTGGAAAGAAGTTGGTGTACAGAGGGTTAACTGAGAGTGCCTACAGCTCACCTACCCTGCTGGCCAATGTGATGGCCACCAAGAAGACTGTCTTGATTGTGAAAAGTATGAGGGGACAACTATGCGGGGGTTCAAAGTATGAAAACTTTAAGATACTTAAAACTAAATTGGGGCATATTGAAAGATTTTGGGGGGGGGGAGACAAGTATTGAAGACCTTTCAGAAAGCATGTCACAACAGGTGACTTGAACGGGGAGGATTGACTTGGCAACCTCAAAAAAGCAGAGATGGTCCAAAGACACGCCTTAACTATGCCCAGAGGAAGGCCTTGCTGGGCTAACAACAAAACAAACCAACACTTCAGACTAAGATCCAGAAAGGTCAACATGCTTTTCAGTGCACCAAGCTCCAAACTTGTCCTAACGGCAGGCATATACAGTCTTTTTGAAGGGTCACCTGCCTGCCAATATGACCTCATATACTTCAGAAGGCGCATCAAAGACTCTCAGCTGCCACTGCTAAATCTCCATACATGAAAGCGAAGCATGTGCAGGTTTGGGTATAAAACCTAGCCTTGTTGCTGTGACAGGAGATCCTCCCGAAGGGGCAGCCTGATCAGGGGACTGATGCTCATGCTGAGGAGTTTGGGATACCTTACTCTCTATGCCCAATCAGAGCCACAAGGGTGACTTGACCTAGGTCTATACTGATATGCTTTAAAACTGGGAGCAGGAGTAGTATCGGCGGGAGGGCTCCCATGAGTCCTGAGCCCCACCATCTCCAAGGAAGAGCCGTCTGGGAATCTCAAATGCTCAGAAAGGCTGACACTGCGTGATCTCAGGAGTGGTGAATAAATCTAAGCAAGGTTCTCCCCAGTAGTGAACGAGATATGGCACCACCTATGGATGCAGATGAAATTCATGCTCCATGAGGCATCAACAGCTAAGTTATTTGACCCTGATACTGAAAGAACCAGCCAGGTGTTACATGACCAGGAAAATATCCTGAAATGTCCACGACTCCACTCTGCCCTGTTTCTTGCAGTACCACATGGTGTGGTGTTACCATGAACCACTATTCCCTTGATGAAGGTGAGGAAGGCCTTCAATGCCAAGCGAATGTCAACTCCAACAAGTTTATATGGAGCTGAGACTCCATCAGTGACTAGTCCTTTGATCTCTACCTCTCCCAGATGGATGCTCCAACCCAAACGTGAAGCATCTGTCAATAATGTGAGATCTGGGTGTGGAAGGGAGAGGGGTCTGCTGCTGACCCAATCGCAGGTCATTAACCACCCCTGCAGATTTTTTGTACTTCTCTCGGATATCTGGACCATATTAGAGAGATTTCCTTGATGCTGTGCCCAACGGGACTGCAGGTTCCACTGCACAGCCTGCATATGCCAGCGGGCATGCATCATCCGCAGGATAAAGGAAGGCAAGAGCCCCAGCAGCCTCAAAATCCGTCTTGCCAAAATGCAGGATAGAGGATGAAACAGCCGTGTCATAGACTGAATAACCTGGACTTGCGGCTCCAGAGGATGAGTTTGCACTGTGTCCAAAATTGCTGTAATGAAACGGAGCATCTGAGAAGGAGTCCGGTGTGACTTTGACACATTGAAGGTGAACCCCAGTGAATTCAGGAGGTCCGCCACAGTCTGGAGGTGGTTGATGACTGCCTGGGACGAGCCTGCATTCAACAGCCAGTTGCCGACATAGGGGAAGACTAGAACCCCTGACCTCCGCAGATGGGCTGTGACCACAAACATTACTTTCGTGAACACCCAAGGTGATCAGGTAAGGGGAGCACAGCGAACTGAAATGCTCGTGGCCCACCATGAACATCAGGTAATGTCTGTGGGCTGGGAGGGCAGATATATGCACTACCATCCTGTCCTTGGGATCTAGAATAGACAAGACCTGAGCTAATTTGAGGATTCTGATTTTCTCTTACTTCAGGAAGTTGTTCAGAATAAGGCGGTGGCCTCTGTCCTTCATCGGCATGAGAAAGTAGCAGAAATAACTACCACAACCTACGTCTGATGTTGGGACCCCCTCAATGGCTCTTTTGGCCAAGAGGGCCTGTACGTCCTGACACAACAGGGAGAGATGGTCCTCTATCTGCCGATCTCAGGACAATGACATGGTGGTGAGGATTCCATGAATGGAAGGGCGTAACCTCACTGAACAATTTGGTGCACCCACTTGTCCAAGAATGCTTGTGATGTTGCAAGGGCATGTGAAAGAGGTTTGAGGCTGCGGCTGCCCGGGAATGGCAGACTGGGTAGATCTCTGGCTTTGTGTCCCAGGAGGCTTGTGGGAGCTGTGTCCATAGCAACAAATAAACTGGGGAGTCTGTTGGCCATGGTTCTGTGTGGAAATAGATGCAACTGGTAGCCCTACCATATCCATGGAAGGAGCAGGAGGCTGGTGTCCTAACAGGGGCCATGGAAAGTGCTAACAACTGGGTGGTGGCCCTGCTGTCCCTGAACATTTCAAGCTCTGAATCTGCCTGATCACCAAACAGGAGAAAGTCACTCTTTTTGGCATCGTTACCCCTACTTTTTGCCTGTTCATCAGTGTGTTTAGACTCTTCACTGGGATCCTGCTAACCAGGACCCCGGTTATTGTGCTCTCTCCCCTTAAGTTGGTTGCTTTGATACCCTTTACACCCCACAATTGGCATACTGGTGTACTCCTGTAAGTCCCTAGTATATGATACCTAGGTACCCAGGGCATTGGTACACTGTTGGATTCCCATGTAAACTGTGTCTGCAGACCTGCCATTGCAGCCTGCGTGAAAAGGTGCATGCACCCTTTCACTGCTGGTCACTCAACCAGGTCAGTGAAAGTCACCCCTATGGTAGGCCCTCCTGTAGGAGGCTGGCCTGGTTTGTATCGGGTACCTTGGGTACCTACACATTACACCAGGTCCAGTTATCCCTTATTAGTGAAATGTAGTAGTGTTCTAGCAGCTTAGGCTGATAGAGGTAGCTAAAGCAGAGCAGTTTAGGCTGAACTAGGAGACATGCAAATCCCCTGCAATACCACTTATAGTTACACAGTACTTATACACAAGTAAAGACAATACTCAGTGTTGCCAAAAATAAAGGTAGTTTATTTGGGTGACACAAGGCCAAAAATATCTTAGAGGAAATACTCCTTCTGGAGGTAAGTATTATACACAATATATACACTAGACACCAGAATAAGGTAAGTAATTAGACATAGGATAGTGCAAACAATAGGAAATGCTATAGAATGTAATGGGAGAAAATAGGTCTAGGTGCAACACAAACCATATACTAAGAAAGTGGAATGCGAATCACAAATTCCCCCCTAGACAAGTGTAGTGTGTAGAGAATCGCTGGGAGAGTAAGAATACAGTAAAGGTAAGTAAAATACTCCAGCCCAGAGCCCAGAAAAACAGGAGTAAAGTACTGCAAGTTTCCTTAGGACACACTACAAGTCGTGATTAGAGTTACTGCAAGAACCAAGCAAGACTGCAAACAACAAATGGTGGATTCCTGGACCTGAAGACCTGCAAAGGAAGGAGACAAAGTCCAGAAGAAGGAAGAAGTTCCAGGAAGGACAGGAGACCCTGCCAACCCACAAAAAGGGTGCAAAAGAAGAGTTCCCGGTTGGACGAAGACTGCAGAAATGCACCCAAGGAAAATGTCAGCGGGTTCCAGCATGATGCACTGGATGTCCCACGAAGAGAAGTTGGATGCAGGTGAGTTTTGTCACTGGATTCATCCAGCAAGCCTTGGTTCTGGCAAAGTCGTGTTTTGCGTCAAAGTGGAGCTGACTGGGCCCAAGAGGGCCTCAACTCGGCGTGAGGAGAAAGAGGATGCTCTCAGCACTTCAGAGAGCCCTCAGAAGATCAGATAGCACCCACGGGAGTCCCAGGACATGGGGACAAAGGCGGTGCAAAATGCGGTTGGTTCAGCACTACAAAGGAAGCTCCCACGCTGCAGGAGAACAACTCAGTGAGTTGAGTATAGCAGGATAGAGTGCTGGGGACCTGGGCCAGGCTGTGCATGAAGGAATTTTGCAAATAGTGCAAAGATGCCTCAGGATTGAAGAAGACGCTGTGCACAGGGCTAATGTCGTTCTCGGGGAAGGCAAGGTCTTACCTCCTCCAAATTGGGACAGCAGGATCCTCAGGACATTCTGTGTCGAAGGGGTCCACCATCTGTGATCCAAGGAGCACAGTTGGCGCCAGGAGAGGAGTCCAAGAGAACCAGTCGTTGACTTAGAAGGTGCCTGCTTGAGCAGGGAAGTGACTCCGTCACTCCATGGGAGCTTTCTTCGGTCCTTCTGGTGCAGGGTGGAGACAGGGAGTCCCCAGAGCGTGCACACGATGGAAACTGTTGCAGTTGCTGGTTGGTGCTGAAGTTGCAGAGGAAAAGTAGCCCTTCTGGATACTTTGTTGCAGTTACAGCGGTTCCTGGAGCAGTCTGCGGTCGATCTGAGATCAGAGGATGAAGTAGTAGTTGCAGAGGATTCCTGCTGGAAACTTGTGTGATGCTATTAATTGTGTTTGACCAATGACTTTGTGTTTCACCACTGTGCATATTAGTTGCTCAATGTTCACCAGTAGCACATTATGGGGGTCATTATGACCCTGGCGGAAGGCGGAGAACCGGCGGTAAGACCGCCAACAGGCTGGCGGTCTTACTTTGTGGAATTATGACCATGGCGGTTACCGCCATGGTCATCCGCCGGTTCTCCATTCCGCCCGCTGGGCTGGAGACCTGGGTCTCCAGCCCGGCGGCCGTCACTAGACAGCCGGCGGTATTTGGACCCGGCTTATCGCAGTGGATTTCCAGCGGTTTGAACCGCCATGCAATCCATGGCGGTAAGCACTATCAGTGCCAGGGAATTCCTTCCCTGGCACTGCTAGGGGTCTCTGACACCCCCTACCCCAACTCCCTCCCCTACCCACTCAGCACCCCTGCCACCCCCGAAAGGTGGCAGGGCCCCCTTCCCCACCCTGACCCCCAACATCACATCACCCGTACCCACACGACACGCACGCAGGCACCACCTACACACTTACACGCACACACGCCGACATACATGCCTACATCCACACACACAGTCAGACACGCACACCCACATTCAAACATACACGCACACATCCATACAGACATACACGCACTCATTCCCATACACACAACACCCCCGCAAGCATACACGCACTCACACACCCCCATGCACCCACACAACACACAAAACCCCGCCACCCCCCTCCCCTCACGGACGATCGACTTACCTGGTCCGATGATCCTCCGGGAGGGGACGGGAGCCATGGGGGCAGCTCCGCCGACACCACACCGCCACAGCGAATCACAGGACGTGATTCGCTGGGAGGTGTTCTGTTGGCGTGGTGGTGGAGGTGGAGCAACCTCCACTTTCCCGCCTCCCGCCAGTATGGCTGTTGGCGGCTCTCCGAACGTAAAAGGACGGAGAGCTGCCAACGGTCATAATAGGTCGAGCGGTAAACCGCCACCACTGGCGGTCTTCTGCACAGCGGTCCCTAAGACCGCCGAGGTCAAAATGACCCCCTAAATGTTTTGTTCAGTTCAGCTGCCTATTGGCTTTGACATGGCAATAGACATTACATTCTGTATTCAGTTTAGTTGCCTATTGGCTTTGACATGACATTAGACATTACATTTGATATGTAGGTTAGCTGCCTATTGGCTTTAACGTGGGGTTAGACATTGCAGATGAGCTGTGTTTTTCCAAGCTGTGTTTTTCCACAAGATGGACCAAGCTGTTTTCTTCACACCAGACCTTAGCTGATAAGAGCACGTAGATTTTGTGTTTACCTCGCAATCCAGTCTGAGAACGAGGACCTCAGAAGAATTGGCCTCTCTCCAAGGTTCTTTGGCTCTCACACTAAGTTTGCTTTTAAGGATGACTCTGGGCTACAGTGAGTTAGATTTGAATCTGCTTGGCTTCAGATGGGAACTAGACGTCAGTTGCCCATCTCCCGTTTGGGTGGAGAATCTCTTTCTCACAGTTGACCGGAGTCATCAACTTGCAGACCCCAGAAAGATGAAACTGAATATAGGCCCTACTTGCCCATACGGTGATGAATTTGGACTTTTATGCTTTGCTTTGAAGTTATGCTATAAATGTCTTCACCTATATTTGCTGTGTACATTGCAACTGAGAAGTACTTTGATATATTTTGCTTTCATTGCTGCGACTACTTTTGAACGTGTGCTTCCAATCTACTAATTTCGTCTCTCAGGAACTTGTGGGTGGGGAATTAACAACAATAAATGTCTTCTTTAAACTCAGAAGTGCATTCCAGAGAGGTTCTGTAAGCTCGGATATGAGATAAGAGGGAAAGCAGAACAACTTGCAAGTAGAATCTGAAGAGAAACCCACAGGAGAGACCCTAAATAGCCCTGAGAGATGGATTGGCTACCTTATCAGGTATGGACCTATCAGGACGGGTCTCTGATGTCACCTGCTGGCACTGGCCACTCAGAGGCCTCCAGAGTGACCCCACACCTTGAAAAAAAGATGGCTTTGTCCAGTTTTGCGCCAGAGCAGGGACTGGGGTTCCCTGAACCGGTGTAGACTGGCTTATGCAAGGAGGGCACCATCTGTGCCCTTCAAAGCATTTCCAGAGGCTGGGGGAGGCTACCCCTCCCCAGCCTGTAACACCTATTTCTAAAGGGAGAGGGTGTAACACCCTGCTCCCAAAGGAAATGCTTTGTTCTGCCTTCCTGGGACTGAGCTGTTCGGACTCCAGGAGGGCAGAACCCTGTCTGTGAGGTGGCAGCAGCTGTAGCTGCATTGCAAGCCTCAGAGCTGGTTTGGCAGTACTGGGGGTCTATGGTGGAGCCCCCAGGATGCATGGAATTGGCTCCCCATTACCAGATTTGGAATGAGGGGACAATTCCATGGTCTTAGACACCTTACATGGCCATATTCGGAGTTACCATTGTGAAGCTACATATAGGGATTGACCTATATGTAGTGCACATGTGCAATGGCGTCCACGCACTCACAAAGTCCCGGGAATTGGCCCTCAACTATGTGGGGGCACCTTTGCTAGTGCAAGGGTGCCCTCACACTTAGTAACTTTGCACCTAGCCTTCATTAAATGAAGGTTAGACATATGGGTGACTTAAAAGTTACTTAAGTGCAGTGAAAATGGCTGTGAAATAATGTGTGCACTATTTCACGCAGGCTGCAGTGGCAGTCCTGTGAACGGGTTTGTCTGAACTCCTTATGTGTGGCAAAAGAAATGCTGCAGCCCATAAGGATCTCCTGGAACCACAATGCCCTGGGTACCTAGGTACCATATACTAGGGACTTATATGACCTGTGTGCCAACTGAAATTGGTAAATTAAGTCACTAGCCTACAGTGACAAATTTAAAAGGAGAGAGAACATAAGCACTGAGGTTCTGATTAGCAGAGCCTCAGTGACAGTTAAGCACTACTCACTACACACACATTAGGCCACAAACTATGAGCACTGGGGTCCTGACCAGCAGGATCCCAGTGAGACAGGCAAAACACACTTACATATAGGGTTTCACTATGAGCACTGGGGTCCTGGCTAGCAGGATCCCAGTGACACAGTACCAAACAGGCCAAAAGTGGGGGTAACCATGCTAGAAAGAGGCTACTTTCTCACACCTCCTAGCCCAGAGGGCAGGGTGCAGGTTCTTGTGTGTGAGGGTACCCCTGTATGACCAGAGGTGCCCCTATGAACTCCAGTTCCAATGCACTGGACTTTGTAAGTGTGGTGAAGCCATTTTACCCGTGTACTGGCCACAGGTCACTCACTACCTGTGGTCCAGCTACATAATGGTAACTCCAAACCTAGGCATGTTTGGTATCAACCATGTTGGAATCATACCCAATACTAATGCCAGTATTTGGTGGCATAATTCCATGCACTCTGGGGGCTCCTTAGAGGACCCCCCAATATTGCCCCTACAAGCCTTCAAGGATTTGCGGGCAGCCCCTCAGACAGGTTTCTTCCATCTAGCTGCTTGACCAGCTCAAGCAGAGGAAGGCAGAACACAGAATGTCCTGTGGGAGAGGGGATGCAACACCCTCACCCTTGGAAATAGGTGTTACAGGGCTGGGGAGGGGTAGCCTCTCCACACCACTGGCTTGCTTTGAAGGGCACATTTGGTGCCCTCCTTGCATAATCAGGTTTGCACCAGTTCAGGGACCCCTGGTCCCTGCTCTGGCATGAAACCACAAAAAGGAAAGGGGAGTGACCACTCCCCTGTCCATCACCACCCCAGAGGTGGTGTCCTGAGCTCCTCCGGGTGGCCACTTGATTCTGCCATCCTGGAAACATGTGCAGAGGCCACTGGGAGCATCTGGTTGGTCAGGACAGGTGACTGATGTTAGTGACCCCCTCTTATAGGTGGTGACGCTGCAGAGTGACCAAGCCTCCTGTTAGGGCTATTAACCCCTAGTGTGCCCCGGATGAGGTGATCTTGTCCAAGGCACCGGTGCCCCGGTGCCTTGGACGAGATCACTTCGTCGTGCTAGGGGCCCCCAGGGGGAGCGCGCCCCCCCGATGGCTAGGCACACCGCTCCCCTAGGCAGGGATGAAAGGGGAATCGCTTCTCCGCCCCCCACCCCGTGACCCCCGTGGCGTCTGAAAGCGCACTGACCTCATCAGAGGCCTTCCCTCTGGCACTGGAAGCTCAGCTTCCAGTGCCGGATCAGATCACGTGGAGGGGCGGAGAGGCATGAAAGGAGAAGAAAGGGCTTTCCTCTCCTTTCATGTCTCTCTGAGCATTTCTGCAGCAGAAATGCCACTAGACACCAGGGAATTGTTTGTTTTTTGTTTATTTGGGCAGGGGCCGCTCTCCAGGGGGGCAATTTATTTTTTGGCTGTTTCTGCCCCCTAGACACCAGGGATTGTTTTTTTTTTATTATTTTTATTTTTTTATTTGTGGGGAGCGACCCCTTAGGCAAGGGTCACTTCCCTGGGGGCAACATTTTTTCTAGTCCATTTCTGCCCCCCTTGGGGGCAGATTGGCCTATTTGTATTAGGCCAATCTGCCCCCAAGGGGGGCAGAAGCCACTAGACACCAGGGATTTTTTTATTTACCACATAAGGAGAGCGGTGGCCCTTGGGCAAGGGCCGCTCTCCAATCAATCAATCAATCAATCAATTTGTAAAGCGCACTACATACCCGTGAGGGTTTCAAGGCGCTAGGGTGGGGGGTAGGGTGCTGTTACTGCTCGAAGAGCCAGGTCTTGAGGAGTTTTCTGAAGGAAAGAAGGTCCTGGGTCTGTCGTAGATCCGACGGGAGGGTGTTCCAGGTCTTGGCGGCACGGTACGAGAATGATCTGCTGCAGGAGAATTTGTGCCGGATGCGGGGGATGGAGGCGAGGGCGAAGTTGGCGGAGCGGAGTTGCCGGGTGGGGGTGTAGAAGCTGAGTCTGTTGTTCAGGTATGTTGGTACGGTGTTGTGGAGTGCCTTGTGTGCGTGGGTGAGGAGCTTGAAGGTGATCCTCTTGTTGACGCGGAGCCAGTGAAGGTCTCTTAGGTGGGGGGTGATCTGGCAGTGGCGAGGGATGTTGAGGATGAGTCGGGCGGAGGTATTTTGGATACGTTGGAGGTGTTGTAGGAGTTTGGATGAGATACCAGTGTAGAGGGCGTTGCCGTAGTCGAGTCTGCTGCTGACGAGGTCCTGGGTTACTGTTTTTCTTGTTTCTGTTGGGATCCATTTGTAAACTCTGCAGAGCATGCGGAGGGTGTTGTAGCAGGAGGAGGAGATAGCGCTGACCTGCTTTGACATGGAGAGTGAGGAGTCGAGGGTGAAGCTGAGGTTTTGCGCGCTGTCGGTGGGGTACCTAGTGTGGTCGGCCACCATGTGTTGTCCCAGGCAGAGGGGGTGCGCCCAAGGATGAAGACCTCTGTTTTGTCCGAGTTCAGTTTTAGCCGGCTGTCTCTCATCTAGTCAGCGATGGCTTTTAGTCCCTCGTGGAGGTTGGTTTTGGTGGTGTGCGGGTCCTTAGTGAGGGAGAGGATGAGTTGGGTGTCGTCGGCGTAGGAGATGATGTTGAGGTTCTGCTGACGGGCCACTTGTGCGAGGGGGGCCATGTAAATGTTGAACAGCGTCGGGCTGAGGGATGAGCCCTGGGGTACGCCGCAGATGATGTTGAAGGCTTTGGATTGGTACAGGGGGAGGCGGACTCTTTGGGTTCTTCCGGGGGTGGGAAGGGTGTGGTCCATTCGAGGGCCTGGTCCTGGATTCCTGCTGTGTGGAGGCGGGATTTTAGGGTGTGGTGACAGACGGTGTCGAAGGCGGCTGATAGGTCTAGGAGGATGAGGGCTGATGTTTCTCCATTGTCGAGGCGGCTTCTGATGTCGTCTGTGGCGGCGCGGAGGGCGGTTTCGGTGCTGTGGTTGCGTCTGAAGCTGGACTGGGAGGGGTCGAGGATGTTGTTGTCTTCGAGGTACCGGGTGAGCTGAGTGTTGACGATTTTCTCGATGACCTTTGCCGAGAAAGGGAGCAGAGAGATGGGCTGGAAGTTTTTCAGGTCCTTGGGCTCCGCCTTTGGTTTCTTGAGAAGGGCGTTGATTTCGGCGTGTTTCCAACTTTCTGGGAATCTTGCAGTTTCGAAGGAGATGTTGATGGCTTTCCGTAGGTGTGGTGCAATGGCTGTGTCTGCTTTGTTAAAGATGTGGTGTGGGCAGGGTTCTGATGGCGATCTGGAGTGGATGGAGTTCATGTTCTTGCGTGTTTCGTCGTCACTGATGATGGTCCAGGAGGTCAGTCGGCTGGAGCAGGTGGAGTTCGTGGTGGTTGGGGTAGGAGCGTCCGGAGTGTGAGGGGAGTTGAAGCTGTTGTGAATGTCAGTGATTTTTCGGTGGAAGGCGGTTGCTAGGGCGTCGCATAGTTCTTGGGAGGGGGTGATGTCGTTGACGGTGGCGTTTGGGTTGGAGGGTTCTTTTACAATGCTGAAAAGTTCTTTGCAGTCGTGGGCGTTGTTTTCTAAGCGGGTCTTGAAGGAGGATCTTTTTGCTAGCCTGATGAGATGGTGGTGTTTGTGTGTGGCATTCTTGTGGTGGTTGTGTGGTTGTCTGGAATGCGTTCGAGTAGCCATATTTGCTTGAGTTTTCGGCAGTGCCGTTTGGAGGCTAGGAGGTCATCGGTGAACCAGGTGGCTTTTTTGCTGATGTGGTTGTTGGAGGGTTTTCTGAGTGGAGGAAGGCGGTCGGCGCAGTCGTTGATCCATAGTTTGAGGTTGTGTGCGGCGATGTCATGGTCGGTGGGGTTGACGGGTGGTTTCTAGGCTAGGGCGTTGGACAGTTGAAGTTCGGTGACTTTACCCCATCGTCGGCGGGATGGTTGTTCGGTGAGGTGGTGTTCTGTCTGCTTCTTGAAGGTGAAGTGGACGCAGTGGTGGTCGGTCCAGTAGAGTTCGGTGGTATGGTTGAAGGTGACGTGGTGGCTTGTGGAGAAGATGGGGTAAAGGGTGTGACTGGCTGTGTGGGTGGGTGTGTTGACAAGCTGTGTGAAGCCGAGATTGAGGGAGGTGGAGTTGGTGTCATTGTTGTTTTCGAGGTGAAAGTTCAGGTCCCCAAGGAGGATGTAGTCCGTGGAGGCGAGTGCATGGTTGCTTGCCAGGTCGGCGATGGCGTTGCTGAAAGGTGCCCTGGGTCCTGGGGGTCTATAGATGAGTGTTCCTCTGAGCGTGGTGTTGGGGTCCGTGCGGACTTGGAAGTGAAGGAGTTCGGCGGCGCTGAAGGAGTTGTCCAGGGTGGTTTTGACTTCAAGGGTGGCTTTGTGGACGATGGCTATGCCTCCTCCGGTTCTGTTGGTGCGGTCTCGGCGAGCGACTTTGTATCCGTTCGGGATTGCTATGGCGATGTCGGGTGCTGAGGAGTCGTTCCACCAAGTTTCGGTTAGAAAGGCCACGTCCGGGGAGGTGGAGTCGAGCAGGTCCCAGACTTCGATGGCGTGCTTGCATGCTGAGCGGGTGTTGAGGAGTATGCAACGGAGGTGGTTGGTCTTGATCCTAGGAGGTATGTGGGCTCTGTTGCAGGTGAAGCTACAGTTGTGGCAGGAGAAGGATCCGTGCGTGCTCTTTGGAGAGGCCTTGAAGCAGGTGGTGTCTCAGCTGGTGTTGAGTGCGCGGAGGGTGTTGGCATCATAGTGAATGCTGGCGGGGTGGCTGTTGCTGGGGCCAGGGGTTCTGGCGCTGGGCGCGGTCCAGGCGCGGACGGGCGCAGACGGGCTTGCCTTTGGCGCGCCTTGCGCCGCGGCTGCCGTAAGAGGAGGGGAGGGTGGGAGTGGCAGCTGGGAGGCGGGAGGGCCTGACAAATGAGGCGGTGAGAAGGAGGGGGGAGGCAGGAGCGGGAAGAAGCAAAAACAAAGCGGTGGGAAGGAGGGGGGAGGGGCCGCAGGGGACGCAGTGGCGGGAAAAAGCAAAAACCAAAATCAGGAGGTGGCAGCAAGGAAAACGGGATGGAGCGCGGAAGGTGGAGCGGGGAGCGACCTGCCTGCAGTAGCAGGGTCAAAGGTTGCTCTCCAGTGGGGGCAATTTGTTTTTTGGCTGTTTCTGCCCCCCCTGGGGGCAGATCGGTCTTGCAATCAGCCCCAGGGGGGACAGAAACCACTAGACACCAGGGAATATATATTTTTGAGGGCTATTTGAAGTAAGGGGAGCAGCCCCTTGGGCAAGGGGTGCTCCTCGGGGAGCAAATTATTTCTAGGTCATTTCTGCCCCCAGGGGGCTCAGAAATCCACTAGACACCAGGGAAAATGTTATTTATTTTGTTGTTGTTTTAGGAGCGACCCCTTGGGCAAGGGTCGCTCCAGGGGGTGCAAATTATTATTAGGCCATTTCTGCCCCCCCGGGGGCAGATCGGTCTTGCGATCTGCCCAGGGGTGGGGGGCAGAAACCACTAGACACCAGGGAATATATATTTTTGAGGGCTATTTGAAGTAAGGGGAGCGGCCCCGTGGGCAAGGGCTGCTCTCGGAGGGCAAATTATTTCTAGGTGATTTCTGCCCCCCTTGGGGGCAGAACGGCCTAATATTATTAGGCTGCTCTGCCCCCGGGGGGGCAGAAATCCACTAGACACCAGGGAAAATGTTCTTTTTTTTAATTTATTTTTATTATGTTTGGGGAACGACCCCTTGGGCAAGGGTCGCTCCAGGGGGGGCAAATTCTTATTAAGCCATGGGCAGATTGGCCTGGCGATACACCAGGGAATATATTTTTTTGTGGGCTATTTGAAGTAAGGGAAGCAGCACCTTGGGCAAGGGCTGCCCCTCAGGGGGGAGCAAATTATTTCTAGGCCATTTCTTCCCCCCCGGAGGCAGAAATCCACTAGACACCAGGAATAATTTTTTTTATTGTTTTTTTATTTTTTTATGTTTGGGGAGCGACCCCTTGGGCATTGGTCGCTCCGGGGGGGGGGGGGGAGAATCATTATTAGGCCATTTCTGCACCCCCTGGGGGCAGATCGGCCTTGCGCACTGCCCCGGGGGGTGGGGGGGGGTGGGGGCAGAAACCACTAGACACCAGGGAATATTTTTTTGTGTGGGCTATTTCAAGTGAGGGGAGTGGCCCCTTGGGCAAGGGCCGCTCCTCGGGGGGCAAATTATTTCTAGGCCATATCTGCCCCCCTCCCCAGGCGCAGATTGGCCTAATATTATTAGGCCGATCTGCCCCCGGGGGCAGAAAACCATTAGACACCAGGGATTTTTTTTTTTTTGTTTACTTTTATTTTTTATGTTTGGGGAGCGACCCCTTAGGAATGGGTCGCCCCCGGGGGGGGGAATTATTATTAGGCCATTTCTGCCCCCCGGGGGGGCAGAAACCACAAGACGCCAGGGATTTTTTTTTTTAATATACTAACGCATAAGAGGAGCGGCCCCTTTGGCAAGCGCCAATCCCGGGGGTGGGGGGGGTGGCGGGAAAAATATTTTTAGGCCTTTTCTGCCCCCCCTGGAGGCAGATCATCCTAATATAATTAGGCGGATTTGCCCCCGGGGGGACAGAAACCTCTAGACACCAGGGATATATATATTTTTTTATTTACTTTATGTTTTTATGTATGGGGAGCGACCCTGGAGGCAAATTGTATTTAGGCCACTTCAGCCTATTTTTGGAAGGCCAATCTGCCCCCTTTGGGGCAGAAACCTCTAGACACCATGGATTGGTGTGTGTGTATGTGTGTGTTTTGTTTGGAGTGGGCAGCCCCTTGGGCAAGGGTCTCTCCCCATGGGGGCACATTACTGTTGGGCATAACTGCCCCCCTTGGGGGCAGACTGGCCTATTTTGGAAGGCCCATCTGCCCCCAAGGGGGGCAGAAAGCCCACCAGAGACAAGGGAAGATTTTTTTTTCAAAATAAGAGGTTGGGGGTATGGCCATACCTGCACCCCAAATAAATGGGGCCAAAGTTGTTCTTGGGCAATTACCCCGATCCACACCCCGGGGGGACAGAAAGTCTACTAGATGCTAGGGAATAAAAAAAAAAAAAAAGAAAATAGTGGGGTGGTGGCTACCAACCAGTATGGGCCTGGTTATGCCCCCACCCAAACTGAAGGGGCTAACAGTCTTTCAGCTGTCCCCCCCGCCCACTAAAACATCCTATCCCATGGCAAGCAAGAGGACATTTGATTATTTTTGGTTTTTGTTTTACATTTGGGCCATGAGAGCTTGGTAACTCTCAGAATCGTCCTACTTGGAATGGTGAGGGCTGCACTTTATTTTACTTTGGGACACTGCCATGTAGAAAAATCCACAAGACCTAGACACATCTGAAAACTAAACATCTAGTTGGTTCCAGGGTGGTGTGCTTCACATGCACCCCGAACCATTTCCTTACCCACAATGCCCTGCAAACCTGCAACTTTGCTGGAAAGCACACATTTTTCCCACATTTTTGTGATGGAACCTTCCGGAATCTGCAGTAATCCACAAAATTCCTACCACCCAGCATTGTCTCATCTATACCGATAAAGTTTCTGCTGCACTTGTCAGCCTAAAAATGTTTTTTTCAAACTGCCCTTTTGGACCCACTTTGGTTCCCTCTCAATTTCGACGTGTTTTTGGCTCTTCCCTGTCACAAACACTTGGCCCACCTACACAAGTGAGGTACCATTTTTATTGGGAGACTTGGGAGGACGCTGAGTGGAAAGAAATTTGTGGCTCCTCTCAGATTCCAGAACTTTCTGTCACTGAAATGTGAGGAAAAAGTGTTTTTTAGCCACATTTTGAGGTTTGCAAAGGATTCTGGGTAATAGAAACTGGTGAGAGCTCGACAAAGTCACCCCATCTTGGATTCCACAAGGTCTCTAGTTTTAAAAAATGCACAGGTTTGGTAGGTTTCCCTAGGTGGCGGCTGAGCTAGAGGCCAAAATCCACAGGAAGGCACTTTGCAAAAAACACCTCTGTTCTCTTTGAGAAAATGTGATGTGTCCACTTTGTGTTTTGGGGCATTTCCTGTCACGGGCACTAGGTCTACCCACACAAGTGAGGTACCATTTTTATCGGGAGACTTGGGGGAACGCTGGGTGGAAGGAAATCTGTGGCTCCTCTCAGATTCCAGAACTTTCTGTCACCGAAATGTGAGGAAAAAGTGTTCTTTTAGCCACATTTTGAGGTTTGCAAAGGATTCTGGGTAACAGAACCTGGTGAGAGCTCGACAAGTCACCCCATCTTGGATTCCCCAAGGTCTCTAGTTTTCAAAAATGCACAGGTTTGGTAGGTTTCCCTAGGTGGCGGCTGAGCTAGAGGCCAAAATCCACAGGTAGGCACTTTGAAACAAACACCTCTGTTTTCTTGGAGAAAATGTGATGTGTCCACTTTGTGTTTTGGGGCATTTCCTGTCGTGGGCACTAGGCCTACCCACACAAGTGAGGTACCATTTTTATCGGGAGACTTGGAGGAACGCTGGGTGGAAGGAAATTTGTGGCTCCTCTCAGATTCCAGAACTTTCTGTCACGGAAATGTGAGGAAAAAGTGTTTTTTTAGCCACATTTTTAGGTTTGCAAAGGATTCTGGGTAACAGAACATGGTGAGAGCCCCACAAGTCACCCCGTCCTGGGTTCCCCTAGGTCTCTAGTTTTAAAAAATACACAGGTTTGGTAGGTTATCCTAGGTGCCGGCTGAGCTAGAAGCCAAAATTCACAGGTAGGCACTTTGCAAAAAAACACCTCTGTTTTTTGTGGAAAAATGTGATGTGTCCAAGTTGTGTTTTGGGGCATTTCCTGTTGCCAGCACTAGGCCTACCCACACAAGTGAGGTACCATTGTTATCGGGAGACTTGGGGGAACATAGAATAGCAAAACAAGTGTTATTGCCCCTTGTCTTTCTCTACATTTTTTCCTTCCAAATAGAAGACATTGGGTAAAAAAAGATGTCTATTTGAGAAATGTCCTGTAATTCACATGCTAGTATGGGCACCCCAGAGTTCAGAGATGTGCAAATAACCACTGCTCCTCAACACCTTATCTTGTGCCCATTTTAGAAATACAAAGGTTTTCTTTATACTTATTTTTGACTCTTTATATTTCAGCAAATGAATTGCTGTATACCCGGTATAGAATGAAAACCCACTGCAGAATGCAGCTCATTTATTGGCTCTGGGTGCCTAGGGTTCTTGATGAACCTACAAGCCCTATATATCCCCACAACCAGAAGAGTCCAGCGGACGTAACAGTATATTGCTTTCAAAAATCTGATATTGCAGGAAAAAGTTACAGAGTAAAACGTAGAGAAAAATGGTTGTTTTTTTCACCTCAATTTCAATATTTTTTCATTTCAGTTGTTATTTTCTGTAGGAAACCCTTGTAGGATCTACACAAATTACCCATTGCTGAATTCAGAAGTGTGTCTACGTTTCAGAAATGTTTAGGTTTCTGGGATCCAGCACTGGCTTCACACCAATTTCTGTCACTGACTGGAAGGAGGCTGAAAGCACAAAAAACGTAAAAATGGGGTATGTCCCAGTAAAATGCCAAAATTGTGTTGAAAAATTGGGTTTTCTGATTCAAGTCTGCCTGTTCCTGAAAGCTGGGAAGCTGGTGATTTTAGAACCGTAAACCCTTTGTTGATGCCATTTTCAGGGAAAAAAACACAAGCCTTCTTCTGCAGCCCTTTTTTCCCATTTTTTTAAAAAAACGAAATTTTCTCTGTATTTTGGCTAATTTCTTGGCCTCCTTCAGGGGAACCCACAAAGTCTGGGTACCTCTAGAATCCCTAGGATGTTGGGAAAAAAGGACGCAAATTTGGCGTGGGTAGCTTATGTGGACAAAATGTTATGAGGGCCTAAGCTAGAACTATTCCAAATAGGCAAAAAAAAGCCTGGCACAGGAGGGGGAAAAGGTCTGGCAGCGAAGGGGTTAAGGGACTCCCTTGCGGGTCGGTCCCCTGATTCGACATGCACAAGAACTCCTCTACATCAACCTCTTCTATTCCTAGCTCCAGGACCGCTGTTGGATTTCAAAGGAACCAAACAAGCCTGCAACTTCCGAGACAACCTCGTCTTGCAACATTGTTTTTTCGGCTCCTTCCAGCAACTGCAACATTTCCACAGCTGTGCATCGTCTGGGGTCAGCAAGACTTCAGCTGCACCAAAGAAGCAAGAAGAAATCTCCCTTGGAGTGAAAAAGTCATCCACCTAAGACAACGATGTAGGCCCACTTTTACTCCTAGGGGGTTAGTGCAAAGAGTCTCCAGGAGGAGGGGTAGATACTCCTCATGTGTCCATACCCATGTCTCAGCAGTATCTGATGAGACTAACCACGCTAGCTCAGAGGGGGAGTCCCTAGATAAGGAGTTCAGCAAACTAAGGATAGTTGAGGCGAGACTTAGCCCTAGACAGACAGGCCTTGGCAGTGGAGAGAGAAAGGCAGAATTTAGGGCTAACACCACAGGGTGGCAGCAACAACTTTAGGAACACCAGGGTCGGGGAGGACTCCTATAACTCCAGGAACCTAAGCAAAATAGTCCCACCTTACAAGGTTAGGGATGATATCCACAAGTGTTTCACTGCCTTGGAGAGGACCTGTAAAGTTCAAAGGGTCCCTCAAAGACAGTGGGCAGCCAGCTTGTGGCTTTCCATTTCTGACAAAGGCAGGGACAAACTCCTCACGGTCAGAGAAAAGGATGCAGATAACGATCAAGCACTTAAGAATGCACTCCTTGATGGGTTTGGGTTGGCCACACAGGAGCATAGAATCAAATTTAGGGAGACTAGGAAGGAGTCCTCCAAGGATTGGGTTGATTTTGTGGACTGCCCTGTCAAGGACCTGGAAGGCTGGTTACATAGCAGCAATGTGCCTGGTTTTCAGGGCTTGTGAGAGCACATTAGCAAATTCTTAATGATCACACATCTGATAGACTGCATCAATTCCTGGTGGACTCAGATCTTACCTCTTGCCAAAAATTGGCAGACAAATCGGTTCAAACCAGAGTGGGTTCCAGCATGATGCACTGGATGTCCCACGAAGAGAAGTTGGATGCAGGTGAGTTTTGTCACTGGATTCATCCAGCAAGCCTTGGTTCTGGCAAAGTCGTGTTTTGCGTCAAAGTGGAGCTGACTGGGCCCAAGAGGGCCTCAACTCGGCGTGAGGAGAAAGAGGATGCTCTCAGCACTTCAGAGAGCCCTCAGAAGATCAGATAGCACCCACGGGAGTCCCAGGACATGGGGACAAAGGCGGTGCAAAATGCGGTTGGTTCAGCACTACAAAGGAAGCTCCCACGCTGCAGGAGAACAACTCAGTGAGTTGAGTATAGCAGGATAGAGTGCTGGGGACCTGGGCCAGGCTGTGCATGAAGGAATTTTGCAAATAGTGCAAAGATGCCTCAGGATTGAAGAAGACGCTGTGCACAGGGCTAATGTCGTTCTCGGGGAAGGCAAGGTCTTACCTCCTCCAAATTGGGACAGCAGGATCCTCAGGACATTCTGTGTCGAAGGGGTCCACCATCTGTGATCCAAGGAGCACAGTTGTCGCCAGGAGAGGAGTCCAAGAGAACCAGTCGTCGACTTAGAAGGTGCCTGCTTGAGCAGGGAAGTGACTCCGTCACTCCATGGGAGCTTTCTTCGGTCCTTCTGGTGCAGGGTGGAGACAGGGAGTCCCCAGAGCGTGCACACGATGGAAACTGTTGCAGTTGCTGGTTGGTGCTGAAGTTGCAGAGGAAAAGTAGCCCTTCTGGATACTTTGTTGCAGTTACAGCGGTTCCTGGAGCAGTCTGCGGTCGATCTGAGATCAGAGGATGAAGTAGTAGTTGCAGAGGATTCCTGCTGGAAACTTGTGTGATGCTATTAATTGTGTTTGACCAATGACTTTGTGTTTCACCACTGTGCATATTAGTTGCTCAATGTTCACCAGTAGCACATTATGGGGGTCATTATGACCCTGGCGGAAGGCGGAGAACCGGCGGTAAGACCGCCAACAGGCTGGCGGTCTTACTTTGTGGAATTATGACCATGGCGGTTACCGCCATGGTCATCCGCCGGTTCTCCATTCCGCCCGCTGGGCTGGAGACCTGGGTCTCCAGCCCGGCGGCCGTCACTAGACAGCCGGCGGTATTTGGACCCGGCTTATCGCAGTGGATTTCCAGCGGTTTGAACCGCCATGCAATCCATGGCGGTAAGCACTATCAGTGCCAGGGAATTCCTTCCCTGGCACTGCTAGGGGTCTCTGACACCCCCTACCCCAACTCCCTCCCCTACCCACTCAGCACCCCTGCCACCCCCGAAAGGTGGCAGGGCCCCCTTCCCCACCCTGACCCCCAACATCACATCACCCGTACCCACACGACACGCACGCAGGCACCACCTACACACTTACACGCACACACGCCGACATACATGCCTACATCCACACACACAGTCAGACACGCACACCCACATTCAAACATACACGCACACATCCATACAGACATACACGCACTCATTCCCATACACACAACACCCCCGCAAGCATACACGCACTCACACACCCCCATGCACCCACACAACACACAAAACCCCGCCACCCCCCTCCCCTCACGGACGATCGACTTACCTGGTCCGATGATCCTCCGGGAGGGGACGGGAGCCATGGGGGCAGCTCCGCCGACACCACACCGCCACAGCGAATCACAGGACGTGATTCGCTGGGAGGTGTTCTGTTGGCGTGGTGGTGGAGGTGGAGCAACCTCCACTTTCCCGCCTCCCGCCAGTATGGCTGTTGGCGGCTCTCCGAACGTAAAAGGACGGAGAGCTGCCAACGGTCATAATAGGTCGAGCGGTAAACCGCCACCACTGGCGGTCTTCTGCACAGCGGTCCCTAAGACCGCCGAGGTCAAAATGACCCCCTAAATGTTTTGTTCAGTTCAGCTGCCTATTGGCTTTGACATGGCAATAGACATTACATTCTGTATTCAGTTTAGTTGCCTATTGGCTTTGACATGACATTAGACATTACATTTGATATGTAGGTTAGCTGCCTATTGGCTTTAACGTGGGGTTAGACATTGCAGATGAGCTGTGTTTTTCCAAGCTGTGTTTTTCCACAAGATGGACCAAGCTGTTTTCTTCACACCAGACCTTAGCTGATAAGAGCACGTAGATTTTGTGTTTACCTCGCAATCCAGTCTGAGAACGAGGACCTCAGAAGAATTGGCCTCTCTCCAAGGTTCTTTGGCTCTCACACTAAGTTTGCTTTTAAGGATGACTCTGGGCTACAGTGAGTTAGATTTGAATCTGCTTGACTTCAGATGGGAACTAGACGTCAGTTGCCCATCTCCCGTTTGGGTGGAGAATCTCTTTCTCACAGTTGACCGGAGTCATCAACTTGCAGACCCCAGAAAGATGAAACTGAATATAGGCCCTACTTGCCCATACGGTGATGAATTTGGACTTTTATGCTTTGCTTTGAAGTTATGCTATAAATGTCTTCACCTATATTTGCTGTGTACATTGCAACTGAGAAGTACTTTGATATATTTTGCTTTCATTGCTGCGACTACTTTTGAACGTGTGCTTCCAATCTACTAATTTCGTCTCTCAGGAACTTGTGGGTGGGGAATTAACAACAATAAATGTCTTCTTTAAACTCAGAAGTGCATTCCAGAGAGGTTCTGTAAGCTCGGATATGAGATAAGAGGGAAAGCAGAACAACTTGCAAGTAGAATCTGAAGAGAAACCCACAGGAGAGACCCTAAATAGCCCTGAGAGATGGATTGGCTACCTTATCAGGTATGGACCTATCAGGACGGGTCTCTGATGTCACCTGCTGGCACTGGCCACTCAGAGGCCTCCAGAGTGACCCCACACCTTGAAAAAAAGATGGCTTTGTCCAGTTTTGCGCCAGAGCAGGGACTGGGGTTCCCTGAACCGGTGTAGACTGGCTTATGCAAGGAGGGCACCATCTGTGCCCTTCAAAGCATTTCCAGAGGCTGGGGGAGGCTACCCCTCCCCAGC
Organism: Pleurodeles waltl; assembly: GCF_031143425.1. Classification (NCBI taxonomy): domain Eukaryota; kingdom Metazoa; phylum Chordata; class Amphibia; order Caudata; family Salamandridae; genus Pleurodeles; species Pleurodeles waltl. The sequence continues at coordinate 199,157,980 of NC_090445.1, read as the reverse complement.
CTGTAACACCTATTTCTAAAGGGAGAGGGTGTAACACCCTGCTCCCAAAGGAAATGCTTTGTTCTGCCTTCCTGGGACTGAGCTGTTCGGACTCCAGGAGGGCAGAACCCTGTCTGTGAGGTGGCAGCAGCTGTAGCTGCATTGCAAGCCTCAGAGCTGGTTTGGCAGTACTGGGGGTCTATGGTGGAGCCCCCAGGATGCATGGAATTGGCTCCCCATTACCAGATTTGGAATGAGGGGACAATTCCATGGTCTTAGACACCTTACATGGCCATATTCGGAGTTACCATTGTGAAGCTACATATAGGGATTGACCTATATGTAGTGCACATGTGCAATGGCGTCCACGCACTCACAAAGTCCCGGGAATTGGCCCTCAACTATGTGGGGGCACCTTTGCTAGTGCAAGGGTGCCCTCACACTTAGTAACTTTGCACCTAGCCTTCATTAAATGAAGGTTAGACATATGGGTGACTTAAAAGTTACTTAAGTGCAGTGAAAATGGCTGTGAAATAATGTGTGCACTATTTCACGCAGGCTGCAGTGGCAGTCCTGTGAACGGGTTTGTCTGAACTCCTTATGTGTGGCAAAAGAAATGCTGCAGCCCATAAGGATCTCCTGGAACCACAATGCCCTGGGTACCTAGGTACCATATACTAGGGACTTATATGACCTGTGTGCCAACTGAAATTGGTAAATTAAGTCACTAGCCTACAGTGACAAATTTAAAAGGAGAGAGAACATAAGCACTGAGGTTCTGATTAGCAGAGCCTCAGTGACAGTTAAGCACTACTCACTACACACACATTAGGCCACAAACTATGAGCACTGGGGTCCTGACCAGCAGGATCCCAGTGAGACAGGCAAAACACACTTACATATAGGGTTTCACTATGAGCACTGGGGTCCTGGCTAGCAGGATCCCAGTGACACAGTATCAAACAGGCCAAAAGTGGGGGTAACCATGCTAGAAAGAGGCTACTTTCTCACACCTCCTAGCCCAGAGGGCAGGGTGCAGGTTCTTGTGTGTGAGGGTACCCCTGTATGACCAGAGGTGCCCCTATGAACTCCAGTTCCAATGCACTGGACTTTGTAAGTGTGGTGAAGCCATTTTACCCGTGTACTGGCCACAGGTCACTCACTACCTGTGGTCCAGCTACATAATGGTAACTCCAAACCTAGGCATGTTTGGTATCAACCATGTTGGAATCATACCCAATACTAATGCCAGTATTTGGTGGCATAATTCCATGCACTCTGGGGGCTCCTTAGAGGACCCCCCAATATTGCCCCTACAAGCCTTCAAGGATTTGCGGGCAGCCCCTCAGACAGGTTTCTTCCATCTAGCTGCTTGACCAGCTCAAGCAGAGGAAGGCAGAACACAGAATGTCCTGTGGGAGAGGGGATGCAACACCCTCACCCTTGGAAATAGGTGTTACAGGGCTGGGGAGGGGTAGCCTCTCCACACCACTGGCTTGCTTTGAAGGGCACATTTGGTGCCCTCCTTGCATAATCAGGTTTGCACCAGTTCAGGGACCCCTGGTCCCTGCTCTGGCATGAAACCACAAAAAGGAAAGGGGAGTGACCACTCCCCTGTCCATCACCACCCCAGAGGTGGTGTCCTGAGCTCCTCCGGGTGGCCACTTGATTCTGCCATCCTGGAAACATGTGCAGAGGCCACTGGGAGCATCTGGTTGGTCAGGACAGGTGACTGATGTTAGTGACCCCCTCTTATAGGTGGTGACGCTGCAGAGTGACCAAGCCTCCTGTTAGGGCTATTAACCCCTAGTGTGCCCCGGATGAGGTGATCTTGTCCAAGGCACCGGTGCCCCGGTGCCTTGGACGAGATCACTTCGTCGTGCTAGGGGCCCCCAGGGGGAGCGCGCCCCCCGATGGCTAGGCACACCGCTCCCCTAGGCAGGGATGGAAGGGGAATCGCTTCTCCGCCCCCCACCCCGTGACCCCCGTGGCGTCTGAAAGCGCACTGACCTCATCAGAGGCCTTCCCTCTGGCACTGGAAGCTCAGCTTCCAGTGCCGGATCAGATCACGTGGAGGGGCGGAGAGGCATGAAAGGAGAAGAAAGGGCTTTCCTCTCCTTTCATGTCTCTCTGAGCATTTCTGCAGCAGAAATGCCACTAGACACCAGGGAATTGTTTGTTTTTTGTTTATTTGGGCAGGGGCCGCTCTCCAGGGGGGCAATTTATTTTTTGGCTGTTTCTGCCCCCTAGACACCAGGGATTGTTTTTTTTTTATTATTTTTATTTTTTTATTTGTGGGGAGCGACCCCTTAGGCAAGGGTCACTTCCCTGGGGGCAACATTTTTTCTAGTCCATTTCTGCCCCCCTTGGGGGCAGATTGGCCTATTTGTATTAGGCCAATCTGCCCCCAAGGGGGGCAGAAGCCACTAGACACCAGGGATTTTTTTATTTACCACATAAGGAGAGCGGTGGCCCTTGGGCAAGGGCCGCTCTCCAATCAATCAATCAATCAATCAATTTGTAAAGCGCACTACATACCCGTGAGGGTTTCAAGGCGCTAGGGTGGGGGGGAGGGTGCTGTTACTGCTCGAAGAGCCAGGTCTTGAGGAGTTTTCTGAAGGAAAGAAGGTCCTGGGTCTGTCGTAGATCCGACGGGAGGGTGTTCCAGGTCTTGGCGGCACGGTACGAGAATGATCTGCTGCAGGAGAATTTGTGCCGGATGCGGGGGATGGAGGCGAGGGCGAAGTTGGCGGAGCGGAGTTGCCGGGTGGGGGTGTAGAAGCTGAGTCTGTTGTTCAGGTATGTTGGTACGGTGTTGTGGAGTGCCTTGTGTGCGTGGGTGAGGAGCTTGAAGGTGATCCTCTTGTTGACGCGGAGCCAGTGAAGGTCTCTTAGGTGGGGGGTGATCTGGCAGTGGCGAGGGATGTTGAGGATGAGTCGGGCGGAGGTATTTTGGATACGTTGGAGGTGTTGTAGGAGTTTGGATGAGATACCAGTGTAGAGGGCGTTGCCGTAGTCGAGTCTGCTGCTGACGAGGGCCTGGGTTACTGTTTTTCTTGTTTCTGTTGGGATCCATTTGTAAACTCTGCAGAGCATGCGGAGGGTGTTGTAGCAGGAGGAGGAGATGGCGCTGACCTGCTTTGACATGGAGAGTGAGGAGTCGAGGGTGAAGCTGAGGTTTTGCGCGCTGTCGGTGGGGTACCTAGTGTGGTCGGCCACCATGTGTTGTCCCAGGCAGAGGGGGTGCGCCCAAGGATGAAGTCCTCTGTTTTGTCCGAGTTCAGTTTTAGCCGGCTGTCTCTCATCTAGTCAGCGATGGCTTTTAGTCCCTCGTGGAGGTTGGTTTTGGTGGTGTGCGGGTCCTTAGTGAGGGAGAGGATGAGTTGGGTGTCGTCGGCGTAGGAGATGATGTTGAGGTTCTGCTGACGGGCCACTTGTGCGAGGGGGGCCATGTAAATGTTGAACAGCGTCGGGCTGAGGGATGAGCCCTGGGGTACGCCGCAGATGATGTTGAAGGCTTTGGATTGGTACAGGGGGAGGCGGACTCTTTGGGTTCTTCCGGGGGTGGGAAGGGTGTGGTCCATTCGAGGGCCTGGTCCTGGATTCCTGCTGTGTGGAGGCGGGATTTTAGGGTGTGGTGACAGACGGTGTCGAAGGCGGCTGATAGGTCTAGGAGGATGAGGGCTGATGTTTCTCCATTGTCGAGGCGGCTTCTGATGTCGTCTGTGGCGGCGCGGAGGGCGGTTTCGGTGCTGTGGTTGCGTCTGAAGCTGGACTGGGAGGGGTCGAGGATGTTGTTGTCTTCGAGGTACCGGGTGAGCTGAGTGTTGACGATTTTCTCGATGACCTTTGCCGAGAAAGGGAGCAGAGAGATGGGCTGGAAGTTTTTCAGGTCCTTGGGCTCCGCCTTTGGTTTCTTGAGAAGGGCGTTGATTTCGGCGTGTTTCCAACTTTCTGGGAATCTTGCAGTTTCGATGGAGATGTTGATGGCTTTCCGTAGGTGTGGTGCAATGGCTGTGTCTGCTTTGTTAAAGATGTGGTGTGGGCAGGGTTCTGATGGCGATCTGGAGTGGATGGAGTTCATGTTCTTGCGTGTTTCGTCGTCACTGATGATGGTCCAGGAGGTCAGTCGGCTGGAGCAGGTGGAGTTCGTGGTGGTTGGGGTAGGAGCGTCCGGAGTGTGAGGGGAGTTGAAGCTGTTGTGAATGTCAGTGATTTTTCGGTGGAAGGCGGTTGCTAGGGCGTCGCATAGTTCTTGGGAGGGGGTGATGTCGTTGACGGTGGCGTTTGGGTTGGAGGGTTCTTTTACAATGCTGAAAAGTTCTTTGCAGTCGTGGGCGTTGTTTTCTAAGCGGGTCTTGAAGGAGGATCTTTTTGCTAGCCTGATGAGATGGTGGTGTTTGTGTGTGGCATTCTTGTGGTGGTTGTGTGGTTGTCTGGAATGCGTTCGAGTAGCCATATTTGCTTGAGTTTTCGGCAGTGCCGTTTGGAGGCTAGGAGGTCATCGGTGAACCAGGTGGCTTTTTTGCTGATGTGGTTGTTGGAGGGTTTTCTGAGTGGAGGAAGGCGGTCGGCGCAGTCGTTGATCCATAGTTTGAGGTTGTGTGCGGCGATGTCATGGTCGGTGGGGTCGACGGGTGGTTTCTAGGCTAGGGCGTTGGACAGTTGAAGTTCGGTGACTTTACCCCATCGTCGGCGGGATGGTTGTTCGGTGAGGTGGTGTTCTGTCTGCTTCTTGAAGGTGAAGTGGACGCAGTGGTGGTCGGTCCAGTAGAGTTCGGTGGTATGGTTGAAGGTGACGTGGTGGCTTGTGGAGAAGATTGGGGTAAAGGGTGTGACTGGCTGTGTGGGTGGGTGTGTTGACAAGCTGTGTGAAGCCGAGATTGAGGGAGGTGGAGTTGGTGTCATTGTTGTTTTCGAGGTGGAAGTTCAGGTCCCCAAGGAGGATGTAGTCCGTGGAGGCGAGTGCGTGGTTGCTGGCCAGGTCGGCGATGGCGTTGCTGAAAGGTGCCCTGGGTCCTGGGGGTCTATAGATGAGTGTTCCTCTGAGCGTGGTGTTGGGGTCCGTGCGGACTTGGAAGTGAAGGAGTTCGGCGGCGCTGAAGGAGTCGTCCAGGGTGGTTTTGACTTCAAGGGTGGCTTTGTGGACGATGGCTATGCCTCCTCCGGTTCTGTTGGTGCGGTCTCGGCGAGCGACTTTGTATCCGTTCGGGATTGCTATGGCGATGTCGGGTGCTGAGGAGTCGTTCCACCAAGTTTCGGTTAGAAAGGCCACGTCCGGGGAGGTGGAGTCGAGCAGGTCCCAGACTTCGATGGCGTGCTTGCATGCTGAGCGGGTGTTGAGGAGTATGCAACGGAGGTGGTTGGTCTTGATCCTAGGAGGTATGTGGGCTCTGTTGCAGGTGAAGCTACAGTTGTGGCAGGAGAAGGATCCGTGCGTGCTCTTTGGAGAGGCCTTGAAGCAGGTGGTGTCTCAGCTGGTGTTGAGTGCGCGGAGGGTGTTGGCATCATAGTGAATGCTGGCGGGGTGGCTGTTGCTGGGGCCAGGGGTTCTGGCGCTGGGCGCGGTCCAGGCGCGGACGGGCGCAGACGGGCTTGCCTTTGGCGCGCCTTGCGCCGCGGCTGCCGTAAGAGGAGGGGAGGGTGGGAGTGGCAGCTGGGAGGCGGGAGGGCCTGACAAATGAGGCGGTGAGAAGGAGGGGGGAGGCAGGAGCGGGAAGAAGCAAAAACAAAGCGGTGGGAAGGAGGGGGGAGGGGCCGCAGGGGACGCAGTGGCGGGAAAAAGCAAAAACCAAAATCAGGAGGTGGCAGCAAGGAAAACGGGATGGAGCGCGGAAGGTGGAGCGGGGAGCGACCTGCCTGCAGTAGCAGGGTCAAAGGTTGCTCTCCAGTGGGGGCAATTTGTTTTTTGGCTGTTTCTGCCCCCCCTGGAGGCAGATCGGTCTTGCAATCGGCCCCAGGGGGGACAGAAACCACTAGACACCAGGGAATATATATTTTTGAGGGCTATTTGAAGTAAGGGGAGCAGCCCCTTGGGCAAGGGGTGCTCCTCGGGGAGCAAATTATTTCTAGGTCATTTCTGCCCCCAGGGGGCTCAGAAATCCACTAGACACCAGGGAAAATGTTATTTATTTTGTTGTTGTTTTAGGAGCGACCCCTTGGGCAAGGGTCGCTCCAGGGGGTGCAAATTATTATTAGGCCATTTCTGCCCCCCCGGGGGCAGATCGGTCTTGCGATCTGCCCGGGGGTGGGGGGCAGAAACCACTAGACACCAGGGAATATATATTTTTGAGGGCTATTTGAAGTAAGGGGAGCGGCCCCGTGGGCAAGGGCTGCTCTCGGAGGGCAAATTATTTCTAGGTGATTTCTGCCCCCCTTGGGGGCAGAACGGCCTAATATTATTAGGCTGCTCTGCCCCCGGGGGGGCAGAAATCCACTAGACACCAGGGAAAATGTTCTTTTTTTAAATTTATTTTTATTATGTTTGGGGAACGACCCCTTGGGCAAGGGTCGCTCCAGGGGGGGCAAATTCTTATTAAGCCATGGGCAGATTGGCCTGGCGATACACCAGGGAATATATTTTTTTGTGGGCTATTTGAAGTAAGGGAAGCAGCACCTTGGGCAAGGGCTGCCCCTCAGGGGGGAGCAAATTATTTCTAGGCCATTTCTTCCCCCCCGGAGGCAGAAATCCACTAGACACCAGGAATAATTTCTTTTATTGTTTTTTTATTTTTTTATGTTTGGGGAGCGACCCCTTGGGCATTGGTCGCTCCGGGGGGGGGGGGGGGGGAATCATTATTAGGCCATTTCTGCACCCCCTGGGGGCAGATCGGCCTTGCGCACTGCCCCGGGGGGTGGGGGGGGTGGGGGCAGAAACCACTAGACACCAGGGAATATTTTTTTGTGTGGGCTATTTCAAGTGAGGGGAGTGGCCCCTTGGGCAAGGGCCGCTCCTCGGGGGGGCAAATTATTTCTAGGCCATATCTGCCCCCCTCCCCAGGCGCAGATTGGCCTAATATTATTAGGCCGATCTGCCCCCGGGGGCAGAAAACCATTAGACACCAGGGATTTTTTTTTTTTTGTTTACTTTTATTTTTTATGTTTGGGGAGCGACCCCTTAGGAATGGGTCGCCCCCGGGGGGGGGGAATTATTATTAGGCCATTTCTGCCCCCCGGGGGGGCAGAAACCACAAGACGCCAGGGATTTCTTTTTTTAATATACTAACGCATAAGAGGAGCGGCCCCTTTGGCAAGGGACAATCCCGGGGGTGGGGGGGGGTGGCGGGCAAAATATTTTTAGGCCTTTTCTGCCCCCCCTGGAGGCAGATCATCCTAATATAATTAGGCGGATTTGCCCCCGGGGGGACAGAAACCTCTAGACACCAGGGATATATATATTTTTTTATTTACTTTATGTTTTTATGTATGGGGAGCGACCCTGGAGGCAAATTGTATTTAGGCCACTTCAGCCTATTTTTGGAAGGCCAATCTGCCCCCTTTGGGGCAGAAACCTCTAGACACCATGGATTGGTGTGTGTGTATGTGTGTGTTTTGTTTGGAGTGGGCAGCCCCTTGGGCAAGGGTCTCTCCCCATGGGGGCACATTACTGTTGGGCATAACTGCCCCCCTTGGGGGCAGACTGGCCTATTTTGGAAGGCCCATCTGCCCCCAAGGGGGGCAGAAAGCCCACCAGAGACAAGGGAAGATTTTTTTTTCAAAATAAGAGGTTGGGGGTATGGCCATACCTGCACCCCAAATAAATGGGGCCAAAGTTGTTCTTGGGCAATTACCCCGATCCAGACCCCGGGGGGACAGAAAGTCTACTAGATGCTAGGGAATAAAAAAAAAAAAAAAGAAAATAGTGGGGTGGTGGCTACCAACCAGTATGGGCCTGGTTATGCCCCCACCCGAACTGAAGGGGCTAACAGTCTTTCAGCTGTCCCCCCCGCCCACTAAAACATCCTATCCCATGGCAAGCAAGAGGACATTTGATTATTTTTGGTTTTTGTTTTACATTTGGGCCATGAGAGCTTGGTAACTCTCAGAATCGTCCTACTTGGAATGGTGAGGGCTGCACTTTATTTTACTTTGGGACACTGCCATGTAGAAAAATCCACAAGACCTAGACACATCTGAAAACTAAACATCTAGTTGGTTCCAGGGTGGTGTGCTTCACATGCACCCCGAACCATTTCCTTACCCACAATGCCCTGCAAACCTGCAACTTTGCTGGAAAGCACACATTTTTCCCACATTTTTGTGATGGAACCTTCCGGAATCTGCAGTAATCCACAAAATTCCTACCACCCAGCATTGTCTCATCTATACCGATAAAGTTTCTGCTGCACTTGTCAGCCTAAAAATGTTTTTTTCAAACTGCCCTTTTGGACCCACTTTGGTTCCCTCTCAATTTCGACGTGTTTTTGGCTCTTCCCTGTCACAAACACTTGGCCCACCTACACAAGTGAGGTACCATTTTTATTGGGAGACTTGGGAGGACGCTGAGTGGAAAGAAATTTGTGGCTCCTCTCAGATTCCAGAACTTTCTGTCACTGAAATGTGAGGAAAAAGTGTTTTTTAGCCACATTTTGAGGTTTGCAAAGGATTCTGGGTAATAGAAACTGGTGAGAGCTCGACAAAGTCACCCCATCTTGGATTCCACAAGGTCTCTAGTTTTAAAAAATGCACAGGTTTGGTAGGTTTCCCTAGGTGGCGGCTGAGCTAGAGGCCAAAATCCACAGGAAGGCACTTTGCAAAAAACACCTCTGTTCTCTTTGAGAAAATGTGATGTGTCCACTTTGTGTTTTGGGGCATTTCCTGTCACGGGCACTAGGTCTACCCACACAAGTGAGGTACCATTTTTATCGGGAGACTTGGGGGAACGCTGGGTGGAAGGAAATCTGTGGCTCCTCTCAGATTCCAGAACTTTCTGTCACCGAAATGTGAGGAAAAAGTGTTCTTTTAGCCACATTTTGAGGTTTGCAAAGGATTCTGGGTAACAGAACCTGGTGAGAGCTCGACAAGTCACCCCATCTTGGATTCCCCAAGGTCTCTAGTTTTCAAAAATGCACAGGTTTGGTAGGTTTCCCTAGGTGGCGGCTGAGCTAGAGGCCAAAATCCACAGGTAGGCACTTTGAAACAAACACCTCTGTTTTCTTGGAGAAAATGTGATGTGTCCACTTTGTGTTTTGGGGCATTTCCTGTCGTGGGCACTAGGCCTACCCACACAAGTGAGGTACCATTTTTATCGGGAGACTTGGAGGAACGCTGGGTGGAAGGAAATTTGTGGCTCCTCTCAGATTCCAGAACTTTCTGTCACGGAAATGTGAGGAAAAAGTGTTTTTTTAGCCACATTTTTAGGTTTGCAAAGGATTCTGGGTAACAGAACATGGTGAGAGCCCCACAAGTCACCCCGTCCTGGGTTCCCCTAGGTCTCTAGTTTTAAAAAATACACAGGTTTGGTAGGTTATCCTAGGTGCCGGCTGAGCTAGAAGCCAAAATTCACAGGTAGGCACTTTGCAAAAAAACACCTCTGTTTTTTGTGGAAAAATGTGATGTGTCCAAGTTGTGTTTTGGGGCATTTCCTGTTGCCAGCACTAGGCCTACCCACACAAGTGAGGTACCATTGTTATCGGGAGACTTGGGGGAACATAGAATAGCAAAACAAGTGTTATTGCCCCTTGTTTTTCTCTACATTTTTTCCTTCCAAATAGAAGACATTGGGTAAAAAAAGATGTCTATTTGAGAAATGTCCTGTAATTCACATGCTAGTATGGGCACCCCAGAGTTCAGAGATGTGCAAATAACCACTGCTCCTCAACACCTTATCTTGTGCCCATTTTAGAAATACAAAGGTTTTCTTTATACTTATTTTTGACTCTTTATATTTCAGCAAATGAATTGCTGTATACCCGGTATAGAATGAAAACCCACTGCAGAATGCAGCTCATTTATTGGCTCTGGGTGCCTAGGGTTCTTGATGAACCTACAAGCCCTATATATCCCCACAACCAGAAGAGTCCAGCGGACGTAACAGTATATTGCTTTCAAAAATCTGATATTGCAGGAAAAAGTTACAGAGTAAAACGTAGAGAAAAATGGTTGTTTTTTTCACCTCAATTTCAATATTTTTTCATTTCAGTTGTTATTTTCTGTAGGAAACCCTTGTAGGATCTACACAAATTACCCATTGCTGAATTCAGAAGTGTGTCTACGTTTCAGAAATGTTTAGGTTTCTGGGATCCAGCACTGGCTTCACACCAATTTCTGTCACTGACTGGAAGGAGGCTGAAAGCACAAAAAACGTAAAAATGGGGTATGTCCCAGTAAAATGCCAAAATTGTGTTGAAAAATTGGGTTTTCTGATTCAAGTCTGCCTGTTCCTGAAAGCTGGGAAGCTGGTGATTTTAGAACCGTAAACCCTTTGTTGATGCCATTTTCAGGGAAAAAAACACAAGCCTTCTTCTGCAGCCCTTTTTTCCCATTTTTTTTAAAAAACAAAGTTTTCTCTGTATTTTGGCTAATTTCTTGGCCTCCTTCAGGGGAACCCACAAAGTCTGGGTACCTCTAGAATCCCTAGGATGTTGGGAAAAAAGGACGCAAATTTGGCGTGGGTAGCTTATGTGGACAAAATGTTATGAGGGCCTAAGCTAGAACTATTCCAAATAGGCAAAAAAAAGCCTGGCACAGGAGGGGGAAAAGGTCTGGCAGCGAAGGGGTTAAGGGACTCCCTTGCGGGTCGGTCCCCTGATTCGACATGCACAAGAACTCCTCTACATCAACCTCTTCTATTCCTAGCTCCAGAACCGCTGTTGGATTTCAAAGGAACCAAACAAGCCTGCAACTTCCGAGACAACCTCGTCTTGCAACATTGTTTTTTCGGCTCCTTCCAGCAACTGCAACATTTCCACAGCTGTGCATCGTCTGGGGTCAGCAAGACTTCAGCTGCACCAAAGAAGCAAGAAGAAATCTCCCTTGGAGTGAAAAAGTCATCCACCTAAGACAACGATGTAGGCCCACTTTTACTCCTAGGGGGTTAGTGCAAAGAGTCTCCAGGAGGAGGGGTAGATACTCCTCATGTGTCCATACCCATGTCTCAGCAGTATCTGATGAGACTAACCACGCTAGCTCAGAGGGGGAGTCCCTAGATAAGGAGTTCAGCAAACTAAGGATAGTTGAGGCGAGACTTAGCCCTAGACAGACAGGCCTTGGCAGTGGAGAGAGAAAGGCAGAATTTAGGGCTAACACCACAGGGTGGCAGCAACAACTTTAGGAACACCAGGGTCGGGGAGGACTCCTATAACTCCAGGAACCTAAGCAAAATAGTCCCACCTTACAAGGTTAGGGATGATATCCACAAGTGTTTCACTGCCTTGGAGAGGACCTGTAAAGTTCAAAGGGTCCCTCAAAGACAGTGGGCAGCCAGCTTGTGGCTTTCCATTTCTGACAAAGGCAGGGACAAACTCCTCACGGTCAGAGAAAAGGATGCAGATAACGATCAAGCACTTAAGAATGCACTCCTTGATGGGTTTGGGTTGGCCACACAGGAGCATAGAATCAAATTTAGGGAGACTAGGAAGGAGTCCTCCAAGGATTGGGTTGATTTTGTGGACTGCCCTGTCAAGGACCTGGAAGGCTGGTTACATAGCAGCAATGTGCCTGGTTTTCAGGGCTTGTGAGAGCACATTAGCAAATTCTTAATGATCACACATCTGATAGACTGCATCAATTCCTGGTGGACTCAGATCTTACCTCTTGCCAAAAATTGGCAGACAAATCGGTTCAAACCAGAGTGGGTAGAAAAACTCCCACAGGGAGTGACAACAAGAAGAAGGATTCCTCCAAGAGTCAGGACAAAGGTGGGGACAAATCTGACAAGAAAGAGTCTTCATCAGGCCCACAAAACTCTTTTGGGGGTAGGTCTAAGTCCTCTTCCTCTTCCCACAAGAAACCTTGGTGCTAAATCTGTAGACAGAAAGGCCACAGGGCAGGTGGCAGCACCTCTCCTAAAAAGAGCACCAGGCCTGCTACTACCACTAACACATCTGCCCCTAGCAGTAGCAATAGCAATGGTAGTAGTAGTCAGTCCGAGTGTAGCTGGGCTCACCCTGGGGACTGTAGTGGGCTGTGGGTTAGTCAGAGGGGCCACTGAGGCAGTGTTGGTCTTGGAGGGTGGCATTGACCTTGCCACCCTAGCTGCTTATCCCCTTAATATGGATAAGTACAGGTGGCATCCCCTTATAAATGGTGTTGGTGCTGAGGCCTACGGGGACACAGGTGCCAGTGTCACAATGGTGACTGAAAAGCTGGTGTCACCCAAACAACACCTACTTGGTTACACCTACCAAGTTACTGACGCTCACAACAACACTCAAGGACACTCCATGGCTGTTGTTGCCCTTAGCTGGGGGTGTGGGGGGGTTACTGGCCCAAAGGAAGTTGTGGTATCCACTAAACTATCTGTAGAGTGTCTGTTAGGTAATGATTTGGAGACTTCAGCTTGGACTCAAGTGGAGTTGGAAAACCATGTAGCAATGCTGGGTATCCCTGGGCACATCTTTGCTTTAACCAGAGCACTGGCCAAGAAGCAGGGAGAGCAAGGAGCCCTGGAGCCTGGAATAATGGCCCAGGAAGTTCCCAAAAAGAAAGACAGGCAGGCTAAAAAGTTACCCCTTGTTTAGAATTCTAATGAGGATCCCACTCCTGAAGGAGAGGAACCTACCTCCGTGGGTGGAGCCTACACCAGAGGAGCTTAAAGCTGATACAGCTGAGCTCTTAGGTGCAGAAAGATCCACCAGGGAAGAGCTAAGTCTAGAACAGATGTCCTGTCCTACTCTAGAAACTCTGAGGCAGCAAACTGCAGCTCAGGAAGCAAGGGATCTCAGTGGTGTAGGAGGCTGGCCCTCAATGTAGTGTGCAAAGCTGGGCACACTGTGCAGGGGGTCCAGACAACCACACGTTGGTTTACGGGGTAAAAACTGGATCACCTAATGCTTTAATTTTCAGGGTAGCTTGGTTGAGCAGTTAGGCTAATCTTGGAGAAGTGCAAAATAAAAATAGTCTTTTGTGCCTAATTACACACCATAGGAATCAATGGAAGATCTCCTTTCAAAATACATATAAAAATTCGTACAGTTGGTGTACCAAGTTCTTCTTTTGCAGGTTGATCAAGGTTGTTGGTAGGCACACTGTGCCAGCTGGAGAGGTCCCCTTAGAGTGTCGGTCACAAGGGGTGGGCGACACTTAGGACACAGCAGGTTCTTCGGTGCAGGGCACAGGGCGGCCGGGTACAGAGTGAAACAGTGAGCCAGAAGCTATGTGTAAGGATGGCCTCAGAAGCAGGGGTTAAGTTGGTTTAAGGGTTGTTTGCAGGACAATGGGGTCACTCTGGCAGGAGGTCTGGGGTGTTACTGAAGTCCTTCGACTGGGGCTTCCTCCTGGTCTTTTTTCTCAGTGTCTGACTTTAGCTGACCAATACCCAGGGTATTGGTACAGTTTGACAACTGGAGGGCGCAGTGCCACCAAACTTTGGCACACTAGCATGGTTTGTCCTCGTGACCATCATTGTCATTTGCTCCAGCTGCGGCTTCTGGTTCAGGAGTTAGCAGCTGGTCAGTGAGGTGACCCTCACTGGCGTGCTGGTTTCTTGCTGTTGTAGAGTGGCACCTCCACTCTGAAGGGAGTTCTATGCTGATTTTCAAAGCCTGGAGGTCCTCTGGGGTCTTCAGAGTTTTTTCTAGTTGTCCAGCAGCTCCTCTTTGTTGATTGTCAGGTCCTGGGTGCAGCAGGCATTGCTTGACACCTTTTTTTTGTTGCAGCAGTCCACAGTTCTTGTCCCTTGGATCTTACTGGTGCTGGTTTTCTTTTGTCCACCAAATCTGATGTCCTGGTCTAAATACTGGACTGGGCTAAATACTGTATTTAGTGGGCGTTTTAGGAGGAACCTGGTAGTAACCAATGCGCCATCTACCTTAGGGTGCCCACACCCACTAAAGTGTCTACTTCCTGTGGGAAGGGTCACTCCCCTATCCCTGACTGGCTATTTTCCTGCATCCAAGATGGAGGAAAATTAAATGGAGTGCCCATCTCGCAGGCAACACCTTAGGGGTGGTACATGCCCGGTGGGGCCAATCCTCCTACCCTTCCCTTTGTGGAGTTTCCCGCCTTTGCTCCCACCAAAAGTGAGGGTTTGCAAAGGGGGTGACCATCTGCTGCTAGCAGCAGTCCTGGGGACCGAGTCTCAAAGGCAGAAAGCCCTTTGAAACTCACCACAAAGGGAATTGCACATTCCTGAGGGAGCGGGAGTTAGCACCTCCACCCAGGAAGGGCATTGTTGTACAAGTTACTTACCTTCTCTAACGATATATCTGGTAGAGGCATATTCTAGTTACATATTCCTTACCTTAGGCGTCAAACTGGATCAGGAGATTTTTCTTCAAGCAGTACCCCTGTGCGCCGTTAGGTGTCGTCAGTCGACTCTCTGGGTGTCGTTGGTGTCATGGTTGCCGTGATGATGTTGTGGTCATATATAGGCACCACCTCGGCGCGCTGGTGTCAGTTTCTTTTCACAACTTTACACTCCAGTAGCACAGAGCCATGAAGAACCCAGAGAATGGTGCGCCAAAACTAAAGGGAAGTTCCTGTCCTTAGAAATCAGTTTGCAGTGCAGGGAGGATGGGCGGGTTGGTAAGGAATCTGCAACTAGAATATGGCCCTCATTATGACATTGGTGGTCTATTCCGAAGACCGCCGTGGTGACGGCTGCCAACTGACGACCACGGAGGCGGTAATCCGCTCGCCAGATTATGATACACAAAACCAACAGAAACCAGCCACAACCACAAGTCCGCCAGACCGAATGAGGGTGAAACGGTCAGACCCACCACCCTCCCCGCTACGCCAGCAATACACTACCCTCCAAATTATGACCCACAAATCACTACAGCGGACATTCAGTGGCGATCAGCCATTGGCAGTGCACACCTCCGCGGCGGAATTGGGCACCCAACGCCACATGAAGCCAACATTGGCCAGATCAAAAAACCCACACCTGACACATATACACACACTCTACAAATCCACCAACAGAACTGTGAAGCACACCCCACGATAACCCACAATCCTTTTCAAACACGAAAAGACTGCTACATCTTGCCACTGAAATCACTTAGTGAACGGCTCACACACACCACATCTACCTATACATCCTTCACGCATCGCACACCCTACCTCAACACTGAACTCCCCTTGCACAACACACAATAGGCCTGTCCCCACAAAAGCACCCCCGTTTCACTAATGAGGAGTTGTGGGTGATGGTGGAAGAAATTGTCAGGGTAGAGCCACAGCTGTTTGGTGCACAGGTCCAGCAGATCTCCATTGCCAGGAAGATGGAGCTATGGCGGAGGATCACGGACAGGGTGAACTCCGTGGGACAATATCCATGCACAAGGGACGACATCCGAAAGAGGTGGAACGACCTATGGGGGAAGGTGCGTTCCATTGCAGAAAGGCACCAGGTCACCATCATGAGGACTGGCGGTCGACCCCACCTCCTCCCCCACAGTTGACAGCATGGGAGGAGCAAGTCTTTGCAATCCTACATCCTGAGGGCCTCACTGGAGGGCTGGACACAGGTAAGTCACCATTACTAACCTATTACCACCAATACCTGCATGGCATGCCACTCCCTCAACCTGACTCCCTACACCCCACTCCATCCCACACAGTGCACCACCCAAATGACCACACTCAAATGTGTTTCCCTGCCTTCCCTACCCACTACAAGCACACCCCTCCCAGCTCTGCATGCACACACACCAGCAATGCATGGACAGCATGTAGAACTACCAATCCCACAATTCATCACCATAAACTACCAAAGGTGGGAGTACAACACCAAACCCATAGTGAGAGCCAGAAATGCAGAAAATGTGACAGACAAACACCCTAACAAATCACTTACATCTCCACAGGTACCGCAGCCAATGTCAGTGGCGAGCAGGTGCCACAGGAACCCAGTCCTCTCCACCAGAAGATTCCCTCAGTGATGACAGCAACTTTGGATGTCCCGAGCTGGATGAATTCCCTGGCCCATCTGGGACCACAGGCCAGTCAGCTTCGACATCCCAGTCAGTCCACCACAAGATCCCCTCAAACCCCAACGCCACAGCAGCCAGTCAACGTCCCCAAACCCCTGTCGCCAGGACACGTCGATCAATAATGTGCCCACCTGTACAGGGACCCGGGTTGAAACTGTACAGGCAAGACAGTGAAGGTCCTGGTGTAAGTGAGAGTGGACACACCATTCAGGGGACACAGGCACAGGGGGCTAGGGACAGTCGGAGGACAGCTGTGCGCCAGGGGGTGGCCAGGCCCAGGGAACCGACCGCCCAGGAGCACTCACATGTCCTGGGGGCATACCAAAAATCCAAGGACAGGATGGATCAGGTGATCACCATCAAGCACGAGAACAAGTGGCTGCAGGGGGTATACCACTAGGAGGTCATGCAGCAATTGCTGGGCCCAAATGCCAACATGGCCTCCATTGTAGGGGTGCTGAGTGACATAGCCAACACCATGCGGCAGAACAGAGCACACCAGCGGCCCACTTCCACTACCCAGTCCACTCACCAGCCATCAACATCTGCTGCAGTTAGTGGACAGGAGGACCTGCAACACCACCCACAGGCCAACAGTACCCCTTCCCCTGCAGAAGGAGAACCACCCCGCAATCGTTCCCTGCAACGCAGAAAGACACCAGAGACTGTTGCCAAGAACAAGACCACAGCCAGGAAATGAGTCCCTCCAGAATGTCCCCATTGTGTGCCACTGAGTCACCTTGTTCACTTTGGACTGCCATTTCTCCTTTTCCTAGGGCCCCATGGACACTGGACCTGTGCTACAAACCCACTGGGCCACTACACTGAAGTTTTCCTCCACCCTCACCTCTCTCTATTACACTATCCCTTCCTTATTGTCACTTCAATAAAAACCCTTGAAAACAACTGGAGTATTTGTGCTTTATCATACAGAAATGTGCAATGTATTTAACTGTATTATGCTGTGCAAATGTCCTGTAATGTGTGAACCCATCCAACAAATGTGTTTAAGCAGTCTGTAGTCATGACATCAGTACACTGTTGTGACCCCAACAACATTGCCAAAAAGGGAAGGCATAAGTGACAGTCAATTGAAATGTAAAGGTAGTGTTTGGCACAACTTAGCTGACACACAGCACTCAACTGAAATGGAGATATGAACAGAATTACAGTTTTACCTGAATGTCATTGGAAGTACTGCTGAATGATAAGTGTCCTGCTGCCACAGGTGCATTGTCTCCCCCCTCCTCCTGCAGGTAGGGCACGTGGTGTCTGAGGGCCAAATTGTGCAGCAAGCCACTACTATCTGGCAGACCTTCTTAGGGGCATAGCATAGGGACCCACCTATTAAATGGAGGCAACTGAACCTGACTTTCCATAGGTCAAATGTGTGTTCTACAAACTCTCCTGGTACGGCCATGTCCTTCATTGTTCCAATTTTCAGGCCCTCTTCTTGGATTCCTCACAGAGGTCAACAGCCAGGACAGGTTTGGGTAGCCAGAGTCACCTAGCAGTAGTGAGGGACACACAGTACCCATGTACAATGGCATGGAGTACAACTCTAGTTGGCATACACTGACATACACTGTGTGAAAACTCAAGCTCACCTATGAGCCACACTCTGTGCCTCTGTGGCCGTGCCATCACCTGTGAGACGCTGCTTTTCCTCAATACATAGGCATAATGCACAGATCCAGGAAACTTGGCACTGACATGGGAGAAGTATTTATCAGCAAGGCACACCATCTGGACATTTATTGAGTGGAAACTTCCTATTCCTGTAGACCTGCTCATTTGCCCTGGGAGGGACCAAGGCAATATGAGTCCTGTCAATGGCCCCAAACACATGTGCTATGTGTCCCATTGTGTAGAAGCCAGCCTTTGCAGTGGGCAAATCTTCACTCTGGGGGAATGAGATGTAGCTGCTCATGTGTTTGAGCAAGGCAGCCAAAACCCTTCCAAGCACTATCAAAAACATTGGCTGTGACATTCCTGCAGCCAAGCCTACTGTCACCTGGAATGAACCACTTGCCAGGAAGTGGAGCACTGGCAGTACCTGCACTACTGAGGGGACTGCTGTAGTGCTACGGACAGTAGCAATCAGTTCTGGCTCCAATTGCTGACACAGCTAAGTAATTGTGGCCCTGTCCAGAGGATAGGTAAGTATGATGTGCCAGTCTTCCAGTGTAGACAAGTCCACTACGGGTCTGCACACGGGTGCTTGCCTGCTCATCCTCCTCCGCAGCTGTTGGTATCTGCAAGAAAATGCCACTGTTGGCATGGTCACCCCCCACTTTTTGCCTAGTGTTGATGCCAGCTTCGATTGGACGTGTGCTGATACCCTGCTAACCAGGCCCCAGCACCAGTGTTCTTTCCCTAAAACTGTACCTTTGTTTCCACAACTGACACAGCCCTGGCACACAGTTAAGTCGCTTGTAAAAGGTACCCCTGGTACCAAGGGCTCTGTGGCCAGGTGAAGCTCCCTAGGGGCTGCAGCATGTATTATGCTACTCTAAGGGACCCCTCACTCAGTACATGCACACTGCCTTGCAGCTTGTGTGTGCTAGTGGAGAGAAAAGACAAAGTCGACATGGCACTCCCCTCAGAGTGCCATGCCCACCAACCACTGGCTGTGGCATAGGTAAGTCACTCCTCTAGCAGGCCTTACAGCCCTAAGGCAGGGTGCACTATACCACAGGTGAGGGCATAGCTGCATGAACACTCTGCCCCTACAGTGTCTAAGTCAATTCTTAGACATTGTAAGTGTAGGGTAGCCATACTAAGTATAAGGTCTGGGAGTTTGTCATTACAAACTCCACAGCACCATAATGGCTACACTAAATACTGGGACGTTTGGTATCAAACTTCTCAGCACAATAAACCCACACTGATGTCAGTGTGGGATTTATTGAAAAATGCACACAGAGGGCATCTTACAGATGCCCCCTGTATGTTAACCCTACTGCTAATCTAAGGCTGACCAGTCTATGCCAGCCTGCCACTTCCAGATGAGTTTCTGACCACGTGGGGTGAGTGCCTTTGTGCACTTTGTGGTCAGAAACAAAGCCTGTCCTGGGTGGAGGTCCTTCATACCTCCCCCTGCAGGAACTGTAACACCTGGCAGTGAGCCTCAAGGGCTCAGGCCTGGTGTTACAGTGCCCCACGGCAGTCCAGCCAGTGGAGATGCCCGCCCCCCGGACAAGCCCCCACTTTTGGCAGCAAGTTCAGAGGGATAATGAGAAAAACAAGGAGGAGTCACCCCCTCAACCAGGACCACCTCTAAGGTGTCCAGAGCTGAAATCACCCCCTCCGTGAGAAATCCTCCATCTTGCGTTGGAGGATTAGGACCAATAGGGATAGGGATGTGCCCCCCTCCGCAGAGGGAGTGGGCACAAGTAGGGTGTAGCCACCCTGAGGGAGAGTAGCCATTGGGTACTGCCCCCTGGCCCTAAATACACCCCTAAATTCAGTATTTAGGGGCGAACCTGAACCCAGCTCTTCAGATTCCTGACTACCTCAAGAAAGAAGGACTGCTGAGCTGAAAACCCCGCTGAGAAGAGGAGACACCAACTGATTCGGCCCCAACCCTACCGGCCCAGCTCCTGCTTCAAAAGCTGCAAAAGAAGAAGCAGTGCGTTCTGCAGGACCAGTGACCCCTTAAAAGCCTCCAGGGGGACTGCCTGCCTCACCGTGGACCAAGAAACCCCTGCGGACAGCGGACCTATCCAACAAGATGACAAAGAAATCATCTTTAAAGGGACTCTCACCTCACTCCAGAAGCGTGAGTCCAAACTACTGTGCACCCGACGCCCCTGGCCCGTGTCCAGAGGAACCAACCGGCCAGAGAGGACCCCCAGGTGATTCCGACCAAGTGTCCACCCTGGGCTGACCTCTCCACCCCTCCACGACGATGCCTGCAGAGGGAATCCCAAGGATCGCCCTGACTGCGACTGCCCGGGACAAAGATATCCGATGCCTGGAGAAGCAATGCACCCGCAGCCTCCAGACTCGAGAGAAACCGACCACCAGTGCAGAAGTGACCAGCAGGCAGCCCTCCTCACTGTCCAGTTGGTGGCTTGCCTGAGAAGCCTCCCTGTGCCTTGCCTGCAGTTCATAAGTGACCCACAGGAATGCCCATTGAGTTCGATTGGGAACCTGACGCCTTGTTTTGCACCCTGCACCTGGCCACCCCAGTGCCGCTGAGGGTGCGTGTTTGGTGCTTACTTGCCCCCCCCTCCTCCAGTGCTCCTCTAAACCCCCTGGTATGCCCTCCGACAACGCGGGTACTTACCTGCAAGCAGACCAGAACCGGAGTACCCCCTGTCTAGGGGCTCACATGATTTTGGCTCCTGTTTGACCTCTGCACCTAACAGGCCCTGTGTTGCTGGGGCTGGGTGTTTGGGGTTATCTTGAACCCCCAATGGTGGGCTTCCTATACGCCGGAGACTGAACCCGTAAGTTTGTTACTTACCTCAAAAACTACTTTACTTACCTCCCCTAGGAACTGTTGGAAATTGCAGTGCAGTATTACTATGCAAAGTGCCTTTCATTTCCTGCTAAATGAATCTTGTGATTCTAAAAATAAATTAAGAAAGAATATTTTTCTATATAAAAACCTATTGGTCTGGAGTTAAATCACAGATGTGGTCATTACAACCCTGGCGGTCGGTGTTAAAGTGGCGGTAAGACCGCCAACAGGCCGGCGGTAAAATAATTGCAATTACGACCGTGGTGGAAACCGCCAACAAAGACAGCCACTTTAACACTCCGACCGACACGGCGGTACAAACAAACAGGGCGGCGGTCACCGCCAACAGATAGGCGGGAGACAATGTACCGCCCACACTATTATGACAGGCCAATCCGCCACCTTTTCCGGGGCGGATTCACCGCGGATAAAAACACGGCGGAAACAGGAATCCGAAGGGAAAACGCTCACCTCTACACACCCCACGAGGAACGAGGACGCCATGGACCCGGAACTCCAAATTCTACCTGCAATAGTCTTCCTGCTCCTCTACCAGGAGCACGAACGCCGTCGGCGAAGACCACGGTGAGTACTGCACCTACGACACAGGGGAGGGGGGAGGCAAAAAACAGGGACACACACATGCAACACCCCCACCCTCACCCACTACAACACACACCTAATGCATATCAATACATCACTGTTACACCCCCCAAACCCCTTGGAAGAATGCAATGACAATAGAAAATGAGTGTAGCCATTGTAATATGTTAAAAGCAAGTAGGCAGAAATATATATATATACACCATGTACATAATATATACCAAGCATAGTAGTCCAGGTAGTGCTCTAAGAAAGTCCATGGAACACTGGGACCACACGGTATGGGCAAGGCCCACACAAGATCCCCGACCATGACGGAGAGAACAATGCAGGGGCATCAGAGAGCAACTAAACAGGCACCTCAGGGGGAGGGAAAGGGGGACACCTCAGCCGCTTGAGTGCACGACGCCAAATCCACGAGGGGGCCACATGCCCACTGTTCCATCCTGGGGAGTGCAAAGCCACAGTCTCTCAAGTCTCTACAGTGGGTAGGTTGCCCACTGTTCAATCCTGGGGAGTGCAAAGCCACAGTCTCTCAAGTCTCTACAGTGGGTGGGTTGCCCACTGTTCAATCCTGGGGAGTGCAAAGCCACAGTTTCTCAAGTCTCCCAAGTGGTGGTTTGCCCACTGTTCAGTCCTGGGGACTGCAAAGCCACAGTCTCTCAAGTCTATACAGTGGGTGGTTTGCCCACTGTTCAATCCTGGGGAGTGGAAAGCCACAGTCTCTTAAGTCTCTACAGTGGGTGGTTTGCCCACTGTTCAATCCTGGGGAGTGCAAAGCCACAGTCTCTCAAGTCTCTACAGTGGGTGGGTTGCCCACTGCCATATACTGGGGAGTGCAAAGCCACAGTCTCACAAGTGGATAACAGTCTCCACTGGTTCTGGAGGGGGCATGGTGCCCAGAGTGCTTCATCCTGACAAGGATTGGGGTAGTGGATTCTTTTCTCCACTGGTTCTGGAGGGGGCATGGTGCCCAGGAGTGCTTCATCCTGCTAAGGACAGAGGTAGTGGATGACAGTCTCCACTGGTTCTGGAGGGGGCATGGTGCCCAGAGTGCTTCATCCTGCTAAGGAGAGAGGTAGTGGATGACAGTCTCCACTGGTTCTGGAGGGGGCATGGTGCCCAGAGTGCTTCATCCTGCCAAGGATTGGGGTAGTGGATGCTTTTCTCCACTGGTTCTGGAGGGGGCATGGTGCCCAGAGTGCTTCATCCTGCCAAGGATTGGGGTAGTGGATTCTTTTCTCCACTGGTTCTGGAGGGGGCATGGTGCCCAGAGTGCTTCATCCTGCTAAGGACAGAGGTAGTGGATGACAGTCTCCACTGGTTCTGGAGGGGGCATGGTGCCCAGAGTGCTTCATCCTGCTAAGGACAGAGGTAGTGGATGACAGTCTCCACTGGTTCTGGAGGGGGCATGGTGCCCAGAGTGCATCATTCACCCCGTGACGGACTCAGTTGCGTCAGTGCCCTTGCCGCTCATGGGCCAGCGGTGCTTGAGATGGCGGTGCCCTGTTCAGCGGTGCTTGAGATGGCGGTGCCCTGTGCAGCGGTGCTTGAGATGGTGGTGCCCTGTTTAGCGGTGCTTGAGACGGCGGTGCCCTGTTCAGCGGTGCCCTGTGCAGCGGTGCTTGAGACGGCGGTGCCCTGTTCAGCGGTGCTTGAGTTGGCGGTGCCCTGTTCAGCGGTACTTGAGATGGCAGTGCCCTATGCAGCGGTGCTTGAGACAGCGGTGCCCTGTTCAGCGGTGCTTGAGATGGCGGTCTCCATTGCAGGGTCTCAGCTGCTGGCGGTCCTTCATGGCCCAGCGGGGCTTTTGCTGGCGGTCCTTCATGGCCCAGCGGGGCTAGTGCTGGCGGTCCTTCATGGCCCAGCGGGGCTAGTGCTGGCGGTGGCCTCCTGGGCAGGTGGGCTGGTGCTGGCGGTGGCCTCCTGGGCAGCTGGGCTGGAGCTGGCGGGGGCCTCCTGGGCAGGTGGGCTGGTGGGCCCCTCCTGGGCAGGTGGGCTGGTGCTGTCGGTGGCCTGCTGGGCAGGTGGGCTGGTGCTGGCGGTGGCCTCCTGGGCAGCTGGGCTGGTGCTGGCGGTTCCCTCCTGGGCAGGTGGGCTGGTGCTGGCGGGCCCCTCCTGGGCAGGTGGGATAGTGCTGGCGGTCCTGTCCTGGGCAGCTGGGATTGTGCTGGAGGTGGGCTCCTGGGCATCGGGGATGATGGTGGTCTTCTCTGCTGTGCTGCTCTTCCCAGACTTGCCGGGTTTCTTGTGGCCCTTCCCCACCTTGGAAGGTGTCACAGCTGACTCCACACTCCCACCGGGACCCCTGGGAGCGTCTTTGGTGGCTGGAGTCTTCCCCCTCTCCCGCTGGGCACTGTCCAACTTCTGATGCTTCACAGGTGGGGGACTGTCTGTGCTGTGGCTCCGTGCCACAATGGCTGCCCTGTTGGCCGGTGCACTCCAGATTCCGGTGACTACAGGCACCACTGGTCCCGGAGATGTTGTGGCTGAGGTGCTAGTTTGGGACCTAGGAGACGAGCAGGGTGGGGGAGGTGTGGGAAAGAGGCCAAGGGTGGACAGGAAACGTTTTTTGGACACACTGGGACAGGTAGCTGGAGGGGGTTTGGGAGTGGAGGAAGAGGTGTTGGTTGTAGGAGGTGTACGTTTGGTGACTTTGGGTGAAGGTGCATGCGCTGGAGGGTGTCGTGAGGTGGATGGCTGTTGGGTGGGTGTGTGCCTGCGTTTGTGTATCTTGGGAGGGGGCGTCACAGACACACTGGGAGAGGACACAGGGGACGTGTGAATGGTAGTGGGGGTGGTGACTGCACTTGAGCGGGGTGTGGTGGTGGGTGTGCTGGAGAGGGACGTAGTGGCTGTAGAGGTAGTGCATGCATGTGTGAGTGTAGACGAGACTGGGAGGGAGGAGGGAGACGAGGAGGAGGGGGACGCAGTGGAGGCAGTGGATGTTGGTGTGTCTGCATGTGTGTGATGCTTGCGTGAGTGCCTGTGGGATGTGTGGTGCTTATGTTTGCCAGAGCTTCCCTTGTGTGTTGACGTGTGTGCATGCTGGTCTGTAGGTGTGCTTGGGATAGGCTGAGGTACAGGGGATTGGGTCCGGATGGAGGAAGTTGGAGGGGGGAGGCTAGAGACGGGGACAATGGCTGCCATCAGTGCTGAGGCCAGAGTCTGAAAAGCTCGCTGAAGGGCCGCCTGACCAGAATGAATGCCCTCCACGAATGCATTTGTTTGTTGCAACTGCCTCTCTACACCCTGGATGGCATTCAAAATGGTAGACTGCCCAACAGTGAGGGACCTGGGGAGGTCAATGGCCTCCTCACTGAGGGCAGCAGGGGTGGCTGGGGCAGGGACTGAGGTGCCTGGGGCGAAGGTGATGCCCACCCTCCTGGGTGAGTGGGCACAGGGCAAAGGCTGAGGGGCTGCTGGGAGGGCGGTGCTGGTAGGGGGGGTGGCGGCTGTACCTGTAGATGCGGGGGGCACCGATGTTGCCGCCACCACAAGGGAGCTCCCATCAGAGGAGGAGTGCGTGTCGCTGGTATCAGCTCCTGTCCCCGCCGTGGAGCTCCCCTCGCCATCCGTCCCACTGGTGAACTCTGAGTCCGTAGTCTCGCCCTCCAGGGCCATGTGGGATGCAGGTCCCTCATGCTCCGGTGCCACTGCTCCTCCGCCTGATGATGCTAATGCACACAAGAACAGGGAGACCACAAAAAGGGGGGGATGACAGAAGAAAGACATGTTGAGTGCATGCATTACCGCTACCGTTGGCGGACACAACAGACACAGAAGCCCCCTGCACTATGCCGCGCTCTTGGGGTCCACTGTTCAATTCCTGGGAAATGGCCTACAAGGCTATGGACGACATCTGCACACCTAGATGACACAGGGGCATGACTAGGTGTACTTGGCACTCTACAGAGGTGGGGTGGGGTGCCACATGGCCTGCCTTACGGAGGGGCCTTTCCTACAGAACTCGCCCTGGCCTAGGGAAACCCACAGCCCACCTCCCCCACCCAGACACTTCCACTGCGCGCAAAGTCAGCAGAATGAGAGTGTACTCACCCCCTTGTGGCTGTTGTGATACCCTCAAGCGCCCATCCAACTCTGGGTAGGCCACCGCCAGGATCCTGAACATCAGGGGAGTCATGGTGCGACGGGCACCCCTCCCACGTTAGGAGGCCATCCCCAGCTGAGCCTCCGCCGTCTTCTTGCTCCAGCGGGGAATGTCCTCCCATCTTTTCCGGCAGTGGGTACTCCGTCTGTGGTAGACCCCCAGTGTCCGGACGTCCTTGGCGATGGCACGCCAAATCTCTTTTTACTGGTGGGCGCTGACCTACATGAAATGTACAGGGGAAAAAGAGAAGTTACTACCCACTGCACAGTCAAATTGATTGGCCCCCATCCCTACCCTTGCCATGTGGCACATGCATTCACCGTCTTTCATGTATGCAGCACTCTCCCCCTTCCTTCTTACATACAGCCCTCTCCACACAGGCATAGCCCATACAACATGCTCCCTGTGTACTTACCTGTTTGTCTTGAGGACCGTAGAGTAGCGTGTACTGGGGGAGGACCCCATCCACGAGCTTCTCCAACTCCTCCGATGTGAAGGCAGGGGCCCTTTCCCCAGACACTAGAGCCATTGTCTCTTCCAGACCGAGGTCACAGCAGCACTTGCAGTGTAGGTCCTCTCCTGTCGAAGATCCGGTATCAAGTGATTGAACAGATAGAAAATGGCGGTCACGTCCGCGGCGGTGCGTACCGTCACTGCCGGCGTACATAGTCATTGGCTCCTGGGACCCATAGGGTCCAATGTTAACCAATACAGCATTGCGCTGCGGTCTTCGACCACCTACTGTGGCGGTGTACAACACCAGCGCAGTTACCTCACATGCCATTGTCCCACTTTACAGGTCAGGCAGCTGCCATTTCAGGGGCCCACATGGCTTCATTTTCAACTTCGTCACACATACCTAGGCCTAGACTCTACACACATACAGGCCATCTTTGGTGTATGAATGGTGTTCTGTGTAAACTGTGGGTACGTACCTCTGAGTTGTTTGACTCTGTGTTCGCTGTTGTCCTTCATAGGCACCGTCCGCTGGGACATGTGAGGAGATGGCGGCATCCTCCGGTGTACCGACCGTTGGTGGACCTGTCGACAATGGAGGAGCAAAAACAACAAGTGATGGACGGAATGCTGAACATTGTCAAACACTCACCCCCAGTCATAGATCTGGGTTTAATCCATCGTTCTTTTGCTCACCATGCCACCCCAGTTTGGACCCAGCCATATGCAAATCAGTCTTGACCCTGTTCCTCATGGGAACAGTCCAGACCGAACTGCCAAGCCAGGTCCTCACTGGACCGGAAACAAGCATCCTGGGACCGGTTTCGGGGTTTCACCCCTCATCAGCCAGGCTAGCTTGAATCCAGTGGCATGGGAAGCACGGGACCCACGTCTGGGCATACCCTTCCCACTTAGGGCGACAAAGCAAAAACAACAAGTGATGGACGGAATGCTGAACATTGTCAAACACTCACCCCCAGTCATAGATCTGGGTTTAATCCATCGTTCTTTTGCTCACCATGCCACCCCAGTTTGGACCCAGCCATATGCAAATCAGTCTTGACCCTGTTCCTCATGGGAACAGTCCAGACCGAACTGCCAAGCCAGGTCCTCACTGGACCGGAAACAAGCATCCTGGGACCGGTTTCGGGGTTTCACCCCTCATCAGCCAGGCTAGCTTGAATCCAGTGGCATGGGAAGCACGGGACCCACGTCTATGCATACCCTTCCCACTTAGGGCGACAAAGCAAAAACAACAAGTGATGGACGGAATGCTGAACATTGTCAAACACTCACCCCCAGTCATAGATCTGGGTTTAATCCATCGTTCTTTTGCTCACCATGCCACCCCAGTTTGGACCCAGCCATATGCAAATCAGTCTTGACCCTGTTCCTCATGGGAACAGTCCAGACCGAACTGCCAAGCCAGGTCCTCACTGGACCGGAAACAAGCATCCTGGGACCGGTTTCGGGGTTTCACCCCTCATCAGCCAGGCTAGCTTGAATCCAGTGGCATGGGAAGCACGGGACCCACGTCTGGGCATACCCTTCCCACTTAGGGCGACAAAGCAAAAACAACAAGTGATGGACGGAATGCTGAACATTGTCAAACACTCACCCCCAGTCATAGATCTGGGTTTAATCCATCGTTCTTTTGCTCACCATGCCACCCCAGTTTGGACCCAGCCATATGCAAATCAGTCTTGACCCTGTTCCTCATGGGAACAGTCCAGACCGAACTGCCAAGCCAGGTCCTCACTGGACCGGAAACAAGCATCCTGGGACCGGTTTCGGGGTTTCACCCCTCATCAGCCAGGCTAGCTTGAATCCAGTGGCATGGGAAGCACGGGACCCACGTCTGGGCATACCCTTCCCACTTAGGGCGACAAAGCAAAAACAACAAGTGATGGACGGAATGCTGAACATTGTCAAACACTCACCCCCAGTCATAGATCTGGGTTTAATCCATCGTTCTTTTGCTCACCATGCCACCCCAGTTTGGACCCAGCCATATGCAAATCAGTCTTGACCCTGTTCCTCATGGGAACAGTCCAGACCGAACTGCCAAGCCAGGTCCTCACTGGACCGGAAACAAGCATCCTGGGACCGGTTTCGGGGTTTCACCCCTCATCAGCCAGGCTAGCTTGAATCCAGTGGCATGGGAAGCACGGGACCCACGTCTGGGCATACCCTTCCCACTTAGGGCGACAAAGCAAAAAAAACAAGTGATGGACGGAATGCTGAACATTGTCAAACACTCACCCCCAGTCATAGATCTGGGTTTAATCCATTGTTCTTTTGCTCACCATGCCACCCCAGTTTGGACCCAGCCATATGCAAATCAGTCTTGACCCTGTTCCTCATGGGAACAGTCCAGACCGAACTGCCAAGCCAGGTCCTCACTGGACCGGAAACAAGCATCCTGGGACCGGTTTCGGGGTTTCACCCCTCATCAGCCAGGCTAGCTTGAATCCAGTGGCATGGGAAGCACGGGACCCACGTCTGGGCATACCCTTCCCACTTAGGGCGACAAAGCAAAAACAACAAGTGATGGACGGAATGCTGAACATTGTCAAACACTCACCCCCAGTCATAGATCTGGGTTTAATCCATCGTTCTTTTGCTCACCATGCCACCCCAGTTTGGACCCAGCCATATGCAAATCAGTCTTGACCCTGTTCCTCATGGGAACAGTCCAGACCGAACTGCCAAGCCAGGTCCTCACTGGACCGGAAACAAGCATCCTGGGACCGGTTTCGGGGTTTCACCCCTCATCAGCCAGGCTAGCTTGAATCCAGTGGCATGGGAAGCACGGGACCCACGTCTGGGCATACCCTTCCCACTTAGGGCGACAAAGCAAAAACAACAAGTGATGGACGGAATGCTGAACATTGTCAAACACTCACCCCCAGTCATAGATCTGGGTTTAATCCATCGTTCTTTTGCTCACCATGCCACCCCAGTTTGGACCCAGCCATATGCAAATCAGTCTTGACCCTGTTCCTCATGGGAACAGTCCAGACCGAACTGCCAAGCCAGGTCCTCACTGGACCGGAAACAAGCATCCTGGGACCGGTTTCGGGGTTTCACCCCTCATCAGCCAGGCTAGCTTGAATCCAGTGGCATGGGAAGCACGGGACCCACGTCTGGGCATACCCTTCCCACTTAGGGCGACAAAGCAAAAACAACAAATGATGGACGGAATGCTGAACATTGTCAAACACTCACCCCAGTCATAGATCTGGGTTTAATCCATCGTTCTTTTGCTCACCATGCCACCCCAGTTTGGACCCAGCCATATGCAAATCAGTCTTGACCCTGTTCCTCATGGGAACAGTCCAGACCGAACTGCCAAGCCAGGTCCTCACTGGACCGGAAACAAGCATCCTGGGACCGGTTTCGGGGTTTCACCCCTCATCAGCCAGGCTAGCTTGAATCCAGTGGCATGGGAAGCACGGGACCCACGTCTGGGCATACCCTTCCCACTTAGGGCGACAAAGCAAAAACAACAAGTGATGGACGGAATGCTGAACATTGTCAAACACTCACCCCCAGTCATAGATCTGGGTTTAATCCATCGTTCTTTTGCTCACCATGCCACCCCAGTTTGGACCCAGCCATATGCAAATCAGTCTTGACCCTGTTCCTCATGGGAACAGTCCAGACCGAACTGCCAAGCCAGGTCCTCACTGGACCGGAAACAAGCATCCTGGGACCGGTTTCGGGGTTTCACCCCTCATCAGCCAGGCTAGCTTGAATCCAGTGGCATGGGAAGCACGGGACCCACGTCTGGGCATACCCTTTCCACTTAGGGCGACAAAGCAAAAACAACAAGTGATGGACGGAATGCTGAACATTGTCAAACACTCACCCCCAGTCATAGATCTGGGTTTAATCCATCGTTCTTTTGCTCACCATGCCACCCCAGTTTGGACCCAGCCATATGCAAATCAGTCTTGACCCTGTTCCTCATGGGAACAGTCCAGACCGAACTGCCAAGCCAGGTCCTCACTGGACCGGAAACAAGCATCCTGGGACCGGTTTCGGGGTTTCACCCCTCATCAGCCAGGCTAGCTTGAATCCAGTGGCATGGGAAGCACGGGACCCACGTCTGGGCATACCCTTCCCACTTAGGGCGACAAAGCAAAAACAACAAGTGATGGACGGAATGCTGAACATTGTCAAACACTCACCCCCAGTCATAGATCTGGGTTTAATCCATCGTTCTTTTGCTCACCATGCCACCCCAGTTTGGACCCAGCCATATGCAAATCAGTCTTGACCCTGTTCCTCATGGGAACAGTCCAGACCGAACTGCCAAGCCAGGTCCTCACTGGACCGGAAACAAGCATCCTGGGACCGGTTTCGGGGTTTCACCCCTCATCAGCCAGGCTAGCTTGAATCCAGTGGCATGGGAAGCACGGGACCCACGTCTGGGCATACCCTTCCCACTTAGGGCGACAAAGCAAAAACAACAAGTGATGGACGGAATGCTGAACATTGTCAAACACTCACCCCCAGTCATAGATCTGGGTTTAATCCATCGTTCTTTTGCTCACCATGCCACCCCAGTTTGGACCCAGCCATATGCAAATCAGTCTTGACCCTGTTCCTCATGGGAACAGTCCAGACCGAACTGCCAAGCCAGGTCCTCACTGGACCGGAAACAAGCATCCTGGGACCGGTTTCGGGGTTTCACCCCTCATCAGCCAGGCTAGCTTGAATCCAGTGGCATGGGAAGCACGGGACCCACGTCTGGGCATACCCTTCCCACTTAGGGCGACAAAGCAAAAACAACAAGTGATGGACGGAATGCTGAACATTGTCAAACACTCACCCCCAGTCATAGATCTGGGTTTAATCCATCGTTCTTTTGCTCACCATGCCACCCCAGTTTGGACCCAGCCATATGCAAATCAGTCTTGACCCTGTTCCTCATGGGAACAGTCCAGACCGAACTGCCAAGCCAGGTCCTCACTGGACCGGAAACAAGCATCCTGGGACCGGTTTCGGGGTTTCACCCCTCATCAGCCAGGCTAGCTTGAATCCAGTGGCATGGGAAGCACGGGACCCACGTCTGGGCATACCCTTCCCACTTAGGGCGACAAAGCAAAAACAACAAGTGATGGACGGAATGCTGAACATTGTCAAACACTCACCCCCAGTCATAGATCTGGGTTTAATCCATCGTTCTTTTGCTCACCATGCCACCCCAGTTTGGACCCAGCCATATGCAAATCAGTCTTGACCCTGTTCCTCATGGGAACAGTCCAGACCGAACTGCCAAGCCAGGTCCTCACTGGACCGGAAACAAGCATCCTGGGACCGGTTTCGGGGTTTCACCCCTCATCAGCCAGGCTAGCTTGAATCCAGTGGCATGGGAAGCACGGGACCCACGTCTGGGCATACCCTTCCCACTTAGGGCGACAAAGCAAAAACAACAAGTGATGGACGGAATGCTGAACATTGTCAAACACTCACCCCCAGTCATAGATCTGGGTTTAATCCATCGTTCTTTTGCTCACCATGCCACCCCAGTTTGGACCCAGCCATATGCAAATCAGTCTTGACCCTGTTCCTCATGGGAACAGTCCAGACCGAACTGCCAAGCCAGGTCCTCACTGGACCGGAAACAAGCATCCTGGGACCGGTTTCGGGGTTTCACCCCTCATCAGCCAGGCTAGCTTGAATCCAGTGGCATGGGAAGCACGGGACCCACGTCTGGGCATACCCTTCCCACTTAGGGCGACAAAGCAAAAACAACAAGTGATGGACGGAATGCTGAACATTGTCAAACACTCACCCCCAGTCATAGATCTGGGTTTAATCCATCGTTCTTTTGCTCACCATGCCACCCCAGTTTGGACCCGGCCATATGCAAATCAGTCTTGACCCTGTTCCTCATGGGAACAGTCCAGACCGAACTGCCAAGCCAGGTCCTCACTGGACCGGAAACAAGCATCCTGGGACCGGTTTCGGGGTTTCACCCCTCATCAGCCAGGCTAGCTTGAATCCAGTGGCATGGGAAGCACGGGACCCACGTCTGGGCATACCCTTCCCACTTAGGGCGACAAAGCAAAAACAACAAGTGATGGACGGAATGCTGAACATTGTCAAACACTCACCCCCAGTCATAGATCTGGGTTTAATCCATCGTTCTTTTGCTCACCATGCCACCCCAGTTTGGACCCAGCCATATGCAAATCAGTCTTGACCCTGTTCCTCATGGGAACAGTCCAGACCGAACTGCCAAGCCAGGTCCTCACTGGACCGGAAACAAGCATCCTGGGACCGGTTTCGGGGTTTCACCCCTCATCAGCCAGGCTAGCTTGAATCCAGTGGCATGGGAAGCACGGGACCCACGTCTGGGCATACCCTTCCCACTTAGGGCGACAAAGCAAAAACAACAAGTGATGGACGGAATGCTGAACATTGTCAAACACTCACCCCCAGTCATAGATCTGGGTTTAATCCATCGTTCTTTTGCTCACCATGCCACCCCAGTTTGGACCCAGCCATATGCAAATCAGTCTTGACCCTGTTCCTCATGGGAACAGTCCAGACCGAACTGCCAAGCCAGGTCCTCACTGGACCGGAAACAAGCATCCTGGGACCGGTTTCGGGGTTTCACCCCTCATCAGCCAGGCTAGCTTGAATCCAGTGGCATGGGAAGCACGGGACCCACGTCTGGGCATACCCTTCCCACTTAGGGCGACAAAGCAAAAACAACAAGTGATGGACGGAATGCTGAACATTGTCAAACACTCACCCCCAGTCATAGATCTGGGTTTAATCCATCGTTCTTTTGCTCACCATGCCACCCCAGTTTGGACCCAGCCATATGCAAATCAGTCTTGACCCTGTTCCTCATGGGAACAGTCCAGACCGAACTGCCAAGCCAGGTCCTCACTGGACCGGAAACAAGCATCCTGGGACCGGTTTCGGGGTTTCACCCCTCATCAGCCAGGCTAGCTTGAATCCAGTGGCATGGGAAGCACGGGACCCACGTCTGGGCATACCCTTCCCACTTAGGGCGACAAAGCAAAAACAACAAGTGATGGACGGAATGCTGAACATTGTCAAACACTCACCCCCAGTCATAGATCTGGGTTTAATCCATCGTTCTTTTGCTCACCATGCCACCCCAGTTTGGACCCAGCCATATGCAAATCAGTCTTGACCCTGTTCCTCATGGGAACAGTCCAGACCGAACTGCCAAGCCAGGTCCTCACTGGACCGGAAACAAGCATCCTGGGACCGGTTTCGGGGTTTCACCCCTCATCAGCCAGGCTAGCTTGAATCCAGTGGCATGGGAAGCACGGGACCCACGTCTGGGCATACCCTTCCCACTTAGGGCGACAAAGCAAAAACAACAAGTGATGGACGGAATGCTGAACATTGTCAAACACTCACCCCCAGTCATAGATCTGGGTTTAATCCATCGTTCTTTTGCTCACCATGCCACCCCAGTTTGGACCCAGCCATATGCAAATCAGTCTTGACCCTGTTCCTCATGGGAACAGTCCAGACCGAACTGCCAAGCCAGGTCCTCACTGGACCGGAAACAAGCATCCTGGGACCGGTTTCGGGGTTTCACCCCTCATCAGCCAGGCTAGCTTGAATCCAGTGGCATGGGAAGCACGGGACCCACGTCTGGGCATACCCTTCCCACTTAGGGCGACAAAGCAAAAACAACAAGTGATGGACGGAATGCTGAACATTGTCAAACACTCACCCCCAGTCATAGATCTGGGTTTAATCCATCGTTCTTTTGCTCACCATGCCACCCCAGTTTGGACCCAGCCATATGCAAATCAGTCTTGACCCTGTTCCTCATGGGAACAGTCCAGACCGAACTGCCAAGCCAGGTCCTCACTGGACCGGAAACAAGCATCCTGGGACCGGTTTCGGGGTTTCACCCCTCATCAGCCAGGCTAGCTTGAATCCAGTGGCATGGGAAGCACGGGACCCACGTCTGGGCATACCCTTCCCACTTAGGGCGACAAAGCAAAAACAACAAGTGATGGACGGAATGCTGAACATTGTCAAACACTCACCCCCAGTCATAGATCTGGGTTTAATCCATCGTTCTTTTGCTCACCATGCCACCCCAGTTTGGACCCAGCCATATGCAAATCAGTCTTGACCCTGTTCCTCATGGGAACAGTCCAGACCGAACTGCCAAGCCAGGTCCTCACTGGACCGGAAACAAGCATCCTGGGACCGGTTTCGGGGTTTCACCCCTCATCAGCCAGGCTAGCTTGAATCCAGTGGCATGGGAAGCACGGGACCCACGTCTGGGCATACCCTTCCCACTTAGGGCGACAAAGCAAAAACAACAAGTGATGGACGGAATGCTGAACATTGTCAAACACTCACCCCCAGTCATAGATCTGGGTTTAATCCATCGTTCTTTTGCTCACCATGCCACCCCAGTTTGGACCCAGCCATATGCAAATCAGTCTTGACCCTGTTCCTCATGGGAACAGTCCAGACCGAACTGCCAAGCCAGGTCCTCACTGGACCGGAAACAAGCATCCTGGGACCGGTTTCGGGGTTTCACCCCTCATCAGCCAGGCTAGCTTGAATCCAGTGGCATGGGAAGCACGGGACCCACGTCTGGGCATACCCTTCCCACTTAGGGCGACAAAGCAAAAACAACAAGTGATGGACGGAATGCTGAACATTGTCAAACACTCACCCCCAGTCATAGATCTGGGTTTAATCCATCGTTCTTTTGCTCACCATGCCACCCCAGTTTGGACCCGGCCATATGCAAATCAGTCTTGACCCTGTTCCTCATGGGAACAGTCCAGACCGAACTGCCAAGCCAGGTCCTCACTGGACCGGAAACAAGCATCCTGGGACCGGTTTCGGGGTTTCACCCCTCATCAGCCAGGCTAGCTTGAATCCAGTGGCATGGGAAGCACGGGACCCACGTCTGGGCATACCCTTCCCACTTAGGGCGACAAAGCAAAAACAACAAGTGATGGACGGAATGCTGAACATTGTCAAACACTCACCCCCAGTCATAGATCTGGGTTTAATCCATCGTTCTTTTGCTCACCATGCCACCCCAGTTTGGACCCAGCCATATGCAAATCAGTCTTGACCCTGTTCCTCATGGGAACAGTCCAGACCGAACTGCCAAGCCAGGTCCTCACTGGACCGGAAACAAGCATCCTGGGACCGGTTTCGGGGTTTCACCCCTCATCAGCCAGGCTAGCTTGAATCCAGTGGCATGGGAAGCACGGGACCCACGTCTGGGCATACCCTTCCCACTTAGGGCGACAAAGCAAAAACAACAAGTGATGGACGGAATGCTGAACATTGTCAAACACTCACCCCCAGTCATAGATCTGGGTTTAATCCATCGTTCTTTTGCTCACCATGCCACCCCAGTTTGGACCCAGCCATATGCAAATCAGTCTTGACCCTGTTCCTCATGGGAACAGTCCAGACCGAACTGCCAAGCCAGGTCCTCACTGGACCGGAAACAAGCATCCTGGGACCGGTTTCGGGGTTTCACCCCTCATCAGCCAGGCTAGCTTGAATCCAGTGGCATGGGAAGCACGGGACCCACGTCTGGGCATACCCTTCCCACTTAGGGCGACAAAGCAAAAACAACAAGTGATGGACGGAATGCTGAACATTGTCAAACACTCACCCCCAGTCATAGATCTGGGTTTAATCCATCGTTCTTTTGCTCACCATGCCACCCCAGTTTGGACCCAGCCATATGCAAATCAGTCTTGACCCTGTTCCTCATGGGAACAGTCCAGACCGAACTGCCAAGCCAGGTCCTCACTGGACCGGAAACAAGCATCCTGGGACCGGTTTCGGGGTTTCACCCCTCATCAGCCAGGCTAGCTTGAATCCAGTGGCATGGGAAGCACGGGACCCACGTCTGGGCATACCCTTCCCACTTAGGGCGACAAAGCAAAAACAACAAGTGATGGACGGAATGCTGAACATTGTCAAACACTCACCCCCAGTCATAGATCTGGGTTTAATCCATCGTTCTTTTGCTCACCATGCCACCCCAGTTTGGACCCAGCCATATGCAAATCAGTCTTGACCCTGTTCCTCATGGGAACAGTCCAGACCGAACTGCCAAGCCAGGTCCTCACTGGACCGGAAACAAGCATCCTGGGACCGGTTTCGGGGTTTCACCCCTCATCAGCCAGGCTAGCTTGAATCCAGTGGCATGGGAAGCACGGGACCCACGTCTGGGCATACCCTTCCCACTTAGGGCGACAAAGCAAAAACAACAAGTGATGGACGGAATGCTGAACATTGTCAAACACTCACCCCCAGTCATAGATCTGGGTTTAATCCATCGTTCTTTTGCTCACCATGCCACCCCAGTTTGGACCCAGCCATATGCAAATCAGTCTTGACCCTGTTCCTCATGGGAACAGTCCAGACCGAACTGCCAAGCCAGGTCCTCACTGGACCGGAAACAAGCATCCTGGGACCGGTTTCGGGGTTTCACCCCTCATCAGCCAGGCTAGCTTGAATCCAGTGGCATGGGAAGCACGGGACCCACGTCTGGGCATACCCTTCCCACTTAGGGCGACAAAGCAAAAACAACAAGTGATGGACGGAATGCTGAACATTGTCAAACACTCACCCCCAGTCATAGATCTGGGTTTAATCCATCGTTCTTTTGCTCACCATGCCACCCCAGTTTGGACCCAGCCATATGCAAATCAGTCTTGACCCTGTTCCTCATGGGAACAGTCCAGACCGAACTGCCAAGCCAGGTCCTCACTGGACCGGAAACAAGCATCCTGGGACCGGTTTCGGGGTTTCACCCCTCATCAGCCAGGCTAGCTTGAATCCAGTGGCATGGGAAGCACGGGACCCACGTCTGGGCATACCCTTCCCACTTAGGGCGACAAAGCAAAAACAACAAGTGATGGACGGAATGCTGAACATTGTCAAACACTCACCCCCAGTCATAGATCTGGGTTTAATCCATCGTTCTTTTGCTCACCATGCCACCCCAGTTTGGACCCAGCCATATGCAAATCAGTCTTGACCCTGTTCCTCATGGGAACAGTCCAGACCGAACTGCCAAGCCAGGTCCTCACTGGACCGGAAACAAGCATCCTGGGACCGGTTTCGGGGTTTCACCCCTCATCAGCCAGGCTAGCTTGAATCCAGTGGCATGGGAAGCACGGGACCCACGTCTGGGCATACCCTTCCCACTTAGGGCGACAAAGCAAAAACAACAAGTGATGGACGGAATGCTGAACATTGTCAAACACTCACCCCCAGTCATAGATCTGGGTTTAATCCATCGTTCTTTTGCTCACCATGCCACCCCAGTTTGGACCCAGCCATATGCAAATCAGTCTTGACCCTGTTCCTCATGGGAACAGTCCAGACCGAACTGCCAAGCCAGGTCCTCACTGGACCGGAAACAAGCATCCTGGGACCGGTTTCGGGGTTTCACCCCTCATCAGCCAGGCTAGCTTGAATCCAGTGGCATGGGAAGCACGGGACCCACGTCTGGGCATACCCTTCCCACTTAGGGCGACAAAGCAAAAACAACAAGTGATGGACGGAATGCTGAACATTGTCAAACACTCACCCCCAGTCATAGATCTGGGTTTAATCCATCGTTCTTTTGCTCACCATGCCA
Organism: Pleurodeles waltl; assembly: GCF_031143425.1. Classification (NCBI taxonomy): domain Eukaryota; kingdom Metazoa; phylum Chordata; class Amphibia; order Caudata; family Salamandridae; genus Pleurodeles; species Pleurodeles waltl. The sequence continues at coordinate 199,120,613 of NC_090445.1, read as the reverse complement.
CCCCAGTTTGGACCCAGCCATATGCAAATCAGTCTTGACCCTGTTCCTCATGGGAACAGTCCAGACCGAACTGCCAAGCCAGGTCCTCACTGGACCGGAAACAAGCATCCTGGGACCGGTTTCGGGGTTTCACCCCTCATCAGCCAGGCTAGCTTGAATCCAGTGGCATGGGAAGCACGGGACCCACGTCTGGGCATACCCTTCCCACTTAGGGCGACAAAGCAAAAACAACAAGTGATGGACGGAATGCTGAACATTGTCAAACACTCACCCCCAGTCATAGATCTGGGTTTAATCCATCGTTCTTTTGCTCACCATGCCACCCCAGTTTGGACCCAGCCATATGCAAATCAGTCTTGACCCTGTTCCTCATGGGAACAGTCCAGACCGAACTGCCAAGCCAGGTCCTCACTGGACCGGAAACAAGCATCCTGGGACCGGTTTCGGGGTTTCACCCCTCATCAGCCAGGCTAGCTTGAATCCAGTGGCATGGGAAGCACGGGACCCACGTCTGGGCATACCCTTCCCACTTAGGGCGACAAAGCAAAAACAACAAGTGATGGACGGAATGCTGAACATTGTCAAACACTCACCCCCAGTCATAGATCTGGGTTTAATCCATCGTTCTTTTGCTCACCATGCCACCCCAGTTTGGACCCAGCCATATGCAAATCAGTCTTGACCCTGTTCCTCATGGGAACAGTCCAGACCGAACTGCCAAGCCAGGTCCTCACTGGACCGGAAACAAGCATCCTGGGACCGGTTTCGGGGTTTCACCCCTCATCAGCCAGGCTAGCTTGAATCCAGTGGCATGGGAAGCACGGGACCCACGTCTGGGCATACCCTTCCCACTTAGGGCGACAAAGCAAAAACAACAAGTGATGGACGGAATGCTGAACATTGTCAAACACTCACCCCCAGTCATAGATCTGGGTTTAATCCATCGTTCTTTTGCTCACCATGCCACCCCAGTTTGGACCCAGCCATATGCAAATCAGTCTTGACCCTGTTCCTCATGGGAACAGTCCAGACCGAACTGCCAAGCCAGGTCCTCACTGGACCGGAAACAAGCATCCTGGGACCGGTTTCGGGGTTTCACCCCTCATCAGCCAGGCTAGCTTGAATCCAGTGGCATGGGAAGCACGGGGTGGACAATGGAGGAGCGACATGTGATTATCACATACAGGCTTGACTGTGCCACAATCCAGGAACTGTGTACCCAGTTGGAGCCAGACCTGATGTCAGCAATCCGCCATCCCACAGGAATCCCCCCTCAAGTGCAGGTGCTGTCAGTGCTCCATTTCCTTGCAAGTGGGTCTTTTCAAACAACAGTGGCCATAGCATCAGGGATGTCCCAGCCTATGTTTTCCAACGTATTGTTCAGAGTGTTGTCTGCCCTTCTGAAACACATGCGGAGCTACATCGTTTTACCTCAGGTGGAGGATTAGCCTACAGTGAAAGGTGATTTCTATGCCCTGGGACACATCCCCAATATCATAGGTGCCATTGATGGGACCCGTGTGGCTTTGGTCCCCCCCACAGGAGTGAACAGGTGTACAGAAACCGGAAGAGTTATCATTCAATGAATGTACAGATGGTATGTTTGGCAGACCAGTACATCTCCCATGTGAATGCCATGTTCCCTGGCTCAGTGCATGACGCCTACATCCTGCGGAATAGCAGCATCCCTTATGTGGTGGGTCAACTCCAGAGGCACCGTGTGTGTCTATTAGGTGAGCACCTGGAAGCAAGTCAGTGAGAATGGTTGTCTGGGTCTGGGGATATCCCTCCAGGTTAGTGCGGGTCTAACAGTTGTCCCTCACCATTTGCAGGTGTCTCTGGTTACCCCAACCTGTCATGGCTACTGACCCCAGTGAGGAATCCCAGGACAAGGGCAGAGGAACGCTACAATGAGGCCCATGGGCCAACTAGAAGAGTGATCGAGCAGACCTTCGGCCTCCTGAAGGCCAGGTTCAGGTGCCTCCATATGACAGGTGGATCCCTATTCTACTCACCAAAGAAGGTGTGCCAGATCATCTTGGCCTGCTGTATGCTTCACAACTTGGCTTTTCGACAACAGGTGCCTTTTCTGCAGGAGGATGGTCCAGATGGCGGTGTTGTGGCAGCTGTGGAGCCTGTGGACAGTGAAGACGAGGAAGCAGAGGAAGAAGACATGAACAACAGGGACTCAGTGATCCAGCAATATTTCCAGTGAGGCACAGGTAAGAGTACAGACCTGCCTACTACATGTACATTAACACTACTACCTCCCTACTGTCTGTTGTTTTCACCCAGTGTATGGTCACTGAGCTGTCACTTTCCCTTACGATTTCACAGATGTGGGTCCCACTGTGCAACATCTGCTTAGATTCCTCATGGACTAGAGCTGTGTGACATATGTATGTTGACATTGCAATTGAAAGAGCATTTTGCCACTGTAATTGCTAATACACTATTTCGAAATCACAGACAGACTCCAGATTGTTTTGAGCTTTAAGTGTGTTTTTTTAAGTGCTCAATATTGGAGGGGGTAGTGAAATGGTGAGGGGTGATGGCGGAGGAATGTCCATGGCAGAGTCCAGTCTATTAGTCTCACAGGTGCATTGCCCATATGGGCATAGGAAGTGGAGCTGGGGCAGTTTAAGTATGGACAGGGTGACAAAGTGGGACAGTAGGATGACAATCAGGGTGGTCTCATTTCTTGGCGGGGGTCTTGGCATCATGCTCTGTCTTTGTCCTGGATCTCAGGGACCGTTTGCAGGGTGATTCTCCCTCTGCAGGGGGTGGGGTGCTGGTGTGGTGGTCCTGTGGCGGGGCGTCCTGTCCACTAGCGCCGGCGGAGGTGGTGGGCAGTTCATCGTCCATGCTAGTGTCAGGGGCCCCTTGTAGTGCCACAGTGTCCCTCCTGGTGTTGAGTACTTCCTTCAGCACCCCTACGATGGTGCCCAGGGTGGAGCTGATGGTTCTGAGTTCCTCCCTGAAGCCCATATACTGTTCCTCCTGCAGGCGCTGGGTCTCCTGAAACTTGGCCAGTACCGTTGCCATCGTCTCCTGGGAGTGGTGGTAGGCTCCCATGATGGAGGAGAGGGCCTCGTGGAGAGTGGGTTCCCTTGGCCTGTCCGCCCCCTGTCGCACAGCAGCCCTCCCAGTTCCCCTGTGTTCCTGGGCCTCCGTCCCCTGGACTGTGTGCCCACTGCCGCTGCCACCAGGTCCCTGTTGTTGTTGGGGTGGTGGGTTAGCCTGGGTTCCCTGTAGTGGTGGACACACAGCTGATTGACGTGTCCTGGGGACGGAGGTATGGGCCCGCTGGGTGGGTGCTGTGCTGGTGTTTCCAGAGGGGGGAAGGTCTGTGATGGCCTGTGACGGGGTGAGGGGAACCGACTGTCCCGAGGTCCCTGATGAGCCGGGCTGGTCATCTAGATCCAGTTGGACAGAGCTGCTGTCATCACTGTGGGCCTCTTCTGTTGGTGGTGTGGACATGTGTGGACCCTCCTGTCCGGTGACTTTGGGTAGGGGTCCTGCAGGGGTATAAAAGGATGGTTATTACATCTGTGTGTGTCATGGTGTGCAATGGGTGGGTGACCGTGTACCCCAGTGCTTGCATTCCTGTGTGGGACCTTGTGTGATGATGGTTTAGGGGGTTGTATGGGTATGTGCAGTGGGCATGCTTTAGTGATGTGTGTCCATGCTTTGTTGTTGCATGCAGGGCTTGGTGTTGGGATGGATGGTTTGTGATGTTGGGACATATGTGAGGAGTTGGGGTGCTGGGGGTGAGGGTGAGGGTTGGGGTATGTGCTGGCATGCAGGTAGGGTGGGGGATGTAATAATTAAGATTTGTCTTACCAGAGTACATTCCTCCACCTACTCCTGTGAGGCCCTCAGGATGCAGTATAGCCAAGACCTGCTCCTCCCATGTTGTTAGTTGTGGGGGAGGAGGTGGGGGTCCGCTGCCAGTCCGCTGAACCGCCTGGTAGTGTCTTGAGACCACGGAACGCACCTTCCCCCGTAGGTCGTTCCACCTCTTACTGATGTCCTCCCGATTTCTTCAGTGCTGTCCCACTGTGTTGACCCTTTCCAATATTCTTCGCCATACCTCCATCTTCCTTGCTATTGAGGTGTGCTGCACCTGTGAACCGAATAGCTGTGGCTCTACCCGGACGATTTCCTCCACCATGACCCTGAGCTCCTCCTCCGAGAACCTGGGGTCTCTTTGCCGTGCCATGGGGTGGTGTAGGTGATGTGTGGGGTGGAGTGTGTGGTGATAAGTGTGCTGATATGAAGTGGTATGTTGTGTGAGGTGTGTGGAAGTTCTGTGGGTGATGGTGTTGTGTGCCTGTGGATGCTGTTGTTCTTGCTGGTGGTGTCTCTCTCTGGCCTTCTTTCGCAATTTTTTGTCGTAGGAGTTTGTGGGTGATGTGGGTGTGTGTTTTATATTGTAATGGGTGTGTGGGAGTGGTGTGTGTATGTGTATCAGGTGTGTGTATTTCGAATTGTCCAATGTGGCTGTGTTTTGTAAGAGTGTGTGTATTTTGAGCGCGGCGGTGTGTATCGCCAATGGAATACCAAGGTTGAAAGACTGCCGCGTGGATTTGTGTGTCGTGATAGTGTGGGTGTTTTTCTGCTGGCGTGACGGTGGAGGTTTTGTTTTTGCCAGTTTATCACTGACCTTTGGTGTGGCGGACTTGCGTGGGTGTCTGAATTTTGGCGGATTCCGAAATGTGGGTCATAATAGCTGTGGCGGAATTCCGCGGCCACGGCGGTGTGTTGGTGGTCTTCTGCACGGCAGTAATCGGCTTTTACCGCCAATGTTGTAATGAGGGCCTGAGTGTGTTTTCACTTATTGCTTGTGTGCGTACAACAAATGCTTAACACTACCCTCTGATAAGCCTAACTGCTCGACCACACTACCACAAATAGAGCATTAGTATTACCTATTATTGACTCTGTCAAGCCTCTTGGGGAGCCCCTGGACTCTGTGCACATTATGGCCCTCATTATTAAATTGTCGGCAAACACCGCCAGTTGTGGTGGATGGCATACCGTCGTATAAAGATGCCAAAAATGAAAATTGCCAAAAAATGGCAACCTCCACCCACCGCCAGGGCCAACAACGGCGGAAATGCAGGACACCTCCTTCTGCCACTGCCACGCATAAAAAAAAACACCCACCAAATAATGATGCAAAAATCAGCTCTGCAGACAGTGAAAGTATAACGACCATTGGTGGTACCAACCGACGCAGTCAGCAATGGAAACCGCCAACAACAAATACACACATTGGGCGATTTGAAAAGCACACACCTGACACACATCCACACCACTATAAAACACACACATACACACCCCACAATCCTCTTCAACGACAATAGCACGACACATTCACATCCCAACTCGCATACACTGAACAAACCATCACACAAGTCACACACACAAAATCACCACTAAAACACAACCACTGCATACCCACAATCACAAACCACACTCCCAACCACACAAAAGCACCGTCACCAACTCGCCTACAACACACCACCCACAACACACACCATGACACCCACGCTTCACTGACAGGGAGCTAAGGACCAGGGTGGACGAGATACTCAGGGTCGAGCCACAGCGATTCGGGGCACACATGCAGCAGATGCCCTTGGCCAGGAAGATAGAGCTATAGCAGAGGATCGTCAACAAGGTCAACACACAAGGGATGACATCAGGGAGAGATGAACGACCTGTAGGGGAAGGTGCGCTCCATGGCATCACAACACAACATTGCAGTACCGAAGACTGGTGTTGGTCCCCCACCTCCTCTCCCCGAATACACAGACTGGGAGGAGAAGGTCTTGGCTGTCCTGCACCCAGAGGGCCTCAGTGGACTCCCTGGAGGACTGGACTCGGGTAAGCCAACGACAATACCCTGACAGTCACCACACCTGTAATGCATGTATTACCCCATCCCTCCCACTACCGCCATGCCCCATCCCCTACCCAGACCACAACACCCAGACACTCCTAACCATGTTTCCAGCATGCACACAACCTCCCATACAACATGCAGAATGCACCACCACCCCCTCACTAAATGCTTCAAAAAGAACACGAAGGGACCCTGCATGCTACTATATGTGAATGTAACCACCAATCACTGCTGAGTAGTGCTGCAAAGGACAAAGTGCAGGACACCCACATCTCTATCCTCTCTCACACAGGTACCACCACCGATGCCCCCCGGACGGAGACGTCAAGGAGTGCCAGTCCTCCACTTGAAGACGAAGGCCCCACTAAGGAGAGTGCAGAGGGATCCCTGGCCCATCCCACAGTCCTTGACAATCACCTTACAGAAGCCCCACCCAGTGCATCACTGACACCCCTACCACTCTGCCACCACCATCAGCTCTGGCCCAATGCCCCCCACACTAGTGTCTCCAGGCCACTGACTGGCTGCCCACATGTACAGAGGCCTGAGTCTCCACCCACCACCAGGCAGGATGATGAAGGGCCCAGTGCAAGTGGGGCTGCCAGACCTGTGCAGGGGACAGAGGAACAGGGAGCTAGGTCCAGTAGGAGAGTATCAGTGGCCCAGGGGGTGGCCCAAGGAGGGATGCTGCTGCCCAGGAGCTCATTACTGAGATCCTGGGAGCATACCACCATTCTCAGGACAGGATCGGACAGATCCTTGCCACGTTGGAGCAGAATCAGAGGCTGCAGGTAGCACATCACCAGGAGGCCATGGAGCAATGGAATCAGCTCAGTGCCACCATGGCCTCCATTGCAGGGGTGCTGCTGCACCAGACCAACATCCAGCCTGAGTCCTCCACTGACCTGCAGGCCCCTTACACTAGCCAGGACACTGCCCTGCCATCAATATCCGCAGCAGCTATTGGAGTGGTGGCACTGCCAGAGGGCTCATAGGACACCAGCACCCCTTCCCCTGCAGGCCAGCTTCCCCCTTGCAAATGTGGCCTCAGCCCACAGACATCCCAGTCAAACACCAACCAAGACCAAGACCACCACAAGGAAGTGACTCTGCCCTGAACTGTCTCTCTTGTGTGCCACTGAGCTACCTTGTTGACATGCAGCTACCATTTCACCATCATCCAATGGCCCCCTGGACTTTGCCCTTGTGCTACCAACAGCTGTGGAAATGTACCTGAGGATATTGTTCACCATGTGCCCACTCCCTTCCACTGTCCCATCACTCATGTATGTTTTATCTTCAAATATATACACTTGTACACACAAAAAATCGGTCCTCATTTAATATCAGCAAGCAATTGTCAATGTGTATGTATTAGCCAGTTTTCATTATAATGCTGCTTTATTTGCAGGAGAGGGTCTAACAGACTTTCGTGTTTGAAGTATGTCACACTGTACATTCCATTGCTGTAACACACATCTGTGTCTTCATTCATAAAGTAGCAAAATCACTGGTAAGGGACACCACAGCACTAAGCAGGTCAATGCACTGCTCTGCCTCCTGTGGCTCCACCTTGCAAGTAGAGCCCTTTCCCTGGCTCCTCTGAACTCCTGACCCCTGTCAAGAGTTTGAGGCCCTCTTCTACCCACAGGCTTCTGCCTGCGCCTCAACCTTGGTGTCTAGTGGGAGAGCTCTGCCTTCCTACTAGGCTACCTTCTGCCTCTCTCCTCCTTTCTCTGCTTTGCTCTCTGTTCTTCTGTCCCTATGTGCTCCTTTTTGCTTCCCTACTCTCTTCCTTGTTTTTCTCTCACTCCACTCTCTCTCACTTTCGCTCTCCCCGCTCCTTTTCTCCCCCACCGCTGCCGCTCCCACAGCTCTGCCCCCTTTTTTGCGCCATTTTTTGCCCCCGCTCTAACTCTCCCAGCTGTCCTCTCCTCTCCCCCATCACCCTACTTAATGGCGGCCGCTGTGTGGTAGACTGAGCAATACCACTGACCCGGTCAGTGCACTGCTTTGCTTCCCGTAGCTCCACCTTGCAAGTAGAGCCCTTTCCCTGGCTCCTCTGAACTCCTGACCCCTTTCAGGAGTTCGAGGCCCTCCTCCACCCGCAGGCTTCTGCCTGCGCCTCATCCCTGGTGTCTAGTGGGAGAGCTTTGCTTTCCTACCAGGCTACTGTAGGAAGTTGGCTCTGTATGTACTATTTCAAAGTAAGAAATAGCATGCACAGAGTCCAAGGGTTCCCCTTAGAGGTAAGATAGTGGCAAAAAGAGATAATCCTAATGCTCTATTTTGTGGTAGTGTGGTCGAGCAGTAGGCTTATCAGAGGGTAGTGTTAAGCATTTGTTGTACACACACTGGCAATAAATGAGGAACACACACGCAGAGACAATTCCAGGCCAATAGGTTTTTGTATAGAAAAATATATTAGTTTATTTTAAGAACCACAGGTTCAAGATTTGCAAGTAATACTTTAAATGAAAGGTACTTCACTTAGGAACTTTAGGAACTTTGAATTAGCAAAATAGCATATACAGTTTTCACATAAATGACATACAGCTATTTTAAAACTAGACACTGCAATTTTCAACAGTTCCTGGGGGAGTTAAGTGTTTGTTAGTTTTTGCAGGTAAGTAAACCACCTACGGGGTTCAAAATTGGGACCAAGGTAGCCCACCGTTGGGGGTTCAGGGCAACCCCAAAGTTACCACACCAGCAGCTCAGGGCCGGTTAGGTGCAGAGATCAAAGTGGTGCCCAAAACGCATAGGCTTCAATGGAGAAGGGGGTGCCCCGGTTCCAGTCTGCCAGCAGGTAAGTACCCGCATCTTCGGAGGGCAGACCAGGGTGTTTTTGTAGGTCACCGGGGGGGACACAAGTCAGCACAAAAAGTATACCCTCAGCGGCACGGGGCCGGCCGGGTGCAGTGTGCATCGGGTTCACAATAGGGTCAATGGGAGACCAAGGGGTCTCTTCAGCGATGCAGGCAGGCGAGGGGGGGGGGCTCCTCGGGGTAGCCACCACCTGGGCAAGGGAGAGGGCCACCTGGGGGTCGCTTCTGCACTGGAGGTCGGATCCTTCAGGTCCTGGGGGCTGCGGATGCAGTGCCTTTACCAGGCGTCAGGTCTTTGAAGCAGGCAGTCGCGGTCAGGGGGAGCCTCGGGATTCCCTCTGCAGGTGTCGCTGTGGGGACTCAGGGGGGTCAACTCTGGCTACTCACGGTCTCGTAGTCGCCGGGGAGTCCTCCCTGTGGTATTTGTTCTCCACAAGTCAAGCCGGGGGCGCCGGGTGCAGAGTGCAAAGTCTCACGCTTCTGGCGTGAAACGTGTGTTGTTTCAAAGTTACTTCTTTGTTGCAAAGTTGCAGTCTTTGTGGAACAGAGCCGCTGTCCTCGGGAGTTCTTGGTCCTTCTAGATGCAGGGCAGTCCTCTGAGGCTTCAGAGGTCGCTGGTCCCTGTGGAACGCGTCGCTGGAGCAGTGTCTTTAGAAGTGGGGAGACAGGCCGGTAGAGCTGGGGCCAAAGCAGTTGGTGTCTCCGTCTTCTCTGCAGGTTTTTCAGCTCAGCAGTCCTTCTTCGTCTTAGGTTGCAGGAATCTATCTTGCTGTGTTCTGGGAGCCCCTAAATACACAATTTAGGGGTGTGTTTAGGTCTGGGGGTTAGTAGCCAATGGCTACTAGCCCTGAGGGTGGCTACACCCTCTTTGTGCCTCCTCCCTGAGGGGAGGGGGGCACATTCCTATCCCTATTGGGGGAATCCTCCATCTGCAAGATGGAGGATTTCTAAAAGTCAGAGTCACCTCAGCTCAGGACACCTTAGGGGCTGTCCTGACTGGCCAGTGACTCCTCCTTGTTTTTCTCATTATCTCCTCCGGCCTTGCCGCCAAAAGTGGGGCCGTGGCGGAGGGGGCAGGCAACTCCACTAGCTGGAGTGCCCTGGGGTGCTGTAACAAAGGGGGTGAGCCTTTGAGGCTCACCGCCAGGTGTTACAGTTCCTGCAGGGGGAGGTGAGAAGCATCTCCACCCAGTACAGGCTTTTATTACTAGCCACAGAGTGACAAAGGCACTCTCCCCATGTGGCCAGCAACATGTCTGGTGTGTGGCAGGCTGCTAAAACGAGTCAGCCTACACGGGTAGTCAGTTAAGGTTTCAGGGGGCAGCTCTAAGGTGCCCTCTGGGGTGTATGTTACAATAAAATGTACACTGGCATCAGTGTGCATTTATTGTGCTGAGAAGTTTGATACCAAACTTCACAGTTTTCAGTGTAGCCATTATGGTGCTGTGGAGTTCGTGCATGACAGACTCCCAGACCATATACTCTTATGGCTACCCTGCACTTACAATGTCTAAGGTTTTGCTTAGACACTGTAGGGGCATAGTGCTCATGCACTTATGCCCTCACCTATGGTATAGTGCACCCTGCCTTAGGGCTGTAAGGCCTGCTAGAGGGGTGACTTATCCGTACCTGTAGGCAGTGTGAGGTTGGCATGGCACCCTGAGGGGAGTGCCATGTCGACTTAGTCTTTTTATCCCCACCAGCACACAAAAGCTGTCAAGCAGTGTGTCTGTGCTGAGTGAGGGGTCCCCAGGGTGGCATAAGACATGCTGCAGCCCTTAGAGACCTTCCCTGGCATCAGGGCCCTTGGTATCAGGGGTACCAGTTACAAGGGACTTACCAGGATGCCAGGGTGTGCCAATTGTAGGAACAAAAGTACAGGTTAGGGAAAGAACACTGGTGCTGGGGCCTGATTAGCAGGCCTCAGCACACTTTCAAATCATAACTTGGCATCAGCAAAGGCAAAAAGTCAGGGGGTAACCATGCCAAGGAGGCATTTCCTTACAGCTACCTTCTGCCTCTCTCCTCCTTTCTCTTCTTTGCTCTCTGCTCTTCTGTCCCTTTGTGCTCTTTTTGCTTCCCTACTCTCGTCATCGTTTTTTCTCTCACTCTGCTCTCTCTCTCACTTTCACTCTCCCCCTTCTCTCTCTCCCCTTCCGCTGCTGGCCCCAACTCCTTTTTTGCGCCGTTTTTTGTCCCCGCTACCGCCTCCCAGCTGTCCTCTCCTCCCCCTCCACATCCCTACTTAATTACGGCCACGCAGCTGGTGCGCCAAAGGCAAGCCCATCTGCACCCGTCCGCACCCAGCACCAGCACCCCTGCCTCCCGATCCCCCCCACCACTCCCACGCACGTCTTCACTACGACGCCACCATCCTCCGTGCCCTCAACACCGGCTGTTCTCCCGCCTGCCCTCAAGCCTCCCTGCAGACCACCCGCGGACCCTTCTCCTGTCGGAACTGCACCTTCACCAGCCTCCACACCAACGACCCACCCACCAAGGCAGGACGTAACCATCTCAGATGCATCTTCCTCAACACCTGATCTGTCCACAAGCACGCAGTAGAGCTATGGAATCTACTTGACTCAGCCTCCCCAGACATCGCCGTCCTGAACGAGACCTGGATGAACCCCTCCTCAGCGCCTTACATCGCCATAGCCATCCTGGACGGCTACAAGATCACCCGCAAGGACCGCTCCAACAAACCAGGCGGAGGCATCGCTATCATCCACAAGAACACACCTTCAGGATCACGACCCTCATCCGCCTGGACCTCTCGGCCGCATTCCACACTGTATGCCATGTGCTACACTCACACCTCAGCAATGCAGGAATCTGCGACAGAGCCCTGGACTGGGTCACCTCCTATCTCACTGGCAGAACCCAGCGAGACCGTCTCCCCCCATTCTGCTCGGAGGTACCCGAAATCATCTGCGGCGTACTCCAGGGTTCGCCCCTCAGCCTGACACTCTTCAACGTCTACATGGCCCGCTAGCTAACATCGCCCGATCCCACAACCTCAACATCATCTCATACGCCGATGACACCCAGCTGATCCTCTCCCTCACCAAGGACTCTGCCACGACCTACCTCCACGAAGGAATGAAGGCCATCGCCGAATGGATGAAAAGCAGCTGCCTCAAACTCAGTTCTCACAAGAAGGAAGTCCTCATCTTCGGCTCCACCCCGTCCACAAGGGATGACTCCTGGTGGCCTGCCATTCTCGGAGTCGCTCCGACTCCCACCGACCACAGACGCAACCTAGCATTCATCTTGGACTCCTCATTATCCATGACCCAGCAAGTCAACGCCATCTCCCACTCCTGCTTAAACACCCTCCGCATGCTCCGAAAGATCTACAAATAGATACCTACCGAAACCAGAAGAACAGTCACCCAAGCCCTCGTAAGCTGCAAACTGGACTACGGCAATGCCCTCTATGCAGGAACCACAGCCAAACTCCAGAAGAGGCTGCAATGCATCGATATAGCCTCCGCACACCTCATCCTGTACATCGTCTGCCATTCCCACATCACAGACCACCTGAGAAACCTGCACTGGCTTCCAGTCAACAAGAGAATCACATTCAAACTCCTCACCCACGCTCACAAAGCACTGCACAACACCAGACCAGAATACCTCAACAGACGGCTCTCCTTCTACACCCCAACCCAACATCTCCGCTCCCCTGACCTCACCCTCGCAACCATCCCACGCATCCGCATAACTACAACCGGCATTAGATCATTCTCTCACCTCACTGCCAAAACGTGGAACACTCTTCCCACCCACTTGCGCCAGACCAATGAACTCCTTACCTTCAGGAAGCTTCTCAAGACCTGGCTGTTTGAGCAGTAGCAGCACCTCCCCCCCTCTCCCTCAGCACCTTGAGACCCTCACGGGTGAGTAGTGGGCTTTACAAATTGCTGATTGATTGATTGATTAGTACATAAGTCTCCCAGACACAATGCAGAAAACCCATTTGCAGGATAGGAAATGTACCTCAGAGTCACTGGAAGTATAGCCAGATTAGCTGGGTTCTGGAGTTGATGTCTTCCCCCTCTTCTTCATCACTCTCATCCATCCTCTGAGGTGGCAGAGGTGGTTGGACAGCAATCCTCCTGTTCCAGTGGTGGGATAGCTTTCCTCACAGACAAGTTGTGTAGCATGCAGCATGCCACCACTATCTGACACAAAGCGTTAGGGCCATAGCACAGGGATCCTCCAGAGAGATGCAGGCAACAAAATCTTACCTTCAGGAGTCCTATGGTCTGCTCTATCACCCTCCTACTGTGACCATGTGCTTCATTATAATGGAGTTCAGCATCTGTCCTTGGATTTCAGGTGTCAGGAACCATTACATGTTTGGGTAGCCAGAAACCCATGGAAAAATGGGTGTAAGAGAGTTAATACATACACTTACTACTTGCATGCAGCTTGCCTGTCAGGTATGTCACTAGTACAGTGTCATACACACTCACCTATGAGCCAAGCTCTGTCCCCCTGAAGTTGTCCCATCATGTGTGGCACACCGCTGTTTCTCAGGATATAGGCATCATGGACTGATCCTGAGAACCTTGCATTGACATGAGAAATGTACTGATCAGCAGAACACACCAATTAGACATTTGTGAAGTGAAGGTTTTTACAATATCTGAACACCTGTTCATTTACTCTTGGGGGTATGAGGGCTTGTGGGTACCATCAATGGCACCTATCACATGGGGGATATTTGCAAAAGCATAGAATCCTGATTTGATGGTGGTGACATCAGCTCTTTTGGAGAACTGGACATAACTTTGCAGGTGTTGCACAAATGCATTCAAAAATTTGGACAGGATGTGGCTGAACATTGACTGAGAAACACTGGCTGCCATGCCCACTGTCACTTGGAATGAGACTGTGGCTAAAAAGTGTAGTACAAATAGTATGTGCACAGTTGTAGGTATGGCATGGGGATTCCTATTTGCTGGCATCAGAACAGGCTCCATTTGTACACAGAGTTCCAGGATTGTGGCTCAATTCAGACGGTAAGTGATGATGATGTGACATTCCTCGATGGTGGCCAGATCTACCAGGGGTCTGTAAACAGATGGGGCCCACACTCGCCACTTTGGTCTGTACCAATGGAGGAGGAAGAGACACATTGAGTTGGGACATACACTTCCATAACAAGATCCCACTATTCATGTTGTACATGTGACACAATTGTCTCTCACACAGACACAAAGAACGTGTTAATCCTGTCAGGGCAATGTGTGGTGAGGTGTGTATGTTTTATTGCATCACAGTGTAGGCACAATTCCCAACATGATTCCATGAGGAGGACCAGTAATCAAAACAGTACACAACGAAAGGGAGATGGAATGGAGCCATGGACTAGGACCCTGGCCAGACTATATAGACGTGGTGGCTGCAAAATGGCAGCCCCTGCCCTATAGGTAGTGTAGTGTAGGAAATTACCTCATTCCGGTGGCGTTAGTCATCATGGTGTTAGGCGGTGTTCACCGCCGTGCACCTGATCACTGGATAACTTTGTTGTCAATGGGGAAGCAGGGCCAATCATGATCACTGCCGGCGGTGACGGTGCACACCGCTGCGGTATATACCGCCAGTTTGCCATGCCCTTGCCACTTGACTCCTGTACCCTGAGTAGGGAAGAACTCCACTTTGTGTGCTGCTGTGTCCTGACTCTGGTCCTTGAGATGGCACGTGCTACATGGGAACGGGTCCCGACCTTCATCACGGAGGAGCTGGAGAAGCTGGTGGATGGGGTCCTACTCCTGTATGCAAACCTGTATGGGCGACCAGAGGAACAGGTGAGTTACTATTTGTCCTCCTTGAGTGTGTGTGAATGTGGCGGATGCTTGTAGGCGTTTTTGTTGGCTGTGTGAATGCTTACCCGTTGTGTGTCTGGCGGTTTTGGGCTTGGCTATTGTCTATATGTATGTCTCCATGGGCTATGTCAGGTTGGCATGGCATGGCATATGTGTACGGGGCACCCACACTGACATCTGTTTCTTTACTCTCTCTCTGTCCCATGCAAGTCAGCACCCATCAGAAGAAAGGATTATGGCAACCCATCGCCAGGGAAGTGCGGACCCTGTGGGTTTACAACCAGTGGAGCACCCACTGCAGGAAGCGGTGGGAGGACCTGAGGCGCTGGGCCCGGAAGACTGGAGAGGCCCAGCTGGGGACGGCCTTCAAACAAGGGAGGGGTGCACGTCGGACCCTAAGCCCCTAATGGCCTGCATTCTGGCAGTGGCCTAGCTGGATTTGGATGGGTGTTTGAAGGCAGCACAGCAGCCACAAGGGGGTGATTACCAACACTGTTGTGATGCCACTATGATGAGTGAAGTTAGTTGCCATAGGGTGCATGCATTGTGGTGCCAGGCCCATAGACAGGTGTCTCCCTGCAGTCCTGCCCCCGTCTATGTCTGTGGGATAGTGTCCTTATGTAGATATGGCTGGGAATGTAGGCCTGTGAGGGGTCCCCTGTTTGGGTACTGGTTTAATGTGGCCACATGGATTTGCAGATTTGTTGTCTTGGCATCGTCTCTCATTGTTTTCCATTGCAAAGTGTAGCAGATTAGAGGGCCATGATGGTAATGTAGTGTACTGTGGGATCATGCCTACCAGTCAGGGGCACATTCATGTCATATATTGTGTTTGCTGAGGGTTGGTGCCTGATATGGGTGGGAGTGTATGTGTTCCAACATGAATATTTTTCCTGGACTCGACATACTTCTTTCTTCTTTTGTCCCTCCCCCTGTGCTCTTGTGTGCTTTAGCGTCATCTGGCGAGGGAGCTGAGGCACTGGCGAGTGGGGATGCTGCAGCCCACGAGACCCAGGAGGCAGACTCTACCGACACCAAGGGGACCAGTGGGTTGGAGGGCGGGGGGAGTACCATGGGGGAGGTGACTACCACTGAAGGTAATGACTCCGACACCTCCTCCGTAGGCAGCTCCCTGGTGGTGGCAGACCCTACGGAGACCCACCCCCATTCTTTGCCATCTTCTGCCACCCCCCACACCATCACTGCCCTGCAAGTAGCTCCCCACCGAGTTGCCTGTGCCCGCTGACCCAGGAAGGTGGGCGTCTCCTTCACCCCAGACACCTCTTCTCCTGCCCCTGTCAGCCCTGCTTCTCTCACTGAGGAGGCTATTGACCTCCTGAGAACCATCTCTGTACGGCAGAAAACCACTGTGAATGCCATCCAGGGGCTGGCATCCCAGATGCAGCAATGCATTCCTGGAATGCATTCATGGTGCTATGTCTGGCCTACAGATATCTTTTCAGGATCTGGTCTCCTCTTTGACGGCAGCCAGTGTCCCTAGTCTTTCCGTCCCCCCTCCTACTACCTCTACCCCTTCCAGCACCCCAGTCCTTTCACCCATCCCAAGCACACACACAGACAGCCATGCACTCAAATCAACACACATGAAACACACAGAGAAACACAAGCACCACACATCCCACCACATGCAGGCACACACCCAACATACCAAAGCAGACACACAAACATCCATCTCCCCCACTGTGTGTACCCACCCTCCTTCCAAAACACACAAACACTCACACTCATCCATTCCACACACATCCAACACACATGAGTATACTAAACAGGCACCTGCATCCACATCCAGCACACCTACACCTTGTACCACTACTCTCTCTACCTCCACTCCCAAACCGGTCTCCAAAACCCCTCCTGCTCCACCTAGAAAGCTTTTTCTCTCCGTGTTGACCTGTTTGAACCCACTGGCCCAACCCTGTCTTATCCTTAAACATTACCTTGGCCTCACCAAGTCTACTCTTTCCTCTTCAAAGTCCTCCCCAGTCTGCCCTTCCCGTTCTCGTGCCCCTTCCCTAAGGAGGAAGAAGGCCCCTGGTCCTTCTGCCACTCTCCGGTCCAGGCCCACTCCTCCTCCTCCCAAGGGCAAGCTCAAACCCTCTCCATCTCCAGAACCTACGCCCAAGACCCCCCCTTCCAAACCTGAGTCCCCACCACCTGCTGCCCCTGATCCCTGAGGTGAATGGCTTCCCCTTGATGCCCCTTTCTCAGTGGAGGATATTTCCATCGTAGGAGTCAAGTGTGGCCTATATTTGCACTTCCGGGACTTGTATATGGACTGGCCTATGGTCTTGCTTGAACATTTATTTTTTATTCCTGTTCAAGTAATTTTAGTGCCCACCAGACCCGTTGGCGCAATATTGACCTGCTGTGCAGCATTTCACTGTGGGGGTGTGGTGTGCACAGGTTTCTGCATTGATGCAGGTATTTTGTTGGCTTGTGTCTGGTAAGTACATTTTGTTACGGTATGTATGGCTTAGGGTGTTGGGAGGGGTTGGGTGTACGTTGCGTTGTGGGTGGGTAGGGTGTGTAATTGTGCCCTTTCCTCCCATGTGTGCTAGGTTGCAGTACTTACCGTCTTCGTCGGTGGTCACAATCCTGGATGAATATAGCAAGAAGGGCTGGCAGTATTTCCAACTCTCGCTCCCTGTCTGTGTGTTATGTGGGCCTTTATAGGGGTCGTTTCCACCAGGCTTTGCCCGCCCCGGAACTGATGGCAGTTTGGTGGTTCATAATATGGTGGCCGTGTAGGGCCTTTCCGCCGGCCTGAAGATGGCCTCCGCCGTCGTCTTCGGTGCTCCCAAAATGGCAGTGAGTGGATGGGCAGCTGGCTGTTTCTCATGTGCTTCAGTATGTGGGGGTCTGGACCGCCAGCCTGTTGGTGGTAGTTACCGCGACCGCCGGCAGTGCGGTCTTTACCATCAGGTTCAAAATGACCACCCATATCTCATTTTGATATAGTATATACAGAGCCAGCTTCCTACAGTATCTACGTGAGCCAAAAAATAAATATGTGCAACTATAGGAAGTATGGACACACTATCACAGTACACAGAGCATGTATGTATGTAGAAGACTGAAATTGTCTAGATGTATACAATCGATACCACTGACACACATAAATTTGTCCAACAGGAGTACTAGCATTAGGAAATGGCAACCGCCTGTCCTGTATGCAGGGACGGGTGGCAGGGACCTCACTCCGGTGGCTTTTGGCGTCATGGCAGAAGGCGGTCTGCTCTGCCGTGCAACTCCTCATTGGCTAAAATGGAGCTCTATGGAGTACAGGAACCAATGATGATTAATGCCGGTGGTGACGGTGTTCACCGCCGCCGACATGACCACCATTTTCTCAATACTACTTCACTTGATTCCTGACCCTCTCTGGTTAAACATCTCCACTGCGTGTGCTGCTGTGTCTGGAATCTGCGATGATCTGTGCTACAGGGAACAGGGCCCCAGCCTTCACAACCGAGGAGTTGCAGAAGCTTGTGGATGGGGTCCTACCCCTGTATGGGCAGTCATATGGGCCTCCAGACCAACAGGTGAGTACATAATGGGTACATTGGATGCGACATGGCTGCATGAAGATGTATGTGTGTGTGGGCAGGTTTTGGCTGCAAGCAATGTGTATGCAGAGGTACGGGTCATGTGTGTGTGTGTAATGTGGGTTATATGCAGTATGTAAGCCATTTGTGTAACAGAATGGATTGTTGAGTTGATGGTGTCCTTCTGTCTGTGTCTCCTCTGCAGGTCAGCGCCCATCAAAGAAAGGGTTGTGGCGTGCAATCTGCAAGGACGTGCGGCCCCTGGGTGTCCATAGCCGGTGGAGCACCCACTACAGGAAACAGTGGATGGACCTGAGACGCTGGGCCCAGAAGACCAAGGAGGCCCAGCTGGGGATGACCTCCCAATGAGGGAGGGGTGTCATCGGAGCCTGGCCCCCCTAATGGCCCACATACAGGCAGTGGCCAATCCTGAGCTGGATGGGCGCTTGAGGGCAGCACAGCAGCCACAAGGGGGTGAGTACAGACTGGTTTTTTTTTCTGTTTTTTTGTTGACTGCCACAGGGTTTGGGTGCAAGGTTCTAGTCAGTGGATGCCCCAATATGCCGGTGTAGCTTATCCTCTGTGGTCCTGCTTAGCAATGTAGGGTGGTATGTACATTTGGTATTGGTAAGTAGCTAGCATACCATGGCAGACAGGGCTTAGTGAGTCCCAGTGGGTGTGCAGTTAGTAGTGTTTTGGTTCTTTACTGCAGTTTTACCCAGGTAATGGTTTGTCATTGTGGGCTGGGCTGCACAGTGTTGGTCTCAGTGAGTGACTGTGATGTGTATGCCATATGTGCTGTTGGTGCTGCGATTGACCCTGTGCTCCCTTTATTTCTCCCCCACCCTCTCTCCTTTTGTCATCCTGTTCTTGTGTGCCTTAGCATCATCTGGCGAAGAAGCAGAGGCACTGGCAAGTGGGGGAGCTGCAGCTCACGGGGCCCAGGAGGCAGAGTCCACCGACACCAAGGGGACCAGTGGGTTGGAAGGCGAGGGGAGCACCACGGAGGAGACAGGAGCAATGACTACAGACTCAGATTCCTCCTCCGATGGAAGCTCCCTGGTGGCGGCAGACCCATCTGGGACCACCCCAGCTACAAGATCTTCCGCCACCCCTCGTACCAGCACTGCCCTGTCAGTAGCCCCCCCACCCAGTTGCCCATGCCCGCTCAACCAGGAGGGTGGGCATCTCCTTCACCCCAGGCACCTCAGGCCCTGCCCCAGTCAGCCCTGCTGCCCTCACTGAGGAGGCTATTAACCTCCTGAGATCCATCTCTGTAGAGCAGTCAACCATAGTGAATGTCATCCAGGGGCTGGCATCCCAGATGCAACAATGCAGGGCAACATTCACAGTGGCTTGGCTGCCCTACAGAGATCGTTTCAGGCTCTGGCCTCCTCTTTGACAGCAGCCAGTGTCCCTGATTCTTCCGTCCCCCCTCCAACTACCTGTTCCCTGTCCCAAAGCCCTCTCCCCCAGCCCATCCCACACACACAATCTGACAAACATACACCCAAAACAACAGACAGGACTCGCACAGACAAACACAGACACCACACTTCGCTCCACAGACACACAGTCAACACACAGATGCACATACAACAACAGCCAATGCCTCCATTGTCTCCCCCTCCTCCTCCCTCAGTCACATCAACTCTCACAACTGCAGGCACTGCATCATTAGTCCCAGATCCTGCCACCTGTACAGCCTTACTCAGTCACCACAACAGCAGACATGCAGACATGCAGACAAACACCCCACACACTACGTTTGGTCACCACAACCTCATGCAGCACACCCATGTCACTTGCAGACACCACCAAACATACATACACATGTCCTGATTTGGCCTCTCCCACCCTGTCTGCCCCACCTCCAATAACACATAAACGCTCCCAACTCAGACACTCAACAGTTATCCACCTCACACACGCACCTGCACCCAAGTCCAGCACACCTACTCCTCCTACAACCACTCCCTCTACCTCTGCTCCCAATCCTCCTCCCACAACCCAGCCCATTGGTCCTAAGGAGCTTTTCCTCTCCTACCTTGAACACTTCCCTCCTCCCCTCCACCCCCCTGGGCCTGCCCATAATAGAGAGATCCCTCTTCCCCAGACCTGTACCTCCAGCTCCCAGTCGACTCCTGTCCTGCAGCTACACCTGCAACTAAGGGGCACAAGAGTGGCACCCCACCCCAAGCCCACTCCTCCACCCCCTAAACAGAAGGGTAAAGACCCGCCCCCTCCCAGATCCAAGTCCAAGGACCCCCCCTCCCAAGAAGAAATCCGGCCACACCCTCCGCCCCTGAGGGGCCTGCCTACCATCACCATGATGCCCCTGTCCAGTGGAGTGACTTGGGCTGTCAGGAGTCACGTTGGGTCTTGGACGTTGCCCTGTGGCCATTTATGGATGGACTGGCCAATGGCCCTTGCTGTATATTTGTGTGTGTATGTGTGTGTGTGTGTGTGTGTGTGTGTGTGTATATATATATATATATATACATATATATCTATGTGTGTGTGTGTTTATTTTGGATTGAAGTCACTATTCACACAGCATAACAGTGGCTGGACCAGAGGTATGTGTCCTGGCTTTCTTGGCTCTTGAGTTATATTGATTAACTCTGCAGATTGTTCTCGGTGTGTGGTATGTGTTGTGCATGTGGGTGTCACTCTCCCCTCCCCCTCCCTTGTGTGCTAGGTGGCTGTACTCACCATTGTCGTTTTCATTGGCTTTGCTGCTCCTGGACTGCCATTGCGTGGTACAGCATCGGCAGGACTTCCAGTTTGGGTTCCATGACGGTCGCAGATTCATCTGTGTACCTGGAGATGAGTGTCTCCTTTTATGTGATGTGTTTCCGCCAGGCTTTTGGTGGCAGTGGTCCTGTCCCCGGAAGTCCTGGCGGTCTGCTATGTCATAAAATGGTGGGTGGGTCGTTGTCTTCCGCCTGCCTGAAGATAGCTACCGTCATGGTCAGTGGACGGACTGCACTAGCGGTTCAGGTGGTACACTGGCTGTCTATGGGAGGGATCACCACCATGGTCATAATTTGGCAGTCTTCACTGTCAGCCTGTTGACGGTACTGCCGCCATCACCAGCATGGCGGTCAGCTGACCACCAATGTCATAATGATGGCCTTTGTGTTTACCAGATATATCGTTACCAAAGGTAAGTAACTTGTACATCTGATAGAGACTTCTGGGTGCAGATTCCTTACCTTAAAATAGATACCCAAGCAATACCATCCCCGGTGGTGGGCTTCGAACTAAGGTCACCCCATAAAGTCCTGCAGGGCAGAATGGCCAAAGTAGCCATCGCTGCGGACCCGACTGTCCAGGCAGTAATGCTTGGTGAACGTATGCAAAAATGTCCACGTTGCGGCCTGGCACATATCCAGGACTGGAACTCCGCGTGCTAACTCTGTGGTAGCAGCAGTTGCTCTGGCAGAATGAGCGCACAAACCCTTAGCGGTTGGCTTTTTCGCAGAAGCATAGCACATTTTGATGCAGAGGGCTACCCATTGAGAGATGGCCCTCTTCTGCACCACCTTTCCTTTCTTCGCATCCACATATCCCACAAAGAGTTGATCATCCACCTGGAAATCTTTAGTATGATTTAGGTAGAACACCAAAGCTCTTTTTGGATGCAGGCAGTGAAGTCTCTTCTCCTCATGAGAGGGATGTGAGGGTGCATAAAAAAGTAGACAAGGTGATTGAATGGCCTACGTAAAAAGGTGTCACCACTTTGGGAAGAAAGGAAGCCCTGGTACGAAGCACCACCTTGCCAGGATGTACTGCTAGGAATGGTGGATTTGAAGAGAGCCGGGAGCCTCCTCACTCGGCGAGCAGATGTGATGGCAATCAAGAAGGCAGTTTTAAGGGTCAAGAGCTGTAGAGGACAGTTGAGGAGTGGTGAGAAAAGAGCACACATGAGGTATGTGAGGACCAAGTTCAAATCCCACTGGGGCATTATGAACGGGACAGAAGGAAACATATGGGAGATTTGAACAGAGAAGGTTTTTCTGGTAGCCTTAAAAAAGCAGCAATGGCAGACAAATAGCCTTTGAGGGTGTCCAGGGCAGAACCCTGCTGGGCAAGAGAGAGAAAAAAGAAGAGAACCTCAGAGTTGCAGAGAGGATCAACAGACTTGTTGATACACCGTGCCACAAATTTCTTCCAATGACAGGCGTATATAGTTTTGGTGGAGTGACGCCTGCCTGCCAAGATAACATCACAGACTTTGGGAGCAGATTGAAAGCCGTCAACTGCCACTGCTCAATCTCCACGCAAGGAGGCAGAGACTGGAGAGGTTCAGGTGAATGACTGTCCCCTGCTGCTGCAACAGAAGATCCTCCCGAAGGGGCAGTCTGATCGAAGAATCGATGGCCATGCTCAATAGCTCAGGATACCAGACTCTTCGTGCCACCAGGATTACTTGGCCCCAGTCATGCCTGATCTTCAGAACTCTGGGCAGAAGTGATATTGGTGGAATGGCATACAGGAGGCCTGAGTTCCACTCGTAACGAAAAGCGTTGCCGAGCAAGTGCTGCCTTGGAAACTCCAACGCACAAAACAGCAGACATTGCATGTTCTCTGCGGAGGCGAACAGATTTAACCAAGGATCTCCCAACTGCTGAAAGAGACCTTGCGCCACCTCCGGATGGAGACGCCATTCGTGATTGACTTTGCATTTACGGATGAGTTTGTCTGCTCTGACATTCAGAGAACCTGCCAGATGTTGAACCACCAGTGAAATGTCCCAGCGTTCTAGCCATGACTGGAGGTGAAGAGCCTCTTGACAAAGGGTCCACAACCCCACTCCACCCTGCTTGTTGCATTACCACATGGCGGTGTGTTGTTGGTGAACACCTGCACCACTTTCCCTTTGAGAGAGGGAAGGAATGCTTTCAATGCAAGTCAGATCGTCCGGAGCTCCAAAAGGTTGATGTGGAGGCTGGACACCGCTGGAGACCAGAGGCAACTGATCTCCACCTCTCCCATGTGGTCGCCCCATCCCAGGAGTGAGTCACTACTGTGAGATATGGTAGGGGGAGGGAGAGGGATCTGCCATTGACTCAATCTTGATTCAACAACCACCACTGCAGGTCTTTCGTAGTTCCCTCCGAGATCTGGACCATGTTGGAGAGATTCCCCTGACGCTGCGCCCACTGGAACTTTAGGTCCCACTGCAGAGCCTGCATATGCCATCTGGTATGTTGGACCAGCAGGATGCAGGAGGCCTTGAGGCCATGAGGCCCAGCAGCCTCAGTCATTCTCACCGAAATCCAGGATAGAGGCTGAAACATCGGGATCATAACCAGAGTATCCTGGACTCGCTTTTGGGGAGATAAGCCCAAAACTGCACTGTGTCCAGAACAGCTCAAACGAAAGGGAGCATCTGAGAGGGAGTCAGGTGTGACTTTGGCACGTTTATAGAGAACCCCAGTGAAAACAGGAGGTTTGCTGTAGTCTGGAGGGTGGAGACTACTTTCTGGGGGCGTGTCCGCCTTCAACAGCCAGTCGTCGAGGTAGGGGAAGACTGAAACCCCCAACCTGCGCAGATGAGCTGTAACAACTATAATCACTTTCGTGAACACCAAAAGGGCGGTAAGGCCAAAGGGGATCACGTGAACTGAAATTGCTCCTGACTTACCATGAATCGCAAGTAACGTCTGTGGGGCGGCAGGACAGGAATGTGAAAATAGGCATCATGCAAGTCCAACGCTACCATCCACTCTCCAGGGCCCAGGGCCGAAAGGACCTAAACTAGGGTTAGCCTCTTGAACTTCTCTTTCTTGAGGAAGAGATTGATAGACTGGACATCTAGGATAAAGCAAAGACTCTTGTCTATTTGGGCACCAGAAAGTGCGGGAATAAGAACCCCGACCTACTTCTGGTGCAGGGACCCTGTCTATGGCTCCCTTGGCCAAGAGAGCTGTGACCTCCTTGCGGAAAAGTGCTAAATGATCCTCCAATAGATGACCATATGATGGTGGCATGCCCAGAGCATGGCGAGAGCCATCAAAGAGCATGTCCATCAAACTCGACTGGACATCCCCTGAAAAGACAGTCAAAAGTAGCCAGACGTGGCGACGTAGGGCCACTGTCGACGCAATTGCTCTACCCAGCGAGTCAGTCATGTCCAATCCACACCTTATTGTAAACCTGGCTGCATCTCTCCCATCCTAGACAGGATGGGTGAGAGTGTCCTGTACGCCATCCGGGACCTGGGGCAGCACCTGTGCCACCATATCCCATAAAGTATGGGAAAAACAGCCCAATAGGCAAGAGGTGTTTACTGACCTCAATACCAGGCTGGAGGAAGAATACATATTTGGTCCAGCATCTTGGATTCGCTATCCAGAGGGGCAGAAGGGAAGGCACCACGGGAAGTAGAGGCTTGGACCACCAAGCTCTCCGTGGTGGGGTGTTGGGTAAGGAAACTAGGGTCGTTTGGAGCTGGTCTATGGCGGCGGCCGACTGTCCTATTCACAGGAGCCCCTGTGATGGGTTTGGACCATGTTCCCAGAAGGACGTCCGTTAGGGCCTCATTGGTGGGCAACATCGGCTCTGATGTAGTCACCCCTGGCTGAAGTACCTGTCAGGTGATAAGTCCTGACTGGCACCGTGGGCAAGTATAGATCCAAGACCTCAGCTGCCCTACACACCACCATAGCATAAGAAGCTCCCTCCTCTGTAGCCACGTTCGGAGGAGAGAGCATGCCAGTATCTGGACACACGTCCAGTCCACTGGCTTCCCATAGATCCTCATACCAGTCCTGTTCATGCTCCAGTTCACACTCTAAAGGGTCCTCAGACCCCTCCCAGTCCTCTCCTGCGCCTGGCTGTTCAAAATAAGGTAAAATTAAGGAATAATTGGTGGTGCCATTGGGTTCACTTATGTCACCTTTAACAAAGGCGACACAGTGCCCATAGCATATAAATCACATTTATATTCCAATGCAAAACAACGTTTTGCCCCTAGAGGAAAAAATATAACAGCAGTTCAGATGGCTGTCATTAAGGAGAGACCACTTGCCCAAGGGAAACACATAATTGTCAGGGGCAGGGGTCACCTCAGCTCAGGACACCTTAGGGGCTGGCCTGACTGGTGGGTGACTCCTTGTTTTCCTCATTATCTCCTCCGTCCTTGCCGTCAAAAGTGGGGGCAGTGGCCGGAGGGGCGCGCATCTCCACTAGCTGGGATGCCCTGGGGTGCTGTTACAAAAGGCATGAGCCTTTAAGGCTCACGGCCAGGTGTTACAGTTCCTGCCGGGGGAGGTGAGAAGCACCTCCACCCAGTACAGGATTTGTTCCTGGCCACAGAGTGACAAAGGCACTCTCCCCATGTGTTCAGAAACTTGTCTGGTTGTGGCAGGCAGAAACTGGCGAGCCTAGCACCTCTTAGATGTCCTCTGGGTGCATTTTACAATACATTCCACACTGGCATCAGTGTGCATTTATTGTGCTGAGAAGGTTCATATCAAACTTCCCAGATTTCAATGTAGCCATCATGGAACTGTGGAGTTTGTGTTTGACAAACTCCCAGACCATATACTCTTTATGGCTACCCTGCACTTACAATGTCTAAGGTTTTGCTTAGACACTGTAGGGGCATAGTGCTCATGCACTTATGCCCTCACCTGTGGTATAGTGCATTCTGCCTTAGGGCTGTAAGGGCTGCTAGAGGGGTGTTGTACCTATGCCACAGGCAGTGTGATGTGAGCATGGCACTCTGAGGCGAGTGCCATGTTGACTTAGACATTTTCTCCCCTCCAGCACACACAAGCTGTGAGGCAGTGTGCATGTGCTGAGTGAGGGCTCCCTAGGGTGGCATAAAACATGCTACAGCCCTTAGAGACCTTCCCTGGCATCAGGGCCCTTAGTACCAGGGGTACCATTTACAAGTGACGTATCTGAGTGCCAGGGCTGTGCCAATTGTGAGAACAAAGGTGCAGTTCAGGGAAAGAACACTGGTGCTGGGGCCTGGTTAGCAGGGTCCTAGCACACTTTCAAACATAACTGGCATCAACAAAAGGCCATTCCCTGTAGGGATATGGACCACCTCAACAGTTCAGGGTTTTCTCCTTTCATTTGCATCAGCCATCTGAGAGGTGTGTGGTCAGTTTGAACTATGAAGTGAGTACCAAAAAGGTATGGTCTCAACTTCTTCAGGGACCAAACCACAGAAAAGGCCTCCCTCTCAATGGCACTCCAACGCTGCTCCCTGGGGAGTAACCTCCTGCTAATAAAAGCAACAGGCTGGTCAATGCCATCATCATTTGTTTGGGACAGGACTGCTCCTATCCCATGCTCAGAGGCATCTGTCTGCACCATGAACTGCTTAGAGTAATCTGGTGCTGTACACATAGCTTGCTTCAGGGTGTCAAAAGCTTTTGACAGTCCACAGTCCAGTTAACTTTCTTGGGCATTTTCTTGGAGGTCAGTTCTGTGAGGGGTGTCACTATTGATCCATATCCCTTCACAAACCTCCTATAGTACCCAGTAAAGCCAATAAATGTCCCAACTTGAGTCTGGGTTTTTGGAGCTACCCAGCCCAGAATAGTCTGGATCTTGGGTTGAAGTGGCTGAACTTGGCCTCCACCTACAAGGTGACCAAAGTAAACCACAGTACCCTGCCCTATCTGACATTTAGATGCCTTGATAGAGAGGCCTGCTGCTCGCAGGTCCTGCAAAACCTTCTTCAGGTGGACCAGGTGATCCTGCCAGTTGGAGCTAAAGACAGCAATACAATCAAGATAAGCTGCGTTAAAGGACTCCAAGCCAGCAAGGACTTGATTCACCAACCTTTGGAAGGTGGCAGAGGCATTCTTTAAGCCAAAGGGCATCATGGTAAACTGGTAGTGCCCATCAGGTGTAGAGAATGCTATTTTCTCTTTTGCTCCAGTTGCCATTTTTATTTGCCAGTACCCTGCTGTCAAGTCAAAGGTACTTAAGTATTTGGTAGCACCTAATTTGTCTATTAGCTCATCTGCCCTTGGGATGGGGTGAGCATCTGTCTTGGTGACAGAGTTGAGCCCTCTGTAGTCCACACAAAACCTTATCTCTCTCTTGCCATCTTTTGTGTGAGTTTTGGGGACAAAGACCACTGGGCTAGCCCAGGGACTGTCAGCGTGCTCAATCACTCCCAACTCCAGCATCTTGTGCACTTCCACTTTGATGCTTTCCTTAACTTCGTCAGACTGTCTGAATATTTTATTCTCGAATTAAGGGTGGTAAGCCTGACCTTATGTATTTTTAATATGATTTATCACAGAGTTATTTTCACATATGCACCTTAGCAATCACTACTTGTGTACCTCTGGTGTTGTTACTTTTCTTTCTTCTAGGACGACCTTGTTTTGACTCAACCAATTTCCTTGACGTAAGTGACTGATTTGTATGCCTAAAATTTGGGTTTTTCTCTTTATTTCCATTTGTGTTTTTTTGTACTTATTGGAGAAGAAGTATCGTCGTTTGGTCCTGATGAAGCGTCAATGGATCCTGATGAAGCGTCAATGGACTGGAAGACGCGAAACATGTTGACCCTAGTTTAGAGGTACCTCAATTGGCGTAGTCCTCTGTGGTTTTTGCTCTTTGAAAGTGATTGAGCATTACACTCAATTTGTGACTTTCATAGTCATTTCTTAATCTTGGTCTTCATCCCCTGATTGAACTGATTAAAATTTTGATGGAATTTCAGGGATTTATTGGGATGAGTAACCAATTTTATTTTCATGGTTTTGTTTCTCTCCACCAGTGCTGGTGCCTGAATGCAGGCACTTGTGCATTCATAACTAAAACCGATTAGCTATAATAAATTTAATATGGTTAAGAGCCCCTGTCCAGGGAGCCCGTAAAGTGTTGCAGCACCGGCCTGGCGTGGAGCATTCCCAACGATGATGCCAGTCATCCAATGTGATGCTTGAGGGTTCCTGCTCCTGAGACATCAGGTCTCCTAGAATGTTAGTATAGTTTGGAACAGTGTACCTTTCGTTTATATCACTTACAGTGGGAGACTGTACACTGGACCAGTAAAACCTCCTGGTCCCTCCCCCCTCTTTTGATTTGTAACAGGAGGTCATCTTCATTGAGGCTGTCCTCAATGCGTCCAGAGTTACTGGTCTCCCCTGTGGAAGAACCAGTCTAGCTGACTATGACTTGTGGAGTCAGGGTTTGAGAAACCCTGTTCTCCCTGGTTAGGACAGGACGAGGGAAATCATCCTCCTGGTCACTAACTTCCCCATCTGTAGGATTACCCTCAGAGGGGTGGTCCCCTGCAAACTCTGCCAAAAGCTCCTGGAGCTTTACTTTGGTAGGGTTAGACCCAGTCTTTATATTTTTTAGCTTACAGAGAGTCCTTAACTCTGACATCCCTAGATGCAGGTAAGGGGTTAGGTTGAGTTCCACCACCATCTCATCTGTGCTAGGCATTATCACTCTAAAAAATTGGGATAACTTTTTAAGTATCTAAAAAACTACTTCTAGAACTTAAATCCAAACTTTTACAAACTTTTAAACTCTAAAAGAAATGCTAACAGGGACTTACACAAGGCCCTACCAGGAATTTAAAAAAATTAGAAAAATAGCTCAAATGTAAAAAATCAGTTGTTAATGACAATTTTTGGAACATAGTCGTATGATCAGGTATTGGCTGGGTAGTCCAGCAAATGCAAAGTCTTAGATCCCACCGCTGATCCACCAATGTAGGAAGTTGGCTCTGTATATACTATCTCAAAGTGAGAGCTAGTGTGACAAGGTTGGTAGTGGCAAAAGTATATAATTCTAATGCTCTATTTTGTGGTAGTGTGGTCGAGCAGTAGGCTTATCAGAGGGTAGTGTTAAGCATTTGTTGTACACACACTGGCAATAAATGAGGACCACACACTCAAAGACTTAACTCCAGGCCAATAGTTTTTATATAGAAAGATATATTTTCTTAATTTATTTTAGAACTACAAGATTCAAGATTTGAGGTAAGTACATAAAATGCAAGGTACTTCACACGGGTAAGTATTGAACTCTGATTTAAAAAAGTAGTACTCACAGTTTAGGTTAAAATGGCACCAAGCTATTTTAAAAGTGGACAGTGCAAAAATCAACAGTTCCTGTGGGAGGTAAGTTTGGTTAAGTTTCTCAGGTAAGTAAAGCACTTACACAGTCAGTCTCCTGGGCATATGCGGCCCATAGTTGGGGGTTCAAGGCAACCCCAAAGCCACAGCACCAGCAACACAGGGCCGGTCAGGTGCAGAAGTCAAAGGAGGATCCAAAGGACATAGGCACTTATGAAGAACAGGGGTGCTCCGGGCTTAGTGTGCTTACAGGTAAGTACCTGCGTCCTCAGGGAGCAGACCAGGGTTTTTTTGTAGAGGACTGGGGGGGGGGGGGAACACAAGCCCACAAAACACACCCTCAGCAGCACAGGTGCGACCTGGTGCAGTAGGCAAAGTAGGCATTGGGTTTGCTATAGAAAGCAATGGAGGGACCCGGGGGTCACTTATGCGATGCAGGCAGGACTAAGGGGGGCTCCTCGGGCCACCCACTGACTGGGCTAGGATGAGGGCCGCCTGCTGATCACTCCTGCACTGGTGGGTGGTTCCTCTCAGTCCTGGGGGCTGCGGGAGCAGTGCTTGGTCCAGGCATCGGGTTCCTTGTTACCAGGCAGTCGCGGTCAGGGGCGACCTCTGGAACCTCTCTGCTGCGGCAGAAGATCCGCCCGAAGAGGCAGTCTGAGTGGAGGATCGATGGCCATACTCAATAGCTCTGGATACCAGACTCTCCGTGCCCAGTCAGGAGCCACCAAGATGACTTGGGCCCGGTCGTTCTTGATCTTCCTGAGAACTCTGGGCAGAAGTGGTATAGGCGGAAAGGAGGCCAGAGTGCCACTCGAGATGAAAAGCGCCTCCGAGCGAGTGCAGCTTTGGATACCCCAATGCGCAAAACAGCTGACATTGCACTTTCTCTGTGGAGGTGAACAGATCTAACCAAGGCTCTCCCCACTGCTGAAAGAGACCTTGCGCCACCTCCGGATGGAGACGCCATTCGTGATTGGCTGTGCATCGACGGCTGAGTTAGTCTGCTCTGGCGTTGAGAGAACCTGCCAAGTGTTAAACCACCAGGGTAATGACATGTCCAGGGACCCTACACCATCTTGTTTGTTGAAGTAACACATTGCGGTAGTTTTGTCCGTGAACACCTACGAGGGAAGAGGGAAGAGGGAAGAAATGCTTTTAACGCAAGCCTGACCGCCCGAACTCCAGAACATTGATATGTAGCCCAGACTCTGCTGGAGATCGGATGCCTCTGATCTCTGCCTCTCCCATGTGGCCGCCGCAACCCAGACGTGACGCATCTGTCACTATATATAGATCTGGTTGGGGAAGGGAGAGGGATCTGTTGTGGACCCAATGCAGATTCGAAAGCCACCACTGCAGGTCTTTCGCAGGCCCCTCCGAGATCTGGACCATGTCAGAGAGATTTCCCTGATGCTGCGCCCACTGGAACTTCAAGTCTCACTGCAGAGCCCGCATATGCCATCTGGCATGTGTCACTAGCAAGATGCAGGAGGTCATGAGGCCGAGCAGCCTCAGAGTCAGTCTGACCGAAACCCAAGACCGAGGCCGAAAGATCGGAATCATAGCCTCAATGTCTTGGACTCGCTTTTCGTGAGAATAAGCCCGAAACTGCACTGTGTCCATAACAGCTCTGGTGAAGGGGAGCATCTGAAAGGGAGTCAGGTGTGACTTTGGCATGTTTATCGTAAACCTGAATGTGTGCACAAGGTTTGCCGTAGTCTGAAGGTGGGAGAAGACTTTCTGGGGCGAGTCCGCCTTTAACAGCCAGTCGTCGAGGTAGGGGAAGAATGATACCCCTAACCTGCGGAGATGAGCTGCAACCACCGCCATCACTTTTGTGAACACCAGAGGGGCGCTGGTAAGGCCGAAGGGGAGCACGGTAAACTGATAGTGCTCATGACCTATCACAAATCGTAGGTAACGTCTGGGGGCAGGCAGGATGGGGATGTGGAAATAAGCTTCCTGCAAGTCCAATGTTGCCATCCAGTATCCTGGGTCTGAGGCAGACAGACCCTGAGCCATGGTGAGCATTATGAATTTCTCCTTCTTGAGGAAGTAGTTTAGGTCCCGAAGGTCTAGGATAGGACTTAAGCCCTATACTTTTTTGGCACCAGAAAGTAGCAGGAATAACAACAATGACCTACTTCGGGCACAGGAGCCTCCTCTATAGCTCCCATTAGCCAAGAAAGCTGCGACTTCCTGGCAGAGAAAAGCCAAATGATCCTCTGGGAGTTGGCTGAGTGATGGAGGCATGGCTGGTGGAGCAGATTAGAAAGGGAGGGAGTAGCCCTTTCGAACGATATGCAAAACCCACCTGTCGAAAGTGATGGATTCCCAGTGGTAAACGTGATGGCAAATCCTGCTGCCAACTGGATGGGAGTGAGGGGACGGACTAGTAGAGTTTGGAGGCTGCAGAGGGGGCAGCGGTGGACTGGGCAGACCTCTGGTTCCCTGTCCCACACCCACGTGGGATTCCACGTCCCGCAGCAGCTGGACAGCATGGGTGGCTTGGTGGCTGGGCAGGAAACGTGACAGTGAGCCCCTTCCGTGGCCACGAAAGGGGAGAAAAGCAGACTGCGGGGGTCGAGGGGCACAGGAAAGACCAAAGGACTGAGCCGTAGCCAGGGAATCCTTGAATCTATCCAAGGCAGAGTCCGCTTTGTCTCCACAGAGACGAGAGCCTCTCTGCGGAGGTGAACAGATCTAACTAAGGCTCTCCCCACTGCTGAAAGAGACCTTGCGCCACCTCCGGATGGAGACGCCATTCGTGATCGGCTGTGCATCGACGGCTGAGTAAGTCTGCTCTGGCATTGAGAGAACCTGCCAGGTGTTAAACCACCAGGGTAATGCCATGTCCAGGGACCCTACTAAACCTTGTTTGTTGCAGTACCACATTGCGGTAGTTTTATCCATGAACACCTGCACTACTTTCCCTTTGAGACAGGAAACAAATGCTTTTAACGCAAGCCTGAACACCCCGAACTCCAGAACATTGATATGTAGCCCAGACTCTGCCAGAGACCAGATGCCTCTGATCTCTACCTCTCCCATATGGCCGCCCCAACCCAGAAGTGATACATCTGCCACTATAGATAGATCTGGTTGGGGAAGGGAGAGGGATCTGTCATGGACCCAATGCAGATTTGAAAGCCACCACTGCAGGTCTTTCGCAGTCCCCTCTGAGATCTGGACCATGTCAGAGAGAATCCCCTGATGTTGCGCCCACTGGAACTTCAAGTCTCACTGCAGAGCCTGCATATGCCATCTGGCATGTGTCACTAGCAGGATGGAGGAGGCCATGAGGCCGAGCAGCCTCCGAGTCAGTCTGACCGAAACCCAAGACCAAGGTCAAAAGATCGGAATCATAGCCTCAATGTCTTGGACTCGCTTTTCGGAAGAATAAGCCCGAAACTGCACTGCGTCCATAACAGCTCAGGTGAAGGGGAGCATCTAGAAGGGAGTCAGGTGTGACTTTGGCATGTTTATCATAAACCTGAGTGTGTTCACAAGGTTTGCCGTAGTCTGAAGGTGGGAGAAGACTTTCTGGGGCGAGTCCGCCTTTAACAGCCAGTCGTCGAGGTAGGGGAAAAATGATACCCCCAACCTGCGGAGATGAGCTGCAACCACGGCCATCACTTTTGTGAACACCCGAGGGGTGCTGGTAAGGCCGGAGGGGAGCACAGTAGACTAATAGTGCTCATGACCTACCACAAATCGTAGGTAACGTCTGTGGGCAGGCAGGATGGGGATGTGGAAATAAGCATCCTGCAAGTCCAACAATACCATCCAGTATCCTGGGTCTAAGGCAGACAGAACCTGAGCCATGGCGAGCATTATGAATTTCTCCTTCTTGAGGAAGTAGTTTAGGTCCCGAAGGTCTAGGATAGGACTTAAGCCCTTGACTTTTAAGGCACCAGAAAGTAGCAGGAATAACAACCACGACCTACTTTGGCACAGGAGCCTCCTCTATAGGTCCCATTGGCCAAGAAAGCCGCGACTTCCTGGCAGAGAAGTGCCAAATGATCCTCTGGGAGTTGGCTGAGTGATGGAGGCATGGCTAGTGGAGCAGATTCGAAAGGGAGGGAGTAGTCCTTTCGAACTATATGCAACACCCACCTGTCCATAGTGATGGATTCCCATGGGGAAGGTGATGGCGAATCCTGCCGCCAAATGGATGGGAGTGAGGGGACGGACTAGTAGAGTTTGGAGGCTGCAGAGGGGGCAGAGGTGGACTGGGCAGACCTCTGGTTCCCTGTCCCACACCCACGTGGGATTCCACATCCCTCCAGCAGCTGGACAGCATGGGTGGCTCAGTGGCTGGGCAGGGAATGTGACAGGGAGCCCGTTTCGTGGCCACAAAAGGGGAGAAAAGCGGACTGCGGGGGGTCAAGGGGCACAGGAAGGACCAAGGGACTGAGCCGTAGCCTGGGAATCCTTAAATCTATCCAAGGCCGAGTCCGCTTTGTCTCCACAGAGACGAGATCCATCAAATGGCACGTACATGAGGGACTGCTGGACATACCCAGATAACCAGAAGTACAGAACCTGGTGTCTCAAGGCCACTGTCATAGCAACCGATCTGCCCAGAGAGTCGGTCGTGTCCAGCCTACAACGGATTGTGAACTTTGCCACATCTCTCCCATCGTTGACACCTTGGGAGACGATAGCACGGGTGTAAGGAAATGCCTCCTTGGCATGGTTACCCCCTGACTTTTTGCCTTTGCTGATGCCAAGTTATGATTTGAAAGTGTGCTGGGACCCTGCTAACCAGGCCCCAGCACCAGTGTTCTTTCCCTAAACTGTACCTTTGTCTCCACAATTGGCACAACCCTGGCACCCAGGTAAGTCCCTTGTAACTGGTACCCCTGGTACCAAGGGCCTCGATGCCAGGGAAGGTCTCTAAGGGCTGCAGCATGTCTTATGCCACCCTAGGGACCCCTCACTCAGCACATACACATTGCTTGCCAGCTTGTGTGTGCTGGTGGGGAGAAAATGACTAAGTCGACATGGAACTCCCCTCAGAGTGCCATGCCAACCTCACACTGCCTGTGGCATAGGTAAGTCACCCCTCTAGCAGGCCTTACAGCCTAAGGCAGGGTGCACTATACCACAGGCGAGGGCATATGTGCATGAGCACTATGCCCCTACAGTGCCTAAGCAAAACCTTAGACATTGTAAGTGCAGGGTAGCCCTAAGAGTATATGATCTGGGAGTCTGCCAAACACGAACTCCACAGCACCGTAATGGCTACACTGAAAACTGGGAAGTTTGGTATCAAACTTCTCAGCACAATAAATGCCCACTGATGCCAGTGTGCACTTTAATGTAAAAATACACCCAGAGGGCATCTTAGAGATGCACCCTGAAAACATACCCGACTTCCAGTGTGGGCTGACTAGTTTTGCCAGCCTGCCACACACCAGACATGTTGCTGGCCACATGGGGAGAGTGCCTTTGTCACTCTGTGATCAGGAACAAAGCCTGTACTGGGTGGAGGTGCTTCTTACCTCCCCCTGCAGGAACTGTAACACCTGGCGGTGAGCCTCAAAGGCTCACCCCCTTTGTCACACAGCGCCACAGGGCATCCCAGCTAGTGGAGATGCCCACCCCTCCGGCCACTGCCCCCACTTTTGGCGGAAAGGCTGGAGGAGATAATGCAAAAAACAATGAGGATTCACCCCCCAGTCAGGACAGCAACTAAGGTGTCCTGAGCTGAGGAGAGTCTTACTTTTAGAAATCCTCCATCTTGTAGAAGGAGGATTCCCCCAATAGGGTTAGGAATGTGCCCCCCTCCCCAGAGGGAGGAGGCACAAAGAGGGTGTAGCCACCCTCAGGGTCAGTAGCCATTGGCTACTGCCCTCCCAGACCTAAACAAATCCCCTAGATTGAGTATTTAGTGGCTCCCAGAACCGAGGAAGATAGATTCCTGCAACCTAAGAAGAAGAAGAAGAACTGCTGACCTGAAGCCCTGTAGTGAAGACGGAGACGACAACTGATTTGGCCCCAGCCCCACCGGCCTGTCTCCCTACTTCAAAGAAAACTGCAACAGCGACACATCCAACAGCCTCAGAGGACTACCCTGCATCTAAAGGACCAAGAAGCTCCAGAGAACAGCGGCCCTGTTCAAGAAACCGCAACTTTTTTAAACAAAGAAGCAACTTTTAAAGACCACACGTTTCCCACCGGATGCGTGAGACTTTCCACTCCACACCCGACGCCCCCGGCTCGACCTGCGGAAAACCAACACTGCAGGGAGGACTCCCCGGCGACTGCGAGCCCGTGAGTAGCCAGAGTTGACCCCACTGAGCCCCACAGCGACGCCTGCAGAGGAAATCCAGAGGCTCCCCCTGACCGCGTCTGCCTGCTTCAAGGAACCCGACGCCTGGAAACCACACTGCACCTGCAGCCCCCAGGACCTGAAGGAACCGAACTCCAGGAGACCCTCTGCCTAGCCCAGGTGGTGGCTACCCTGAGGAGCCCCCCCTGTGCCTGCATGCATCGTTGAAGAGACCCCCAGGTCTCCCCATTGATTCCTATTAGAAACCCGACGCCTGTTTGCACTCTGCACCCAGCCGCCCCTGTGCCGCTGAGGGTGTACTTTCTGTGCCTGCTTGTGTCCCCCCCGGTGCCCTACAAAATCCCCCTGGTCTGCCCTCCGAAGAGGCGGGTACTTGCCTGCTGGCAGACTGGAACCGGGGCACCCGTATCTCCTTTGAAGCCTATGTGTTTTGGGCACCACTTTGACCTCTGCACCTGACCGGCCTTGAGCTGCTGGTGTGGTAACTTTGGGGTTGCCTTGAACCCCCAACGGTGGGCTACCTTGGACCCAACTTTGAACCCTGTAAGTGTTTTACTTACCTGTGAACTTAACGAACGAGTTACTAACCTTCGGTAACAACTTTTCTGGTGGATACATTAGCTACCTGTGGATTCCTCACCTATTGAATACACCCCTTGCGCCAGCATCCGACGGAAATCTTCTTCCTAGCTTCTGCATGTCGACGAGGACGTCACAATTGCCCACGCGACGCCGTCTGACGTCATACAGGCAATAAGAGGTCCTCGCCGACGTGCCGACGTCAGTACCAACATTTTTTACGTGCCTGAGACTAATAGGCCATTGAGACAAACAATCAAATAACAATATTTAATAATATCGAAGATAAACACATCATTCCAAAAATTCAAGATTTTTTTTTAAAATAAATAAATAAATACATAAATAAATATATACAGTATATGTACAAGCCCTCAAATACCAAGAGGAGCACACCCAAGAACAACTTGGTTTGACCAGACAGGCAACGGGGAGGCGGGTGGTACCGTGAGGAATCCACAGGTAGCTAATGTATCCACCAGAAAAGTCATTACCGAAGGTAAGTAACCCGTTCTTTTGATGGATACAACTACCTGTGGATTCCTTACCTATTGAATAGAGTCCCAAAGCAGTACCGCACTCGGTGGAGGGTCAAACCAAGAAGTCCTGCAGCACTGACCGTGCAAAATGGCCATCCCTCCTAACCTCAGAATCCAAGCAGTAATGCTTCGCGAAAGTGTGGAGGGATGACCAAGTTGCGGCCTTGCAGATGTCGACCACAGGAACACTGCTAGCCAAGGCCGAAGAGGCCGACTTAGCTCTGGTGGAATGAGCTCTTATACCATCAGGGGGTTCCTTCTTTGCTAGAGAGTAGCACATTTTAATGCAAAGAATGACCCACCTGGAGAGTGTTCTCTTGTGGACTGCCCTTCCTCTCCTCTTTCCCACGTACCCGATGAAGAGTTGATCCTCCAACCTGAAATCCTTCGTTCTGTTCACATAGAAGCTTAGCCCTCTCCTCGGGTCTAAGCGGTGTAGTCTTTCTTCTTCTTTCGAAGGATAAGGGGGAGGATAAAACGAGGAAAGAGTAATCGTTTGGGCCATATGAAAGGGTGAAACAACCTTTGGTAGGAAAGCAGCCTTGGTCCTCAACACCACCTTATCCCCATAAAAAGATGTGTAAGGGGGTCTAACAGATAGAGCCTGCAGCTCACTCACTCTTCTTGCGGAAGTAATTTCAACAAGGAAAACAGTCTTTAGAACTAATAACCTTAAAGGGCAAGAATGCATAGGCTCAAACGGTGAACCCATAAGAAAAGCCAAGACTAGGTTTAGATCCCACTGAGGCATAATGAAAGGAGTGGGAGGAAATTTGTTAATGAGACCTTTTAAAAATCTAAGTACTATAGTGGATTTGAATAGAGAAGGCTGGTCCGGAAGACATAGAAAGGCTGACAGGGCAGATAAATATCCCTTGACTGTAGCCACTGCACAACCCCTCTGTGCCAGAGACAAAGCAAAAGACAAGATATCCGATAAGTGGGCACGTAAGGGGTCAATTTAGCTCTCTCCACACCAGTTCACAAATTTAGCCCACCTATTAGCGTAGATAGATTTAGTGGAGTGTCGCCTGGCCGATAAGATAACATCCACTACGTCAGGCGGGAGAGAAAAGGAACTCAGGTTGCCCCGTTCAATCTCCAGGGATGAAGATGCAAGCTCTGGAGGTGGGGTGTAAAACCTGCCCCTGCGACTGCGAGAGGAGGTCTGCCCTGAGAGGGAGACGGAGCGGAGGGCATAGTGAGAGTTGGAGAAGGTCCGTGTACCATACCCTCCTTGGCCAATCCGGAGCTATTAAGATGACTTGGGCCCGGTCTTGGCGAATTTTCCTCAAAACTCGAGGAATCAAGGGTATGGGGGGAAACGCGTAAAGCAACTGGTCGCACCAGGTCATCTAAAACACGTCCCCCAACACTCCTTGTACTGGATACTGGAGGCTGCAGAATAACGGGCAGTGCGAGTTCTCCCGGGTGGCAAATAGATCTATCTGAGGAAACCCCCACATCTGGAAGATTAGACGGACTTGATCCGGATGGAGACGCCACTCGTGATCGGTCAAGAAATGATGACTGAGAGTATCCGCACGCACGTTCAAGACTCCGGACAGATGATTTGCTACCAAGCAAATCTGATGGTCCTTTGCCCAGGACCAAAGCCGTAGAGCTTCTCTGCAGAGAAGGTACAACCCTACTCCTCCCTGCTTGTTTATATACCACATCGCGGTAGTATTGCCCGTCAGGACCTGAACCGACTGATCGCGAAGGGAAGGGAGGAAGGTCTTGAGAGCCAGACGTATTGGCTGCAACTCCAACAGATTCATATGAAACATCTGTTCCATTGGAGACGAATGACCTTTGACCTCCAGGTCCCCCAGATGAGCTCTGCACCCTAGAGTGGAAGCATCTGTTATTACTGTGGTCACCGGCGGAGGTTGCGAGAACGGCCTTCCTTGGGAAAGATTGCCGTCCGCAATCCACCATTTTAAATCCGCAGCAGCGTCCACGGAGATCATTACCGATCCTTCGAGATCCCCTTTGTGTTGAGACCAATGCTTCCGGAGGCACCACTGAAGAGCCCTCCTGTGCCAGCGAGCGTGAGTGACCAACAGAATGCAAGAAGCGAA
The DNA here is from genome assembly GCF_031143425.1 of Pleurodeles waltl. Taxonomy (NCBI): domain Eukaryota; kingdom Metazoa; phylum Chordata; class Amphibia; order Caudata; family Salamandridae; genus Pleurodeles; species Pleurodeles waltl. The sequence goes on along the minus strand of NC_090445.1, from coordinate 199,081,896 downwards.
CAGACCGAGCATGCGTAGGACCTTGAGTACTGGAACGACTGCTCAACTTCGAAACATTGGAACCAATGCCTGAATGTCCTGAATCCGCTGAGGCGGAGGAAAGGCACGATTCAATGTTGTATCCAGAACTGCCCCTATGATCAGTAGGCGCTGAGAGGGCTCTAGGTGAGATTTGGGCACATTCACTGAAAAACCCAGGTCGAACAACAACCGGGTTGTCGACTGTAGGTGATGCAACACGAGCTCCGGAGACGTGGCTTTGATCAACCAGTCGTCCAGATAAGGAAATACTGCTATCCCCTTCCTTCTGAGCTCTGCCGCAACCACCGACATCACCTTTGTGAAAACTCGAGGTGCTGAAGTAAGACCAAACGGGAGGACCGCAAACTGATAATGCTGCAACCCCACCACAAACCGGAGATACTTCCTGTGCGACTTGAGTATTGGGATATAAAAGTAAGCATCCTGCAAGTCGACAGACACCATCCAATCTTCATCGTTCAGCGCCAAAAGCACCTGAGCTAGGGTCAGCATCTTGAACTTCTCCTGTTTGAGGAACCAATTCAAGATCCTCAGGTCCAGGATTGGCCTCAACCGACCATCCTTCTTGGGATCAGGAAGTATCTTGAGTAACAACCCTGACCCCTCTCCTGCTCTGGAACCAACTCCACCGCACCCTTTGAAAGGAGGACTTGAACCTCCTGTTCTAGTAACAGGAGATGCTCTTCTGAATAGTAGGATGGGCGGGGCGGGATGGGGGGAGGAAATTCCCAAAAGGGAAGGGCATAGCCTTTCCCCACAATGCTGGTGACCAAGGAGTCTGATGTTATAACCTCCCACTTGTGGAGAAAGTTCAATAACCTCCCCCTACAGGAGTGGTGTGAGAAGGAATTGGTGGAAGTCTAAGGCTGTTTCCCATGCTGCACCCCTCCAGAGGAAGAGGAAGAGGCAGTGTGCTGCTGGGCGGCTCCTCTGGTCCGGACCCTACCTCTCCCTCTGTAAGATCTATAGGAGAGAGCAGAGGCGGGTTGTTGCTGGAATCTCCCTCGAAAGGAGGAAGAGGAACCACGACCAAATCCTCGAAACCTCCTAAAAAGTCTGGAGGAAACAGAAGAGGAGGCCTGCAAGCCTAAAGACTTCGCAGTGGCCCTACTCTCCTTAAACCTCTCTAGAGCTGAGTCCGCCTTGTAGCCGAAAGGTTTATTGCCATCGAAAGGAAGGTCCAAGAGGGTTGACTGTACATCGGATGAGAAACCAGAGCTACAAAGCCAGGCTTGCCTCCTTGTAGCAACAGCAGTACCCATAGCCCTGGCTACAGAGTCAGTTGTATCTAGTCCAAATTGAATAACTTGGGTTGCCGCTGCTTGAGCATCAGAAACTAGGCTCATAACCTCTTGGGGCACCTCAGTATGTGAAGACTTTATTTCGTCCATCAGGGCGTAAATGTATCTTCCTAAAATACAGGTAGCATTAGTGGATTTTAAAGCCATGCTACATGACGAAAAAGCCTTTTTGATGAAATGTCCATTTTCTTAGAGTCTCTATCCGAGGGCACAGCTGGAAATGATCCTGGGGCAGACCGGGCTGAACATGAAGCCTGAACCACTAGGCTTTCAGGAGTTGGGTGCCTGGAGAGGAAGCCTGGGTCAGCAGGAGCAACTCTATATCTTCGAGCCACAGATCTGTTCACCGCCGAAGATGACACCGGCTTCTTCCAAATTTCCATGATCGGATCCAAAAAAGCCTAATTAAAAGGCAGAAGTGGCTCTGCAGTTGTTGAGGCAGGATGCAACACTTCCGTTAAAATGTTCGGCTTAGGCTCAGACACCGGCAAAGGGAGGTCTAAAAAGTCAGCTGCTTTCCTGATGACTGAATGAAATGTTGCAGCCTCCTCCGTATACTCTCCAGGTGATGACAAATCCCATTCTGGAGAGGTGTCCAGACTAGCCGTGTCTAACCCATGGAGATCTTCTCGAGATTCCTCAATCTCTCCTTCCTCTAATGTTTGTCTCCGATATTCTTGTTCCTCAAGGAGGCGAAGAGCAAGCCTCCTCGAATGTAATCTTTCCTCTATCCTCGGCGTCGACATGGCTTCCGCAGACGTCGAAGCCTGACGCCACTCCTCGGATCCATCAGACGCCGGATCCAATGGCGCCATGGATTTCTTCGGCGCCGAACGAGGGGAAGGGCGGACAGAAGACTGTTCCGGCGCCGGAACCACAGGTCTACTCGGCGTCACTGGCTGAGATGCTGACGTCATAGGCGCCGACGCCGAGCCCACATTTCCCATGGGAAGGAAGGGCATAAAAGGTGCCGGTCGTAACGGAGCCGGAGCACCCATATTGAAGGCCAAAGGGCCCAAAGGACTAGCCGGTCCACCACTTGGAGCCATCTGCTGAAAGATGGAGAACATCGCATTCAAGAATGCAGAACTGTCGGCTCCAGGGGCCGGGAAAGCCGGGTACTGAGGAGCCTGGGTTGGAGGCGACATCGACGCCGGTCCCGACGTCTGCAAAGCTGGAGAAAACTCTTGACGCCGAGGAACCTCGAATACAGAAGGAGGATTCACAGGCGACGTCGGCGAAGTCGGGGATGTCGGAGATGCCAACGGCGTCTGCAGTTAGGGAGAGATGGTGGGACTCACTTCCCATGTCTTCCGGCGTTGAGTCGAAGGTGACCTCGATCGCGATCTCTCTCTACTCGACCGGCGTCGAGATTCTCGACGGCGCCGGGAGTCCCGATGACGCCGATGCGACTTCGGTGAAGATGACTTGCGATGATGTCTTTTCTCTTTTTTTCTTTGATTTTGCCAAAAAGAGCTTTGCCTCACGCTCCTTTAAGGCCTTTGGATTCATTCGTTGACAAGAGTCACACTTGTCAACGTCGTGGTCGTAACTAAGATACCACAAACAGTCAGAATGTGGTCCGTAACCGACATGTTGCCACCGCACTCGTTGCAGGGCTTGAATCCAGATTTTCTTTGCGAGGGCAACTGTGACATCCTCGTCGACGTGCAGAAGCTAGGAAGAAGATTTCCGTCGGATGCTGGCGCAAGGGGGTGGGGGGTATTCAATAGGTGATGAATCCACAGGTAGTTGTATCTATCAGAAATTTACTTACCTGCCCCAGGAACTGTTGATTTTTGCACAGTGTCCACTTTTAAAATAGCTTATTGCTATTTTTGTCAAAACTGTACATGCTATTGTGATTATTCAAAGTTCCTAGAATACCTGAGTGAAATACCTTTCATTTAAAGTATTGTTTGTACATTTTGAACCTGTGGTTCTTAAAATAAACTAAGAAAATATATTTTTCTATATAAAAACCTATTAGCCTGGAATTTGTCTTTGTGTGTTCCTCATTTATTGCCTGTGTGTGTACAACAAATGCTTAACACTACCCTCTGATAAGCCTACTGCTCGACCACACTGCCACAAAATAGAGTATTAGCATTATCTCTTTTTGCCACTTTCTTACCTCTAAGGGGAACCCTTGGACTCTGTGCACGCTATTTCTTACTTTGAAATAGTATATACTAAGCCAACTTCCTACAACGTGCCTCCTCAAGACCACTGTCGTAGCAACCGATCTGCTCAGAGTCAGTTGTGTCCAGCCTACAATGGATTGTAAACTTTGCCACATCTCTCCCATAATTGACAGCTTGGGAGACGGTAGCGTGGGCCTCCTCCAGTATGTGCAGCAGGACTTGGTCAACCAAACAGCACAGAGAGTAGGTATAGCGGCCCAAAAGACATGCAGTGTTCAGACCTCAGAGAGATACTGGAGGAATAAAACAACTTCTTCCCAAAGTGTTCCAGGCTTTTTGATTCCCTATCTGGGGATGCGGAAGGGAATGCGCCTGAAGAAGAGGAAGCCTGGATGACAAGATGCTCAGGCATGGGGTGTTGGGACAGGAATTTAGGATACCTGCACCTGAAGATTTTGAGGACGATGAGTGGTGATGGCTCCACGAACAGTCTCAAGTCCTTCCTCTCGATTGAGACCGGGACCTACGCAGAGTCGAGCGCCGGGCCGCCATGAGTTTGAGAGACAGCTACCTCAAGACCTTCGGGTGTATGGCCCAGCACTCGGAGCACAACTTCAGGTCGTGGTCGCGCTCGAGACACCACAAACAAACTCGATGTGGATCCATAACCGACATCATGCAGTGACAGTCCTCACACAGCTTTAAAATGGTCTTCGGGGACATCCTCAGCACACCAAATAACTCACTATAAAGTCGACAAAACGGTCAAATTCGGTCAAAAAGAGACCAGGGTAGCTCTCTCCAGATTGGTGCATGGCGCGGAAAGAAAAGAACTGTCGTTACTGCACTGAGGCGGCGTCTATGTACTACTACCGACGTGCAAGGGTATTGCTCGAAGAAAAATCTCCAGATCCAGTCTGACCCCTGGGGGAAAAATGTTAAGGCAAGGAGTCTGCAACTAGAAGTCTATCAGATTGACATTATCTCTTTGTATGTTTTTAGCTATTGATTTTAGACCACGTTTTAGATGTGATTTTTTTAAACCTAGTTTTTATACTTTTAGCTTTTAGTCCAGAGCATTTTTAGCATTGGATTCATTCACCTTCGGTGGTGTCAAGTTATGGCATCATGCTTGTTACGGCAATGGGGAGGGTGTAGTGAATCCTAGTTTGTTTTAATGGGATACAGGAGTTAAGCTTGGCGTTTGGCTTGCAGACTCGTGATCCCGTCACCTAGTGACTTTTACCCTACTTAGCTTGCTATGTTTCAGCGCATTTATTTCATGAAATCTTTTAAGTTGGCTGGCTTGTTTCTAATTAGGCCCATGTTTTAGTTTGCATTATCAGTGCAACCGCGCTAAGGCATCAATTTCAAGCAACAAAGATAAACAAACTGTAGGTGTTCACTTAAGGTATTTCCCTCTTCACGCTTTTGAGGGAATTGTTTATATAAATTACCGTCTGAAGCATGCCTTGTTATCTATTCTTTGGCAACAGACTTAAGTCAGGGGTCTAAGAAGATCTGTATAAATACTCCTTGCTTAAACAGATAGTCAGAGGGATTCCAACCAGATGCCATCGCTACTATTGATGCTGCACCTCGCCTTTACGCTGACCGTTTTAGTGTCCCTACGGAGTCTGAGCTAGGGACCTATTTCCAAGGTAATGAGGGTTGGGGGCTCTTCTCATGAACATGACATTGTCAGATTAGGTTTAACACGCCTAGCTCTCTTTTAGGTTAGAGATTAGGTACCTGACATTAGGGTATTAGGACATATTTCACATCTCATGTCATTTCATGATATTTCAAGATGGTCGGAGACTTTGTATAAATGACTCGTCTTTACCATTCTTTTTCTTGTACTGTTCATTATCCTAATCATTGCAGCCCATGCAACTTATCATAGATTTCAGTCATGTTAACATAAAATCTATTGAAACCTTACTACATCTTCTTCATTGCCTGTGTTTGAATGACAATGTTAATGTGAGAAAGGGGTAATCTCCGTTTAACCACAACACTCCCTGAGATGTCACACTCTTGAGTCCATGCGTAAAGGCTGCCACAAATCACCTTTTACTGTTTGGGTTTTTGGTGAGGTGCTTCTTGTGAGTCGGGAGGGTTGGGACAACAGTTGTGACTTGTTGTAGGACTGGCATAGTCGCCTAAAAACACATAAGTACCGTCATCCTTAAACCAGCAGTCTTACCTAGAGCAAGAGTCAAACTACGACACAGGTGATGGTGGATCCTGCCGCCAACTGGTCCCGGGTGTTCTGATGCACTAGGAAGGCTTGGCGGCAGAGGCGGGGGTGGACCGCTGGTTCCCTCATTAACAAGCTCGCGGGATCCTGCGTAGGTGCAAAGGCTCTACAGCATGCACGGGTCAGTGGCCGGGTGGAACGGAACATGGTTGAGTGCCCCTTCCATAGCCATGAAAGGAGCCAAAAGTGGACTGTGGGGGGTAAAGAGCAGCTACGAGGCCAAGGGACCGAATCGAAGCCTGGGAATCCTTAAAGCGCTCGATCCCGCTTTTTCTTCGAAGAGAGGGGTGCCATCAAAGGGCATGTTCATCAAGGATCGCTGGACATCCCCTAAAAAGCCAGACGTCCTCAACCACGCGTGGCGCCTCAAGGCCACCGTTGATGCAACCGATCTGGGCAGTGAGTCAGTCGTATCCAATCCACAATTAATCAAAGTTTGCTGTATCTCTCCCGTCCCCAACGGCTTGGGAGATAATGGCACAGGCCTCCTCCGGGACTCGAGGCAGCACTTGAGCGACGGTGTCCCAGAGAGTATGGGAGTATCAGCGCAAAAGGCATGCGTTGTTCAAGGACCGCAGCCCTAGACTGGCAGAAGAAAACATTTCCTTCCCACATGTAGGAAGATGACTCTGTATATACTATATGAGATGTAGTGTGCACAGAGTCCAGGGGTTCCCCAGAGGCTTAAGAGGACAAAGTGGATAATACTAATGCTCTCATTTGTGGTAGTGTGGTCAAGCAGTTAGGCTTATCAGAGGGTAGTGTAAAGCATTTGTTGTACACACACACAGCCAATAGAAGAAACACTGTAGGAGGCTGGCCTGGCTTATAGTGGGTACCTGATGGTACTTACACCTTGTGCCAGGTCCAGCTATCCCTTATTAGTAGTGTTCTAGCAGCTTAGGCTGATAGAGGTAGCTTTAGCAGAGCAGCTTAGGCTGAACTAGGAGACATGCAAAGCTCCTACTATACCAATTATATCATATAGCAACATATCATAAGAAACACAATACTCAGAGTTACTAAAAATAAAGGTACTTTATTTTAGTGACAATATGCCAAAAGTATCTCAGAGAACATACTCCATTAGAAGGTAAGTAAAATACACAAAATATACACACAACCCAAAATCTGGTAAGTAAAACACTTAGAAAAGTAGTGCAAAAACTGTAGAACACAATAGAATGCAATAGGAGACAATAGGCCTAGGGGCAACACAAACCATATACTCCAAAAGTGGAATGCGAACCACAAATGGACCCCAGGCCTAGTGTAGTGTGTAGAGGGTCACTGGGAGTGTAAGAAAACACTAAGGGTGTCCAAGATACCCCACCCCAAAACCCTGAAAAGTAGGAGTAAAGTTACCCTACTACCCCAGAAAGACAGTAAAGTCGAGATAGGGGATTCTGCAAAGGCAACAACTGACTGCAAAGCATTGAAGACGGATTCCTGGACCTGAGGACCTGCAAAGGAAGGGGACCAAGTCCAAGAGTCACGCAAGTGTCCGGGGGGCAGGAACCCACCAAACCCCGGATGAAGGTGCAAAAGGGCTGCCTCTGGGTGGATGAAACCAAAGATTCTGCAAAAGCGGAAGGTGCCAGGAACTTCTCCTTTGGTCAGAAGATGTTCCACGGCGTGCTGGAGGATGCAGAGTTGTTTCCACGCAGAAAGACTGCAACCAAGCCTTGCTAGCTGCAGGAGTCGCGGTTGAAGTTAATGGGGGCTGCCAGGGCCCAGGAAGGACCAGGAGGTCGCCCCTTGGAGGAGGAGACAGAGGGGGCGCTCAGCAACAGAGAAAGCCCACGCAGAAGCAGGCAGCACCCGCAGAAGCACTTGAACAGGCGTTCAAGAAATCTGAGCACAGCGGTCGTCTCAACACAACAAAAGGGGGTCCCACGAAGTCGGTGGTAAACTCAGCGAGTTGAGCAATGCAGGACGGAGTGCTGGGGACCTGGGCTGTGCTGTGCATGAAGGAAACCTTGAAAAAGTGTACAGAAGCCCTAGAAGCTGCAGATCACGCAGTAAACAGGATTACTGTTTGGCATGGGGAGGCAAGGACTTACCTCCACTAAATTTGGACAGAAGGACCACTGGACTGTCGGGGTCCCTTGGATCCAGCTCCTGTGTTCCAGGGACCACGCTCGTCAAGATGAGAGGGGACCCCGAGGATCGGTGATGCAAAAGTTTGGTGCCTGAGTTAGCAGGGGGGAGATTCCGTCGACCCACTGGAGATTTCTTCTTGGCTTCCAATGCAGGGTGAAGGCAGACAGCCCTCAGAGCATGCACCACCAGGAAACAGTCGAGAAAGTCGGAAGGATTAGGCGCTACAATGTTGCTGGTAGTCGTCTTGCTACTTTGTTGCGGTTTTGCAGGCGTCCTGGAGCACTCAGCGGTCAATCCTTGACAGAAGTCGAAGAGGGAGATGCATAGGAACTCTGGTGAGCTCTTGCATTCGGTATCTGACGAGAAACCCACAGGAGAGACACCAAATAGCCCTCAGAGGAGGACTGGCTACCTAACCAGGTAAGAGCCTCTCAGGAGGGGTCTCTGATGTCACCTGCTGGCACAGGCCACTCAGAGGTCTCCATTGTACCCTCACACCTCTGCATTCAAGATGGCAGAGGTCTGGGACACACTGGAGGAGCTCTGGGCACCACCCCTGGGGTGGTGATGGACAGGGGAGTTGTCACTCCCCTTTCCTTTGTCCAGTTTCATGCCAGAACAGGGGTGGGGGATTCCTGAACCGGTGTAGACTGGTTTATGCAAGGAGGGCACCATCTGTGCCCTTCAAAGCATTTCCAGAGGCTGGGGGAGGCTACTCCTGCCCAGCCCCTAACACCTATTTCCAAAGGGAGAGGGTGTAACACCCTCTCTCAGAGGAAATCCTTTGTTCTGCCTTCCTGGGACTGGGCTGCCCAGACCGCAGGAGGGCAGAAACCTGTCTGAGGGTTGGCAGCAGCAGTAGCTCCAGGGAAAACTCCAGCGAGCTAGTTTGGCAGTACCCAGGGTCCAGGCTGGAGCCCCGGGGATGCATGGGACTGGTACCACAATACAAGATTTTGCTTGGGGGGACAATTCCATGATCTTAGACATGTTACATGGCCATGTTCGGAGTTACCATTGTAAAGCTACACATAGGTATTGACCTATATGTAGTTCATGCGTGTAATGGTGTCCCCGCACTCACAAAGTCTTGGGAAATTGCCCTGAACAATGTGGGGGCACCTTGGCTAGTGCCAGGGTGCCCTCACACTTTATAACTTTGCACCTAACCATCACTAAGTGAGGGTAAGACATATAGGTGACTTATAAGTGACTTATAAGTTACTTAAGTGGAGTGTAAAATGGCTGTGAAATAACGTTGGCATTATTTCACTCAGGCTGCAGTGGCAGTCCTGTGTAAGAATTGTCTGAGCTTCCTATGGGTGGCAAAAGAAATGCGGCAGCCCTTAGGGATCTCCTGGAACCCCAATACCCTGGGTACCTAGGTACCATATACTAGGGAATTATAAGGGTGTTCCAGTGTGCCAATCCAAATTGGTGAAAATAGTCAATAGCCTGCAGTGACAATTTTAAAAGCAGAGAGAGCATAAACACTGAGGTTCTGGTTAGCAGAGCCTCAGTGATACAGTTGGGGTCCCGGCTAGCAGGATCCCAGTGACACAGGCAAAAACAAACTGACACACAAGTAAAAATAGGGGTAACATGCCAGGCAAGATGGTACTTTCCTACAAACACAAACTCAGTGACTGAACTCCAGACCAATTGTTTTTATATAGAAAAATATATTTTGATAATTTATTTCTAGAACCACAAGATTCAAGTTGCAGGTAAGTACATCAATAAATAAGTATTTCACATATGTATCAATATTACTTTGATTCAAATTCGCAAGTCATACCGTTTTTGAATAAATGGCAATCTGTTTTAAAAGTTGACAATTTAATTTTCAGAAACAGTTCCTGGGGGGAAGAAAAGTTAGTACGTTTTGAAGGTAAGTGCACAACTTACAGTTCCAGTCTCCAAGGGATAGAAGTCCACAGGTGGGGGTTCAGGTTAATCCCAAACACCCACCACCAGCAACACAGGGCCAGCCAGGTGCCGCGGTCAAAGCTGTGGTAAATTTAACATTGGCTAATATGGAGACTCGGGGCACTCGGTTTCAGTACCCGTGTCTTCGGAGGTCAGACCCGGGTCATTTAGATAAGCACCAGGGGCACAAGTAAGCACCAAACACACAGCCTCAGTGGCACCGGGGCAGCCAGGTGCATGGTGTAAACACAGTGTCGGGCTCCCAATGCTTTCCTATGAGAGGACCCCGGGGGGTCACTTAGATGCTGCAGGCCACGGGTCTGTTCCGGAAAACCACAGGCTGGACAAGTAGGAGGGCCGCCTGCTGCACCAAAGGTTGGGTTCCCCAAGGCCAGTGGACTCCGGATGCAGTGTACCTTTTGGCGACAGGTATCTTCGTCTGGTGCTGTCGCAGTTAGGGGGTCCTCTCAATTCACACTGCAGGCATCGCCTCCAGTCGGTTGGGCCATCTGGACACGGGCCATGGGCATCGGGTGCAGAGTGGTCAGGACTTGTGGATCGGGGAGGCTCTGGAATACTTAGATGTTGTTTCTTCTTGGACAGGGCTGCTGTCCATGGGAATTCTTGGTCCTCGGTGATGCAGGCTGTCCTCCGGAGGCTTGGCAGGTTGCTGGACCTGCAGGATGCGTCACCTTATTTTTGCAGGTTCTCTGAAGCAGGAGACAGGGCTGGGGCCAAGTCAGGTTTCGTCTTCCTTCTTCTCTGCTGGGATTTCAGCTTAGCAGTCCTCCTTTCTTGTGAGGTCGTAGGGAATCTAACAAACTGGGTTCAGGGGAGCCCTTAAATCTTAGGAGCTTTACAGGGGTCAGAGGGCAGTAGCCAATGGCTGCTTTCCCTGAGGGTGGCTTCGCCCTTCTTGTGTCCACTAACTTTGGTGAGCGGGACATAAACCTAACCCTATTGTTCCCTGTTCTCCAAACTAAGATCGAGGATTCTGCAGGGAGGGGGTCACCTCAGCTCTGGACACCTAAGGGGTGGTCCTAGTGGGGGTGATCACTCCTCCCTGCTTCCCCTAATTTTCCCGCCAGACTTGCCACCAAAAGTGGGGCTTTGACAAGGGGGTAGGTGTAGGAAGTTGGCTCTGTATATACTATCGCAAAGTAAGTGATAGTGTGCACAGAGTGCAAGGGTTCCCCTTAGAGGTAAGATAGTGGCAAAATCAGATAATTCTACTGCTCTGTTGTGGTAGTGTGGTCGAGCAGTAGGCTTTTCAGAGAGTAGTGTTTTTATTTTTTTTTATAAACAAATGTTATTGTTTTCTGAGAAAAGGAAACCGTGAACAAAATAATAAAATGAAATATGTAAGCACAACGGACAGAGCGATCATGAGCGATCATGAAACATTATGACATTACAACGAGTGTTAGGGTCTATAGTAACAATATTGATCACAATTGCCTTTATGGTTGTAGTCGTGTTCCCCAGGTAACAACGGCATTTGGGTGAAAGTTCAAGCCAGAGGGTGGACCCTAGTATACGTTTCAGTACTACTTTATTATAGTGTAAGGCCCGTCCCCATTACCACCTACTACATCATGTCCATCCATTTCCCCCATATCTTTTCAAATTTTCGGGCGCAACCTCTAGATTCATAAACCACTCTTTCTTGACTAGCACACCAGTCAACTCCCCTTCTCCATTTTCGTAGTCATGGGCCTTCGGGAGAGCTCCAGGCCGCGGCTATGTCTCTTTTGGCAATCAACAGGGCCGTGGCCACTAAAGCCTGATGTGCCTGTGGTCCACCCATTTCATCCATTACTCCTAGCAAGACCATTTTTGCAGAGCTCTGTATCGTCTTCCCCAGGACTGCACCTAATTCCCGGAGCACCCCATCCCAGACGGGTTGTATCACTCGGCAGGACCAGACCATGTGGAAAAAGTCTGCAGGCCCATCCGGGCATCTTGGGCATTGGGAGGAGGGGCGCAAGCCCGCTCGGTGCAGCCTATTCGGTGTTAGGTAGGCAATGTGTAAATAATAGAATTACACTGTGCGGAGTCTGGCCGATATCGCCAGTGACCTGGGTGCCATCATGGCTTCTCTCCATTCCGTCTCATCCAGGGGGCCGACCCAGGTCTCCCATTTAGTTCTAGTGGCCCCCAGGTCACCGGGCGTTTTATTTATCAGTGTTTTATAGATTTGGGAAATGTCCTTCCCCCCCAGGTTCCCCATAGTTAATTTAGTCTCTATTGGGTTGAATTCCGGGAGGGGGCCCGTTGTTAGTAGGTGAACTTTTAGGGCGTGTCTAAGTTGAAGGTATTTAAAAAAATTGTGTTGGGGTGAGTTGGAACTCCCTTTGCAAGTCTTGGAATGATTTCATGGATTCTCCAGGCCAGACATCTCCTACCAGAGAGATACCTACCAGGTCCCAATCTGTGAAACCCTTTAGTGCTGCTGTAGCACTTAGCCATTTCCCTCGCCACAGGGGGGTCTGCCGAGTGATAACAGCGTTCAAAGGGGTCGTTCTCAAGGCAGCACACCATGCCAGGAAGACCGCTTTTGTTACTTCTCCAGTCCCCTGCGGGAGGGGTGTCCCGTACATTACATTTAGGAGGTGTGGGAATCCCAGGAGTTCCAGTTCCACCAGGTAGGCTGGGTCCCCCCATCCCCCACTGAACCAGTCGTGAATTACTATTAATTGAGTGGCTAAGTAATATAGGTAGGGGTCTGAGGCACCCAAGCCTCCATCATATGTCCCTCTTTTACAGTGGTGTGCCGCTACTCGGTGTCTGGCTCCTCTCCATAGGAGTAGCCCTGTAGCGCTGTCCAGTGCCCTGAACCAGGAGCGGGGGATAGGTTGTGGAAAGTTCTGGAAGATATATAGAAGTCTTGGCAGGATCATCATTTTGTATAGGGCTACATGGCCCATCACGTTTAGCGGTAGGGTGTGCCATCTCTGCAGGTCTGTCTTGATGTGTGTCAACAACGGTGATAGGTTTTTGGCCCATGTCATCTCGGGCAGTAGGGACACCCATATACCTAGGTATCTGAAGCTGAGTCGGCGCAGGGGAATCCTATCTTGCCAGTCAAAGCAGTCTCTAGAGCTTGCCAGTGGGATCAGTATTGACTTGGCGGGTTCATTTTTAGTCCCGAGGCCTGCTCATAACACCGCAGTATTTGGGGCGTGGTCTGACTGCCAGGCAAGATGGCCGTCACTGCGTGAGGCTCTGCCTGGCCCGGGGCCGTTTATTACTCCATTAGGCGGTGCTGGCGGGTGCGAACCTAGCGCACTACCCTAGAAGAACCCCTGGGCTGTCGCTGGCGGCTCAGGAGCGCGGGAGTGTCCGGAGCGGATGCGGAGAGGCGCAGACGGGCCTGTTGACGGCCTCGTCTGCGCACGCAGGGTGCCGGGCGGGCGGACGTGGAGGCCCGTGGCTGTTCCCGGAGGTGTGTGGCCGGGTGCGGTGCTACGCCTGCGGGCTGCTCGGCGACTTAGTCGGGTCTCGGCCCCGCGGCGCACTTGTTTTTTGTGGCGCTGCTATTGAGGAGGCACTGCTGGACCCCGCGGTACATCTGAGGCCTGGCAGTTCGGCCAGGTGAGGAGGAGGCCCGGGCGGAGACGGGCTGGCGTGGTGAGGCCTTCTCTGGGGGCCTTGGAGGTTTGTCGTTGCTCTCCCTGGCTTTCGGGGGGGAGCCGCCCGGAGCGCCTGGGCAGGCCCCCGGGCTGCTTGCTGAGGACACATGGCAGTGCCCGGTCGTGGGCGGTGTCGGCTGTGGTGGCCCGTGGAGGGTGAAAGCGAGGAGATTATCCTGCTTGGCGGTATGGACTGCGAGAGCCTGGGAGGACTGGCTGGTGCCCTGGGGCCCTGCTATTTGCTGACCTCTGTTGCTGGTGCAGGGTCCTACAGTGAGATCTGAGCTGTCTGGAGAGAGATACTGGATTTGGGGCTCCCGCTTGGCCTGTTCTAATTGCTTGGGCCCGGTTAGAGGTGTTGGTGTGGAGTGGAACAATGGCCAAAGCTGACCAGCGCCAGGCAAAACTCACCTTTGAGGGGGGGAAAAAAAAAAAGAACGCTGCTGCTGGCTCACAGCCCTGTGAGGAGACGAACGGAGAGGATAGTTCTGAGGTGTCGGTGAAGTCCATGTTCTTGGACCTTAAGTCCAGCCTGGCTGGCACTGACGCCAAGTTGGACCATGTAACTGAACAGCTCGATCGCATCAGGGCCCGTGTGGACGATCACAATTCCAGGTTTGAGGCCCTGGAGTCACGCACCTCTGAAATAGAGGACGCATGCCAGGGTGACAGGGACCAGAGTGCACGAATGGAGCGAATCCTTGAAGTCATACGCAATAAGAACGAGGACTTGGAGGCAAGATCCCGCCGTAATAACAATCGCATCGTGGGGTTGCCGATATGGGTCGAATGGAAGACTTTGTAGAGCGGATGTTATCAGACCTGTTTACTGGTGAGCTCTCTCGGATGTTAGTGGTTGAGAGAGCGCACAGGTCCTTGGGGCCCGACCTCCGCCGGGGACCCCTCCACGTCCAATTATTGCGCGTCTACTGAACTACCGTTACCGAGACACTGTACTCCATTTGGCAAGGGAGAGACGTCCGCTGCTAAATAAGAACTCGGAAATAAAAAAATTCCCAGACTATACCCTTGGCGTGCAGTCTCAGAGGCGTGCTTTTCTGCCGGTTAAACGACTGTTGAATCAAGCGGGAGTAAGTTTTGCCCTGCTATATCCTGTTAAGTTGAGGGTGCGTCATGAGGGTAAGACGCTCTACTTCACGGATCTGAAACAGGCGGCCAAATTTGCTCGGCAGTTGCCTAAGGTGCGGGAGACCGCGGGGCACTGGAGTCGTGGTGCTGACGACGTCGCCCTAAGTGACAATGACTAATTGGCTCCGGTCGGCCCAGTACCCATTGCTGGAGCTGCTTGGGTGCGCTGGTTTGCTCCTTGCCTGGTCCCGTCTGCTTAGTGACCCGTAGTAGGCCCATGGGCCCCTCTTCCCCGGTGTTAGCTGGGCGGAGAGGTACCAGGCTGGTTACAGCCCCTGGGATGAGTCCTGACATTCACTGTTTTTGTTCTTGGGGAGGGGTTGGGGGCCTAGATGGGTGGGTTCCTGGTTGGGTCCGTTTGGGGGGCCTGAGTGGGTGGGGGGTATGGGGGGGATCTCACATGTTCGTGGGGTACTGTTTTTCTTCCTTTCTATGGATGTTTTGCTTGATCTTATGTTATATTTCCGGCAGGTGGTGGTATGTCTTTGTGTGCAATGCTGGATGACTACCGATGGGGCTGAGGGGTGAGGAAGTGTCTGTGGTTAGGTGTTTGACTTGGAACGTACGAGGGCTCAACGATAGGAGGGAAGCTCGACTTGTGGCTGCATATGTTAAGCGACAGGCAATTGATGTTTGTATGCTTCAGGTGACGCACTTGGTGAGGTCCACAGTATGCAGACTGAAAACTGGGTGGGTGGGTGAGATGCACTGCTCCACGTACTCGGGTTACTCCTGTGGAGTTGCAATCTTACTTCGTAAGGGTCTGCAGTGGCGCACGAAAGAGGTCTTGGTGGATCCAAATGGCAGATACGTACTGATGAGTGGTGTGTTACTAGACAAAGCATGTCGCCTTGTTGCTGTGTATGGGCCGAATGTTGATGATCCAGGATTCTTCCTGGAGCTATGGCGCCAGGTGGAGTCGCTGGGGCCAGGTGCAGTGCTCTGGGGGGGAGACTTTAACATAGTATTAGATGCCAGGATGGATAGGGAGAGCTTGGCCAGGATGCAGCATGTTGCAGCGGCGAAATCTTTGGAGGCTGTAATGCGAGATGGCGCGCTGGTGGATCTGTGGCGGCTGCAGCACAGAGAGGCGAGGGAGGGTACATGTTTGAATTATGTGCATGGTAGCTGGTCTCGAATTGATCGCTGGCTGGGTACCAGGGATATGTTAGTCTGGATTAGAGCGGTTGATCATCTCCCCCGCACGCTGTCAGATCATTCGCCGGTATGTCTGGAATTGGAGATACCGACTGAATTGGGTCGGTCAGTTATGTGCCGGCTACCTTGGGGGGCGCTTCGGGATGTGGCCTTTCGAGAGGAACTGCGCAAGGCGATTAGATTGTATTTTGCTGAGAATCAGGGGTCGGTGAGGTCCCCAGGCACTCTCTGGGAGGCATTTAAGATTGTTATCAGAGGAGTCTGTCTTTCGAAACAACACGGTATAGTTAAAGCTTTGAGGCGAGAGATGGCTGAAATTGAGGGTCGGCTTGCTGAGTTAGAGAGGCGGCTGGCTTCCCACTGGTCCAGTGATGTTCTTGCGGAGATCCGTCGTGAGGTATCGCTGTATGAGGAGGCCTCCCTTAGGGAAATCTGCTTTATTGGGAGAGAGGCTCGCGCCCGCCAGTATGGAGAGGGCTAAAGGGCTGGACGTACGTTAGCAGCTTTGCTTCGCAAGCCTTGGGCCAGTGACTACGTCTCTGAGGTCATAGATGATGAGGGCGGGAGTGTGTCGGGATCGGGTGGAGTTATGCAGGTGTTTACGGAATTTTACACGAAGCTTTATGCGGCTCTGGTGGGCTTTAGCACGGCTGATGCACAGGTGTTCTTTGAGGACATCGCGCTAGTATGGTTTGATGAGGCGCATAGGAAATACTTAGACGAACCGTTCTCGGTAGAGGAGGTGGCTGCGGCCATTCGTGGTCTTTCTGGAGAGAAGTCCCCTGGTGTGGACGGCCTGTCCCCAGCTTTTTATAAAGAATATGTGGATATTTTAGCTCCTCGTCTGTTGGAGGTCTATGCAGAAGCCTTGGAGACTGGGTCGCTGCCGGCCTCGCTTCGGGAGGCTTTGATAGTGACGATCCTCAAACCTGGAAAGGACCCGACCCGATGCGATTCGTATCATCCGCTCTCCATGATTAATATTGACAACAAAATCTTAGCAAAAATGATCGCGGCAAGACTGCAGCCTCACCTCCCCAAGTTGGTGCTACCGGATCAGTCGGGTTTTGTCCCGGGAAGGTCTACAAGTCATAACTTGCGCACCTTTTTCGCAGTGGCGGCTACACTGGTGGAGGATGATAATGCAGCAGCTGTTTTCCTGGACGCGGCTAAGGCGTTTGACTCTTTGGCCTGGGATTATATGTTCGCTCTGTTGGGTAGGATGGGACTTAGCGCGCGCTTCCTACGCCTGATTAAACTGTTGTATACATTGCGCACTGCTAGACTGCGCCTTAACGAAAGCGTGTCCGCTCCGTTTCCGGTTGCGCGAGGCACACGTCAGGGATGCCCGTTGTCCCCTCTCCTTTTCGCTGTGGCGATGGAGCCCTTGGCGGCTGGGCTTCGGCAGAAATACAACGATAGAGGATTACAATTCCGGCATCGCCCTATTTTGATATCTCTGTACGCTGATGATATTGCATTATATGTACGGAATCCTGACCAGAATCTGGACACGTTATTAGATGAGATCGTACGCTCTGGAACCTTTTCAGGTATTACTATTAATTGGTCTAAATCTGTGGTGCTGCCTTTGACCCCTAAGGCGTCGCGGTTTGATTCCCGATACCCCTGGTATGGGCGGAGGGGCCGGTGCAGTACTTGGGTATACAGCTGAGTTGTGATGTGGAGGCGTTGTGGCTGGCTAACTATGGTGCTGCTCTGGCGTGGCTGGAGAGGAAGGTCGAGACCTGGATAGCCCTCCCATTATCATTGATAGGGCGTATCCCTATTGCAAAGATGGTGGTCCTTCTGAAGTTTCTGTACCTGTTTGTGAATCTTCCTCTTCCGCTCTCGAGAGGCTAATTAAAACGTCTGCGCTCTGCGCTGATTTGTCTGGTATGGGCGGGGCGACGCGCGCGTATTTCTTGGGAGAGGTTGATGCTGCTGTTTGAATTTGGTGGGCTCGCTGCGCCGGACATGGAGCTATACTATCTTTGTGCTCAGGCACATTTTGGGTATTACTGGCTGAATCCTATCCGTTATCTGCCGCACTTGGCGCCTGAGAGCGACTCTGTGTGGCCAGATGACCTGTCGCGGGCATTTGGTAGACGCGTTCCGTCCCGGGTGCAGGGGATCGATACAGTGGCATGCACGCTGCGGGCGTGGGGTGTGTTGATGCAGCGATCTGGGGTCACTGTCCCTTATGCTCCTTCTTTACCTGTCATGGCGATAGCCGATGGACAGTTGTATCGCGATGGTGGGGTGCATGGGTTTCTCCGAGAGGCTGGCCTGACCGAGTTGAGAGATTGGATGGCCGCTTGCTTGATGTTTCTGAGGTGCTGGCTGGTTGTGAGGGCACGGCGTTACATCGCATGTATGTTATTCGAGTCCGTTCTTTTTTGCGGGACCGCCTGCATGGCTCGACTGAGGCTCCTCTGGAGTTCCGTGCACTGGAGGTTCTCTGTTGTGTGCAGTCGCCTAATAGGCTGGTCACCAAATTATATAACTGTATGCAAGAGCAGGGCATGGCCTCCGGGAATCGTCTAAATTATAGGTTCAGACTGTTACACTTTAAATTTTTGCACAGACTATACTATACCCCAGCGTGGTTGCACTCTTTGGGGCTACGTGAAGATGCATGCTGTGTTCGTTGTCGGGTGCCGGAGGCGGGATTTTTGCATTTGGCATGGGAGTGTGCGGATGTCTACGTTTTCTGGGTGGCAGTTTTTAATGCAATTTCTGAAATGGTTGAATTGGAGATATCCGCCTCTCCTAGAACTGCGCTGCTTGGGTGCGTGGAGGATATCTGGGCGACGCATAGGCACTTGGTGGGTCTGCTTTTGCTGCTGGCTAAGCGTAGAGTTGCCATGTGCTGGGGTGGGACGAGAGTGCCGCGCTGTTCTGAATGGTTAAGTGATGCTGCTTTTTGCCATGATCAGCTCATGGTTTTCTGGAGCTTGATGCCTGAAGGGTCTAGACCCAAAGATATTTGGGCCCCGTTGAATAAATTGAAGAAGCCCGGACTGTGGTTTTACCCCCCTCTGCCCGTTGGTATCTACATCAGGAAATGTGGCTGGCTGCTGATGTCTAGCTGTATGCCCTACCTGCCTTTTTTGTTTGTTCTTGATGATGTCCCCTTCTTATGCTATACGTTACTGTGAAAACATTGCTGCCAGAGAGCTGCCTTGTGGTTTTTTGGCACAGACTTTGCCACCCGATAATGGATGGGGAAATTTAAAAGTGAATTTCGGATTGTAATGATCAATGTGTATCTATCTGATTTTTCCCTTACGAAATGTATACTGATATTGTGGATGATGGCCACTTAATATCTTTTTTTTTCTTCTCTCGCTGTGATGCTGTGGGGGGCTGTTTGTGTTTTTGTATGTTTAATATGATAAAATTAATTAAAAAATAAAAAATAAAAATAAAAACACCGCAGTATTTCAAGGCTGCGTGGACCCGTTATGCTGGGTTCCTCCATGTATAGTAAGACGTCGTCAGCATAGAGCGCTATTCTATCTTCCTGTGTATGACCCCACTTTCACCCTCTGTATATCGAGTCGGACCTGATCATCTGGGCGAGGGGTTCGATCGCTAGGGTAAATAGAAGGGGGGACAAGGGACATCCCTGCCGCGCACCTCGGTGAATCTCTAACGTTGAGGACTGAGTCCTGTTAATTTGCACCCGGGCAGTGGGGTTAACGTACAGGGCTTGTACTAGACGGCAGAACCTCGGGCCCAGGACCGCGCGCCGGAGCACCAGCAGGAGAAATCCCCAATCTACTGAGTCAAATGCTTTTTCAAAGTCGATAAGTAAAAGGGCGAGGTCCCGGGGCAATCTTTGACGCTCGTCCAAGGCCACATGCAATCGACGGATACAATGTCTGGTGCTGCGAGAGGCCATAAATCCACATTGGTCTGGGTGTAGTAGGTGGGGCAGAACCCTCTTAAGACAGGCAGCGAGGATGGCGGCAAAGATCTTAACTTCAGTGTTTATTAGTGAGATTGGCCTGTAGTCGGCACAGCGCAGTGAGGGGGGTTGGGTCTTGGGTATTACTACAATGGTGGCAGCATCCAATTCTCGTGGGAAGGTGCCATTATTTTCTACTTCTGTAAAGAGATTTAGTAAATGTGGTGTTAACTCTTCCTTGAAGGCTTTGTAATATTCTGCGGGGAATCCGCCTGGGCCTGGGGCTTTCCCGTTGCCTAGTGTTGAGATAGCTGTTTGTATTTCTTCTACGCTGATGGGTTCATCTAGGACTCGCACCTCTGCTACTGGTAGTCAGGGGAGGGAGGTGCAGTCTAATAGATAGCGGGCCAGATCTAAGTCCACCTTGTCCAATGCCTAATACAATGTTCGATAATATGTGGCAAAGGCGTTTGCTATTTCTGCATGCCCCGTTACAAGATTGCCCTCCCTGTCTTGGATTTCGGGGACGATCCTGGAGGCCTGGTGATGTGATACCAGCCAATATAACATTTTCCCCATTTTGTCTCCCCTTCCATAGATTTTCGCCAAATTCGCCCTCCACATGTGCTTTGCCGCTTCCAGAGATTGGTCCCTAATCTCTTCCCTGTTTAGGAATAATTGCCGTGTTACCCTTTCACTTGGGTGGATTTCATCCTCCCTTTCGAGGTCTCTGGCGCGGAGCTCTAACCGTTCGATATGTTGGGCCTGTGCGCGTTCTCGGTTGCGTATCAGGCTCTTTGCCGAGCCTCTCAGCACTGCCTTGCTCGCCGCCCATAGGGTGCCCTTGGAAGTAACTGACCCTGACCGTTTAGGTCAAAGTAATCCTGTACTGCCCTACGCAGCTGATCGGTGTAGTTTGTGTCTTGGAGATACCAAGCATTTAGCCGCCACACCGGGCGGATCCAGGACTGTGTTGGACCTATTATAAATCTGGAAGTCAAAACTGGACCTTCACTTGCCTTGACTAAGCTCATTGCTTCTAAAGTCTACTTCCTGTCAAAGCCAATAATTTGACATTAGATTTTACCATGACTCACCAAGCAAATAGGAGAGAACTATGTAATTCCAAACTGGACCATGTTTTCAACACAACTGGTGCTGGCATCAAAAGCTCTCAATCTACAAATCTATCATCAGCTAAAAGCACCTTTCTAATACCTGAAAGATCTCTAAAGAAGGAAACCTCTAAATGGTGGGAAGTAGCCTCTCTTAAGAAATATCTTGAGCACAACTGTATTCCTCGAGGACTGAGAATGTTAATTTTCCCTCCGATGGATACGACTTCCCAGGAACAGTTACAACAATGGGAAGCCAAATAGCAGAAGGCATCAATCAACATGATTAAACAACTCATAGACTTGGCTCAAGAGGAGTACGAAAAAAATCGACAAGAAGTCGACACTCTCACCCAAATTATAGAGGAGGCCAATTGGGGAGAAATTACCATTAAAAACTATGCTATTCTTATCAATATTATTGATCATTATGAGGAGGATATTATACAAAGGAAGAACCGTAAGTTCAGACGAGATCTTAACGACTACCAACTAGGGAGGGTATATACGTTTGGAAAACAATACGACAACATTAAAGGCTCTACTCTTTCCCTTGACATACCTAGCTGCTCAGAAATCTTACCTTCCTCCGAAGTAGAATCTCCAGACGAATCTGAAAAACGCTCATCCAACAGACCACTTGTAAATTTTTCCAAGGAAGCCAGACGACACCGACTTGGAACTTTACAAGACGATCGTACAAGACCACTAGGTACCTCAACGGAAGTACCCAATATAACAGGTATACAAACAAGAGCACGCAGCAAAATATCGAGACCTTGAGATCAGAGGAGCATCTTATAATCTTTCTGATCAAGTTCTCTTACCAATTCATAAACAAGTCTTGAATAAAGGCCTTTCATTCTGCCCCACCAACTTTTGGAATCTTGTACAAACCAAAATTGATCTTTTTAAATTTACACGCTATCTGAAACTTAAATCCTTCTTATCTACTTTTACCCCTTCACTTCTTTTACCCTCTCCTCCACAAACTACTTGTGACCTCACTGTTAAAGACCTAGAAGAAATATGTTTTTTACGTAACTTATCTAATGTAAACAAACTTGATCTTTCTACTACTACCATAGCACAGGAACTGGATATTGAGACAAATTTGTATCATCCATTTGACCTACGAACTAAATCTACCTTTACTCCAATTCTACCGCCTGGTAACTCAATAGATCTTTTCCTAACAGCAGTGTCCAGTGATCTTGATAAGGAATATAAGAATTATTGCAAGAAATGTAAAAACCTATCATCTCACATCAGTATGCAACAGAAAAAAGCTCTTTTACAACTAAGAGAAAATAACCAAGTTGTTATCAAAGAAGCAGATAAGGGTGGCAATATTGTCATACTTAACAAAAACGACTACCTACTGGAAGCATACAGACAACTCAACGATACAAGGTGCTATAAGAAACTCTCTTCCAACCCCACAACTGAAATTCAAAAGAAATTACT
The DNA here is from genome assembly GCF_031143425.1 of Pleurodeles waltl. Classification (NCBI taxonomy): domain Eukaryota; kingdom Metazoa; phylum Chordata; class Amphibia; order Caudata; family Salamandridae; genus Pleurodeles; species Pleurodeles waltl. The sequence continues at coordinate 199,059,680 of NC_090445.1, read as the reverse complement.
TAACATGTTAGAACACTGGCACTCTCGCCAAATAATTTCATCCAAAGAGAAAGCTGCTTTATATTTACCCCATCCTACCATTCCTACATTATATCTACATCCAAAAATACACAAAGGAGGTCATCCACCCAAAGGTAGACCATTCATCTCTGGAATTAACTCAGTCTGTTCCAATCTAGGAACTTTAATTGATCAGGAATTACAACCTTTCATGAGCAACCTACCCTCTTTTATAAGAGACACTAAAGACATCTCACAAAAACTTCAGAACATAGATTGGCAGCCTGATTATCTCCTAGTAACCATTGATGTGGTCAGTCTTTACACATCCATCAAACATAGTGATGGCATTGAAGCAGTTAGAAAATGCTTATCCACTAAATAAGTCAAATATACAGAGAGAAATCTGATGGTTAGTTTTTGTCTTGAAAACAACTATTTTTTGTTTAATGGCCAATTCTATCTTCAACTTCAAGGGCCGGCGATGGGTGCTAAATTTGCACCGCCGTACACCTGTATCTTGATGGGAGCCATTGAAAGAGACTGGCTCTGGAATGAGAAAACTGAACACCTACATTGATGATATTCTGTTGATTTGGCAAGGCCAGAAAAATCTCCTAAATAAGTTTCTAAAATCACTTATGCCCAATAGATGGAACATTGACATCACCTACCAGATCTCCAATACCGCAGTGGAATACCTAGACTTTATCATCTTCATTGAAAATGACAAGTTACATACTCGTTTTTTTAGGAAAGATATAGCTGCAAACTCAACTCTCCATGCCTCCAGCTGTCACCCTTCAAGTACTATTCGAAATATCCCAGCAGGGGAATTCAGGAGAGCCAAATTGAATTGTACCAGTCTATCAGACTATGAAGTAAATTCCACACAAATGACTGAGAGACTATCAGCCAGAGGCTACAACCAAAAGATCCTGACAACTAAAAAAGAACACAGTCATTCGTTTTATAACCGAGTTTCACAATGGCCATTATCTGATTCGGAAACTTTTAAGGAAGCACTGGTATCTCTTACAAAACAATCCATCCATCAATCAATCAATACATCTCGCAATATCCCCGAATAGGGTTTAGAAGAGCCCCCACAACCTCAGGGATAAACTTTGTCCATCATTTTTTCGAGAAAGGCCTCCTCAAAACAGATTACTACCAAGACCTAAAGGCTTTTTCACTTGTAGTAAATGTTCCATCTGTAAATTGGGGCTATCCAAAACCAAATCCATTACAATCAACGACCATCTTCACAGGGTAAATGACTTTATCAATTGCGAAAGCACCTATGTTGTCTACCTTATCAAGTGTCCCTGCAACAAAGTCTATATAGGCAGCACCACTCGAGCTTTGAAAACAAGGATTCAAGAACACTATCGGAACATCCATAAATACGATCTCAGGGCCCCGCTTGTGAATCATTTCACAGAATTTCATCCTGAGGAACGCACCTTTACTTTCTGTGGCCTCCTATGACTCAAATTACATCCAAGAGGTGGTAATTCAGAATTGCAAGAAGAAAGCCGTCTGATTATTCTTTATGACACAGTACGACAAGGTCTCAACAAAGAGCACTATTGGCTGATTTAATACACTAAGAAAGTTTGTACTGTTGCCATATAATGTTTATTCTTTTTTTTTTTAAAGCCACAAAGCATGTAATTTATTCCGTGAGTAATTACTTAGTTACTTTTCATATTGTTTAGTACTCCGTTCTGGTTACACATAGTTTTCTGGTTATCCCCTACTACTACTATATACATGCACGTAGGATACTTCTTGAATTATATGATGTTATCAAATAAGATAGCTCTCGAGTTATTGCTTAAAACCTCACACCCTAATAGGAGTTTTATTTACATATTTTTCCGTCTATTCAAATTATATTCTCTACCCTCTATATTTGTTCTACGTGATATCTAACTATATCCCAAATACCTGATCCTGTGGCAAGTTTATTGTTTGTAGTAACATTAGCCTTAATCACAGAATATATGAGGATTATCTTTTCTCTGAAGCCATTCAAATATGGGGGCTGTTTTCCTTTACTTTGAAACCCTACAATACTTCATTCATTTTTAGACCCTAGTTATATAGACAGTTCATAATAACTATGTTTCAGCATTCTATCACTTTTTCTAAGTAGTTCACTAATTTATGAGCCAAGTCTTGAATATTGCCATATGCACTATAATAAATAAATTTTTAAATGTTAAATGTTTTTATCTTGTTCACTGTATATCCGTATATTTTAATATAGGCAGACTAGTTGCCTGCACGCCTTTTCAAAATGGCGCTTCTTTTCTCTATAATCAACATGAATGATGGACTCCCGGTGCAGAGACCACAACACAAAATAAGGTTCTATTTTTGTTTTTATTCAAGCGTTCCCAATTAAGGCGGCGGCCAAGGACGAGATTCTTTTTTCAACAATGAACACAAATGATGGACTCCCGAAGCGAGACCATAACATAAAAGAAGGTCCTGTTTCCACTCAAGCGTTCCTAATTATGGCGGCGGCCAAGGACGCAATTGATTGAATTTCTCGGAACGCTATTAAGCAGCCATTACACGGGTAAGCTCTACCTGTCCCCGTAATGACCAATGACTCTTGCGACCTTTCTCTGCCCCATTTTATAAGATTATATTACTGTGAGTGCTTACTTAAAATATGTTTAGTGCATCTCAAATCTTCGTCAAACTTCGGACTCACTTTGCATGTAATTATCTGGTGACCCTTTATTACTTTTGACTCCATTGTGAGCATAACACTATTTACTCTTGCAGTTCCATAGCTACATATATCGCTGTCATATGTTCTCTCTCCTTTTTTTACAGACTGATTGTTATCTTATTAACACATTGAACATTGTTATAAGCAGACCTTGAATTACATTTTTTGGTATGTTTCTGTTTCCTTTTTTGACTCTGTAATTTTATATGCCTGTTCACAATAAGGATGTATAATATTTGTGCATAGAAATGCACTTTGTTTAGCCTATACGTTTTCACAACTACAATGTTGACTAACATGTGCCGGCACCATCATTTGATTTACTGTTTTGTTTACTGCTTAAATGTTGTATTTATCACGTTCTCTTACTTACTACAGTTGTTCATTCATTCTTTTCCAATAATTCCACTTTAGATATCACGGAATGCTCACATGTATCTTCTGATCCTTTCCACTTCTTTCACCAGGAATTTATCTGTGCAACTGCACCTCTATACACGAGTATTTATTCCTGTTACAACTCTGCTGACAGTACCTTAGGGTATGGTAGTACAGCAAAGTTCTCCTTCTAAAATGTTGGGCATCCACCTTTTGGTGCTTATTGATCTATATGATTCAACAGTTTTTTATTTCCATCCTTAATCTTCTACAGCCTTGAGAAAGCCCTGGTGGATGCATCCTAGAGGGCAAAACACATGTTGCCTATAGGTAAACACCTGCGTCTTTGGACACAAATAGGCACACAAAACCCACCCTCAGCGGCACAGGGGCGGCCGGGTGCAGTGTGCAAAGCAGGCGTCGGGTTTTGTATAGGAATCAATGGAGGGACCCAGGGGTCACTCTAGCAGTGCAGGCAGGCCGCAGGGAGGGACTTCTCGGGCCAGCCACCAACTGGGCTAGGCAGAGGATCGTCTGATGGTCACTCCTGCACTGAAGATCGGTTTCTTCTGGTCCTGGGGGCTGCGGGTGCAGTGCTTGGTCCAGGCATCGGGTTCCTTGTTACACGCAGTCACAGTCAGGGGGAGCCTTTGGATTCTCTCTGCATGTGAAGCTGTAGGGGTCCGGGGGGGGGTCGACTTGGGTTACTCACGAGGTCGCAGTCGTCTGGGAGTCCTCCCTGTAGTGTTGGTTCTCTGGAGCTCGAGCCGGGGGCGTTGGGTGCAGAAGGTGAAGTCTCACGGTTCCGGTGGGAAGAGTGAGTTCTTTAAAAGTTGCTTCTTTGTGGCAAAGATGTTGCTGTGGGTGAACAGTGCAGATGTTCTCGGGCGTTTCTTGGTCCTTCGGGTTTCAGGGCAGTGCTCTGAGGCTTCAGAGGTCGCTGGTCCCTTTCCGATGCTGCGCTGTACAGTTTTCTTTGAGTCAGGAGACAAGCCGGTAGGGCTGGGGCCAAAGCAGTTGTCGTCTCCGACATCTCTGCAGGGCTTTTAAGTCAGCAGTCCTCCTTGTTTCAGGTTGCAGAAATCTGATTTCCTGCATTCTGGGGTGCCCCTAAATACTAGATTTAGGGGTGTGTTTAGGTCAGAAGGGCAGTAGCGAATGGCTACTGTCCTGGAGGGTGGCTACACCCTCTTTGTGCCTCCTCCCTGAGGGGAGTGGGGCACATCCCTAATCCTATTGGGGGAATCCATCCATCTCAATATGGAGGGTTTCTAAAGGCAGGGGTCACCTCAGCTCAGGACACCTTAGGGCCTGTCCTGAGTGGTGGGTGACCATCCAGCATAAAATAGCCCCAATGCATCACAGTAAATGCAGTAATTTGATTTAAAGATAGAGACATTTTTTAACAAGTCTTTCACCTTAAGAAGGTGCCGCAAGTGCTGTATCTCTGGACACGTGTTTCTGGCTTTTGACCGTCATCAGCAGAGAGAAAATATATCTGAAGGGGTTGCTTGAAATGCTGCCGAACGTCTTCACAGGTTTTTGTACCACTCAGTAGGCGAACAGGTGTATCACCAGAGCTCGTCAGCTTGTAGGCTCACGGGAGCCGTCAATTTTTTAAATATTATTTGAATTCATTCTAATGACTGCATTTATCATGATGCTTTGGGGCTATTCGAGCTGAAATGTAAGACAGGGTGCTCCCTTTTTGGATTGTGTATTTAACGGCTCCCGTGAGCCTTTGAGCTGACGAGCTCTGGTGAAGCACCTGTGCGCCTAATGAGTGGTACAAAAACCTGAGAATACGTTTAGTTGGCATTTCAAGCAACCCCGTCTGCCACACTTTGCTCTCCGCTGATGACGGCCGAAAGCCAGAAACACATGTCCGGAGATACGGCATTCGCAGCACCAATTTATGGTGAAAAACTATTTACAACGTTACAGCACTTGCTGAGCCCATTTATGGTGAAAGACTTTTTGAAATATTATTCAAATTCGTTCTAATGACTGCATTTATCATGATGCTTTGGGACTATTCGAGCTGAAATGTAAGACAGGGTGCTCCCTTTTTGGATTGTGTATTTAACGGCTCCCGTGAGCTTTTGAGCTGACAAGCTCTGGTGAAGCACCTGTGCGCCTACTGAGTGGTACAAAAACCTGAGAATACGTTTAGGCGGCATGTCAAGCAACCCTGTCTGCCACACCTTGCTCTCCGCTGAAGACGGCCGAAAGCCAGAAACACTTGTCCGGAGATACGGCATTCGCCGCACCAACTTATGGTGAAAAACTATCTACAACGTTACAGCACTTGCTGAGCCCATTTATGGTGAAAGACTTTTTGAAATATTATTCAAATTCATTCTAATGACTGCATTTATCATGATGCTTTGGGGCTATTCGAGCTGAAATGTAAGACAGGGTGCTCCCTTTTTGGATTGTGTATTTAACGGCTCCTGTGAGCTTTTGAGCTGACAAGCTCTGGTGAAGCACCTGTGCGCCTACTGAGTGGTACAAAAACCTGAGAATACGTTTAGGTGGCATTTCAAACAACCCTGTCTGCCACACTTTGCTCTCTGCTGATGACGGCCGAAAGCCAGAAACACGTGTCCAGAGATACAGCATTTATTGCCTGTGTGTGTACAACAAATGCTGAACTCTAACCTCTGATAAGCCTAACTGCTCGACCACTCTACCACAAAATAGAGCACTAGTATTATCTAATTTTGCCACTACCAACCTCTAAGGGGAACCCTTGGACTCTGTGCACAATATTTCTTACTTTGAAATAGTATATACAGAGCCAACTTCCTACATTGGTGGATCAGCGGTGGGGTCTGAGACTTTGCATTTGCTGGACTACTCAGCCAATACCTGATCACACAACTAAATTCAAAAAATTGTCATTAGAAACTCATTTTTGCAATTTGAGCTATTTTTCTAAATTTTTACAAGTCCTGCTAGGGCATTGCGTAAGTCCCCGTTAGCATTTCTTTTAGAGTTTAAAAGTTTTGTAAAAGTTTGGATTAAGTTCTAGAGATAGTTTTAGATTCTTAAAAAGTATCCCAACTTTTATAGAAATAATGTCTAGCACAGAAGAGATGATGGTGGAACTCAACCTCACCCCTTACCTGCATCTTAGGATGTCAGAGTTAAGGACTCTCTGTAAAATAAAAAATATAAAAACTGGATCAAACCCTACCAAAGTACAGCTCCAGGAGCTTTTGGCAGCGTTTGCTAGAGACCACCCCTCAGAAGACAACCTTCCAGAGGGGGAAACTAGTGACCAGGAGGATAATTTCCCTCCGCCTGTCCTAGTTAGGGAGGCCAGGGTTCCTCAATCCCTGACTCCACAAGTGATAGTCAGAGATGCTGCTTCTCCCACAGGGGAGTCCAGCAACTCTGGAAGCATTGAGGGCAGCCTCAATAAAGATGACCTCCTGTTAGCCAGGATGGCCAAAAGATTGGCTTTGGAGAGACAGCTCCTAGCCATAGAAAGGGAAAGACAAGAGATGGGTTTAGCTCCCATCAATGGTGGCAGCAACTTACACAGGGTCAGAGAGAATACTGACATGCTAAAAATCCCTAAAGGGATTGTAACAAAATATGAAGATGGTGATGACATGACCAAATGGTTCACAGCTTTTGAGTGGGCTTGTGCAACCAGAAAAGTAAACAAATTTCACTGGGGTGCTCTCCTTTGGGAAATGTTCACTGGAAAGTGTAGGGATAGACTCCTCACACTCTCTGGTAAAGATGCAGAATCCTATGACCTCATGAAGTCTACCCTGATTGAGGGCTTTGGATTCTCAACTGAGGAGTACAGGATTAGGTTCAGGGGGGCTCAAAAATCCTCGAGCCAGACCTGGGTTGATTTTGTTGACTTCTCAGACAAAACACTGGATAGTTGGATTAATGGCAGTGGTGTAAATGATTATGAAGGGCTGTATAATTTGTTTATGAAGGAACACCTTTTAAGTAATTGTTTCAATGATAAACTGCATCAGCATCTGGTAGACCTAGGTCCAATTTCTGCTCAAGAACTGTGAAAGAAGGCAGGTCATTGAGTCAAGACTAGCGTGACCAAGACTTCCACAGGGGGGGTGACCAAAAGAAAGGGGTCACAAAGACTCACCGTTCAGACAGGGAGAAGAGCCGCCTGCTAAATGGTGAGGTACCAGGGGTTGGTTTCTCCAAGGCCTGGGGGCTGCTGGTGCAGTGTATTCTCTAGGCGCTGGATATCTTTGTTTGGAGCTCGCGATCAGTGGGGTCCTCAGGATTCCCTCTGCAGGCGTCATCATGGAGGGGTGGAGAGGTCAACCTAGGGTGGGCACTTGCTCACAATCACCTGGGGACCGTCTCTAGCTGGGTGGACCACCTGGACACGGGCTGTGGTAGTCGGGTGCACAGAGGTCAGGACTCACGCATCCAGAGGGAGGTGGGCGTCCTTAGTTATAAGTTTCTTCAGACAAAGCTGCTGTCCTCTGGAGTTCTTGGTCCTTTTGGGTGCAGGGCAGTCCTCTGGAGTTGGCAGAGGTCACTGGGCCCACTGGGTCTAGATTACTTATCTTTGAATTTCCCCAGGCATCAGATTGGATTCTGAGATTGTTTCTTCAAGCAGTACCCCTGCGCACCGTTAGGTGGCGTTGGTCTACTTCACAGGCAATGTGGTTGTCGTGATGATGTTGTGGTTGTATATAGACACCACCCCAGCGCTCGGAAGTCAGTTTCTTTTCATGACTTTCCACGCCAGTAGTGCAAAACTAGGGCTCTTAGAGGGAAGTACCTGTCCCTAGAAATCAGTTTGCAGTGCGGGGAGGATGGGCAGGTTGGTAAGGCATCTGCAACTAAAATGTCTCTACCAGATATATCGTTACCAAAGGTAAGTAACTTGTACATCTAATAGAGACTTCTAGTTGCAGAGCCCTTACCTTTGTATAGATACCTGAGAAATACCATCCCCGGTGGTAGGCTGCGAACTAAGATCACACCAAAATGTCCTGCAGGACCGAACGGCCAAAATAGCTGTCCCTGAGGACCTGACTGTCCAGGCAGTAGTGCTTGGTGAACGTATGCAGCCTGACAGATATCCAGGATTGGAACTCCACATGCTAACGTTGGGAGTCTGTCAATTACGAATGCCACAGTTTCATAATGGCTACACTGAAATCTGGGAAGTTTGGTATGAAACAACTCAGCACAATAAATGCACACTGATGCCAGTGTGGGATTTATTGAAAAATGCACACAGAGGGCATCTTATAGATGCCCCCTCGATGCCAGTCCATTTCCTAGTGTTAGGCCAGCCTGCCACAACCAGACGAGTTTCTGGCCACATGGGGTGAGTGCCTTTGTCAGTCTGTGACCAGGAACAAAGCCTGCACTGGGTGGAGGTGCTTCTCACCTCCCCCTGCAGGAAGTGTAACACCTGGCGGTAAGCCTCAAAGGCTCATGCCTGTTGTTACAGCACCCCAGGGCATCTCAGCTAGTGGAGATGCCTGACCCTCCTGACACAGCCCCCACTTTTGGCGGCAAGTCCAGAGGAGATAATGAGAAAAACAAGAAGTCACCCACCGTCAGGACAGCCCCTAAGAGTACTGAGCTGAGGTGACCCCTGCCTTAAGAAATCCTCCATCTTGGTTTTGGAGGATTCCCCCAATTGGAATAGGGATGTGCCCCCCCATTCACTCAGGAAGGAGGCACAAAGAGGGTGTAGCCACCCTCGAAGGCAGTAGCCATTGGCTAATGCCCCGAGACCTAAACACACCGCTAAATTCAGTATTTAGGGGCAACTCTGAACCCAGGAAATCAGATTCCTGCAACCTACAACAAGGACTGCTGACCTGAAAGCCCCGCAGAGATGACGGAGACAACTGACTTGGCCACAGCCCTACCGGCCTGTCTCCAGACTCAAAGAACCTGCATAGTGATGCATCCAGCAGGACCAGCGACCTCTGAGGACACAGAGGACTGACCTGCACCTGAAGGACCAAGAATCTCCTGAGGACAGCGGCTCTGTCCAGAAATAACAAAATTGCAACAAAGAAGCAACTTTAAAGAGATTCTCACTTCCCGTCAGAAGCACTGCACCCGACACTGCAGCTGACGCCCCCGGCTCGAGTTCAGGACAACCAACACTACAGAGAGGACTCCCAGGTGACTCCAACGAGGTGGACTCTCCGAGTCGACCTCCCTGCAACCCCACAGCGACGCCTGCATAGAGGATCCAGAGGCTCCCCCTAACCGAGACTGCCCGGTAACAAAGGAACCCGACGCCTGAACCAAGTACTGCACCCGCAGCCCCCAGGACCGAGAGGAACCACCTACTAGTGCAGGAGTGACCAGCAGACGGCCCTCATCCTTGCCTAGTCGGTGGCTGGCCCGAGAAGCCCCCCTGTGCCCTGCCTGCATCGCCAGAGTGACCCCAAGGCCCCTCTACTGATTTCTACAGCAAACCAGACACCTACTTTGCCCACTGCACCCAGCCGCCCCTGTGCCACTGAGGGTGTGTTTTGTGTGCTTGTGTGTCCCCCCCAGTGCTCTACAAAACCCCTCTGGTCTGCTCCCCGAGGATGCAGGTACTTACCTGCTAGCAGACTGGAACCGGAGCACCCATAGGCGCCTATGTGTTTTGGGCCCTACTTTGACCTCTGCACCTGACCGGCCCTGTGTTGCTGGTGCTGTGGCTTTGGGGTTGCCTTGAAGCCCCAATGGTGGGCTGCCTATGCCCAGGAGACTGACTGTGTAAGTGCTTTACTTACCTGAGAAACTAACCAAAACTTACCTCCCCCAGGAACTGCTGATTTTTTGCACTTTGTCCACTTTTAAAATAGCTATTTGCCATGTTAACCAAAACTGTGTGTACTATTGTTTTAAATCAAAGTTCTATACTTACCTGTGTGAAGTACCTTGCATTTTATGTACTTACCTCAAATTTGAATCTTGTGGTTCTAAAAATAAATTAAGAAAATATATTGTTCTATATAAAAACTATTGGCCTGGAGTTAAGTCTTTGAGTGTGTGTTCTCATTTATTGCCTGCATGTGTATTACAAATGCTTAACACTACCCTCTGATAAGCCTACTGCTTGACCTCACTACCACAAAATAGAGCATTAGAATTATCTAATTTTGCCACTATCAACCTCTAAGGGGAACCGCTGGACTCTGTGCACACTATCTCTCACTTTGAGATAGTATATACACAGCCAACTTCCTACACCGGAGCTCCAAAAGGTTGATGTTGAGTCCGGACTCCACCGGAGACCAGACGCCTCTGATCTCCATCTCTCCCATATAGCCGCCCCATCCCAGGAGTGATGCATCTGTCACTACTGTGAGATCTGGTTGGGGAAGGGAGAGGGATCTGCCATTGAGGCAATATGGATTCAACATCAACCACTGCAGGTCTTTTGCAGTTCCCTCAGATCTGAACCACGTCGGTAAGATTTCCCTGATGCTGTGCCCATTGGAACTTCAGGTCCCACTGCAGAGCCCGCATGTGCCATCTGGTATGTTGGACCAGCAGAATGCAGGAGGCCATGAGGCCCAGCAACCTCAGAGTCATTCTTATCGAAATCCAGGATAGAGGCTGAAACATCGGTATCATAGCCTGAATATCCTAGACTTGCTTTTCGGGAGGATAAGCCTGAAACTGCACTGTGTCCAGAACAGCTCCGATGAAAGAGCGTCTGTGAGGGAGTCAGGTGTGAGTTGGGCACGTTGATAGTGAACCCCAGGGAATGCAGGAGATTGGCCATAGTCTGGAGGTGGAAGACAACTTTCTGGGGTGTGTCCGCCTTCAACAGCAAGTTGTCGAGGTGGGGGAAGACTGGGACCCCTAACCTGCGCTGATGAGCTGCAACCACTATCCTCACTTTCGTTAGCACCCAAGGGGCACTGGTAAGGCCAAAGGGGAGCACGGTGAACTAAAAGGGCTCATGACCTACCACGAATTGAAGGTAACGTCTGTGGGCCGGCAGGACGGGAATATGGAACTAGGCGTCCTGCAACTCCAACGCAACCATCCAGTCTCCAGAGCAGAAGGGACCTGAGCCAGGGTTAACATCTTGAACTTCTTCTTAAGGAAGAGATTGAGGGACTGTAGGTCTAGGATACAGCGAAGCCCCTTGTCCTTTTTGGGCACCAGAAAGTAGAGGGAATAGCAACCCCGACCTACTTCTGGCGCAGAGTTCTGCTTTCCCTCTTATCTCATAACCGAGCTTACAGAACCTATCTGGAATGCACTTCTGAGTTTAAAGAAGACATTTATTATTATTAATTCCCCACCCACAAGTTCCTGAGAGACGAAATTAGTAGATTGGAAGCACACGTTCAAAAGTAGTCACAGCAATGAAAGCAAAATATATCAAAGTACTTCTCAGTTGCAATCTACACAGCAAATAGATGTGATTATATCATAGCATAACTTCAAAGCAAAGCATAAAAGTCCAAATTCATCACCGTATGGGCAAGGCGGTAGGGCCCATATTCAGCTTCATCTTTCTGGGGTCTGCAAGTTGATGACTCCGATCAACTGCGAGAAAGAGATTCTCTACCTAAACGAGAGACAGGCAACTGACGTCTAGTTCCTGTCTGAAGTCATGCAGATTCAATCTACCTCTCTGTAGCCCAGAGTCATCCTTAAAAGCAAACTCAGTGTGAGAGCCGAAGAATCTTGGAGAGAGGCCAATTCTCCTGAGCTCACTCGCTCTCAGACTGGATTACGAGGTAAAAACAAAATCTACGTGCTCTTATCAGCTAGGGTCTGGTGTGAAGAAAACAGCTTGGTCCATCTTGTGGAAAAACACAGCTCGGAAAAATAAAGCTCATCTGCAATGTCTCAACTGCAATGTCTAACCCCACGTTCAAGCCAATAGGCAGCTAACCTAAATATCAAATGTAATGTCTAATGTCATGTCAAAGCCAATAGGCAGCTAAACTGAATACAGAATGTTATGGCTAATGCCATGTCAAAGCCAATAGGCAGCTAACCTAAATATCAAATGTAATGTCTAATGTCATGTCAAAGCCAATAGGCAGCTAAACTGAATACAGAATGTAATATCTAATGCCATGTCAAAGCCAATAGGCAGCTGAACTGAATACAAAATGTTATGGCTAATGCCATGTCAAAGCCAATAGGCAGCTAAACTGAATACAGAATGTAATGTCTAATGCCCTGTCAAAGCCAATAGGCAGCTGAACTGAATACAAAATGTAATTGCTAATGCCATGCCAAAGCCAATAGGCAGCTAAACTGAACAAAACATATAGGGGGTCATTCTGACCATGGCGGTAATTACCGCCATGGCGGAGGTCGGCGGTAGCACCGCCAACAGGCTGGCGGTGCACCGCTGGGCATTCTGACCGCGGCCAGAAACGGAAAGTCGGCGGTGTACCGCCGACTTTCCGCTGCCCGTCTGAATCCTCCATGGCGGCGGAGCGCGCTCCGCAGCCATGGGGATTCTGACACCCCCTACCGCCATCCTGTTCATGGTGGCTCTCCCGCCATGAACAGGATGGCGGTAGGGGGTGCCGCGGGGCCCCTGGGGGCCCCTGCCGTGCCCATGCCAATGGCATGGGCACGGCAGGGGCCCCCGTAAGAGGGCCCCAAAAAGTATTTCAGTGTCTGCCCAGCAGACACTGAAATACGCGACGGGTGCAACTGCACCCGTCGCACCTTCCCACTCCGCCGGCTCAATTCTGAGCCGGCATCCTAGTGGGAAGGTTGATTTGCCCTGGGCTGGCGGGCGGTCTTTTGGCGGCCGCCCGCCAGCACCGGGCAAATGTCAGAATCACCGCCGCAGTCTTTCGACCGCGGTGCGGTGTTCTGACGGCGGTACCTTGGCGGACGGCCTCCGCCGTCCGCCAAGGTCAGAATGACCCCCATAATGTGCTACTGGTGAACATTGAGCAACTAATATGTGCAGTGGTGAAACACAAAGTCATTGGTCAAACACAATTAATAGCATCACATTCCACCCTATGACCAATGGGTTTTTGTTTCACATACCTCTTATTTCAAACCAAAAACAAAAAACAACTAATATCAACAAAAAAACATTATAAGCAAATCAGATTTGAATGATAAAAGCAATCACTGTAAAGCAATGAAAGTGGATTAACATATGGATCTCATAACCTTTCACATCAGATACATCTACGCAGAAAAGACTGAAACTCATATACTCTGAATGAAATAATAGTGTCTCTAAAATAGCAATTTGATGTAGCATGAGTTCTACTCATGTAAAGGTGCACGGTCCATCTGAAAGGTTTGCTGGCGAATCAGAGTTCCACACGAAAAAACACAGACAGTTAACTGTTAAGGTTGCTTAGTTCCAGTGGAAGAATGCAATCAAACAAGTTGAACTTGAACTGAAGGCGCCATTTGCACAAAATGGATCCATGGTGCTTGTACTTTACTCAGTCAGGTTCAAGTTGGGGGTTCGGTCCCTTCCCCGACCCCACACGCACACACCAGAAGGGAGACCACACAGCACACTCAGGGTCAGTGGCGAAACGTGGTAGGATCTGCAAAAGAAAAAAGTATGACTTTTCTTGCAAATAACATTTGTCATCTGAAATGTGCCCTTCCTCTTCCTTTCCCTGTTTTATAATCCGCAGGATGTTTTTGGGGCCCTTTGTTATGATTTCTGCAGGTTCTGGAGGGTCACTTGGAGCTTCAACCCACACCTCAGCACTGAGGTTTTTATCTGCTGCACCACAGCTTCCCTTTCCTTGCACTGTCAGAAGGGCTGGGGCAGACTCCTTCTATACCAAACCTCCATTCACTGCATGTTTGACAAGTTGGGCCATTCTGTCTCCAATTTGTATGAATGAATCAGGTTATTTTCTAGGTATCAGCATAATTTTGATTTCTCCTAGGTAATCTGCAACAATCATTCCCCCTAAAACCTGATCAATTTGCCATATCTGTCCTGGTAACTTTCCTCTCTCCAACTGATCTTTGACTGTTTGTGGGACAGATTGCTGCTGTGCATGCTGCACAGCTTTTATCAAATCTAGGGGAAAGTGCATCTCTCTCATCTCTGCCCACCTGCAAGAGGCTTTTTCTCACAGCTGTCCACATTTCTGGTGCACCCACTTAGCCATCCCCACTAAGTCAGAATTCTGGGTGGACACTTCAGACTCTGAATTTTTCTCTTTAACATCTGCAAGGGAATTGAACCAGTTATGTACAAGCCATGTGGAAAACCAAATGGCTAAACCATTGGCAGTGAGCCAAGAATCAGTGTAAAAATGACACATCTCAAGCAGCTCTTGCTTTAAAGTCTGACACACATTGTACAATGCTGTTCCTTCTCCTGTGCTAGAAAACAACTTTTCAGTCAATGAATCATTAGTCAAACAAACATGCGTTTTATCCTCAGGGGACACGAATTCAAATGGTGCACTCAATTTCACTGTTGACTCTTTTACCTGTGGTACTCCCTGCACCCTCTCCACATCCTGAAAAGGGGCTTGTGGCACCTGTTCATGTAGGGCTGCAGTGACTCTAGCCCTGCCTTGCATGTACCAGATCCAGTGTATGATACTAGCTTCCTGTGCCTGTCCTAAACTGTGAGATTTAGGTGAATTCATCACCCACTGCATGCTTGATATTTCAGTTTCCATACTCCAAAGTTCCAGGGGCACTCTTGTCCTCCCCTGTTCCTGATTTACATGTAAATCAGTGTTTCCCTCTTGCATTGCGCAGAAACCTAAAGTCTGAATTATTTCATTTGCCAAATCAGAAGCGCGCAGCTGCCCATGCTTTTTTCTAATTACTTTATACCAAAGTGTTAGGATTTCACTCAGATGAGGGCTATACTGTTTCCAAAAATCAAACAAGCAAATGAAACTCGGTGTAGTGCAAACAGTAAGAAACTCTAAAAACTTTTGTTTTACTTGTGCCAGTAACTGCACATTTTGCGACGGTACCTCTGCCATGTCCGAATAAATATTTCTTTGCAGAAGCGGTCTGTAAATAACATTCAGAGCTCTGTTCTCAGTGTTATCAGTTAAGGAATGCACTTAAACTGCCAAAAACTGAGGGGTATTTTGGTCCATGCCCGGCTCACTCGGAGGCTCAGACTGGCCCACAGCTGTCTTAACCCCCTCATTACTGGAATGGGAAAAGCCAGATTCTTCTAAAACAGCAGTTTTATAGATTTCAGCATTATCTTGCATTAATGTGTTCTGGCTAATTTGCTCACGTAAATTCTTATTTCCATGTTCTAACTGCCTACATCTCTCCTGCATTTTCCTGTAAGCAGATAAAAGTATTCAAACCCTTCTGTCAAAAACAAAAGGAACATCATTTCTTTCAAAAGGCACATTTTCTCAATATGCTTTATCACAGCAAGAAAACATGTTTCTCACAGCACCATCAGGCAGTTAAACTTCACATGCATACTCAAACATGGTCTGCTGTGCTTCTGTAATTCTCTAAACAACAAAAACCAATTACACTTTTAAATCGTACACTTAGAAATCTCCAATTTACGACCCTGAATCCTGACGACTACGCCACAATGTTCTGCTTTCCCTCTTATCTCATAACCAATCTTATAGAACCTCTCTGGAATGCACTTCTGAGTTTAAAGAAGACATTTATTGTTATTAATTCCCCACCCACAAGTTCCTGAGAGATGAAATTAGTAGATTGGAAGCACACGTTCAAAAGTAGCCGCAGCAATGAAAACAAAATATATCAAAGTACTTCTCAGTTGCAATGTACACAGCAAATAGATGTGATTATATCATAGCATAACTTCAAAGCAAAGCATAAAAGTCTAAATCCATCACCGTATGGGCAAGGCGGTAGGGCCTATATTCAGCTTCATCTTTCTGGGGTCTGCAAGTTGATGACTCCGGTCAACTGCGAGAAAGAGATTCTCTACCCAAACGGGAGACAGGCAACTGACGTCTAGTTCCTGTCTGAAGTCAAGCAGATTTAATCTACCTCTCTGTAGCCCAGAGTCATCCCTAAAAGCAAACTCAGTGTGAGAGCCGAAGAACCTTGGAGATGGGCAAATTCTCCTGTGCTCACTCGCTCTCAGACTGGATTTCGAGGTAAACACAAAATCTACGTGCTCTTATCAGCTAAGGTCTGGTGTGAAAAAAACAGCTTGGTCCATCTTGTGGAAAAACACAGCTTGGAAAAACACAGCTCATCTGCAATGTCTCAACTGCAATGTCTAACCCCACGTTAAAGCCAATAGGCAGCTAACCTAAATATCAAATGTAATGTCTAATGTCATGTCAAAGCCAATAGGCAGCTAAACTGAATACAGAATGTAATGTCTAATGCCATGTCAAAGCCAATAGGCAGCTGAACTGAATACAAAATGTAATGGCTAATGCCATGTCAAAGCCAATAGGCAGCTAAACTGAACAAAACAGATAATGTGCTACTGGTGAACATTGAGCAACTAATATATGCAGTGGTGAAACACAAAGTCATTGGTCAAACACAATTAATAGCATCACACGCAGGGACTCTCTCTCTATG
This sequence comes from Pleurodeles waltl, assembly GCF_031143425.1. Classification (NCBI taxonomy): domain Eukaryota; kingdom Metazoa; phylum Chordata; class Amphibia; order Caudata; family Salamandridae; genus Pleurodeles; species Pleurodeles waltl. The sequence goes on along the minus strand of NC_090445.1, from coordinate 199,043,038 downwards.
GCTCCCTTCGCGAAGAAAGCCTTGACTTCCTCACGGAGAAGTGCCAAATAATCCTCCGACAGGTGATCAAATGATGGTGTCATGGCTGGAGAAGAAGTCTCGAAGGGGAGGAAGTAGCCCCTTCAGACGATCTGTAAACCCCGCCTGTCCATGGTAATGGATTCCCAGTGGGGCAGATTATGCCGCCAACTGGACCCGGATGTCCCAACGGACTAGGAAGGTTTTGAGGCAGAGGAGGAGGAGGGGGGGTGGACTGGGCGGCCCGCTGATTCCCTGATCTACAAGCTTGGTGGATCCCACATCCGCAACCGTGCAGGAGCTGTACAGGATGCGCGGGTTGGTGGCGGAGTGGAAATGGGTGCAGTTGGGTGCCCCTTCCGTAGCACAAAAGGAGCGTGAGTTGGACTGAGAGGGGTGAGAAGCGGCTGTGAGGCCAAGGGACCGAGCCTTAGCCCAGGAATCCATAAAGCGCTCGAGCGCTGTCTGCTTCGTCTCCGAAGAGACGAGTGCCATCAAAGGGCATGTTCATCAAAGATTGCTGAACATCCCCCGAAAAGCCAGATGTCCTCAACCAGGCGTGGCGTCTCAGTGCCACCGTCTATGCAAGTGATCTGCCTAGTGAGTCCGTCATTTCCAGTCCACAACGAATCATGAACTTGACTGCGTCCCTCCCATCTGTCATGGCTTGGGAGAGAACGTTCCAGGCCTGTTCCGGAACTTGAGGCAGCACTTGCACGACCGTATCCCAGAGAGTATGGGAATAGCGGCCCAAAGGCATGCAGTGTTCACGGACCGCAGCACTAGACTGGCAGAAGAAAACATCTTCTTCCCTAAATTGTCCAGTCTTTTTTAATCCCTGTCCAGGGGAGCGGTAGGGAATGCGCTAGAGGATGAAGAAGTCTGGATGACAAGTTCTTGCTGACTGCCACTCTCACCAGAAAAAGGAGGACTGTAAAAATCTCCTGGGTCAGTTCTCTGAACTGTTTTCCTTCACACAGATGACAGTCTGCCAATAAAGAGCAAAATATAAAGGCAGTCTGATCATGCCAGAGAATGCATCAAAGCAGAAGTGCAAAAGATGTTTGACTTAGGAGTCATTGAGCATTCAGACAGAACTTGGGTTAGTCCTGTAGTCTTAGTGCCCAAGCCCCACTCTCAAAATGGTAAGAGAGATGAGGTTCTGTGTGGATTACAGAGGACTCAATACAGTCACCAGGACTGATGCTCATCCAATCCCTAGGGCAGATGAGCTGATAGATACTCTGGCTGTTGCCAAGTACCCAAGGACATTTCATTTGACAGCTGGATACTGGCAGATCAAATTATCACAATATGCCAAACAGCATTCTCAACACCTAGTGGGAATGATCACTTTATAGTGATGCCCTTTGGTTTGAAGAATGCCCCTGGCAACATTTCAAAGGTTGGTGAACAAAGTTCTCCAAGGCCTGGAAAGCTTCAGTGCAGCATATCTATATGATGTACCTGTCTTTATCTCCACCTGGGAAGATCACCTGGTCCACCTTGGAAATGTACTTGAGGCCCTGCAAAAGGCAGGCCTCACAATCAAGGCATCAAAATGCCAGATAGGGCAGGGCAAATTGGTTTATTTGGGCCACCTGGTAGGCGGAGGCCAAATTCAGCCACTCCACGCCAAAATCCAGACAATTATGGATTAGGTTGCCCCTACTACTCAAACCCAAGTCAGAGCCTTCTCAGGCCTAGCTAGGTACTACAGGAGGTTCATTAAATGGTATGGTTTCATTGTAGCACCCTTAAATGACCTCACATGCCAAAGAAAGTTTTGTGGACAGCTAGCTGCCAGAAGGCCTTTGACCTAAATTGAGCCATGTGCGCTGCTCGCATTCTAGGAAGCCCCGTTTACTCCAAACAATTAATTGTCCAAACAGATGCTTCTAAGGTAGGGGTAGGGGCAGTTCATTCACTTCTAAATGAAGGGGGCCAAGATCAACCTGTTGTTTTTATAAGCAGAAGATTGACCCCCACCCCCCCCAGAGAGAAGCGTTGGTCAGCCAGAGAGGGAGTCCTTTGCTGTGGTCGGGCCTTGAAGAAGCTGAAGCCATACCCGTTGGGCACTCACTTCCTTGTTAAGACAGACCACAAGCCCCTCCTATGGCTTAAATAGATGAAAGGTGAAAATCCCATATTGTTGAGATTGTCCATCTCCCTTCAGGGAACGGGCTAAATAGTGGAACATAGACCTGGGAGTAAAAACTCCAATGTAGATGGACTCTCCAGATATTTCCACTTAGACAATGAAGACTCAACTGGGCAAGGTTAGTCTTATGGTCCTTTTTTTGTGTGTGTGGGGGGTTGTGGAGACGAATGGGGACCAACAAATGGATTATAATTATGACACTTGCTACTATGGCGTACTCAAATAAAGTAAAAGACATTGGATATTTCAGTCCGCTTTCCATGCAAACTGCTCTACTAATGAGGATAACTGAATTAAAATGTGATTAGTAAGTGCATCCGTATCAAGCATTTAAAAAAGGCAGCAGCCGAAACGAGTCATGCTTGAGGATATTAAAAGGAGTTAACCCTTGAGTGCTCCTGTGGTTTGTGAAAGCCAGTTGTTGGAAATATATATATATATATATATATATATATATATATATATATATGTATATATAGTGTGTACTTACCTCCAGTTGGGGGACTGCCTATAAGTGATCTAGTTCAATGCTACTGCAATAAAGTACTGTTATTTTTGTAACACTGTGTGGTTCATTTCATGTGAAATAAGTTACTGGGTGACTGCTGTGGTATTGCAAGTGCTTAACAACCCTCCTAGATAAGTCTTGACTGCTCACCACAGCTACCACCAGAGAGACCTTGCTTCTTAGACACTGTCTCACTAATAGCGGTTGCCTGGACCGGGTATAAGGTGTTCACCACACACCAGGCCAGCTTCCTACAGCGAGTACGAAAGGGCATGTCCATGAGGGACATCCCGGAGAAGCCAGCAGATCGTACCCAGGCGCAGTGACGGAGCACCTCAACTAAGCAATTGATCTACCCAGCCAGACTGTTGTGCCCAGTCCACAGTGCAATTGTGAGCTTTTCTGCATCCTCACCATCGGCAATAGCCTGGGTCAGGATGGTTTGGTCCTCCACAGAGACCATGGACAGCACATGCACGATCGAGTCCCACAGTGTGTGGGTGTATTGGCCCAAGAGGCATGCAGTGCTCATGGACCAAAGTGCAAGGCTGGTGGCAGAGAAGATCCTCTTGCCAAAGTTGACCTGTTTTTTGGATGCCCTATCCAGTGGCGAGGTAGGGAACACGCCAGGGTTAATGCTGGAGGTTGAGGCCTGCCTGACCAAGCTGTGAAGGATGGGGTGCTGGATGAAGAAAACTGGATTCCCCCAGGAGCGGGGCACAGGGCTACAGCCCTGTGCACAGAATAGCCTGGGCAGGGCTCAGTCCAGGCTCTGAGGAGGTCATCAGTCAGGGCTTCATTGAAGAGGAGTAGAGGTTCCGTCCAGGATACCCCAATTTGATGCAGCTCTGTCAAGACATTTGTCTCGATAGCCACCGAAAGCGGCATAAGTTCCAGGGCCCTCTACAACATGACTTAAGACCACCCTTCCTTTGTAACCATACTAGGAGAGACCAGGCAAGTGTATGGTGAGGATGCAGACTCTGTAGATAGTAATGAGATCAGCAACCTATTAAACATTGAATACCTTTCAAAAAACAGTTTTTTAAAACTATTCACCTTAATGGGATGTGCCTCTTAAATATCTAATCTGACATAGAACTCTGAGAATGGCTTCTCTTCAGCACATTAGTGAGTTACAATGTATGCACAACCTTTCATAGCATGTAAAATTACCTCACACATATTGCTTAAATTAGCAGAATTTCACAGACCTTTTTATGCAGTGCTTGCAATCATAATGTAACTTGTACTGTCTGGGTCCTATAGATTGTACATTCACATTTCAGAATTTGCACTGAACATGTAGAAATAAATATCCACACTTTATAAATTTCCAGTTTATGCAGCAATTATCTATAGCACAACATGACAAGTATTTAACCATCAGCACGTACACAGAAATCCTCAGGTGAATAAAGTATTATAAGGAGAAGCTGTAGTTTTCCTTACATATTTTTGGTAACAAACCTTTGAATTAAGGCACAGCCTATTTGACACACGTCTGCAAGTCACATTAGTTGCACTCAGTCTCTGCCTTGCTTTAGTTAAGTACTGCTTGCACTTAAAAATTCCCTGGTAGCTAAAGTATGCACTATGTAACTTTTATTGTACCGAATGTGACTAGCCTCCAACACTACACTGTTTCTATTTGAGGAGCATTATATTAGTGATGTCATCGGTTTCCCCTTGGGCTACTTTACTCGTGCAGGGCTAAACTCCTGTGGGATTGCTACAAAAAAAAAAAAGGGATATATACACACACAATGTCACTTACATCTGTTCGTGGCATGCAGTGCTGCAGAATCACATGCTATTCATACCTTCCGCCATCTAGTGTTGGGCTTGGAGTGTTACAAGTTGTTTTTCTTCGGAGAAGTCTTTTTTTCGAGTCACGGGATCGAGTGACTCCTTCTCTCGGTCATAGTGCACATGGGCATCGACTCCTTTGTTAAGATTTTTCCACAAAACGGTGTAGGAAGGAGTGATAGAGTGAAAGAATGTAAATATGCTAGAAAATGTAGTAAGCAAATAAGATGTCCATGCAACTGTAAATAAATATACAAATAAACTGCAACAACTACAGGTTTCCGGGGAGTAGGAAGGGTGCATGTGAATCTGCAGCACTACACGTCACAAACAGATGTACAATGGGTAAGTGACATTTTCCATTCAATGGCGTGTGTAGCTGCAGATACACATGCTACGCATAGACTAAAAAGCAGTTGTTCTCCCCCAAAAGAAGCGGTGGCTAGCCTGTAGGAGTTGAAGTTGTTTGAAATATTTTCAGTACAGCTTGACCAACATTGCCTGTTTCTTGGAGAATACATCCACATAGTAATGCTTTGTAAATGTATGTGGTGTAGACCACGTGGCAGCTTTGCATATGTCTGCCATTGGTATGTTCCCTAAAAATGCCATAGAAGCAACTTTTATCCTAGTGCAATGAGCTTTAGGGGTTATCAAAAGTTGTCATTTGCCTTAATGTAATATGTTTGAATACATTTAACAATCCATCTAGCTAATCCTTGTTTAGAGGTAGGATTTCCTTTATGTGGTTGTTACAAGGCAACAAAAAGCTGTTTAGTTATTCTAAACTCTTTTGTTCTATCCACATAATACATTAGAGCTCTTTTAAGGTCAAGAGTGTGAAGGGCTCTCGGCAGTTGAATCTGGCTGTGGGAAAAAGACTGGCAATTCCACTGATTGGTTAATGTGGAAAGGCGAGACTACCTTTGGCAGGAATTTTGGATTAGTTCTAAGTACAACTTTATGCTTGTGTACTTGGAAAAAGGGTGCCTCCAGAGTAAATGCCTGTATTTCATTAACTCTTCTTAATGAAGTAATTGCTACTAAAAAGCAGCTTTCCAAGATAGAAATTGTATCTCACACGAATGCATGGGTTCAAATGGTGGGACCATTAGTCCTGCGAGTACAATATTTAGATTCCAAGCAGGAAGTGGTGGGGTTCTTGGTGGAATAATATGTTTTAGTCCCTCCATGAAGGCTTTAATAACTGGAACTCTAAAGAGAGGTATGTTGTATAGTTTGTAAGCATGCCGATATAGCAGTAAGATGAATTTTAATAGATGAGAAAGCTAAATTTCCCTTTTGCAAATGAAGTAGGTAGGATACAATATCTTGTATAGATGCTGTAAATCGGTCAATATAATTTTAGATTGACAGTAATAAACAAAACCTTTCCACTTGTTAGCATAACATTGTCTAGTTGTAGGTTTGCATGCTTGTTTGAGAACTTCCATACACTCTAATGGAAGTTGCAAATATCCAAATTCTATGACTTCAGGAGCCAAATTGCTAAGTTGAGAGCACTGGGACTGGGATGTCTGACTTGATATTTGTTTTGTGTTCACAAATCCGGTCTGTTTGGAAGTTTGCAGTGAGGTACTACAGACAGACCTAGGAGTGTTGTGTAGCAATGTCGTTGTGCCCACGTGGGAGCTATGAGTATCATGGTGAGAGAAGTTTGACAGAGTTTGTTGACCGGAAATTGAATTAGTGGGAGAGGGGGAAAAGCGTAAGCAAATATCCCTGACCAGTTGATCCATAGAGCATTGCCCTTGGACAGAGGGTGTGGGTGCCTGGATGCAAATTGTTTGCCATTTTGCATTTTTGCTTGTTTTGCGAATGGGTCTATTTCTAGTGTCCCTCACCTCTGAAAGTAATGTTGAAGTACCAGAGTGTGAATCTTCCATTCGTGTATCTGTTGCTGTGTCCTGCTTAGAAGGTCTGCTAGCTGATTGTGAATTCCTGGAATGTATTCTGCTAGTAAGTAAATGTGATTGTGAATCGCCCATTTCCAAATTGTGTGGGCTAGAAGGGACAGTTGAGAACAATGCCCCCCCCTTGTTTCTTCAGATAGAACCTGATTGTCATATTGTCTGTTTTATCAAGACAGTTTTGTGTTTGAGAAGGGGTTAAAAAGCTTTTAGGGCAAGGAACACATCTAACAATTCTACATGGTTTATGTGATAAGATAACTGTTTTGAGTTCCATTCCCCCTGTATAGTAAGGTTGTTGAGATGAGCTCCCCAACCTATCATTGATGGAGCTGTTATTGTGGTTTGAGGCACAGGGTCCTGAAATGACCGCCCCTTCATTAAATTGCTGTGATTCCACCATTGAAGGGACTTGTGCGTCTGGTGGTCTAACAACACTAGATCTTCCAATTGACCCTGTGCCTGAGAGTATTGTTCTGAGAGGCACTGTTGAATTGTTCTCATATTTAATCTTGCATGTGGTACTATTGTTATGCAGAATGCCATAATTCCCAACAATTTCATGATAAACCTTACTGTGTAATGTTGATTTGACTGCATTTGTGGTACGAGGTTTTGGAAAGCTTGTATCCTTTGTGTATTTGGATAGGCTAAGGCTTTTTGTGTATTGAGAAGTGCACCTAGGTAAGGTTGAACCTGTGCTGGTTGAGGATGAGACTTTTGGCAATTGACAGTTGTAAGGAAATGCCTCCTTGGCATGGTTACCCCCTGACTTTTTGCCTTTGCAGATCCCAAGTTATGATTTGAAAGTGTGCTGAGGCCTGCTACCAGGCCCCAGCACCAGTGTTCTTTCCCTAACCTGTACCTTTGCTTCCACAATTGGCACACCCTGGCATCCAGGTAAGTCCCTTGTAACTGGTACCCCTGGTACCAAGGGCCCTGATACCAGGGAAGGTCTCTAAGGGCTGCAGCATGTCTTATGCCACCCTAGAGACCCCTCACTCAGCACAGACACACTGCTTGCCAGCTTGTGTGTGCTGGTGGGGAGTAAATGATTAAGTCGACATGGCACTCCCCTCAGGGTGCCATGCCAACCTCACACTGCCTATGGCATAGATAAGTCACCCCTCTAGCAGGCCTTACAGCCCTAAGGCAGGGTGCACTATACCATAGGTGAGGGCATAGGTGCATGAGCACTATGCCCCTACAGTGTCTAAGCAAAACCTTAGACATTGTAAGTAAGAGTATATGGTCTGGGAGTCTGTCAAACACGAACTCCACAGCACCATAATGGCTACACTGAAAACTGGGAAGTTTGGTATCAAACTTCTCAGCACAATAAATGCACACTGATGCCAGTGTACATTTTATTGTGAAATACACCCCAGAGGGCATCTTAGAGATGCCCCCTGAAACCATACCCGACTTCCAGTGTGGGCTGACTAGTTTACCAGCCTGCCACACTCCAGACACATTGCTGGCCACATGGGGAGAGTGCCTTTGTCACTCTGTGGCTAGTAACAAAGCCTGTACTGGGTGGAGGTGCTTCACAACTCTCCCTGCAGGAACTGTAACACCTGGCGGTGAGCCTCAAAGGCTCACCCCCTTTGTTACAGCACCCCAGGGTACTCCAGCTAGTGGAGTTGCCCGCCCCCTCCGGCCATGGACCCACTTTTGGCAGCAAGGCCGGAGGAGATAATGAGAAAAACAAGGAGGAGTCATTGGCCAGTCAGGACAGCCCCTAAGGTGTCCTGAGCTGAGGTGACTCTGACTATTAGAAATCCTCCATCTTGCAGATGGAGGATTCCCCCAATAGGATTAGGGATGTGCCCCCCTCCCCTCAGGGAGGAGGCACAAAGAGGGTGTAGCCACCCTCAGGGCTAGTAGCCATTGGCTCCTAACCCCCCAGACCTAAACACACCCCTAAATTGAGTATTTAGGGGCCCCCAGAACCTAGGAAACTAGATTCCTGCAACCTAAGACGAAGGAGGACTGCTGACCTGAAAGCCCTGCAGAGAAGACTGAGACACCAACTGCTTTGGCTCAAGCTCTACCGGCCTGTCTCCCCACTTCAAGAAAAACTGTAACAGTGACACGTTCAACAGGGTCCAGTGACCTCTGAAGCCTCAGAGGACTACCCTGCATCCAAAAGGACCAAGAACTCCTGAGGACAGCGGCTCTGCTCCAAAGAAGAAACATCTTTGCAACAAAGAAGCAACTTTTTAAGAACACACGTTTCCCGCCGGAAGCGTGAGAATTTCCACTCTGCACCCGACGCCCCCGGCTCGACCTGCGGAGAACCAACACTACAGGGAGGACTCCCCGGCAACTGCGACCCTGTGAGTAGCCAGAATTGACCCCCCAGCGACGCCTGCAGAGGGAATCCAGAGGCTCCCCCTGACCGCAACTGCCTGCTTCAAAGAACCCGACGCCTGGTAAAGACACTGCACTCGCAGCCCCCAGGACCTGAAAGATCCGACCTCCAGTGCAGAAGCGACCCCCAGGTGGCCCTCTCCCTTGTCCAGGTGGTGGCTTCCCCGAGGAGCCCCCCCCATTGCCTGCCTGCTTCACTGAAGAGACCCCTGGGTCTCCCATTGAACTCCATTGCAAACCAGACGCCTGTTTGCACTCTGCACCCGGCCGCCCCGTGCCGCTGAGGGTGTACTTTTTGTGCTGACTTGTGTCCCCCCCTGTGCCCTACAAAACCCCCCTGGGTCTGCCCTCCGAAGACGCAGGTACTTACCTGCTGGCAGACTGGAACCGGGGCACCCCCTTCTCCATCGAAGCCTGTGTGTTTTGGGCACCTCTTTGACCTCTGCACCTGACCGGCCCTGAGCTGCTGGTGTGGTAACTTTGGGGGTTGCTCTGAACCCCCAAAGGTGGGCTACCTTGGACCCAACTTTGAACCCTGTAGGTGGTTTACTTACCTGCAAAACTAACAAACACTTACCTCCCACAGGAACTGTTGAAAATTGCACTGTGTCCAGTTTTAAAATAGCTTATTGCCATTTGTGTGAAAACTGTATATGCTATTTTGCTAATCAAAGTTCCTAAAGTTCCTAAGTGAAATACCTTTCATTTAAAGTATTGTTTGTAAATCTTGAACCTGTGGTTCTTAAAATAAACTAAGAAAATATATTTTTCTATATAAAAACATATTGGCCTGGAATTGTCTTTGAGTGTGTGTTCCTCATTTATTGCCTGTGTGTGTACAACAAATGCTTAACACTACCCTCTGATAAGCCTACTGCTCGACCACACTACCACAAAATAGAGCATTAGAATTATCTCTTTGCCACTATCTTACCTCTAAGGGGAACCCTTGGACTCTGTGCATGCTATTTCTTACTTTGAAATAGTACATACAGAGCCAACTTCCTACATTGGTGGATCAGCGGTGGGGTACAAGACTTTGCATTTGCTGGACTACTCAGCCAATACCTGATCACACGACTAAATTCAAAAAATTGTCATTAGAAACTGATTTTTTAAATTTGAGCTATTTTTCTAAATTTTTAAAAGTCCTGCTAGGGCCTTGTGTTAGTCCCTGTTAACATTTCTTTTAGAGTTTAAAAGTTTTGTAAAAGTTTGAATTAAGTTCTAGAGATAGTTTTAGATTCTTAAAAAGTATTCCAATTTTTAGAAACATAATGTCTACTGCAGAAGAGATAGTGATGGAACTCAACCTCACCCCTTACCTGCATCTTAGGATGTCAGAGTTAAGGTCTCTCTGCAAAATCAAAAAGATTAAAACTGGTTCAAACCCTACCAAAGTACAGCTCCAGGAGCTTTTGGCAGAGTTTGCTAAAAACAACCCCTCTGATGATACCTTCCCAGAGGGGGAAGCTAGTGATGTGGAGGAATTCCCACCCCCACTCCTAGTTAGGGAGACCAGGGTTTCTCCAACCCTGTCTCCACAAGTGATAGTCAGAGATGCTGCTTCTCTCACAGGAGAGTCTATCAACTCTGGAAGCATTGGGGGCAGCCTCAATGAAGATGACCTCCTGTTAGACAGGATGGTCAAAAGATTGGCTTTAGAGAGACAGCTCCTAGCCATAGAAAGGGAAAGACAAGAGATGGGCTTAGGTCCCATCAATGGTGGCCGACGATCCTCCGGGAGGGGACGGGAGCCATGGGGCAGCTCCGCCGACACCACACCGCCAACAGAACACCACCACGGCGAATCACAGGATGTGAATCGCTGGGCGGTGTTCTGTTGGCGTGGTGGTGGAGCGACCTCCACTTCCCCGCCTCCCGCCAGTATGGCTGTTGGCGGTTCTCTGTCCGTAAAAGGATGGAGAGCTGCCAACGGTCATAATAGGCCGAGCGGCAAACCGCCACCACTGGCGGTCTTCCGCCACCACTGGCGGTCTTCCGCATGGCGGTCCCTCAGCGGTCTTTCAAAAAGACCGCTGAGGTCAAAATGACCCCCATAGAGTCTATTGGGAAGGTTGACTCCTCTACACTGAGGCAAGAGATCACAAACCTGGTGCCACTAGGAGAGTGGTAGTGCCTCAGGAGTTTAGGGAGTTCATCCTGACCTTAGCTCATGATATTCCACTTGCTGGGCATTTGGAACAGACCAAGACTTGGGAGAGGTTAGTCAACCATTTCTATTGGTCCAACATGTCCCAGAAAGTCAAGGAGTTTTGTGTCTCCTGTGCCACCTGTCAAGCCAGTGGTAAGACAGGTGGACACCCAAAGGTCCCCCTCATTCCACTTCCAGTGGTGGGGGTCCCCTTTGAAAGAGTGAGTGTGGACAGTGGGTCCACTTGAACCTCCCACAGCCTCAGGGAACCAATACATACTAGTAGTAGTAGATCATGCTACTAGATACCCTGAAGCAATTCCCCTTAGGTCCACTACTGACCCTGCAGTAGCTAAAGCACTCATTGGTATTTTTATCAGAGTGGGATTTCCTAAGGAGGTGGTGTCTGACAGAGGTACCAACTTCATGTCAGCATACCTGAAGCATATGTGGAATGAGTGTTGGGTGACTTACAAATTCACCACACCATACCATCCACAAACCAATGGTCTTGTAGAAAGATTTAACAAGACATTGAAAGGCATGATCATGGGGCTCCCTGAAAAACTCAAAAGGAGATGGGATGGCCTCTTGCCATGTCTGTTTTTCGCCTACAGAGAGGTGCCTCAGAAGGGAGTAGGGTTTTCCCCCTTTGAACTTCTGTTTGGCCATCCTGTCAGGGGACCACTAGCTCTTGTAAAAGAAGGCTGGGAGAGACCTCTTCTTGAGCCTAAACAAGATATATTGGACTATGTACTAGGCCTACGTTCAAGGATGGCAGAGTACATGGAAAAGGCAAGCAAAAACCTTGAGGCCAGCCAACAACTCCAGAAGATGTGGTATGACCAAAAGGCTGCTATGGTTGAATTTCAGCCAGGGCAGAAAGTCTGGGTTCTGGAGCCTGTGGCTTCCAGGGCACTTCAGGACAGATGGAGTGGCCTTTACCCAGTGCTAGAGAAGAAGAGTCAGGTCACCTACCTAGTAGACCTAGGCACTAGCAGGACCCCAAAAAGGGTGATCCATGTGAACCGCCTCAAACTCTTCCATGACAGGGCAGATGTGAATCTGTTGATGGTAACAGATGAGGACCAGGAAGCTGAGCGTGAACCTCTCCCTGATCTCCTCTCCACAGACCCTAAAGATGGCTCAGTTGATGGAGTGATCTATTCAGACACCCTCTCTGGCCAACAGCAATCTGACTGTAGGAAGGTCCTGCAACAGTTTGCTGAGCTCTTTTCCCTAACCCCTGGCCAGACACACCTGTATACCCATGATGTGGACACAGGAGACAGCGTGCCTGTCAAAAACAAATGTTTCAGACAGTCTGACCAAGTTAAGGAAAGCATCAAAGTGGAAGTCCACAAGATGCTGGAATTGGGAGTCATTGAGCACTCTGACAGCCCCAGGGCTAGCCCAGTGGTCTTAGACCCCAAGCCTCACACCAAAGATGGAAAGAGAGAGATGAGGTTTTGTGTGGACTACAGAGGACTTAATTCTGTCACCAAGACAGATGCCCATCCCATTCCAAGAGCAGATGAATTAATTGACAAACTAGGTGCTGCCAGATACTTAAGCACCTTTGACTTGACAGCAGGGTACTGGCAAATCAAAATGGCACCAGGAGCAAAAGAAAAGACAGCCTTCTCCACACCTGATGGGCACTATCAGTTCACTGTGATGCCCTTTGGTTTAAAGAATTCCCCTGCCACCTTCCAAAGGTTGGTGAATCAAGTCCTTGCTGGCTTGGAGTCCTTTAGTGCAGCTTATCTTGACGATATTGCTGTCTTTAGCTCCAGCTGGCAGGATCACCTGGTCCACCTGAAGAAGGTTTTGAAGGCCCTGCAAGCTGAAGGCCTCTCTGTCAAGGCATCCAAATGTCAGATAGGGCAGGGAACTGTGGTTTACTTGGCACACCTTGTAGGTGGAGGCCAAGTTCAGCCACTCCAGCCCAAGATCCAGACTATTCTGGACTGGGCAGCTCCAAAAACCCAGACTCAAGTCAGGGCATTCCTTGGCTTGACTGGGTACTACAGGAGGTTTGTGAAAGGATATGGATCAATAGTGACACCCCTCACAGAACCTATCGCCAAGAAAATGCCCAAGAATGTAAACTGGACTGTGGAATGCCAACAGGCCTTTGACACCCTGAAACAAGCTATTTGCACAGCACCAGATCTAAAAGCTCCAGATTACTCCAAGCAGTTCATTGTGCAGACTGATGCCTCTGAACATGGGATAGGGGCAGTTTTGTCCCAAACAAATGATAATGGCCTTGACCAACCTGTTGCTTTCATTAGCAGGAGGTTACTACCCAGGGAGCAGCGTTGAAGTGCCATTGAGAGGGAGGCCTTTGCTGTGGTCTGGTCCCTCTTTGGTACTCACTTTGTAGTTCAAACTGACCACAGACCTCTCAGATGGCTAATGCAAATGAAAGGTTAAAATCCAAAACTGTTGAGGTGGTCCATCTCCCTACAGGGAATGGACTTTATAGTGGAACACAGACCTGGGACTGCCCATGCCAATGGAGACGGCCTTTCCAGGTTCTTCCACTTAGAAAATGAAGACTTTCTTGGGAAAGGTTAGTCTCATCCTCGTTCGTTTGGGAGGGGGGTTGTGTAAGGAAATGCCTCCTTGGCATGGTTACCCCCTGACTTTTTGCCTTTGCTGATGCCAAGTTATGATTTGAAAGTGTGCTGAGGCCTGCTAACCAGGCCCCAGCACCAGTGTTCTTTCCCTAACCTGTACCTTTGTTTCCAAAATTGGCACACCCTAGCATCCAGGTAAGTCCCTTTTAACTGGTACCCCTGGTACCACGGGCCCTGATGCCAGGGAAGGTCTCTAAGGGCTGCAGCATGACTTATGCAACCCTGGGGACCCCTCACTCAGCACAGACACACTGCTTGCCAGCTTGTGTGTGATGGTGGGGACAAAATGACTAAGTCGACATGGCACTCCCCTCAGGGTGCCATGCCAACCTCACACTGCCTATGGCATAGATAAGTCACCCCTCTAGCAGGCCTTACAGCCCTAAGGTAGGGTGCACTATACCATAGGTGAGGGCACAAGTGCATGAGCACTATGCCCCTACAATGTCTAAGCAAAACCTTAGACATTGTAAGGGCAGAGTAGCCATAAGAGTATATGGTCTGGGAGTCTGTCATACACGAACTCCACAGCGCCATAATGGCTACAATTAAAACTGGGAAGTTTGGTATCCAACTTCTCAGCACAATAAATGCACACTGATGCCAGTGTACATTTTATTGTGAAATACACCCAGAGGGCATCTTAGAGATGCCCCCTGAAAACATACCTGACTTCCAGTGTGGGCTAGTTTTACCAGCCTGCCACACACCAGACACGTTGCTGGCCACATGGGGAGAGTGCCTTTGTCACTCTGTGGCTAGTAACAAAGCCTGTACTGGGTGGAGGTGCTTCTCACCTCCCCCTGCAGGAACTGTAACACTTGGCGGTGAGCCTCAAAGGCTCACCCCCTTTGGTACAGAGCCCCAGGGCACTCCAGCTAGTGGAGCTGCCCGCCCCCTCCAGCCAAGGCCCCACTTTTGGCGGAAAGGCCGGAGGAGATAATGAGAAAAACAAGGAGGAGTCACTGGCCAGTCAGGACAACCCCTAAGGTGTCCTGAGCGGAGGTGACTCTGACTTTTAGAAATCCTCCATCTTGCAGATGGAGGATTCCCCCAATAGGATTAGGGAAGTGCCCCCCTCCCCTCAGTGAGGAGGCACAAAGAGGGTGTAGCCACCCTCAGGGCTAGTAGCCATTGGCTACTAACCCCCCCAGACCTAAACACACCCCTAAATTGAGTATTTAGGGGCTCCCAGAACCTAGCAAGATAGATTCCTGCAACCTGAAGACGAAGAAGGACTGCTGACCTGAAGCCCTGCAGAGAAGACGGAGACACCAACTGCTTTGGCCCCAGCCCAACCGGCCTGTCTCCCCACTTCGAGAAAAACTGCAAACGCGTTCCACAGGGTCCAGCGACCTTTGAAGCCTCAGAGGACTACCCTGCATCTAAAAGGACCAAGAACGCCCAAGGACAGTGGCTCTGCTCCAAAGAAGAAACATCTTTGCAACAAAGAAGCAACTTTTAAAGAAAACACGTTTCCTGCCGGAAGCGTGAAACTTTGCACTCTGCACCCGACACCCCCGGCTCAACCTGCGGAGAAACAACACTACAGGGAGGACTCCCCGGTGACTGCGACCCTGTGAGTAGCCAGAGTTGACCACCCTGACCACCCGACCACCCCCCCCCAGCAACGCCTGCAGAGGGAATCCAGAGGCTCCCTCTGACCACGACTGCCTGCTTTTAAGAACCCGACGCCTGGTAAAGACACTGCACCCGCAGCCCCCAGGACCTGAAGGATCCGACCTCCAGTGAAGAAGTGACCCCCAGGTGGCCCTCTCCCTTGCCCAGGTGGCGGCTACGCCGAGGAGCCCCCCCCTTGCCTGCCTGCTTCGCTGAAGAGACCCTTGGGTCTCCCATTAAACGCCATTGCAAACCCGACGCCTATTTGCACTCTGCACCCGGCCGCCCCCGTGCCGCTGAGGGTGTACTTTTTGTGCTGACTTGTGCCCCCCCCCCCCACCTGTGCCCTACAAAACCCTCCTGGTCTGCCTTCCGAGGACGCGGGTACCTACCTGCTGGCAGACTGGAACCGGGGCACCCCCTTCTCCAATGAAGCCTATATGTGTTTTGGGCACCACTTTGACCTCTGCACCTGACCGGCCCTGAGCTGCTGGTGTGGTAACTTTGGGGTTGCCCTGAACCCCCAACGGTGGGCTACCTTAGACCCAACTTTGAACCCTGCAGGTGGTTTACTTACCAGCAAAACTAACAAACACTTAACTCCCCCAGGAACTGTTGAAAATTGCACTGTCTAGTTTTAAAATAGCTTATTGCCATTTTTGTGAAAACTGTACATACTATTTTGCGGATTCAAAGTTCCTAAGTTACCTAAGTGAAATACCTTTCATTTGAAGTATTACTTGTAAATCTTGAACCTGTGGTTCTTAAAATAAACTAAGAAAATATATTTTTCTATACAAAAACCTATTGGCCTGGAATTGTCTTCGAGTGTGTGTTCCTCATTTATTGCCTGTGTGAATGTACAACAAATGCTTAACACTACCCTCTGATAAGCCTACTGCTCGACCACACTACCACAAAACAGAGCATTAGAATGATCTCTTTTTGCCACTATCTTACCTCTAAGGGGAACCCTTGGACTCTGTGCATGGTATTTCTTACTTTGAAATAGTACATACAGAGCCAACTTCCTACACTGACCACTAGCAACAAGGGGCTGGCCGGGTGCAAAGGTCAAGGCTGATGTAGATTTAAACATGAGCTCCTATAGAGACTGGGGTCACACAGAATCAGGCCTGTTTGCACGTAAGTACCAGCATCTTCAGAGGGCAGACCTGGGGGGATTAGAGGAGCACCAGGCCACAGGTCAGTACGGGTGCAGGGTGCAAACACACAAGTCTAGGGGGTCGGTTCCAGAAAACCAAAGGCTTACCGAGAAGGAGGGCTGCCTGCTGGACATCGCTGGACTAGTGGTCGGATTCCTGAAGGCACTGTAACAAGAGGCCTGAGCCTTTGAGGCTCACCGCCAGGGAGTACAGTTCCTGCAGGAGGGGAGGTGTAAAGCACCTCCACCAAGGGCAGGCTTTGTTTCTGGCCACAGAGAGCATAAAAGCTTTCACCCCACGTGGTCAGAAACTCATCTGGAGATGGCAGGCTGGCACAGACCGGTCAGTCCTGCACTAGAAATTTGGCTAAAAAACAGGGGGCATCTCTAAAATGCCCTCTGGGTGCAGTTTTCAATAAATCCAACACTGGCATCAGTGTGGGTTTATTGTGCTGAGAAGTTTGTTACCAAAGTTCCCAGACTTAAGTGCCACCATCATGGAGCTGTGGAGTTTGTAATGACAAACTCCTAGCCCATGTACTTTATATGGCAACACTGCAATTTCAATGTCTAAGAATGGACTTAGAGTGTCTCATGCAGCAATGCCCTCACCTGTGGTATAGTCCACCCTGCCTTTGGGCTATAAGGCCTGCAGGAGGGGTGACTTACCTACGGCACAGGCAGTGGTTTGTGGGCATGGCACCCTGAAAGGGGTGCCATGTCGACTTTGCCTTTTTCTCCCCACCAGCACACACAAGCTGCAGTGGCAGTGTGAATGTGCTTGATGATGGGTCCCCTAGGGTGGCATAATACATGCTGCAGCCCTCGAGGACCTTCCCTGACCACTGGACCCTTGGTACCATGGGTACCTCGTACAAGAGACTTAACTGTGTGCCAGGGGTGTGCCAATAGTGGAAACAATGGTACCGGTTTAAGAAATAACACTGGTGCTGGGGCCTGGATAGCAGGATTCCAGCACACTCAGTCAAGTCAGCATCAATATCAGGCAAAAAGTGGCAGGGGGTAACCATGCCATAAAGGGCACTTTCCTACACTTTGCGGGCCGAGGTGATAGCAACAAGGAAGGCAGTTTACAAAATAAGCAGGTGAAGAAGACAGTTGTGAAGCGGCTCAAAAGGAGCACACATTCAATAGGTAAAAACTATGTTCAAATCCCACTAGGGCATTATAAACAGGGAAGGAGGAAAGAGATGGGTAAGACCCTTAGGAAATCTGCCAACAATGGGAGACTTAAATAAAGAGGGCTGATCAGGCAGTCGTAGAAAGGCAGAGGTGGTAGACAAATAGCCTTTGAGGGTGCCCAGAGCAGAGCCCTGCTGGGCCAGAGAAAGGACAAACAAAAGAATCTCAGAAAGGGGAGCAGAGAGGGGTCAACAGACTTGTCTTTCCATCATGCCTCAAATTTGTTCCATCTACAGATGTATACCATTTTGGTGGAGCGACGCCTTCCTGCCTAGATAACATTGCAGACTTTGTGCGGAAGGTCAAAAGTTGTCCACTGCCACCAGACGGAGACTGGACAGGTTCGGGTGGAGAACTGTCCCCTGCTGCTGGGACAGAAGACCCTCCTGAAACGGCAGTCTGATCGGAGGATCAATGGCCTTGCTCAATAGCTCAGGATACCATTCTCTTCATGCCCAGTCCGGAGCCAAAAAAATGAAATGGGCAACGTCATTCTTGATCTTCTTGAGAACTCTGGGCAGAAGTGGTATTGGCAGAAAAGCAGAAAGGAGGCCTGAGTTCCACTCAAGATGAAAATCAATAAAGAGGAGTGTTGCCTTAGAAATTGCAACACGCGAAACTGCTGACAATGCGCGTTCTTTGCAGAGTCTAACAGATCTACCCAAGGCTCTCCCCACAGCTGAAAGATCTTGCGCCACCTCCAGATGGAGACTCCAATTCTGATCGACCAGGCATTAATGGCCGAGTTTGTCCGCTTTGACGTTCAGAGAGCCCTTCAGATTTTGAACTACCAGTGAATTGTGCTGGTGTTCCAGCCATGATCAGAGGTAAAGAGCCTCTTGACAAAGGGTCCACGACCCCACCCCGCCCTGCCTGTTGCAGTACCACATGGTAGTGGTGTTGTCCGTGAACACCTGCACCATTTTTCTTTTGAGAGGGGGATGGAATGCTTTCAATGCTACTCTGATCGCCTTGAGCTCCAAAAGGTTGATATGGAGCTCAGACTCCACCGAACACCAGACTCTTTAGATCTTCGACTCTCCCATGTGGACACCCAATCCTAGGAGAGACACATCTGTCACAACAGTCACATTTGGTTGGGGAAGGGAGAGGGGTCTGCCTCTGCCCAACTGCAGTTCAAAAGCCACCACTCCGATCTTGCGCAGTACCCTCAGCGATGTGGACCATGCTGGAGAGATTCGGCTGACACTGCACCCACTAGGACTTCAGGCCCCACTGGAGAGCCTGCATATGCCATCTGGCATATGTGACCAGCAGGAGGCCATGAGGCCCAGCAGCCTCAGTCATTCTCACTGAAATCAAGGCTAGAGGCTGAAACATCGGTATCATAGCTTGAATATCCTGGACTCATCACTCGGGAGGATAGGCCTGAAACTGTACTGTGTTCAAAACAGCCCTGATCAACCCTATTGAATGCTGGAGGTCCGCCGTAGTCGGAAGTGGGAGCAGACAGCCTGGGGCCTTCAACAGCCAGCCGTCAAGTTAGGGGAAGACTGAAACCCCTAACATGGATCGATCAGCTGCGACCACTGCCATCACTTCAATGAACACCCAAGCTGGTAAGGCCAAAGGGGAGCACAGTGAGTTGAAAATGCTTGTGTCCTACCACGAACCCCAAGTAACGTCTATGGGCATGCAGGACATAAATATGGAAATAAGAGTCCTGCAAGCCCAACGCTACCATCCAATCTCCAGGGTAGATAGGACCTTGGCCAGAGTAAGCATTTTGAAATTCTCCTTCCTAAGGAAGAGATTGAGGGACCAGAGGTTGAGGATAGGACGGAGGCCCTTGTTCTTTTGGGGCACCATAAAGTAGCTGGAATAACAACCACGACCTAATTCTGGCACAAGGACCCTCTATGGATCCCTCGTGGAGAAGTGCCAGGTAATCCTCTGTCATCCGATCGTAGGATGGTGGCATGGTGGGAGGCGTAGTCTCAAAGGGGAGGGAATAACTCCATCGGACTATTTGCAAAACTCACCTGTTTGATGTGATGACGTTCCAGTGGGGTAGGTGATGTCGAATTGTGCCTCCAACTAGTCCCTGGTGGGGACGTGCCAGATTAAGAAAGTTTAGAGGCTGCTGCAGGGGCAGGGTGTTGGACTGGCTACACCACTGGCTCCCTGATCCATGCGGACACTGGATCCCACATCCTTGGCCACGGAGAGGCTGTGAAGCTTGCACAGTGGCTGGCAGGGAACAGATATGCTTGGGCGCCCCTTCTGTCACCACAAAAGGGGCGAAAAGCAGACTGAGGGGGGGGGGGGGAAAGAGTGGCAGCAGTGAGGCCAAGGGACCGGGCCATAGCCCAGGACTCCTTAAATAACATGAGCACCCAGTCTGCTCTGTCCCCAAACAGACGGATGCCATAAAAGGGCATGTCCATCAGAGTAGATTGGACAGCCCCTGAAAAGTCAGATGTTCGTTACCAGGCATGGTGCCTCAAGGCCACCATCAAAGCAACTGCTCTGCCTAGAAAGCCTGTCATATCCAGCCCACATCTGATTGTGAACTTGGCTGCATCTCTCCCATAAGCAACAGCCTGGGAGAGAATGTCCCGGGCCTCTTCCAGGACACATGTGGCAGCACTTGCACGATCATGTCCCATAAAGTATGGGAGTAACAGCCCAAAAAGGCATACGGTGTTCACAGACTGTAATGCCAGACTGGAGGAAGAAAACAACTTCTTCCCAAGAAGAAGATCCAGCCCCTTTGATTCCATTTCCAGAGGAGCGGAAGGGAATGCGCCATGGAACATTGAGGCTTGGATGACCAAGCTCTAGCGGGTGGGGTTTTGGGTCAAGAAAACCAGAACATTAGGACAAGCCTATGGCAGCGGGCTATTGTCCTATTAACAGGAGCCCCTGTGCTGGGTTTGGACCAGGTCCCCAACAGGATAAATGTGTGGGCTTCATTGAAGGATAAAAGGGGTTCTGATGTGGAAGCCCCAGGGTGAAGCACCTCAGTGAGGAGATTGGTCCCAACAGCTACCAAAGGCAGCTTGAGGCCCAAGACCTCAGCTGCTCTCTGCAACACCATGGAGTAGGAAGCCCCCTCCTCTCTAGCCACGGTAGAGGGAGAAAGCATATCAGCATCAGGGGAGGTATCCAGGCTGCTGACTTAACCCAGTTCCTGAGCCCAGTCCATAGAATCTTCAAGCTGAAATTCTCAAGCGACCCTGCCATACTCTCACCGAATTCATACCTGTAGGAAGATGGCTCTGTTACACTATAACAAAGTAAGGTATAGTGTGCACAGAGTCCAGTGGATCCCCAGAGGCTTTACAGAGGCCAAAGTAGATAACACTAATACTCTCTTGTGGTAATGAGGGCGAGCAGATAGGCTTATCAGAGGGTAGTGCTAAGCATTTATTGTACACACACACAGTCAAGAAATGAGGCACATTCTCAATGACTAACTCCAGTCCAATGTTTATATATATAAAAAATAAAACTTTGTTACTTTTATTGTACAACCAAAAGGATCTTTGTTGCAGGTGTAGTAAACTTGGATTCTGGTTGTAGTATCCTCCACTGTTTTTTTTTTTTGCCTGGTCTCAGTATGTTTTGAACTGTAGAGCACCGGGATCCTGCTAACCAGGGACCCAGTGCCAGCACTCTCTCCCCTAAATCTGGTCACTGTTTACACCCACAATTGGCATACTGGTGCACCTGTGTAAGTCCCTAGTATATGGCTGTAGAAAGCTTGCCTGGTGTGTGGTGGGTACCAGTGGTACTTCCACCTTATACCAGGTCCAGGTACCCCCTCTTAGTGAAGTGTAGGCAGTGTCTAGAAGCCAGGCTCTATAGAGGTAGCTGTGGACGAGCAGCAAAGGCTTATCTAGGAGACATGCAAAGCTCATGCAATACCACTGTAGTCACACAGCACTTACACACATGAAAGAAAACACTCAGTGGTACAAAAATTACTAGAAAGGCAACCCTTCAATAGGAGGTAAGTAATACACTAAATATATGCACTGGCAATTAGAAATAGGCATATAAAAGGTTAGAAAACAGTGCAAATAGCAATAACCAATAGTGACCGTAGTGGGAGCACAAACCATATACTAAAAAAATGGATTGCGAACACAAGGCCCCCACCTAGGTACGTGGAATTTGTAGAGAAGGGCTGGGGGTATCAGGAAACCACAAAAGTAAGTACCACAACACCACAGCGACCAGGAAAGCAGGAGTAAATCACAGGATTCTCCCCATACCACCCAAAAGGAGGAAAAGAGAAGAGACTGCAAGATTCCAGTGAAGGAATACCTGTGGAGAAAGGGGACCAAGTCCAGCAAGAACAACAGAGTCCAGTGGGGGCAGGAGTCCCACCCATCACACTGAAGATGCAGGTGTTGGTTGACGGTGAACACAGGAATGTCAGCCCTGCACCCCTGAAGACAGAGTCAAGTCCCTGGAGGATGCAGGTAATATCCCACAGCGGGTAGAAGATTGCAGACTGGGTTGCATGTCCGGATTCCACCAACAAGCCTTGGCAAAGGCAAGCATCGCGGTTGGATGAAAGTAGAGCTGCGGGGGACCAGCAAGGTGCAGGAGGACTCAACCCAGGAGGGGGAGTCACAGAGGGCCCTCAGCGAGAGTGAACATAAATAGCCCTGAAAGGGGGATTGGTCGCCTAACCAGGTAAGCACCTATCAGGAGGGTGCTCTGACGTCACCTGCCTGGACTGGCCACTCAGATGCTCCCAGAGTTCCCTGCCAACCTTGGAAACAAGATGGCAGAACCCAGGGACCCTCTGGAGGAGCTCTGAGCACCACCCCTGGGGTGGTGATAGACAGGGGAACGGTTACTCCTCTTTCCATTGTCCAGTTTCACGCCAGAGCAGGGACTGGGTGTCCCTGAACCAGTGTGGACTGGTTTATGCATATGCATGGAGGGCACCAAATGTGCCCTTCAAAGCAAACCAGTGACTTTTGGAGGCTACCCCTCCCAAGCCAGTCACACCTATTTCAAACAGGAGGGTGTTACCTCCCTCTCCCAAAGGAAATCCTTCCTTCTGCCTTCCTGGGATCAGATCAAGCAGCAGGAGGGCAGAAACCTGTCTGAGGGGTGGCAGCAGCTGGGCTGCCCAGAAAACCCTGTATGACTGGTGGTAGCAATGCAGGGGGTCCAGTAAGGAGCCCCCAGAATGCATGGAATCATACTTCTAATACTTGCAACAGTATTGGGGTATGATTCTGACATGTTTGATACCAAAACATGCCCAGGTTCGGAGTTACCATTACATAGCTGGGCATAGGAAGTGACCTATGTCCAGTACACGCGTAAATTGCCATTCCCGGACTCCCGAAGTCCAGGAAAATAGACCGGGAGTTTGTGGGACCACCTCTGCTAGTGCAAGGGTGCCCTCACACACAGGTATCTGCACCCTGCCGTCTGGGCTGAGAGGCCTACCATAGGGGTGTCTTATAGTGACCTGGTGCAGTGACATGTAGTGAAAATGGGTGCAAGCACCCGTTTCACACATACTGCAATGGCAGGCCTGCAGAACCCTTTGCATAAGCTCCCTATGGGCGTCAGAATAACTGCTGCAGCCCATAGGGATCCCCTGGAACCCCAATGCGCTGGGTACATAGAAACCATATTCTAGGGACTTTTATGGGGGGGACGCGTATGGCAATTGTGGTAAAAAAAGGTACAATTTAGAGGGAGAGAGCAAAACTATTGGGGTCCTTATATCCTGCCACTGCAAGTCACCATCTGGTAGGCCCTTCAGCCCAAGGGCAGGGTGCATGTCCGTAAGTGTGAGGGTACCCCTACAAACCCCCAGTTCCATTCCCTGGGCTTCATAAGTGTGGTAATGCCACCTTCAGGTATGCAGTGGACACTGGCCAACACGAGTAGTCCAACTTCATAATGGCTTCTCCAAACCTAGACATGTTTGGTAGCAAACATGCTGGAATCATACAATTATGCAGATTCCAGTGCTAGTTGCATGATCCCCTGTACTCGGAAGGTGCCTGTGCAGCCTTATAGTTTCTGGCTACCAGCCCATGCTGTTGCCGACCCTAGATACTGTTCTGCCATCCTGCTGGTGAGCCTGGCTCAGGTAGAGGAAGGCAGAACAAACGATTTACTGCAAAGAGAGGTGTGACCACCTCCCTCTGTGCATTAGGTGTCTAAGGGCTGAGGTGGGGGTGGGGTGGACTCTGAGTGCCACTAGACTGCTTTGAAGGGCACATTTGGTGCCCTCCTTGCATAATCAGGTTTGCAACAGTTCAGAAACACCCGGTTCCCGCTCTGGCACAAAACTGCACAAAGGACAGGGGTGTGACCATCCCCATGTCCAGCTCCTTCGCTGGGGAGGTGCACAGAGATCTGCCAGGTGGCCAATTAATTTTGCCATCTTGAAAACAAGATGGGCAGAAGCCCTTGGGAGCATCTGGCTGGTTAAGACAGGTAGATGACCTCCCTGACCCCCTCTGATAGGTGGGTCACTTCAGACAGTGACCAACCCCCTTTGAGAGTTACCTAAGGGCTCCCTGTGGGTGGGTCCTCAGATTCATTGAGCAAGAATCTACAACTAACACTGCAAGACAACGTCTGCTCCGGACCTCTGGAGACACTGCTGGTCTGCTTTGGAATGGAAACACACCTGCTTCTGGTGAGTAGTTTCCCACTGCAACATTGTTTCTCCAAGAATTCTGCAACATCCGACCAACTTGGGAGACTGTGGGCCCCTGCTCCTGCCACTGGACCAGAACCCATGTGCACCCAGACTGTTGCTCTTGCCAAGGCTTGTTGACTCTTCCTCCAGGAGGTCTTCGGGTGCATAGAAGCCCTGGCCTCGAGCACTCTGCAACTCCAAGATCAGCCCTGTCATGCAACTCCTCCGATGTGGGACTTCTGTTTTTTTTGTGCTGCTGAGGCCTCCTTGTGACTCCCTGTGTCCATTGCCTGTGGGTCACCTGTGGGGGCTCCAATGACTTCTGCTGAACTTCCTGAGTGCAGAGGGCCAGCCCTGACTCCCCCTCAAGGGTAGAGTCTCCTGGATCTTTCTGGTCCCCAAAACTCTGCAAATACCTCTTTAGCTCCTGCTTACACTTGCCAGTGCTTGTTGGTGACCTGGCTTGTCACTGACCCTCCTGTAGCTCTTGGATTCCGCAGCTGGGCTTCTTCCCCCACCGACCTGTAGGAACTTCACCTCTAGGAGGGTAGGCATTGCCACCTGCACCACCTGGGCACCTCCGAAGAGGTGGACAATCCAAGGCTTCCACTGACTTCTGTGAGAGTCCCTTCTCCCCTCTGCATCTGGGTCCCTTGTTGTCAGTATTCATGTCTTCTGGGAATCCTTGGGTGGGGGCACTCTCCAACCTTCCTCTTGTCTGTTGGTTCCATAGGGGTCCACTGGGAAGGGTCATGAAAAACACAAAATCCACCCACTACTTCCCTGTCTTAGTCTATGGGAAGACTGTTTAGGTAACCCTTCTACACCTGGTTGCTTTGGGCATTTGCTGTACTCTGGTGTTTTTATCTACACCCAGCCCCTAGCTAACTACTACACTTACATTAGTTGGGTTCTCGATTTCATATTCCACTTACTTAGTATACTCCCCCCCTCGCATAAGGCCCGCTATATTTTATGCTATTTCTGCTTGTTATTTTGGGTATACATTGTGTGTACTTATCTCCAAAAGGAGATATACCAATGCTAGTCGAGTAGTAGTGCTGTAATTAAGAATCCTTTACTTTTGCAACACTTGTGTGGTTCTTTTTTGCGAGTGAGTTACTGTCTGATTGTTGTGGTATTGCAAGTGCTTTACTTTCCTCCTGGATAAGCTTAAGCTGCTCGGCTCAGATACCCCTAGAGAGCTTTTGCTATCTGGACATCTAAACACGATCACTAAGGGTTGCCTGGACTCAGTATAGGGTGCCACACCACAGGTGTACACCATAAACTGAGCCAGTCTCCTACAGCAATTAAGTACACTTTCAAGAATGTATCACTTTTAAGTATCAAATGCACTTTGGTTGTAAATCAACAGTGAATATAGGTTTAGGGAAGCAATGCCTTTCAATAACAAAAGTAGATTGCAAAAATCATTGAAGGCAATGCAGTCCTATGGGGGCAAAAGTACAAGCACAATTTTACAGGTAAGTACTTGACTAACATTCCGTCATCAGGAGTTTAAGTGTACGCAGGGCAAGGTTCAAAGGGACACCAAGAGTCCACCACCAGCAACACAGGGTGCAGAGGTCAAAGATGGTGTCGGCACCCAGTGGAAACCAATGGAGACTGGTGGTACTTAGAAACAAGCGTTTTGCAGGTAAGTACCCGCTGCTTCAGGGCACAGTCCCCAAGGGTTTTGATCAGCACTGGGGGGTGGCACAGGTCAGCACCAAACATACACCCTAAGCAGGATGGGGGCAGCTGGGTGCAGGATGCAAACAAAGGGTTGGGTGCCCAATGCAATTCAATGAGGATCTCTGGGTTCAAAAGAGAGGCTGCAGGCTTGGTCCAGGGAGCCAGAAGTAGTGGACCAGAGGCTGGGCAGGTAAGTTGGGATGCCACTAGACAACGGTGGACCATCTGCTTTGTTCCTCAAGGCCAGGGCGCTGCAGGGGAACCTTTAGATGTCGGGAAATCTTCACCAGAGCAGGTTGTGGTCGGGGGGTCCTCTGGATTAAGACTGCAGGCATCGTTGTGATGGCCAGCAGGAGTCAACCCACAGTGGATTCAAGGTCAGAATCGCCCGGGGACCTTCTCTGGACTGATGGGCCACCTGGCCTCAGTGTCATGTGCAGAGTGGGCAGGATTTGCAGTTTCTGGAGGGCACTGGAGTGCTTGCTGCAGGTTTCTTTGTGGACAGGGCCGCTGTCCTCAGGAGTTCTTGGTCGTTGGGCCTGCAGGATGAGTTGTCTTTTGTAGCAAGAGTCTTGGAGCTGCAGAAAGGCCAGTAGGGCTGGGGCCAAGTCAGTTGTTGTCTGGAGTCTTCACAGCTGGTGTGGCTCTTCAGTCCTTCTCCTTCCACCCCAACTGGGACCATCCCTGGTAGATGGTACTTAGGTACCCAGGGCATTGTTACACCAGGGATCCCCATGGGCTGCAGCATGTATTATGCAACAGAGGGGAGCCCATGCAAACTGTGTGGGCAGGCCTGCCATTTGCAGCCTGCGTGAAATGGTGCACGCACCCTTTTGTTGTTGGTCACTAAACTGGGTCACTGTAAGTCACCTGAATGGTAGGCCCTTTCAGCCCAAAGGGCAGGGTGCAGGTCTCTGTGAGCAGAGGGGCCCCTACGAACTCCAGTTCCAATTCCCTGGACTTCTTAAGTGTGGGAAAGCCATTTTATCTATATATTGGCCACTGGTCACTACATGTGGTACAGCTACATTGTATTGTATTAGGCACTTATAGAGCGCATAGCTACACAAGGGCATTCCAGCGCTATAGTGTACTACACATTTCACAGCTGTGACAATGTTACACATCTGCCATCGGAGCTAGGCAATTCACAAGATTGTGCGAACAGCCAAGTCTTTAACTGTTTGAGAATGTCAATTCCAATTCAGCAGTTCGCAGGGTAGTAGGAATAGAATTCCATAGCTTGGAAACATTGTACTGGAAAGATCGTCCGCCTCTTCTCACTCTCTGGATCTGCGAGCAATGTATAGGGATTTAAATTTAATTCTTTAAGCAACCGGCAGCCAGTGTAGCGACTTTAGAGCTTGTTGGGCAGAGTGAAATTTAGAGATGTTACATAGAAGACTGGCAGAAGCTTTCTGCACCACTTGTAATTTGTCAACTGTTGATTTGGGAGTGCTCAAATATAGCCCATTTCCATAATCCAGTTGTGCCAGAGTGAGTGCTTGGGCTGTAAGTCTTTTGGACAGGGACAGGTGAAGGTGTAACATTTTACAAACAGCTCTAAACATCCCAAAGCAGGTAGCAGACACATTTGTTGCTTGGGTGTTCATGGTCAAGTGTTTATCTAGCCAAACGCCTAGGCTTTTTACCTCTGGCACTAGTGTTTTGGCGGGGCGCGTAAGTCGTTAGGCCATCCCAGATTTATCATATTTGGAGAGGGGCTACCTAGAATTAGGAGCTGTTTTCTCACCACTGAGTTTCAGAGTTGAACGGCTCAACCAATTAGCTACCTCTGTAATGCAGGATCCAAGAGCCTCTAACTCCTAGCCTCTAGAGGGTCCAGGTTGGGCTTTTTTCAATAGGGCTCCTATCATTGCATGCTTCCAGGCAATCATCACCATTAAGGACTGCTAAAAGGGAAGGTCCAATCACATCAAAAAAGTTGAATAAGACAGCAGGAGGAGCCGGATCGAACTGCAAACCTGACTTCAGCTTATTAAGGAGTGAAGAAAGCATTTCCAGAGTGGTTTCTGGAAAGCCCTAAAGTATTGCCTTGTCATTTAACTGGGCCTTACTGTGAACCTTGGTTCCAGGGGACGAGTGTAAATCTGAGCGTTAGAAGTAAGTATCATCTATCTTTTCCTTGAAGAACTTAGCAATGTTATTACAATGAAGAGTCGAGTGTGCTTGAACTGGAGTGTTACATACAGGTTTTAAAAGAGATTTTACAATCTGGAATCTCTCTCTTGGCCCACTCAAAGCGGTCTGTATTTTACCATCATAGTATGCTACTTTAGTGGCCAGGATTTCCCCATAGTACTTCCTAACAGTTTCCCCATATTTGGCCTTCGGTGCCGGGGAGTAGTCCCTTCTCCAGCGTCTCAGCTCTTTTGTAGGCTTGTTTTAAAAGTCTAAGTTGAGGAGTATATCGAGGGGCTGAGATGGCTTCGCTGGTGTGCAAATTGATAAGTGGTGGGGCACACTACATCCAGAGATTGAGTGAGCCAGTGAGTAAACTCGGCATAGGCTATGGAAGTGTCTGTATTTATATCAAATCTAGAATTAAGAGCGGAGGTTAAATCATCAATGGAAAGCTTGGAACATCTTTGCTTAAATTACAAGAAGGACATGACCATGGAGGAATGCTGAGGGCAGGTAATCATAAAAGGAAGTAACAAGTGGTTGGACCAAATAACGGGCACAGGTTGAGGTTTAATGCCTACTAAGTTGTCCTCATTAAAGAAAATAAGGTCAAGCAGGTGACCTTTTGAGTGTATTATCTCTGATACCCTCTGACCAAGTCCGTTTGCCAGAAGATCTTGAGTAATCACAGTGGCTTACTTATCTGTCAGATCCTCGAAATGAAAATTTAGGTCATCTAAAAGTGTGAAGTTAGATTTTGAAGCTACAAAATTGGCAATCATCTCTTGGGAGGGCGTTTATAAAACCCTTGCCCTTTTCTGGTGGTCGATAAATTAATCTACCAGAAAATAGATGACACTAGATTTTCACAATCAGAGTGGATAACAGTTGGTCAGGCATGTGAATGATGGCCACCGCGCTCCTCTTATTGGGACAATCTTTCCTACAAATGTAGTAGTTGTCGGGAAGTGCCTGGGCAAGGTCAGGCCACACTTGTCCTGTAACCAAGTTAACATAATGGTATCTCCAAACCTGGGCATGTTTAGTAAAAAAAAAAAACATGTCAGAATCATACCCAAATACTGAATGCAGTATTAGTGGCATGGTCTCATGCACTCTGGGAGTTTTAGAGGATCCCCTTATTCTGCTACTACCAGTCTTCCAGGGTCAGCAGACAGCCTGCGCTGCTTAAGCCCCCCTAGACACGATTCTGCCCTACTGCTGCTTGACCAGCTCGAGTAGGGGACAGCAGCACAAAGGATTTCTCATAGGAGAGGGGTGCAACCGCCTCTCCTTTGGAAATAGGTGTTACTGGGCTGGGGAAGGGTAGCCTCCCCGCACCACTGGACTGCTTTGAAGGGCACATTTGGTGCCCTCCTTGCATAATCGGGTTTGTATCAGTCAAAGGACCACTGGTCCCTGCTGTGGCGTGAAACGCAAAGGAAAGGGGAGTAAATACTCCCCTCTCCGTCTCCACCCCTACTGTGGTACCCAGAGCTCCTCCAGGTGGCCACTTGGTTCTGCAATCTTGAAACCAAGATGTGCAGAGGCCTCTGGGAGCGTCTGACTGGGCCAGCCAGGTAGCTGACGTCTGTGACACCTTCTGATAGGTAGTCACCCCAGGGAGTGAGCAAACCCCCTTTTTGGACTATTTAGGGACTCCAGTGAGAGTGGGTCCCCAGATTAGTCATGTAAGATACTGTAAAGGACTCTCTGCAAGACCTCTTCTGCCCCTGGCTTCTGGAACTGCTGCTGGGCTACACAGGAACCGAACAATACTGCATCACCTGAGAAGACTTCTCTGTAACATTGTTTTCACGGCTCGTCAGCCTTCTGCAACTCCTCCACGGATGTACATCCTCTGGGGTCAAGACTTCAGCTGCACCAAGAAGTGAGAAGGAATCTCCCTTGGAGTGAAGGAGTCACTCCCCTGAATCCGCAGGCACCTAAGGCAACGACGTCCGGCTGGTGGGATTCTTCTGTCTTCTGGACCTGCGAAGATTCTCCAACACAGATGGTGGTTCTGAGGGATCCTCTGGGACCTCTCTGCCTTCTGCCCAACGTGGGAGACGGTGAGCCCTTGTCTCTGCCACTGGGACAGAACCCCTGTGCACCATGACTGTTGCACCAACCAAAGCTTGTTGACTCCTGCTCTGAGGGATCTTCAGGCTCCAGGTAGCCCTGGCTTCAGTATTCCAACTCTGCAATGGACAGTCTCCATTCTGCAGCTCCAGCAACGTGGGACTTCTCTTCAGGTTTTCTGACTGGGCCTAACTGTGACTTACTGCGCCTGATGCCAGTGGGTTGCTTGTGGGGCTCTGACTGCTTCTTCTGGCTCTCCTACATCCTGAGGGCCAGCCTGGACTCCCCTCCAATGGTTGAGTCCCCAGGACCTTGCTGGTCCTCCACAGCTTTGCAAAACCTCCAAAAGCTCCTTTTGCATTTGCCTGTGCTTGTTGGTGATCCACCTGACCACTGACCATTCTGCAATCTGGCGACCATCAAGGGACAGCTCATTGGCGACTTCAGGGACTCCTCTGCAGCTCCTGCACCCTGTTGCTGGACCAGGATCTTCAGCTATAGAAGGGTGGGCATTGGCTCCTGCCTCACCTAGACACTCTTGCGTGGACAGGACTCTGTTCCATTCTTTTGCAGGTCCTCCTCACCAAGAATCTGCCCTTGGGTTCCACTGGTCCGGTCCGGTTTCTGCATTCCTCTACCACAACGTCCCCATGTAAGCCTATGGGCCCTTGCTAATTGATGCTTTCCTGATTACTTACCAGTGTATATTTTGTGTGTTCATACCTCCAGAGGGAGGTATACCAATGGCAGTTTAGTCTGGTGTGCCTAAAATAAAGTTCCTTTATTTTTGCAACACTGTGTGGTTCTTTTCATGTGTGAAGTGACTGTGTGACTACTGTGATATTGCAAGTGCTTCACATGCCTCCTAGGTAAGACTTGGCTGCTCACCACAGCTACTGTAGACAGCACAGGCGGTCTAGACACTATAATACTACCTAACTGGGGTTGCCTGGACCCAGTATAAGGTGTAGCACCCTAGGTGCAGTGTTGGGTTAAGACACTTGCAATTGCTTTACCACTCTGTCACCAGTGACTTTCCACATGAAAGGTCACTAATAGTCCTTGGAGACACACTACACTTTAGTAGCAGGGATTTCTGTACTTTTAGTTTAGGTAAGTTGAGGGTCTAGCATAGCCCTTCCTTTAAACTTTTAGGAAGTCTAGAACCTCAGAGTAGGTAGGTGCGCACACGCTACTCTAGGTAACATGCCTTCAGCAGAGGAGACAACCCAGGCCCAAGATTCTAAGAATGAGGGCATCACCTTTCAGGAACTGATGGAGCTATGTGCCCCTAAAAAGCTGAAGACCGGGAGAAATTCCAACAAAACTCTACTCCTGGGATTGCTTACTCAATCTGATGTCCAAGACTCAGAGAGCCAGGAAGAGCAGAAAGTAGAGACTGACCCTCCTTAGACAGGATCGAATTTGATCCCACTGGGGAGGGTCAGGAAGGTTCTGGGGTAGACCATAGTCCTCTAGGGAGCACTCGGTAGTGAGAGACGGTGACATATAAGTAGGACCACTTTTTTTCCTAGGGTGATGGTGCAAAGGGTCCCCAGGAGGACGGATAAGTCCTCCTCATCTGTCCAAACCCAAGCCTTAGCTTCTAATGAGAATGACCACTCTAGTTTGGGAGGGGACTCCCTAGATAGGGAGTTCAGTAGACTGAAACTAGAACCGGCCAAACTGAGGTTTCAACAGCAAAAGTTAGTCCTAGATAGGAAGGCCTTGGCAGAGGAGTAGCAGCATTTGGGGTTGGCACCCCATGGTGGCAGCAACAGTTAGAGAGACCAGGGTCAGGAAGGACTCTAGGAATCTTAGCAGAATAGTCCCACCTTATAAGGTTGGAGATGACATTCACAAGTGGACTGCTGCTCTGGAGAGGGCATGTAGGGTTCAGAAGGTTCCTCAGGGGCAGTGGGCAGCCATCTTGTGGCTGTCCTATACTGATAAGGGAAGGGACAAACTCCCAGCTGTCAGGGAGGAAGATGCAGACCATTACCGGGTGCTTATGGATGCTCTCATTGATGGGTTTAGGTTGACCACAGAAGAATATAGGATCAAGTTTAGGAAAACACATTAGAATGTAGATTTTGTGGACAGCTCTGTCAAGGCTCTGGAAGGCTGGTTACATGGAAGTAATGTGCATGACTATCAGGGCTTGAGTAATACTATCATGAGAGCGCACATTCTTAACAACTGCTATTCTGACAAACCACATCAATATCTGGTGGATTCAGACCCGACCTCTCCCCAAGAATGGGAAAAGATGGCGAACAAATGGGTTTGCACCAGAGTGGGTAGGAAGACTCACACTGGGGGTGACCAGAAGAAAAAAGATTCTTCCAAGAATCAGGAGAAAGGTGGGGACACATCCAAAGATAAAAAAGGGGTCTTCATCATGCCCACAAAATTCTTCTGAGGTTAGGTCGAAGTCCTCTTCTTCCTCATCACATAATAAGAAACCACCGTGCTACCGGTGAAGACAAAAAGGCCATGGGGTAGGTGGCAGCACCTGTCCTAAAAAGAGCACCAAGCATGCTGCTACCACTAACACTTTTACTCCTAGTGCCCTTAATAGTAGAACTGGTAGTAGTAGTCAGTCCAAGGGTGTAGCTGGGCTCACCTTGGGAACTGCAGTGGGCTCTGTGTTAGGGAGATCACTGAGGCAGTTTTGGGAGCGGAGTGTGGTATTGACTA
This sequence comes from Pleurodeles waltl, assembly GCF_031143425.1. NCBI lineage: Eukaryota > Metazoa > Chordata > Amphibia > Caudata > Salamandridae > Pleurodeles > Pleurodeles waltl. Next base: position 199,010,173 of record NC_090445.1, on the reverse strand, counting down.
TGCCACCATAGCTGCTTGTCACCTTAATATGGGGAAATAAAGGCAGCATCCCCTTATCAATGGTGTTAAGGCTGAGGCCTTCAGGGACACAGGTGCCAGTGTCACAATGGTGACTGCAAAACTGGGTCCCCTGAACAACATATACTTGGTCACACATACCAAGTCACTGACTCTCACAACAACACTAACTACCACCCTATGGCAGTTGTTGGCCTTAGCTGTCAAGAGTTTACTAGGAAAATATTTGAAGACTTCAGCTTGGGTTGAAGTGGAGGTGGAGGACCATGCAGCAATGCTGGACACATCTTTGTACTGACTAGAGCACAGGCCAAGAAAAAGAGAAAGAATGGAACCTTGGAGTCTGGAAAAATGGCCCAGGAGATTCCCGAAAAGAGAGTCGGACAGGGTAAGAAATTGCCCCCCCGTCCAGACTTCAGGTGACGATCCCACTCCTCAGGGAGAGGAATATGCCCCTTGAGTGGAATATACACCAAAGGAGCTGAAAGCTGACACAGCTGAGTTCTTAGGTGCAAGAGGACCTACCAGGGAGGAACTAAGCCTAGAACAGAAGTCCTGTCCTTCTCTTGAGAGTCTGGAACAGCAAGCTGCCGTCACATGATATTCCCATTGCAGGCCATTTTGGGCAAAGCAAGACTTGGGACAGACTTGTCCCACACTTTTACTACTGCCATATGTCTGAAGGCACAAATGAGTTTTGTCACTCCTGTGTTAACTGCCAAGCTAGTGGTAAGACAGGTGGCACTCCAATGGTCCCCTTAATTCCACTTCCAGTGGTTGAGGTACCCTTTGAAAGGTTAGGGATTGATATTGTTGTTCCCCTAGACCCTCCAACTGCATCTGGGAACAGATTTATACTGGTGGTGGACCATGCCACCAGTTACTCAGAGGCAATTCCCCATAGGACCGCTACAGCATCTGCAGTGGCCAAGGCCATCCTAGGAATCTTTTCCAACTTGGGTTTTCTTAAGGAATTCGTGTTAGACCGAGGTTCAAACTTTGTCTGCATACCTGAAACAATGTGGAAGGAGTGGGGTGTAACCTATAAATTCACCACCCATTACCATCCCCAATGAAATGGTTTAATTGAAAGGTTCAACAAAACCGTAAAAGGCATGATCATGGCACTCTTTGAAAAACTCACAAGAAGGTGGGCTGTCCTATTACCTTGCCTCCTCTTCGCCTACAGGACAATTCCTCAGAAGGGAGTGGGCTATAGTCCATTTGAGCTTCTGTTTTGACAACCAGTTAGGGGTCCATTTGCCCTTGTAAGGGAGGGTTGGAAGCAACCTCTCAAACTCCCCCAAGCAAGGCATAGTGGATTACGTACTAGGCCTAAGATCTAGAGCGACAGAGTACATGAAGAGGGCAACCAAGAAGCTTGAGGCCAGCCAAGAATTGCAAAAGCAGGAGCATGACCAAAAGGCTGTACCGACTGGTTATCAGCAAGGACAGAAAGTGTGGGTCTTAGAGCCTGTGGCTCCCACGGCACTCCAAGTGGAGTGGCCCTCACACAGCTGTGGAGAAGAAGGGTGAGGTCACTTATATGGATGACCTGGGCACTCCAGGAAGACCCACATAGGGTGCATCATGTGAATCGCCTGAACCCATATGACAGGGATGACATGCTTTTACTCGTGGCCACTGTTGAGGGTCAGGAGGAAGCCAGTGACCCTCTCCTGACCTCCTCTCCCACAACCCAGCTGATGGTTCAGTGGAGAGAGTAGTTCTTGGTGACTGCATCTCTGACCAGCAACAAGCGGACTACACAATCTCCTCAGTCAGTTCTCAGAACTCTTTTCTTTGACCCTTGTTCAAACCAACTGTGTGAACATGATATTGACACAGGTGACAGTCTGCCTGTAAAAAGTAAAATATATAGGCAGCCTGACCATGTCAGAGAATGCATCAAAGCAGAAGTGCAAAATATGCTAGAGGTAAGTGTCATTGAGCCTTCAGACAGCCTTTTAGCCAATCCTGCAGTCTTGGTACCCAAGCATCACCCCCAAAATGGGAAGCAAGAGATGAGGTTTTGTTTTGATTACAGTGGCCTCAATACAATCACTAGGACTGATGCCCATCCAATTCCTAGGGCAGATGAACTAATAGATACTCTGGCTGCAGCCAAGTATCTCAGCACAGACTTGACTGCAGGGTATTGTCAGATCAAGTAATCTGATGCTGCAAAGCCAAAAAACGGCATTCTCAACACCTAGTGGGCACTACCACTTCACAGTGATGGCCTTTGGTTTGAAGAATACCCCTGCAACATTTCAAAGGTTGGTGAACAAAGTTCTCCAAGCCCTGGAAAGCTTCAGTGCAGCATATCTAGATGATGTAGCTGTCTTTAGCTCCACCTGGGCGTATCACCAGGTCCCCTTTGGAAGCGTACTGGAGGCATTAGAAAAGGCAGGCCTAACAATCAATACATCCAAATGCCAGATAGGGCATGGCAAAGTGGTTTATTTGGGCCACCTGGTAGGGGGAGGCCAGATTTAGCCACTACAGAGCAAAATATAAACAATAATGGATTTGGTTGCCCCTACCACTCAAACCCAGATCAGAGCCTTCTTATACTTACTGGATATTACAGAAGGTTCATAAAGGGATATGGCTCTATTGTAGCCCCCTGAATGACCTTACATCCAAAAGGATGCCAACAAAGGTATTATGGACAGCTAGCTGCCAAAATGCTTTTCATGACCTAAAACAGGCCATGTGCTCTGCTCCAATTCTCAGAAGCCCGACTATTTAAAACAGTTCATTGTCCAGACAGATGCTGTAGAGGAAATAGGGGCAGTACTTTCCCAACTTAATGAAGCAGGCCACTATCAACCTGCTGCATTCACAAGTAGAAGGTTGACCCCCAGAAAAAACTGTTGGTCAGTCATTGAGAGGGAGGCCTTTCCTGTGGTCTGGGCCTTGAAGCTGAGGCTATACCTGTTTGGCACTCACTCCCTTGTTCAGACAGACCACAAGCCCCTCCTATGGCTTAAGCAAATGAAAGATGAAAATCCCAAACTGTTAAGGTGGTCCATCTCCCTACAGTGAATTGACTATTCAGTGGAATGCAGACCTAGGAGTAACCACTCCAATGCAGAAGGACTCTCTAGATATTTCCACTTAGAAAATTATGACTCATCTGGGCAAGGTTAGCCTACTTGTCCTTCGTTTGAGGGGGGTATAGGAAAGACCCCTCTTTCTGGCATGGTTACCCCCACTTTTTGCCTGATGTCAGTGTGTTTGGACTGTTTTCACTAGGATCCTGCTAATCAGGACCCCAGTGATTGTCCTCTCTCCTCCAAGTGTGTTTGTGTTGGTAGTTCATACACCCCACAATTGGCATACTGGTGTACCCCTGTAAGAACCTGGTAGATGGTACTTAGGTACCCAGGGCATTGGTACACCAGGGTTTCACCATGGGCTGCGGCATGTATTATGCCACCCAAGGAAGCCCGTGCAAACTGTGTCTGCAGGCCTGCCATTTGCAGCCTGAGTGAAATGGTGCATGCACCCTTTCACTGCTGGTCACTACACCAGGTCACTGTAAGTCACCCCTACAGTAGGCACTTTCAGCCCTAAGGGCAGGGTGCAGGTTCCTGTGTGTGAGGGCACCTCTGCATGAGCATAGGTGCTCCTACGAACTGCAGTTCCAATTCCTTGGACTTCATAAATGCGGGGAAGCCATTTTATCTATGTACTGGCCACTGGTCACTTCCTGTGGTACAGCTACATAATGGTAACTCCGAACCTGGGCATGTTTGGCATCAAACATGTCAGAGTCATACCCAAATACGGATTCCAGTATTGGTGGCATGATCCCATGCACTCTGGGGGTTCCTTAGAGGATCCCCTAGTTCTGCTCCTACCAGTCTTCCAGGGTCTGCCTGCAGCCCGCACTGCTGCAGCCCCCCCAGACACTATTCTGCCCTCCTGCTGCTTGACCAGCTTGGGCACAAAATGGAAACAGCCTCCAAAGATGAAGGCCTACAGCGAGGACGCTCCTAGTCCCGCGTTGTCATCTGACTAACAGGGTGAAGTCGTAGAACGCTTGTGCTTCTTCAACTTCTTGTGCTTACCTGAGTGACCAGACGATTTAGAGGAGGACGAGGAGGAGTGGTGATGGCTTTGCGAGCGGTCTCTGGACCTTCGTCTAGACCGAGCCCGGGAGCAATGCGGAGGCAGACCGCAAGCAGCTTTAGGGGATCGCTCCCTCAAAGCCTTCGAGTTAATGGCCCAGCAGTCGGGTCGTGGTCGCGCTCCAAGCACCACCAACACACCAGGTGCGGATCAGGAGTTGCAGGGTTTGAAGCCAGTCTTACGAGACAACATCTCAACTCCCCAGAAGTTTTAAAAAAACAACAAAAAAAAAAAACACTTAGACAAAAAGTCAGAAGGCCAATCAAAAAGTGACTGTAAGGGTAGCTGTCTCCAGATCTGTGTGTAGACTGGCGCAGAAAGAAAAGAACGGACGTCAGCACACCGGGGTGGCGCTTATGTACAACCGACGCCACCTAACATAAGGGTACTGCTTAAAGAAAAATCTCCAGATCCAAACTGACACCTGGGGTAAATTCGAAGGTAAGGAATCTGCAACTAGACGTCTCTATCCAATTACTGAGGCTCAAACAAATTGGTGTCCTTTCCTTTTTAAGTGATTCCAGTTTTAGACTTCTTTTTATTGGGATAAATCCACAAATAGCTACATCTTCCCACTTTGGTCAGTCGTCCAACAATTACTAAGGCATAGGTGGCCTTAATTGTTGTACAATGAAGGAGGAAACTGATGTAGCAGCAAACTGAGTCTATAATAATCTGAATTATAAACAGTGGAAGGTTTCACCACTGTAGTACAGTTGACGAAATTCATCGTCTATAATTAAGAATTACTAAGCAAAATCTAGAGATTGCTACATACATATATTAAAGCTGTGCCTGTCTCAATAGCTATCATCAGCAAAAGTAAAACAATTTCTCAACTGGTTCTCTATGACCAGGGGTGTGAAGTTGGAGGGATGCACATCTAATAAAGTTTACTATTAAAACGATGGCAGAAGTGAGAAATACAAAGAGCCGATAACCCAAAACAAATAGATTTAATAGACTGGAGCACACAGGAGGCTGACAAAGTTATAAAGTAATGATTAGGCAGTGTCTATTGTAGTTTGTGCTCTCATTTTTATTGCAGGCTTAACATGGCCTAATGTTCGCATACATCCAAAGCACATCAATTACCCACAACATTCATAATTAGCAGGATCACTGCATACTATAAATTACCATCCTATATGCAGACTATCAGATTAGCATTTTGAAGCACTTCACTCTGTGCCTTACTTCTGATATCACTTCTTAATTCCGCTAGTTATAGTGTCTGCAGCAAGGGAATGCCGAGTCTTAAAAAACCTAACATTGACAAAGAACAATGCAGACAAAATATGTGTTGGCTGTTTTGTCACGGCTAGGCCATTAACTACTGCTTGTCGTTGCCTTGGGCGAAAAAATAAAACCTCAGCAGTTTTAACTATAAACTATTGACACTGATTAATCATTACTTTCTAATTTTCCTGTATGCTCCCACCTATTATATCCACTTTCAATAAAGCAAGTTTTAACAAAATAACACATTCCCTGGATTTAAACAGCTAAATTGTGGAAGGGTCCACCACTGTAACTCCATCTAGAACTTATCCAGACTAATCCCATTTTACACAGATCCTGATGTTCACAGAGAGGAGTAACACAATAAAGGAATCAAAAGCCAAACAAGCACATGCTTTATTTTGAAGTGGAAAGAGAGGCCGGTCACATTGCCTCATAAGGTATCGCAACAGGCCAAATGCAAAAGCATCTCTAACAGAGAGCTACAGAATGAAATGTTAAAACATATTTAGCAATGTTTCAAATGGAAGCTGCACTACTCCTGCAAGATAGATTTAAGTGCTAGACGACTAAGCATTGGAGGTAAATGGAGGCAAAACCATGGGGGAGTCCACCACAAGCAAAATGTCACATCCACTGAGGAAGGGAACATTACTTAACATTTCCTTAATGTCTGCAGATTTGGGAAAAGTGCAGCGCTACAAGAATTTGCATGGGCCCACTTGAACAGTGACACGAACCATTCACACTCTTCTAGTACGCAAACTATGCACACCTGCTCTCAAACACTCTCTAAAATGCATAACCTATTTTGCAGAAACATCCTTGTAGGCAAAAACACATTCAATCTCACACACTTAGTAACAGACACCCACACACAGGCTCGGACCAAAGGAAGCGCTGGGAATATATTCAAACCAACCAGAACCCCTCCTCTTCTCTCTTATGCCAGCTATAATTCCTGGGGGGAGTCTCTGGAGAAAGCAGATGATAGGGCACCAGCAGCGACCCTTTGCCATCAAAATTCAATGGCTCCAGCCCATCAAGGAAAATGCCTTGGTGGAGGAAAAGGGCAGTACATAGACACACATACATACGTATCCAGCACAATCCCACAAAATGGATTTTTGTGTAATCGATTACAGAACCACTAGGACAGTCCTAATCGAACTGTATAATTCAGGAAGTCAGGTCAAAAACAATATTCCACTCAAATACTGCCACATCTATCACAAAGGCACGATTGTTCCCCAGGGGCTTGCCTCCAGACAATTTCTAACCAACAAACCAAAGACTTCAGCTCCTAGAACTTCTGAAACCCAGTGATTCAGTTGTTTAATGTCCAGATAAACTTGAGCGGGGCATCTCACAAAAGCACTTACACAAAATAAAATAAAAAGGGGCTTACTGTTCCAGGAACCTCATTTGCAGAAAATGTCTGGCTGAGAATATCAAAGACACAAAGAGTGCAACATTCCAAAAGAAGCAAAGGTCATCGTATGGCTTTGAAAAAAAACCTCAAGCTGATCAATTGCTGGAATCGACTTTAGAAAATCCCATGATGAAAGCAGAATGATTCCAGTGCATACCTTTAATACTGTCACTAGTAACAGATTGCAATCCTTGTTTGCAAAAATTAAGCCTGGCTGAGAGCGATGGTGAAGTGCAGCACATATATCATCAGACCCTGCAAGGACAAATATTCTAGAATAGTTAGCCTATGAGCATGTGAATGCACCTTCAGCAAATATACAAATCACCACTTGCTGGTGTAACAACAACAATAAACAAGCACAAAGAAACTTTGGACAGATTCCACACCATGACCAAGCAAATTGGGACACAATGAGGTTGCGGCAAAAGTAAAAATCATGAAATAGTTGCTAAGTGAAAACGGTGGTCCTCGTCTGGACTTCACTCTTTTGGTAGGTCGCTTGTGGGGGATTGTCATCCTCATACATAAGCAGGTCTTGTCCAGTGATTAAGGAACTCAGAAAAACCAAAAGGGAGGGTTGAGCATGAAAACCAAAAAGACACCACAGCTGAATAGTGACATGAACATGAGGGTTGGGTTACTGCAAGTTTAGGCAGAGGGTTAAGAATTGTCGCTGCACTCCTTGAGCCACTTCAGTAAAGTCTTTCACATCCACCTCAATCCAAATATTGAACCTCACTGAGGCTAAAACGCAACACTTCCAAGGGTAAGCAATTCTGGATTGAGTCCCAAGGTTCACGGGTCCCTTCAAGGGGGCACTTTACCCGACACAGAATTTTTATGCAGCTCAGAGTAAGAAGATGCATTAGTTTCTGAATAGCGAAAGGTTATGTTCCCTTTGGCGGTGTCCACTTCAAGCAGCTAGGGTCCATGGACTTGTTGCTGTTTGACCTCTTTGCATCTTTTGCTGCCCACTCATCAATCAGGTCCTGAAAAAAACATACATGGGTTATATAAAATGTTAACTCTGATAACATCAAACTTGTTGCATCTTTAGTCAGTGGCACAGGACCACTGTAAAGACTACTAAAAGCCACATCCAAGTAACACAATGTATCAGCACTTTTGGCCATTATTCCTGTGAAAAATGGAAAACTGCAATAAAGTGTTTGGGTCAGAATATTAAAAGTAGCTATTCTTCAAGGCTTCAATTTTATGTTTGTTATGCATCAGTCATGATCATGTCTCCTCAAAAATAAAATGTACAGGGACACGGGTTCCTTTAGATTATAGTATTTCCCCAATTAGAACGCCTGTCTGTTGCTTACAGTTTAATATGTGGTTCATTTTCTTTAGGTTTTCCGTCTGCTACTTTCATACCCTGAGGAGGCAGGGAGATTGCATATCACTCTGCGACACTGCAAGCTGCAAACCAGTTGTTAAATGTAAGTAACTTTTTCTGGTTGCAGCACCTTGTTCATACATCGTTTGCTCTGCCTGGCTCTGAAACAGTACCCTCTGTCTTTAAAGTGCTGACTTACTGAAAGTTGCAGCGAAAAGCATAAATAACATTTTAACTGTTTCACCTATTTGTGTCTATTTTCTATCTTGTATATCCCCACACTAGTGTTTCGTGAACTGAAATCAATGTGTACACCATGCTAATGTCAACTAATGGAATGTTACCCAAGAACACTAGGGTAGCTTAATTCTTATTTGTGCATCATACAAGTGTGTGTGTGTGTGTGTGTGTGTGTGTGTGTGTGGGGAGGGGCGGAGGATGAGGGTGTGAGTGTGTACGTATATTTTACATATATTCACTGAAAAAACAAAGGTTCAAAGAACATTACAATCAAGTAAAGAAAACAAATCCATATGTGTTGTATGAAAAACAAAATAGAAATTCACTGAAAAGAAACAAAACTTCATAGAGCATTATAGTTAAGTGATGTCAGTCATAATGTAACACCGTAAGCCTGAAAAAATACTGAAAATTGCCAGTTATAATTCAGAGAGCTAACAAAAAATTGTGCCCCTGACATGCACTGCTTATGACCTACTATGTTACATCCCTCATGACATCTTCAATGGCATCATTGTAACACCACCAATAACACCACTAATGATATCATCCAATGAACGTGACTGGTAAGTTACTTACCTGTAATCCTAGTTCTCTTCCAGGGGAATCTTCATCAAACTCATAAGCATTGAAATATTCCCCCTGCGTGTGGGGACCCCGAAGCACATAACACAAATATATATATATATATATATATATATATATATATATCCTATATAATAAAGGTAAAAACATTTCTAATCATCGTTAAGTTTTAATAAATATCAAAAAGAACTCCAGAATTTCTAAAACTCAGACAGAAAGGAGACATAAATAACAATACTATCTTTTATTGAAGAGAAAAACTGTAATGAAACACAGACATTTTTAGACAATAGGCTGCATCCAGATTAACATTGTAAAGCAAATAAATGGCACTGTGCCATTAAGGTCTCAGAGACCTCCAGTATCCCAACCATGCCTCAGAAAGAGGTGACAGGTCAGTACTTTTTTACGGTGAAGTGAAGAATGAAAAACTCCATTAAACATGAACTGCTGTATGCGAGGTTCGTCCAGGGAGGTGGGAGGGTTGCTTATGACTTTGATGCAGATTCCTCTGGAAGAAAACTAGGATTACAGGTAAGTAATTTATCCTCCCCTTCCAGGGGATCCTCATCAATAGTGATAAGAATTGAATAGAGTAGCAAGCCTATCCCATACCCCTGCGGACGAAGCTACAGTAAGCTGCAGCAGTTGAGGTCTTTATTTAAACAGGTTTCGTACTGATGCCTGTCCTACTTGGGGCTCTGCTTTAATATCTGAATCGAGACAGTAGAGTCTTGTGAAAGTATGTACCGATCTCCACCCCGCTGCTTTGCAGATTTCCGCAATGGGTAGAGTTTTCAGAAGAGCTATTGTTGTTGCCTTGCTTTTGGCAGAATGGGCTTTGGGTCTGGCGGTCAAAAGTTTATTTGCCAACTGGTAGGATAACATAATGCAGGAAACTATCCATCTAGAGATAGTTTGCTTGGAAGCAGCCATGCCTTTTCTCCATAGTTCACAAATAAATGATCTGAGTGTCTAATGTCTTTAGTTTTATCCAATTAGAACTTCAGAACTCTTTTTGACTCCAAAGACTGTAGAGCTCTTTCTGCCGGTGTGGATGGTTTGGGATAAAATGTAGGGAGCAAAACAGTCTTAATAATATTTAAATCAGAAACTACCTTTGGCAGCTGTAGGAAGCTAGCCTGGTGTGTGGTGAGCACCTATGGTGTTATCTTATATCCGGTCCAGGTATCCCCGTATTAGTGAGGTGTAGTCTGTGTACAGGAAGCAAGGGCATTCTAGAGGTACCTGTGAATGAGCAGCCAAGACCTATCTAGGAGACATGCAAAGCTTATGCAATACCACTGTAGTCACACAGCACCTACACACACAGTGTTACAAAAAGAAAATGTCACTTACCCAGTGTACATCTGTTCATGGCATGTAGTGCTGCAGATTCACATGCTGTGCATATATCGCCATCTAGTGTTGGGCTCGGAAGTAGTTTTTCTTCAAAGAAGATTTTTGGAGTCATGAGATTGAGTGACTCCTCCTCTCGGGATAGTTCGCATGGGCATCGAGTCCTTTGTTTGATTGTTTTACCGCAGGAGGGTAAAGTAAGGAGTGAAGAATTGTATATGTACAGATATATAGTAAGTAAAGAAGATGTCCATGCAATGGACATACATATTTACATAATAAAGTCCTACAACAGCTACATGCTTCCGTGGAGTAGGGAGGGCGCATGTGAATCTGCAGCATTGCATGCCATGAACAGATGTACACTGGGTAAGTGACATTTTTTGTTCGATGGCATGTGTAGCTGCAGATACACATGCTGTGCATAGACTGAAAGCACTCCCCTCCTAAGTAAGCAGTGGCTAGCCTGTAGGAGTTGGAGTAGTTTGAAATAATGTTTTAAGCACTGCTTGACCAACATTTGCTTGTTGGTGAGCTAGCACATCCACACAGCAGTGTTTGGTAAATGTGTGGGGTGTGGACCATGTGGCTGTTTTACATATGTCTGACATTGGTATAATTCCTAAAAATGCCATTGAAGCTCCTTTCTTTCTAGTGGAATGTGTTTTAGGAGTTACTAATAGTTGCCTCTTAGCTTTAAGATAGCACGTTTGAATACACTTTACTATCCATCTGGCTAATCCTTGTTTTGAAATAGGATTCCCTATATGAGGCTTTTGAAAAGCCACAAAAAGTTGTTTTGTTTTTCTAAAATCTTTTGTCCTGTCTATCTAATACATGAGAGCTCTTTTGAGATCAAGAGTGTGAAGAGCTCTTTCAGCAACTGAATCTGGCTGTGGAACGAAGACTGGCAATTCCACAGACTGACTGATGTGAAATGGTGAAACCACTTTTGGTATACATTTTGGATTTGTTTTAAGTACTATTTTGTGTTCGTGAATTTGGAGGAAAGGTTCTTCTAGAGTGAATGCTGGAATTTCACTTACTCTCCTTAAGGAAGTAATTGCTACCAGGAAAGCAACTTTTCGTGAGAGAAACTGAAGAGCGCAAGAATGCATAGTTTCAAATGGTGGACCCATAAGTCTTGCAAGTACAATATTGAGATTTCCAGGCAGGAGCTGGTAGAGTTCTAGGTGGAATAACTCTTAAGGCCTTCCATAAAAGTTTTTATGACAGGTATTCTAAACAGAGAAGTATGCTGTCTGTTTCGGAGGTAAGCTGATATTGCTGTTAAATGAATTTTAATAGATTAATATCCTAGATTTACTTTTTTTAAGTGAAGCAAAGAAACAATATCCGGTACTGATGCTTTAAGTGGATCAATGTTTTTAGGTTGACAGTAATATACGAAACATTTTCATTTAGCTGCATAGATGCAACTGTCTACTTGTAGGTTTGTGTGCTTCTTTTAGAATGTTTATACATTATAATGGGAGCTGTAATTATCCAAATTCTATGACTTCAGGAGCCAAATCGGCAGGTTGAGCACACTGGGATTGGGATGCCTGATTTGACCTTTGTTCTGAGTTAACAAGTCTGGTCTGTTTGGATGCTTGCAATGTGGTACTACCGACAGATCCAAGTGTTGTGTACAAGTGTTGACGTGGCCAGGTGTGAGCTATGAGTATCATAGTGAGGGAGGTGTGACGGATTTTGTTGACCAGAAATGGAATTAGTGGGAGAGGGGGAAAAGTATAAGCAAATATCCCTGACCAATTGATCAATAGAGCATTGCCCTTGGATTGAGGGTGTGGGTACCTGGAAACAAAGTATGGGTTTTTGGCGTTTTGCTTGTTGTGAAGAGATCTATGTTTGGTGTTCCCCACACGTGAAAGTACTGTTAAATTACGTGGAAATATTGCAGTCATCCTCCCACAGGAGTCCTTTTTTAATTTCTCAATGATGGTATCCACCTCAGTCCAAATAGTTGTTGTTTAATAAATGGCATATTGAGGACCGCTTGTTGTATTTCAGGTTTAAAACCTAAAGACAGCAACCACGCATGCCTTCTGATCACGACACTGGTGTTTATTCCCCTAGCTGCAGTGTCAGCTGCCTCTAGTGCAGGTGTAATCTGATTGTTGGCAATAGCTTGTCCTTCTGCCACTACCTGCTGTGCTTTTTTCCGATGTTCCGTAGAGAGGTATTGAAGGAACTCCTGCATCTCGTCCCAATGGGCCCTATTGTACCTGGCTAAAAGAGCTCGGGAATTGTCAATTCTCCATTTATTTGCAGCTTGAGTTGCCACCCTTTTGCCTGCTGCATTGAAGTTGCGGCTTTCCTGATCAAGGGGGGCAGCATCCCCTGTGGACTAACTGTTTGCTCTATTTTTAGCTGCACTGACCACGATGGAATCAGATGGCAGTTATGATATAACGACTGGAACAGATGGTGCAGCTGTAGATTTTTTGTCCACCCCCGGAGTCAATACCCTTGCTTTAGCTGGCTCTTTAAAAATGTCGTCAGCATGTTTTAACATACCTGGTAACATTGGCAAACATTGGTATTGCTTATATGTAGAGGAAGGAGTACTGAATAAGAAATCCTCCCTCCTCTATGGGCTCAGAGTGCATCTGTACATTGTGGTATGTAGCTGCCCTGGAAGTGACCTGATTATACGCTGTGGTGTCTTCAGGTGGAGACAGCATTGTGGGATACAGATCAGGGTCCTTTGATGGAATTGGGTCAGAATCATACACATCCCATAGGTCCATGTTATAAGGATTCTCACCTATATAATCCCCATGTGATGAGACAGGCGATTGTGTGGGAAACTGTGTGGGTGATGGTGGAGATGAGGGATGAAAAGACGACTGCCGCGGAGAAGGCTGATGCACAGTCTTTGGCTTCTCCTTACATTTAAATATCTTCGCCAGTGAAGGGCCAGTTTCCAAAGTTTGTTGGAATGTTAGTTTCCTCTTCGTTATAAGAGTAGGAGAGGCAATAATCTTCCCTGTATCTTTTTGGATCTGTATTCTCCTATGTTTTTGGTCCATGACTTCAAGAACTGGTCTAATGTCTGTTTCATCTGTTTCCTGTTCTGGAGATAGAACTTGTTTGTGTCCCACCAATGAATGCTCCGAAAGCTTGGTGACAGAATGCTTTAAACGGGCCGGAAAAGTGGTTTGTGCCGTAGATTAAAGTTTTTCTGGCTCTGAGAAGAAACTTGGATGATTTGGCTCCGAAGAGGAGCGTGGATGTTTCGCCTCTGATGTCGTATGTAGCTGTCTCGGTTCTGAAGTGGAAGCCTCCATCTTTCGACTCAATGCCAAAACAGGTGTGGTAGTCTGTTCGGTGGAGTAATTTTTGGCCTTTTTCGGCACCGAACCCGGGGGTTGGTTGACGATATGTTGTTTTTGGGTCAGACAATGGCATGCAAGCAGTGGAGGACCCAAGGCCTTTTGTGACTTTTTAATCTGTTTTTGATGGGAAGGGGCTGGTATACTCACGTACTGCGCCGCAGGAAAAATTTGGCTGTCCCCATCTGAGTCACGGTTGGAGTCGGACTCTGGGATGGAGACTGCAGTCTGTGCCTGTCCCTCACTGAAGATGTCGGGTATTTGTTCTGCTGACTTCGATGCTATCTCGAGCTGTCTTACTCTTCGATCCCGTAAGGTCTTCTTGGATCAGAAGGATCGGTACCGCCTTGCAAGTCTCTTTTTTGTGGTCTAGAGAGAGGCAGAGGTTGCACCCTAAATGCTGGTCGGTGTAGGGGAACTTGGCGTGGCACCAAGGACAGAATCAAAATGGAGTCTGATCCATCAGCCTGTGACTCAGTAGGCCCGAGAAGGGCACAGGCGCCTGAAAGGGCATTTAATCAATCCCGATGCTACAATCGTATCGAGTATAGTCAGAAACGCGTTAAAAAAACTATACCGACGGTGAAGGAAAAGATAGAGAAGTTCAGATAGTACCAAACTAATATCTACCAGAGCAAGAGGGAACACACGAACCCAATGGCGGAAAGAAAACAATTGAACAAAGGACTCAATGCCCATGCGCACTATCACAGAGGAGGAGTCACTCGATCTTGTGACTCGAAAAAGCTTCTTCGAAGAAAAACAACTTGTAACACTCCGAGCCCAACACTAGATGGCGATATGTGCACAATATGTGTATCTGCAGCTACACATGCCATCGAACATAAAGGTACTTTATTATGGTAACACAAATACTAAAATGCAGTATAGGCAATACTCCACTAGCAGGTGAGTAATCACACTATTATATACACAATGGAAGTCACGATTAGCCTAAAAAGCAATAGAAAACAGTGAAGACAATAGTAAGTACTGAAGGCCCTGGGGCAGAAAGGGAGGGATGGGGGGGAGGGGCGAACCAAACCGTATACTAAGAAAGTGGAATGCGAAAGTCAGGCACCCACCCAAGGAAGTGGGAGGGAAGCCGGAGGGAAGCTGGAGGAACTAGGAACCCCAAAAGATAAGTACCAGAGTGCCCCCCAGCGACCAGGAGAAAAGAGGTAAGTATCTGGTTCTCTTCAAACCCACCAAAAGGACTTCAGAAGAGGAATTTTCAAGACCCAGACAAGACTGCAAGAAACCAAAGGTGGATCCTGGTAGAGGAAGACCTGTAAAGGAAGGGGAATCAAGTTCAGTTTGAGTTGGAGTGTCCAGTGGCAGGAGCCACTACTCACCCGTCTGTGGATGCAGAACCAGGTTGACTGTGAGCGAAGATATTCAGCAGTGCAGCGGAGGGGAGTCCCGGGTGACCCTCAGCATTGAGGAGAGTCAAAGGAAGAGGAGGCAGCCCCCCCCCCACACGCAGCAAGCACAGGAGTTGCGGAGAGATCCAAGCAGCACACCTAGAAAGGAGTCCCAAGTCGATGGAGAAGCACGCAGAGGGCAGTGTGTCGCAGGGTAGTGCGCGGGGGCTGGGGTTAAATGGAGCCTGAAGATCCCTTGGAGGAGATGCCAACAAGCCTAGGTAGCTGCAAGAGATGGGGTGCACAGGAAGACTGACCTGCATGGAGAGGCAAGGGCTTACCGTCTCCCAAATTGGATAGCTGGTAGAGAGGGACCAAGGGGACTACTCCAGAAGACCAACCGTGATGCAGGATCCATGCAGCTCTGGAGGAGAGGAGATACACGCAACCTGTTGTTGCACTTGGTGCCTGAGGATGCAGGGCAGTGACTCCTTCACACCAAGGCAGATTCCTTCTTGCCTCTTGTGCAGACTGAAGACTCGTCACCCTCAGAGGATGCACAGCCAGGGAAATGTTGCAGTCGCTGAAAGGAGTCGGAGAAACAAAGTCGCAGAGCAGAATCACCGCTGTAGTTGCAGATTGTCAGTTCCTGGAGGGTCCAGGAGCAGTTCCAGTGGCCAGAAGGTGAAGTAAACGATGCAGAGGAGTCCTGCTGGAATCTTGCACATCAAATCTGAGGACCAACCCAAAAGGGAGACCCTAAATAGCCCAGAAAGGGGGACTGATCACCTAGCAGGGTGACCATCTATCAGAGAGGGGGGGGTTGGGGGCTGTGACGTCACCTATCTGTCCTGGCCACTCAGATGCTCCCATGGGCCTCCTCCCACCTTTGGTCCAAGATGGCACAATCAAGTGGGCACCTGGAGGAGCTCTGGGCACCAGGACAGGGGAGTGGTCACTCCCCTTTCCATTGTCCAGTTTTGCACCAGATCAGGGACTGGGGGTCCCTAGAATGGTGCAAACCGGTTTATGCAAGGTGGGCACCAAATGTGCCCTCCATAGCATACTGGTGGCTTGGGAAGGCTACCCCTCCTAAGCCATATAACACCTATTTCCAAGGGAGGGGGTGTTACCTCCCTCTCCCACAGGAAATCCTTTATTCTGCCTGGACTGGTCAAGCAGCAGGAGGGCAGAAACCTGTCTGAAGGGTGGCAGCAACGCAGGCTCCCTGGAAAACCCCAGAACACTAGTAGGAGCAATGCTGGGGGTCCTCTAAAGAGCCCCCAGAGTGCATGGACTCATACAACCATTACTGGCATCAGTGTTGGGGTTGGATTCCGACATGTTATGTAGCTGAACACAGGCAGTGGCATGCCTGCAGACACATTTTGCATGGGCTCCCATGGATGGCACAATACATGCTGCAGCCCATGGGGAACCCCTGGTGCCCCAATGTCCTGGAACCCTAAGTACCATATACTAGGGACATATATGGGGGCACCAGTATGCCAATTGTGGGGTGTGCCGTGCTAAGTCCTAAGTAACCAAATTAAGAGGGGAGAGAGCACAGTTACTGGGGTCCTTATTAGCAGGATCCCAGTGAACACAGTCAAAATCCACTGACAGAAGGCAAAAGGTGGAAGTAACTATGCCAAAAAGAGGACAATAAGACTAACCTTGCCCAGTTGAGTCTTCACTGTCTAAGTGGAAATATCTGACGAGTCCATCTGCATCCTGTTACTCCCTGGTCTATGCTCCACTGTATAGTCCATTCCCTGTAGGGATATGGACCACCTCAAAAGTTTGGGATTTTCACCTTTCATCTGTTTTAACCATAAGAGTGGCTTGTGGTCGGTTTGAACAAGAAAGTGAGTGCCAAATAAGTGGCTTCAGTTTCGTCAAAGCCCAGACCACAGCAAAGGCCTCCCTCTGTATGGCTCACCAATGCTTTTTCCCTGGGGTGGGGTGGGGGTGGGGGGTTGGTCAACCTTCTGCTTCTGAAAGCTACAGGTTGGTCCTGGACCTCTTCATCCAATTCAAATAGTACTGCCCCTATCCCTACCTCAGAAGCATCTGTCTGCACAATAAATTGCTTCAAGTAGTCGGGGCTTCTTAGTATAGGAGCAGAGCACATGGCCTGTTTAAGGTCATCAAAAGCTTTTTGGTAGCTAGCTGTCCACAAACCTTTCTTTGGCATACTTTTACATTGAGCCTGAAGATCCTTTGAAGGACATGCAACAACCCTTGGTAGCTGCAAGAGATGCGGTGCACAGGGGTACTGTCCTGCATGGAGAGTCAAGGTCTTACCGTCTCCCAAATTGAACAGCTGATAGAGAGGGACCAAGGGGACCACTCCAGACCACCACCCATGATGCAGGATCCACACAGCTCTGGATGAGAGGAATCCACACAGCCGGGTTTGGTTGCAGTTGGTGCCTACGGATGCAGAGGAGTGAATCATTCACTCCAAGGGAGATTCCTTCTTGCTTCTTGTGCAGACTGAAGACTCATCACCCTCAGAGGAAGCACAGCCGGGGAAATGTTGAAGTTGCTGGAAGGAGCCGAAGAAACAATGCTGCAGAGCAGTTTCGTCGCTGTAGTTGCAGATTGTCAGTTCCTGGAGGGTCCATTTGCAGTTCCGGTGGCCAGAAGGTGAAATAAACAATGCAGAGGAGTCCTACTGGAATCTTGCATGTTGAATCTGAGGACCAACTGAAAAAGGAGACCCTAAATAGCCAAGGAAGGGGGATTGGTCACCTATCAGGAGGGGGCTGTGACATCACCTGCCTGACCTGGCCACTCAGATGCTCCCAGGGGAGTCTACCCACCTTGGATTCAAGATGGCAGAATCAGGTGGCCACCTGGAGGAGCTCTGGACACCACACCTTGATGGTGATGGACAGGGCAGTGGTTACTCCCCTTTCCATTGTCCAGTTTCGTGACAGAGCAGGGACCAGAGGTAGACTGGTGCACACCGGTTTATGCAAGGAGGGCACCAAATGTGCCCTTCAAAGCATGCCAGTGGCTTGGGGAGGCTACCCCTACCAAGCCAAAGGGAGAGGGTGTTGCCTCCCTCTTCCAAAGGAAATCCTTTGTTCTGCCTTCCTCGGCTTGAGCTGGTCAAGCAGCAGGAGGGCAGAAACCTACCTTTAGGGAAAACCCTGCAAACTGGTAGGAGCAAAGCTTGGGGGGTCCTCTAAAGAACACCCAGAGAGCATGGAATCATACAACCAATACTCACAACAATATTGGGGTATGATTCCACTTGTTTGATACCAAACATGCCCAGGTTCGGAGTTACCATTATGTAGCTGGACACAAGCAGTGACCTGTGCCTAGTACATGGGTAAAATGGCTTCCCTGCACTTTTCAAGTCCAGGAGAATGGCGCTGGAACTCGTAGGCGCACCTCTGCTCTTGCAGGGGGGCCCTCACACAAAGGTACCTGCACCCTACCCTCTGAGCTAGGAGGGCCTATCATAGGGGTGAGTTACAGTGACCTAAAGTGAAAGGGTGAAAGCACCCTTTCATGCAGGCTGTAATGGCAGACCTGCAGACACATTTTACATAGGCTCCCATGAGTGGCATAATACATGCTGCACCCCATGCCCTAATGCCCTAGGTAACATATACTAGGGTCTTATAAGGGGGCACCAGTATCCCAAATGTGGGGTGTGTGAAGTCCCAAGTAACCAGATTTAGAGGGAGAGGGCACTGTTACTGGGGTCTTTATTAACAGGATCCCAGTGAACACAGTCAAAACACACTGACAGCAGGCAAAAAGTGGGAGTAACCATGCCAAAAAGAGGGTAATTTCCTAAAGCAGGAAACTAGGATGGGTTCTCATAATTACCCTATTGTCATGGAACACCGTGTAAGGCTCTTTTGAGAGCCGGAATTTTGCTTACTCTGAGTGCTGAGGTAATAGCTACAAGAAACGCTGTTTTCCGTTGTAGGAGGTTGTCTCTGTATATACTATTTCAAAGTAAGAAATAGTGTGCACAGAGTCCAAGGGTTCCCCTTAGAGGTAAGATAGTGGCAAAAGTAGATAATTCTAATTCTCTATTTTTGTGGTAGTGTGGTCGAGCAGTAGGCTTATCAGAGGGTAGTGTTGAGCATTTGTTGTACACACACAGGCAATAAATGAGGAACACACACTCTAAGACTTACTTCAGGCCAATAGGTTTTTACATTGAAAAATATATTTTCTTAGTTTATTTTAAGAACCACAGGTTCAAGATTTACAGTTAATACTTCAAATGTAAGGTACTTCACTTAGATACTTTAGGAACTTAGAATGAAAACAATATCATGTACAGTCTTTGTAAAAATGGCAATAAGCTATTTTCAAAGTGGACACTGCAAAAATCAACAGCTCCTGGGGGAGGTAAGTAAAGGTTAGATTAGGAGGTCAGTAAAACACTTACAAGTCTCAGTCCTGGGGCATAGTCTCAGTCCTGGGGTTCAAGGCAACCCCAAAGTTACCACACCAGCAGCTCAGGGCCGGTCAGGTGCAGAGGTCAAGGAGGTGCCCAAAACACATAGGCGCCTATGGCGAACAGGAGTGCTCCAGTTCCAGTCTGTCAGCAGGTAAGTACCTGCGTCCTCGGGGGGTTTTGTAGAGCACTGGGGGTGGGGTGGGGACACAAGTAGGCACACAAAACACACCCTCAGCGGCACAGGGGCAGCCGGGTGCAGTGAGCAAAGCAGGCATTGGGTTTTGTATAGGTCTCAATGGAGGGACCCGGGGGTCACTCTAGCGGTGCAGGCATGCACAGTGGGGGGTGCTTCTTGGGACAGCCACCACCTGGGCAAGGCAGAGGGTCGCCTGGGGGTCACTCATGCGTCAAAGTTTGGTTCCTTCAGGTCCTGGGGGCTGCAGGTGCAGTGTTAGTTCCAGTCAGTTGCGGTCAGGGGAAGCCTCTGGATTCTCTCTACAGGCATCGCTGAGGGGGCTCAGGGGCGTCGTCTCTGGTTACTCACAGGCTCGCAGTTGCCGGGGAGTCCTCCCTGAGGTGTTGGTTTTCTGCAGGTCGAGCCGTGGGCGTCGGGTGCAGAGTGTGAAGTCTTACGCTTCCGGCGGGAAACGTAAAGTCCTTGGAAGTTGCTTCTTTGTTGCAAAGAAGTAGCTGGCTTTGAACAGGGCTGCTGTTCAGGTGAGTTTCTTGGTCCTGTAGTCCAGGGCAGTCCTCTGAGGCTTCAGAGGTCGCTGGTCCCTGTCGGGTGCGTCGCTGGAGCAGGTTTTCAAAGTTAGAGACAGGCTGGTAGGGCTGGGGTCAAAGCAGTTGTCTTCCTCTCTGCAGGCTTGTAGGTCAGCAGGCCTTCATTCTTCAGGTTGCAGGAATCTGATTTCCTGGGATCTGGGGAGCCCCTAAATACTGAATTTAGGGGTGTGTTTGGGCTGGGAGGGCAGTAGCCAATGGCTACTGTCCTTGCGGGGGCTACACCCTCTTTGTGCCTCCTCCCTTTGGGTAGGGGGGCACATCCCTAATCCTACTGGGGGAATCCTCCAAACTTAAGATGGAGGATTTCTCAAGGCAGGGGTCACCTCAGCTCAGGACACCTTAGGGGCTGTCCTGACTGGTGGGTGACTCCTCCTTGTTTTTTTCATTATCTCCTCCAGCCTTGCCGCCAAAAGTGGGGGCAGTTGCCGGAGGTGCGGGCATCTCCACTAGCTGAGATGCCCTGGGGCGCTGTAACAAAATGGGTTCCTGCAGGGGGAGGCGAGAAGCACCTCCACCCAGTACAGGATTTGTTCCTGGCCACAGAGTGACAAAGGCACTCTCCCCATGTGGCCGGCAACATGTCTGGTGTGTGGCAGGCTGGCAGAAACTGGTCAGCCTACACTAGAGGTCGGGTAGGTATTCAGGGGGCATCTCTAAGATGCCCTCTGGGTGTATGTTACAATAAATTGCACACTGGCATCAGTGTGCATTTATTGTGCTGAGACGTTTCATACCAAACTTCCCAGTTTTCAGTGTACCCATTATGGAACTGTGGAGTTTGTGTTTGACAAACTCCCAGACCATATACTCTTATGGCTACCCTGCACTTACAATGTCGAAGGTTTTGCTTAGGCACTGTAGGGGCATAGTGCTCATGCACTTATGCCCTCACCTGTGGTATAGTGCACCTTCCTTAGGGCTGTAAGGCCTGCTAGAGGGGTGACTTACCTATGCCACAGGCAGTGTGAGGTTGGCATGGCACTCTGAGGGGAGTGCCAAGTGTCTTGGTGGTGGAGGGGGGGGGGGGGGGGGGAGGGTGGAGGGGGGGAATCCACGAGCCCACTAAACCCTGGATGAAGGTGCAAAATGGCTGCCTCCGGGTGGAAGAAGCTGAAGATTCTGCAACAACGGAAGATACCAGGAACTTCTCCTTTGCACAGAAGATGTCCCACAGCATGCTGGAGGATGCAGAGTTGTTTCTTTGGAGAAAGACAGCAAACAAGCCTTGCTAGCTGCAAAGGTTGCGGTTGAAGAAAAAGGGTGCTGCCCGGGCCCAGGAAGGACTAGGAGGTCGTCACTTGGAAGAGGAGACAGAGGGGGCGCTCGGCAACAGAGAGCCCACAAACAAGAAGGCAGCACCCGCATAAGTACTTGAACACGGGTTTAAGAAAACTGAGCACGGCGGTCGTCTCATCACTATAAATGAGGGTCCCACGAAGCCAGTGGTCAACTCAGCGAGACCTGGGCTGTGCTGTGCACGAAGGATTCCTTGCAAAAGTGCACAGAAGCCCTAGCAGCTGCAGTTCACGCAGTACACAGGATTACTGTCTGGCGAGGGGAGGTAAGGACTTACCTCCGCCAAATTTGGACAGATGGACCACTGGACTGTCAGGGTCACTTGGATCCAGCACCTGTGTTCCAGGGACCACGCTCGTCACGATGAGTGGGGACCCAGAGGACCAGTGAAGCAGAAGTTTGGTGTTGCGTTAGCAGGGGGAAGATTCCCTCGACCCACGGGAGATTTCTTCTTGGCTTCCAGTGCAGGGTGAAGTCAGACAGCCCCAGAGCATGCACCACCAGGAAACATTTGAGAAAGCCGACAGGATTAGGCACTACAGTGTCGCTGGTAGTCTTCTTGCTACTTTGTCGCAGTTTTGCAGGCGTCCTGGAGCAGTCAGCGGTCGATCCTTGGCAGAAGTCGAAGAGGGAGATGGAGAGGAACTCTGGTGAGCTCTTGCATTCGGTATCTGAGTAAAAGCCCTAAATAGCCCTCAGAGGAGGATTCGCCACCTAGTCAAGTAACCACCTATCAGGAAGGGTCTCTGACATCACCTGCAGGCACTGGCCACTCAGAGGGCTCCATTCTGCCCTCACACCTCTGAATTCAAGATGGCAGAGGTCTGGGACACACTGGAGGAGCTCTGGGCACCACCCCTGGGGTGGTGATGGACAGGGGAGTGGTCACTCCCCTTTCCTGTGTCCAGTTTCGCGCCAGAGCAGGGCTGGGGGTTCCCTGAACCGGTGTAGACCAGTTTATGTAAGGAGGGCACCATCTGTGCCATTCAAAGCATTTCCAGAGGCCTGGAGAGGCTACTCCTCTCAGGCCCTCAACACCTATTTCCAAAGGGAGAGGGTGTCACACCCTCTCTCAGAGGAAATCCTTTGTTCTGCCTTCCTGGGCTGCCCAGAGCCCAGGAGGGCAGAAGCCTGTTTGTGGGTTGGCAGCAGCGGTAGCTGCAGTGGAAACCCCAGAGAGCTGGTTTGGCAGTACCCAGGGTCCATGCTGGAGCCCTAGGGATGCATGGGATTGGCACCCCAATACCAGATTTCGCATGGGGGACAATTCCATGATCTTTGACATGTTACATGGCCATATTCGGAGTTACCATTGTGAAGCTACATATAGGTATTGACCTATATGTAGTGCACGCGTGTAATGGTGTCCCCACACTCACAAAGTCTGGGGAAATTGCCCTGTATTGTGTGGGGGCACCTTGGCTAGTGTCAGGGTGCCCTCACACTTAGTAACTTTGCACCCAACCTTCACAAAGTGAGGGTTAGACATATAGGTGTCTTATAAGTTACTTAAGTACCGTGTAAAATGGCTGTGAAATAACGTGGACCATAGGGATCTCCTGGAACCCCAATACCCTGGGTACCTAGGTACCATGTACTAGGGAATTATAAGGGTGTTCCAAGGTGCCAATTAGAATTGGTGAAAATAGTCACTAGCTGACAAATTTAAAGGCAGAGAAAGCATGAGCACTGAGGTTCTGATTATCAGAGCCTCAGTGACACAGTTAGTCACTACACAGGGACACACATCCAGGCCACAAACTATGAGCACTGGGGTCCTGGCTAGCAGGATCCTAGTGAGACCGGCAAAAACAAACTGACATACAAGTAAAAATGGGGGTAACATGCCAGGCAAGATGGTACTTTCCTACAGCTGGTGCTAGGTGTTTGGGGTTGACTTGAACCCCCAACAGTGGGCTGCCCATGCCACGGAGACTGAGCTTGTAAATGTTTTACTTACCTGAAAAACTAACTATTACTTACCTCCCCCAGGACCTGTTAATTTTTGCAGTGTCCACTTTTAAAATAGCTTATTGCCATTTTTGCCAAAAGTGTGTACATTACTGTTTCAATTCAAAGTGCCATACTTACCTATGCTAGGTACCGTACAATTTATGTAATTACTTGAATTCTGAATCTTGTAGTTCTAAAATAAAAAATAATATTTTTCTATATAAAAACCTATCGCCTGGAGTTAAGTCTGAGTGTGTGTTCTCATTTATTGCCTGTGTGTGTACAACAAATGCTTAACACTACCCTCTGATAAGCCTACTATTCGACCACACTACCACAAAATAGAGCATTAGTTTTATATATTATTGCCACTATTAACCTCTAAGGGGAACCCTTGGACTCTGCACACTCACTTTGAGATAGTATATAGAGAGCCAACTTCCTACAACGACCCAGTGTGAAATGGTACATTTCTGGACTGCCCGACCCTTCTTTGCACCAACGTACCCCACAAAGAGTTGGTCGTGCACCCGGAACTCTTTTGTGCGGTCAAGGTAGAACAATAACGCTCTTTTTAGGTCCAGCCGATGGAGACCCTCTTCTTCTGTACAGGGATGCGATGGAGCAAAGACGGTGGGCAGGGTGATATTTTGACCCAAATTAAAAGGGGTCACAACCTTGGGGAGGAAAGAGGCACGAGTTCTGAGGACTACCTTATCAGGATATATTGTGAGATACAGTGATTTTGATAAAGCCTGCATCTCACTCTCCTGGCAGATGTGATCGCCACTAAGAAGGCGGTTTTGATAGTGAGCAGCTGGAGAGGGCAGTTATTTAAAGGCTCAAAAAGAGCACACATTAGAAAAGTGAGCACTAGATTAAGGTCCCACTGGGGCATAACAAAAAACGTAGGTGGAAAAATATGTACAAGCCCTTTTAAGAATCTCTGTACAATGGGAGACTTAAACAAAGACAGTTGATGGGGCAAGCGAAGAAAAGTCGATAAGGCAGAAAGATAGCCCTTAAGCGTCCCTAAGGAGGAACCCTGTTGGGCGAGTGACAGAATAGACAGATGGATATTAGAGGTAGAAGAAGAAAGAGGATCAATAGACCTCTCTGTACAATATGACACAAAACGTTTCCAACGGCAGGCGTAAATCGACTTAGTAGAGGGAAGCCTGGCTGCCAGAATGACATCACAGATCTCGGGAGGGAGGTCATAAACCATCAATTGTCACCGCTCATTCTCCACGCATGAAGCCGCAGAGTTGACAGGTTCGGGTGGAGAACTTTCCCCTGCTGCTGTGACAGAAGATCCTCCCAAAGAGGCAACCTGATTGGAGGACTGATGCTCATTTTGAGAAGCTCTGGATACCAGACTTTTCGTGCCCAATTCGGAGCCACTAGGATTACTTCGACTGGGTCGTTCTTGAGAACTCTGGGCAGAAGTGGTATGGGCGGAAAGCCGAACAGGAGGCCTGAACTCCACTCGCAACAAAAAGCGTTGTCTAGCGATAGCCTCTTTAGAAACTCTAACTCGCAAAACTGTTCATATTGCCCATTTTCTACGGAGACGAACAGATATAAACAAGGCTCTGCCCGTGGCTGAAAGAGTCCTTGTTCCACCCGGATGGAGATACCATTTGTGATCCACTAAGCATAGTCAGCTGAGTTTGTCCACTCTGGCATTCAGAGAACCTGCCAGGTGTTCAGGGGAAGGCTGCCCTAAAGATATGTCTGAGGAGGGACCTTTCTAGGTGTGAGAAGCACACCTACTCCTTGAGGAAGTGAGCAGGACCAGTAGACCCTTTTTTGCTCACCAGGTTATTTCAGCTCCATGAGACCCAAGCTAAAAGAGATAATTATTATTTGGTTATTGCCTCATGGTTATATTGGGCTTGTACATTTGTATATACTAGATGGTACCCAAAGATAATGGGTTGACATGCTAACAAACAAAGTGAAATACATAACATCTCAACTACACAATGGAAAATAAGACAAGGCTGCATTTGAAATTGATTCGCAAATTTCTTGGCCAAGTCCCTTTCCATGTATCAGTTGATTTTAAGCAACTTTAAATAACTTTAAAAAGGCATTTCCAAAGCAATATGGTTGGGATTTGGCATTATGGCCACAGGATAATACCGAAGAGATTACCTTCAGAGGTTCTACATGCATAAAAAGGATCTTATCAGCAATCATTCTACCCTCGCCATTACTATTGAGTTGTTAGTGTTTTTATGGAGCTCATTCAAAGATCACAGAGGTTTTCAGAAGATTTATAGACTAGTACCCCCTCTGATCAACGCACATTAACAAGGAAAAATAAATTCCTTCTCTTAACTATTTGCTTTCCTAATAAATATTTGCACCTATAAACACAATGTGTGGTTTCAAGAGAGGTGCCCCCTGATCATAACAAGGTGCTACCTGACATGCCAGAAACAAGTAAGTTATTAAAACAAGTGTGTGTGTTTTATTGGTTTGGCATGAACTTTTTCTTGCAGTTACCAGACATACATAAAACATGCACCTTGCTTGTTTACACTGTCCACGTGTGAGGGTATGTTGATAATTTGTTATGGGAGAACAAATCATCACATACTATAGCTACCAGACTATTTACAATCACTGATTTAGTTGACTGATTGTCTTTCTTCCTTTTTAATAATCTTTTTTTCTCCGGTTGGTGTCAAAAAAGGAATAGCACAAGGCAGGTACAGAAGACTTAAGCCTCAAGTTTCTGCATTTAATGTAACATAAGATTGAGCTGCACAGTGCTGCTAGTCACCCGTGAGGGTACCCGGACGCTAAGTAGGTGAGTATAGGCTTGTGGTGATGCTGTGCCTGAATATAGGCAGTCTCAATGGTCGTGCAAGAAGACTAACTGAATAGTCAGGTCTTCAGCTTCTTATAGATTTTAAGAAGAGAGGAGGAGGCCCTCTATCTTGGCGTTCCAGTGGGAGCCACTTGAAGACTGTATGTAACATGCAGAAGCATGAGAAAGTGCTGGCCATGACCTGGGACATCATGGTGAGGTTGCTATCCAGGCCTAGGTTTCTAGTATGGTTGGGGTGGGTGTGGGTACAAGATCGTCAGTCCACCAGTTGGTGTTCCTGGTGAGCTCCTATTCGTGAAGATCAGCCCTTCAGTTTTGTCGGTATTAAGCTGGAGGCAGTTTTCTTTCACCTAATTGGCCACACTGGTCATGCATTGTTTGAAGTTTTTCTTGGTGGTGGCAGTGTTGTCTAAGAGGGGAAAAAATTAGCTGGGTGTTGTCAGCATGATGTAAATTCCGTGGGATCTGATGATGTTCGCCAGATGAGTCATGTACATGTTGAAAAGTGTGGGACTGAGTGATGATCCCTGTGGAACTCTGCAGAGGAGGTTTCTGGGTTTTGAAGTGAACAGCAAGGGCCTGACTTGTATTCTTCCGGAGAGGAAGGAGGCTATCCATTTGAGTAGTGGTCCTTGTATTACCGCTCTGTGTAGTCTAGCACTGAGTGCGTGGTGGGGGACAGTGTTGAAAACGGCAGACAGGTCGAGGACGATGAGGGAGGCAGTCTGTCTGTTTTGTTTCAGTGCTGTTTCTGTTGTTTCCGAATCCTGATTGTGAATCGAACAGGAGTTTGTGGTCATAGAGCAGTCTGTTGATGGTCTTCTCAATAACTTTGCTGGGAAGAGTATCCGCAAGATGGGTCGTAAGGTGCTTAGTACTTCGTGGTCGGCTGAGGATTTCTTGAGGAGGGCGGTGACTTTGGTGTGTTTTCAGATGTCTGGGAAGGTGGCTGTCTTAAGGGAGGTGTTGCTTAAATTGATTGCATTACTGATCGTGGCTCTACCCAGAGTGGACTGTTTTCATTATAGTTGCAGTGTCCTCAATGGATAAAGAGATCCATGCTGTCAGTTGTTTTTGCTTGATGAAGTTTGCAACCTGGGAAAATCAATGTGGGGTGGCTGAGGTTCTAAGTTGCTGTAGGTCTTGGTGATTTCTACATGGAAGAAGTCAGAGGTTGTTGCAGAGTTTTTTTGTAGGGGTGATAGTTTGGGCTGCAGCTTTTGGGTTGGCGAATTTCTTAATGAGGGTGAAAAGTTCTTTGCAGTTGTTGAAGCTAGATTTTATTCACAGGTTCAGGGCCTCTTTTTTTGGTCTCTTTTACTTGATAGTGTAAGTTCAGGTTTGGCCTTGTAGACGTTTCTTGCGGTGGTTCTTTAAGTGGTTCTCAATTTCCTTTTGAGCTGTTTGCAAACAGTATTGAATTCTCAGACTTCAGCGCTGTAACAGGTAGCCTGTTTGCTGGATCTTTTGGGTTTGGTGTTTTTCAGGGGCACCATGGAATTGGCAGAGGTGGTGATCCAGTTCAAGTTGTTTGTGTTATTGATGAGGTACGTAGGTGGGGTTTGAGTAGTTTAGCTGGAAGGCATTAAGCCATTCTTTTTCTGTAACTTTGTTATGGCTGTGGCTTGGGGTGCTGCTAGAGTCCGAAGGAGTCATCAGTGGCCCTATTACGTGGAAGTGGATGATGGGGTTGTCTGTCCATGTACATGGAGTGATGTGGCTGACTTTAACCTTGTCATTGGAGAAGATGGGGTCCAGGGTGTGCCAGGCAATGTGGGTATGGCCTTTGTAGGAAAGCACCCTTGGCATGGTTAGCCCCCACTTTTTGCCTGATATCTGATGTAATTTCAACTGAAAGTGCACTGTGTTCCTGCTAATCAGGACCCCAGCGCCAGATCTCTTCCCCAAAAATTCACAGTTGTTTCCCCAATTGGCAAAACCTCTAGCACCCTCTTTAAGCCCCTAGTAAATGGTACCCTTGGTACCTAGGGCCTGGGGTACTAAAGAGGGCCCCTAAGGGCTGCAAACAAATGTGTGCCACCATAAGGGACCCGTCACCAAGCACATGACAGGCTACCATTGCAGGCTGCATGTCTTGGTGCAGACCAAAGTGAAAATACAACATGGCATAACTTGTGTGCCCTGTCCCCCTAACACTGCATGCATATATGTAAAACACCCTATAGCAGGCCTTACAGCCCTACCACAGGATGCATTATGTTAAATGTGAGGGCATATCTGCACGAGCAGATATGCCCTTATGTCTTTGTCGACTCACAGACATAGAAACTGACCAGTGAAGCCATTTTAAACACATATGCTGGACACTGGTTGAAGGAGGCTTGCTCAATGTATGCTGTATACCTATAGGTGAGGCACCCTGTACTGAGTCCAGACAACCCTTAGTGATAGTGTAGGAGGTTACAGAAATCCAGAGCTCTCAGAGGGATAGCTGTGGAGAGCTAAGGCTTATCCAGGAGGGTGTAAAGCAGCTAGAAATACCACATGATGTACACACGCCAAAGAACCACACAGGTGTTGATGTACACACGCCAAAGAACCACACCAGTGTTAGAAAAATATTCTATATTTGTTATAACACACACACTAGAACTAACTTTGGTATATCTCCTAACCGGAAATATGATCATAGAAATATATACATAGAAAAATTTATATATATATGTAAAAGCATAATAACATGCCCAGGCCCTGGGCAGGGGGGGGCATTTACCAAGTAAATGGAATGCAAGAATCACTCCAAATCCAAACTACCACCCAAGGACCCTTAGGACTGGGGAAGCACAGGAACACCTGAAGTAGGTAGATAGGATTCCCCAGGAACCCGTGTGCAGAGTTTTAACCCAGGGTCAATGTCCGTAGGATAACATGGGGAAGTCGGGTTGTAATTTTCGAGTTCTAGGACCATTCCCAGAGGAAACCCATTGGGACAGTGAAGTTGGATAGAGTCCTCACCCGTGGATACCCAGAACAGTGGAATACCTACACCAGGAGCCCAGGTGCATAGGGGTGAAGTTGTGTTGGAACTGCCTGCTGAAGTCAATGGGGGACTAAGTTGTCCAGCTGCTGTTGTGACAGAGTCCAAACCACCTGAAGGTGCCCAGGTGCTGCAGGAGGGCAATGCCCACCCTTCTTGAAGATGTTTTCTTGCTGCACGGTGGGCAAAGAAGTGTAGCTGTGGAGCCCAGGCAATGCAGGAAGACCCCTGGAGCCATCTACGATCTGTCCCACACTGGTCGTCAGTTTGCAGAGGGATCAGTGGTCAGCGGGACCACCAACAAGCCTTGGTAAATGCAGGGAAGCGTTGCATGAAGATTGCAAGATTTGTAGGGACCATCAAAGTCCAAGTGACCCAACCTTTCCTGGTAGGTCAGGGCCAGCACACAGCAAGCATAAGAGCCAGCAGGAATCGATAGGCCACCCAGCGGGACCCGCTGGCAGCAGTCACAGGGAGTTGCAGGGAGGACGTGGTTCTTAGAGTTGGAGAGTGCTGGAGACCGGGGCTTCTTGGAGCTAGGTCGTCTTCGGGCTGAAGAGCCAACAAGTCTTGGCAACGACAAACAGTTGCCATGCACAGGGGTTCGACCGAGTGACCACAGACTTTCCAGTTGCAAGGAAAGTATGTCAGACCGCCGAGGAGTCACAGAACCACCAACTGTGTTACAGAGAATTGAAGAGTTTGTGGGACAGCAAGATCCACAAATCGGTGTTGTTGGGGTGTCTGCGGATGCAGTGGAGTGACTCTTTTACTCCAAGGGAGATACCTTCTTGCTTAGTGCAGGCAGAGTACCAGTGACTCTGGAGGATGCACGACCACGCGGGTGCAGAAGTCTTGCAAAACTTGAAAAACAAGTTGTAAGGAGAGCCCTCCTATTGGTTATGGTCTTTCTTCTGGTCCAGTAAAAAACATCAGCAGTTTTGGTGTCCAGATTGCAGAAGTGTCTTGCAGAGGAGACTTGCAGACAGTTACTCAAGTTTTGCAGATGAATCTGGGGTCTCTCCCACAGGAGAGCCCTTAAGTAACCCAGGAAGGGGTTGAACAATAACTGCAGTAACCCACCAATCTGGACTAACCGTCAGATGCTCCCAGGGGCCTCTGCTTATCTTATTTCTAAGATGGCAGAATCAAGTGGCCACCTGGCAGAGCTCAGGGCACCTCTCTAGGAGAGGAGCTGGTCAGGGGGATAGTCACTCCCCTGTCCTTTGTGTGGTTTTGCGACGGAGTGGGAGCCGGGGGCTCCTGCACTGGAGTAAATCTGTTTATGCAAGGACGGCACTAAGGGCCAGATGTACGAAAGGATTTTATCCATTCTGTGTCTATGGGAAAAAGCTTTCGTACATATGGCCCTAAATGTGCACTTCAAAGCAGTCTGGTGGCACTCAGAGACACCCATACCCCAGCCCAGTGACACCTATTTCTACAGGAAATCCTTTGTTATGCGCCTTTTCCTGCCCCAGTTAGGTTCAGCAGCAGGAGGACAGACCAGTGTCTGGGGTCAGCAGCAGCAAATGCTGGCATGCAGACCTGGCAAGGCTGTACAGGCAGACATGGGGGATCCCCTAGGGAACCCCCAGAGTACATGGCATCAAGCAACTAGCACTGGAGTCAGTGTAGGTCCATGATTCCAACATGTTTGATTCCAAACATGGCTATGTTCCGGAAAACCATTATGTAGTTGGACATCTCGTGTTGACCAGCGTCCACTATATACCTTAAGGTGGCTTTCATACACCTACAAAGCTAAGAAAATGGAGCCTGGGGTTTGTAGGGGTACCTCTGCTCATGCAGGTGTGCCCTCACACTGAGAACCAAGCACCTTGCCCTTGGGCTCAAGGGCCTACCTTAGGGGTGACTTATAGGGCCAGAGTGTAGTGACCATGATATTAGGCAAACTGTATATCTAGGGTGAAAGGTGCATGCACCATTTCACACAGGCTGCAGTGGCAGGCCTGTATTCACAGTTTGCATGGGACCCCATGGGTGGCACAATACTTGCTGCAGCCCATGGGAGACTCCTTGTGTACTAATGCCCATGGTACCTAAGTACTGTCGCGTAGGCTCTCATTATTCTAATGAGACTACTGGATTTAAGCGGCATAATCGCCTGTGGTGTGGGAGACTGAGTCTTAACCCAATACAGGTGACATCTGTCACCCCAATCTGGGTTTTGCTCTGGCTAACTAGCAGTGCCTCATCTCTACCCAAGAGCAGGGATGATTGGTCAGCCAAGCGCATAACACAATTGACTCCTCAGGGAAATCGTGGTCACTCAGATCTCATCCGTTTCTCTCAGTTACATTAGTCTCACACATATAAAAGGACAAGCAGAGGCAGTATATGTTTCAATAAGATTTTAATGAAGCAACTGCATCTTAGACAAAGCATGTACTGCAATAACCAGGACTATAAAGCTAGACAGGATTACAATTGTGACAAGGAGAGTGAAGCGTAGAAATAACGCTACCATATTGTCAATAGTCAACCGATTAATACCTACCTAGGCTATATTAGAGCACAGTGTGTTAACTCTAGTTCTGCCCTTCAGGTTTCCCTGGGAAGACATCATTCCCCCATACCTGAGCAGAGGCCTGAAGTCTGCTTAACGCTTCGCTACAGCTGCTTATGCAATCAGCATAAAGGCGTCGTCATCTGGCTGGACTCTCCCTCTAACGTGTATGGGACAGAGAAGTGTTTTTATAATAAAACAGCTTATGCTCTGAGAAAATGTTCCTACATAAGGATGTGTATATTTCTATGAATACCAGAGACAGAATGTTACCACGTTTACTGGCAACCTATCTTACTGCAGCCTTGAGAGAAGCACAGAGTGAAAGAAATGTCTTGTTTAAGAATACAGTGCTGGCCTAGGCAAAGAACAGCTAGATAGGGAGAAATAAAACAAGACCAAAAATTTGGCTATTGCTAAAATAATAAACAAAGCTGAATAAAATATATCTAGGTTAAAGTGCACAGCGTCAGGCCTAGTGTGCTAAAATAACGTACATGGAGCTATAACTAAAATGGTTACACAACAGTACCAAACTTCAAAGGCCTGGCTGCCTTTGGAATGCAACCCAGGACGCTCCAAATGATGGAAGACAACCCCCCTGTCCTGACCCCACTTTTTGTGGCAAGCCAGGTGAGAAGATTAGGAGGTGTGCCCACTTCATGCCAGTCCCACCCCTATGATCAATGACCCGAAGCGGACACCACTATTTAAATTCCTCTATCTTGGTTTGGAAGAATTTAGGCCCCTAGGATCAGGGCTATGCCCACCTCCTAACGAAAGTGGTCATAGAAAGGGTGTAGTCACCTACCTGGCACTCCCTGTAAACTTGTATCCTGACAACCTAAGAAGAAAAGGACAAAGAAGAGACAGACCTGCAGAAGAGGAGAAGAAGCAGCAGCTGACCTGGTGCCAACCCTGCCGGCCTGTATGCACTCCTCGATTGACTCTTCACCAGAAGATGTCTCATCCTGCTGCTGAACCTCCAGAAACCTGGGAGGACTCTCTGCTTTTGAAAAAGACTAAATTCTCTTGTGAGCAGCAGACCTGCTCCCCAACCAACTGTACAAAAAGGACTCTACTGTCTCTGGAACTGCAAAGACCTGACACCTGAGGACACCACTGCACCCGCAGTCACCAACCCGAGTGGGAGTGGACCTCCGGTGCCAGCAAGGTCCCCCAGTTGTCCAGAGTTAGAGTCCATTGTGGGTTCACCCTTCCTGGACTCCCTGAAGTTGCCTGCAGCATCTAGATGCAGGCCCATTCTCTCACAGCCTCTGTGGTGAGAGAAACCAGACACCTAAAGCAACCACCGCACACGTTGCTATCGGCCCGAGCTGAAGTCGACTGCTGGTGTCGACATCCCCCAGCTCTCTTGAGCTCGAATCCACTGTGGTTTCACCCCTCCTGGACTCCACAATGAGGCCTGCAGCCTCAGACCAAAGAAACCGCCAAACGCGTGTGCTCCTGGACAAGGACCCCCCTGCACCAATCGACTCTGGGGACCGGTGAAGAGGACCAAAGGTGCATCTACTTCCCCCAGCACCCCACATTTATGACCTACCTGTTGATTGTACCCCCAGCCAGAGCCTGCAACCTAAATCCATGGAGACTAATCCCCATTGAAATACATAGGGCACCAAACACCATACAGCAACTTTGCAGCCCCCCTGTGCTGCCCGGAGTGACCTGTTGGTGTCTCCCTGACCCTTTCCCAGTACTCACCTTAAGTCTAAAAGATTGGTTCTGTGAGTGGTTGTAATGTGCTTGTTGGCTGAATGTGTTTTCCTTACACAGGTAAACATTGAAGAATTATGAAAATTGCCGATTTCGGCAAGTGAAAAGAATGTATGCTTAAAAAAGCACTTACCTTATAACGAAGGTCTTGAGTTTAAAATAGAATTGTTATTTTTCTAAATTGGTCTCAGATTTATTCTTTGAGTCTGTGTCTCATTTATTGCCTCTGTGAGTACAACAAATGCTTAGCACTGCCCTCTGATAAGCCTAACTGCTCGCCCACACTACCACAAAATAGAGCGTTAGTACTATCTACTTCTGTCTCTGCAAACCAACTGGGGATCCACTGGATTCTGCACAGTGTACTTTTTTTTAGTGCACCCTAAAGCCTTGTACGAGCTCGGAAGAGCTATTCTGTAGACTTTCTAGCAAGTCTGTGGAGTTGCAGTCCATGGGGTCATTGACATGAAAGTTGAGATCGTCTAGGAGTATAAAGTCTTTGGTGCCTATGGTGCAGTGAATCTGTGAGGACGTTGCTGAAGTGGGTGTGAGGTCCAGGGGGCCAGGTGGTGAGGGTGCCTTTGATAATGATTTTACTGTCCATCTGAAGTTTGAAGTGCATGTGTTCCATAAAAGTTTCTTCTGTGTCAGTGTAAAACGGACATTTGATGGTATTACTGTGGCTGATGGGGAGTTCGCTTCCTAGTTTATCAGGTCAGTCCTGGTGCAGGATTTTGTATCCAGTGGGAATGGCTGTGGCGATTTCCGGTACTGATGTGGGTTGAGCCAGGTTTTGGTGTGGAAGAGGAGGTCCCAAATCTCAGTGAGGTGCTTGCTTGGTGAGCGTGTGTTGAGGAGCATGCGTGAAAGTGAGTGCTGTGTGGGGTAGGTGTGTGGTGCTGTGCGAGGGAGGGTCTTGAGTTCTGACTTGGTGAGGAGTTCGGTGTGTGTGGGTGGTGTGAGGGGGCATGTGGAGGCAAGTGAAGTACCAGTGGTACCAAGGGCCCTGTGACCAGGTAAGGTCCATAAGGTCTGCAGCATGTGTTGTGCAACCCTAAGGGACCCCTCACCTAACACATGCACACTGCCACTGCAGATTGTGTGTGTTGGTGGGGAGAAAAAGGCAAAGTAGACATGGCATCCCCCTCAGGATGCCATGCCCACAAAATACTGCCTGTGGCATAGGTAAGTCAACCCTTTAGCAAGCCTTACAGCCCTAAGGCAGGGTGCACTATACCACAGGTGAGGGCATAGCTGTATGAACAATATGCCCTACAGTGTCTAAGTCTATTCTTAGACATTGTAAGTACAGGGTGGCCATATTAAGTATATGGTCTGGAAGCTTGTCACAACAAACTCCAAAGTTACATAATGGCTACACAGAATACTGGGAAGTTTGGTATCAAACTTCTCAGAATAATAAACCCACACTGATGCCAGTGTTGAATTCATTACAAAATGCAACCCTATAATTTACCCAATCCTTCAGTGCAGGACTGACTGGTCAGTGCCAGCCTGGCACTGAGACGAGTTTCTGTCCCCCTGGGGTGAGAGCCTTTGTGCTCTCTGAGGACAGAAACAAAGCCTGCAGTGAGTGGAGGTGCTTATCACCTCCCCCTGCAGGAACTGTAACACCTGGTGGTGAGCCTCAAAGGCTTATGCCTTTTGTTACAGCACCCCAGGGCATCCCAGCTAGTGGAGATGCCCGCCCCTCCGGCCACTGACCCCACTTTTGGCGGCAAGGCAGGAGAGGATAATGAGAAAAACAAGGAGTCACCTACCAATCAGGACAGCCCCTAAGGTGTCCTGAGCTGAGGTGACCCCTGCTTTGAGAAATCCTCCATCTTGAGATTGGAGGATTTCCCCAATAGGATTAGGGATGTGCCCCCCTCCCCTCACGGAGGAGGCACAAAGAGGGTGTAGCCACCCTCCAGGACAGCAGCCGTTGGCTACTGCCCTCCTAACCTAAACATACCCCTAAATTCAGTATTTAGGGGCGACCCTGAACCCAGGAAATCAGATTCCTGCAACCTACACAAAGAAGAAGAACTGCTGACCTGAAAGCCCTGAGGAAACGACAAGTGACTTGGCCCCAGCCCTCCTGGCCTGTCTCCAGACTCAAGGAACCTGCGCAGCGACACATCAGACAGGGACCAGCAACCTCTGACGTCTCAGAGGACTGCCCTGAACCCGAAGGACCAAGAAACTTGAGAGAACAGCAGCACTGTTCAACAACAGCAACAACTTTGCAACTTTTTAGCGAAAAAGGAAGCGTGAGACTTCACACTCTGCACCCGCCGCCCCCGGCTCGAGCTCCAGAGAACCAACACTGCAGAGAGGACTCCCAGGGGACTGCAACCTCATGAGTAACCTGAGACAACCCCCCCTGCACTCCCATAGCGACGCCTGCAGAGAGGATCCAGAATCTCCCCCCTGACTGCGACTGCTTGAAACGAAGAACCTGACGCCTGGACCAAGCACTGCACCCGCAGCCCCCATGACCAAAAGGAATCGAACTCCAGTGCAGGACTGACCATCAGGAGACCCTCTGCCTAGCCTAGTCAGTGTCTGGTCCGAGAAGCTCCCCTGTACCCTGTCTGCACCGCTAGAGTGACCCCCGGGTCCCTCCATTGATTTCTATTGAAAACCAGACGCCTGCTAAGCACACTGCACCCAGCCGCCCCTGTGCCGCTGAAGGTGTGTTTTGTGTGCCTGCCCTCCCCCCCCCCCAACAGTGCTCTTCAAAAAAACCCTGGTCTGCCCTCCGAAGACGCAGGTACTTACCTGTTGGCAGACTGGAACCGGAGCACCCCTGTTCTCCATAGGCACCTATTTGTTTTGGGCCCTCCTTTGACCTCTGCACCTGACCAGCCCTGTGTTGCTGGTGCGGGGACTTTGGGGTTGCCTTGAACCCCCAACTGTGGGCTGCCTATGCCCAGGAAACTGAACTTATAAGTGTCTTACTAACCTGGAAAACTAACCAATACTTACCTCCCCCAGGAACTGTTTATTTTTGCACTGTGTCCACTTTTGAAATAGCTTATTGCGATTTTAACCTATACTGTGTATGTTATTGCTCCAATTCAAAGTTCCTTACTTACCTATGAGGAGTACCTTGCATTTTATGTATTTACTTCAAATCTTGAATCTTGTGGTTCTAAAATAAATTAAGAAAATATATTTTTCTATATAAAAATTATTGGCCTGGAGTTAAGTCTTTGAGTGTGTGTTCATCATTTATTGGCTGTGTGTGTACAACAAATGCTTAACACTACCCTCTGATATGCCTACTGCTCGACCACACTACCACAAGATAGAGCATTAAAATTATCTAATTTTGCCACTATCAACCTCTAAGGGGAACCCTTGGACTCTGTGCACACTATCTGTCACTTTGAGATAGTATATACAGAGCCAACTTCCTACAGTATGGACCAGGGCTCCTGGTGCTGGGTGTGATCCAGGCACTGACAGACAGGCTTGCCTTTTGTGTTCCGGAGGCTGCTTGCAGCACTGCCATGCTGCAGCACCCATTAACTAGGGCCCTGGAAAGTGGAAGGAAAGCAGAGGGTTGGGGGCCTGGGGCAAGCAGTAGGCAAGCAGGAAAGTCCAGGAGGAGTGGCAAGGTTGGAAAACACGATCAGTGGAGCAAGTCTGGTGGGCAAAAACTGTCAGAAGAGACTAAAATGCAAAAACTGAGCAGTAAGAGGAGCAAAAGACACAAAAAGGGGCAGTTGAACAGACAGGGGCAGATGGAACAGATGGCACAAACAATAAAAGAGCAGCTACTGAGCCGAGTGCAGTGCGAGCAGAAAAACAGCAGGAGAAAGACACCAACATGAGTCAGAAGGGCAAGGCAAGGTCAAAATTGCTCTAGAACAGAAGAAAAGCACCTGGGCACCTATGCATGGAATGAATGCAATAGTTGAGGGGGCGTGGCTTGGCCGATCAGCAAGATGGCCGCCACACCGTGAGGCTCTGCTCGGCGGGAGACCAACTTGCTGCATTTATCCTGTACTTGCAGCTCTTACCCACATTCCTTCAGCTGTGTCGGACTAGCGGAGGCTGCTGGCAACGGGACGGCGTCTGAGATGCGCCATGTGCGGTTACTGTCCACGCGGCCTGGCCTGGAGGCCTTGGCTGGCGGGAGGGGGTGCCGCCGGGAGCGGCTTCCCCCGCTGGGGTTCCCTAGCTATACCCCACGACTGTCTACTCTTTTTTGGAGGCTGTCCTCGCGGCCCGCGAGGTGAGTGCTGTGCCGCCATCCCTGCGGGGCCCTCTTGGCGGCCATATCGAGCCATGGGCCACTGTGGGTGCGCAGGTAGTTGCTGGGGCTCGGGATGGTCCCCCCTGCTGCTGGTGGCCTTGGTGCTGCTGTATAGGTTATATTTTGGCACCGGCGAGCCTGGGCTCTTGATGCGGGCCGGCGACGGGCTGGTTGGTGTGCCACCCTTGCGTCTGGGGGGTACAGTCAGCGACTGGGTCGGGTTGTGGATCCCTTCAGTTGCACAAGTCTGCCTGGCCCCCGGGATAGAGGTCCTTTGGTTTATTTTTCCTTGTGGAATAGAGGACTGCCTGCTTGGTGCGCTGTGGCCCTTGGTGGCGTTTCCTGCTGCGTGCCTTCATTAGTGTGCCCACATGGTGTGTGGTTTTCCTGGTGAGGGTCTGCCTTCCCTGCTGAGACTTTGTCCCTACTGGGCCATGTAGATCGGAGGAGACTTCCTTTTTGGGTGGCCCTTTGCTTGGCGGCCTGGCTAGATTTGGTTCCTTTTTGCTGGCTTTTTTTGTCAGTAGCTGCTGTGTGCCCCTTTCGGAGGGTTAGGCATTGGTGCTTGCCTCCCCCCTGCCACATCCTGCCTTGTGCTGATCTGGCTGGGTGGTGGTCTCTGAGCGGGGCCCCGCTGCCGGCTGGACGGCTGCTGGTGCGTTACGTGGGTGGTGGTTTTCGCCGGCCTGGCTGTCTGGGGGAGGCATGGGGAAGGCTGATCAGAAGCAGACCAAGTTAATTTTTGAGAGTGGGCGGACGAAAAGTGGCTCATCTAGTCGGATGGCGGACAACTTGCCGCATGTAGAGGATCCGCAAGCGGCATCTGTGAAGGTTATGTTTATCAATCTTAAGCATAGCCTGGCAAGTACTGACGCCAAGCTAGACCATCTCACTGAATAGATGGATCGTTTAAAGGAAAGGGTGGATGGTCATGATACGTGCTTTGAGCAGCTGGGATCCAGCACCTCGGATCTGGAGGATGAACGACGTGGAGATAGGGAAAAGCTGCTGCAAATAGAGCGTGTGTTGGAAATCATCAGGAATAAAAATGAGGATTTGGAAGCTCAGTCTCGCTGCAATAATGTCCGCATTTGGGGTCTCCCAGAGTCAACGGACAGGGGCGCATGGAGGACTTTGTTGGGACTGTTATCTGAGCTGTTTCCTGGGGAGCTCTCTAGGATGTTGGTCGTGGAGAGGGCCCACAGATCTCTGGGGCCACGTCCTCCTACTGGAGCTCCTGCGCGCCCTATTATTGTACGGTTACTTAACTACAGAGACAGAGACACTATATTGCACTTAGCTATGGAGTGCCTGCCGGTGGTATATAATAATGCGGAGCTGAAATTTTTCCCTTATTACACTCATGGGGTACAGGCTGCCCGTAGGGCCTTCCTGCCGGTTAAAAGCATTTTAAGTCAGACAACCGTGAAATACTCCCTTATTTACCCGGCTAAGCTGCGTGTTCAACATAAGGGCAAGTTGCATTTTTTTACGGACCTGAAATTGGCAGTGAAGTATGCTAAATCTGTCCCCCAAGAGGAAGCAGTTAGACGGCCCGCGCTCTGCTGCTGATGATGGAGGATCTATGAGTGATAATGACTAATTGGCCCCTTCAGACAGGGCTTATGGGACTCTGATCGGGAACACTTAGTCTGAGCCTTCGTGATTGATTGTTTCCTTTTACTGTTGGTCCCTCTGCCCTCCTTCCTTAATAGGATGGGTGCTTGGTTGGCTTTGCTGACGCCCCGTCGACGAGTCCACCTCGAGTGCATCAACATGTTGTGGGACTTGTATTTGGGGATGGGTGGGTTTTGAGTACTGACCCGGTTAGGGGGTCTGAGTGGGTGGGGGGTGGTATGGTTCTGTGTTTGGGTTGTACTCTTTTCTCTTTCCTTTGCACCTGCAGCTCTTGCTGGGATGTCAGGGGGAGCTACATAGTTGATGGGACGATGCTTGGTGCCAGATGGGGTGACGAAGGTGCGCTGCCTTACTTGGAATGTCCGCAGTTTTGAACAATGGGCGTAAGAAGCGGTTAATATCTGCTTATGTTCAGCATCATGTGGTGGATGTGTGCATGTGGCAGGAGACGCCTCTCAGACTGGTATCGCTATATGGCCCAAATTCTGATGATCCTGAATTTTTTACTGAAGTGGGGAGGTTCATTGATTCGCTGGGCCCCTGCTGTGTGTGTGTGTGTGTGTGTGTGTGTGTGTGTGTGTGTGTGGGGGGAGGGGGGTCGATGGTGCTGGATTATGAGGTAGATCGCGAGAGCTGGGCCCACCCGCAGCATGTGGCGGCTGCCTGTGTGCTGTCCCGGGTCATGCTAGATGGGGCCCTGGTGTTTTTATGGAGACACAAACATGGTACTGTTAGGGAGGGCACCTGCGTTAACCATATGCATGGTAGTTGGTCACGATTAGACCACTGGATTGGCACTAGGGATGTGATGCTTTGGATGCGCTCTGTTGCGCATATGGCTCACACTCTGTCACATCACTCTCCAGTTATGCTGAAACGGGCTGTTCCAGGTTGGCCAGGTCGTGCCTTTATGTGGAGGCTGCCTCCTGGGGCGCTGAAAGATCAGGCTTTCAGAGAAGAGGTCCAAAACGCTTTTGTACACTATTTTGCAGAGAACCGGGGGTCAGTGGATTTTGCTGGTAAGGTGTGGGAGGCCTTTAAGGTGGTGATTTGGGGAGTCTGCCTTTCTAAACAGCATGGTGTGCTGAGGGCGCTGTGATGGGAGCTAGCAAAGTTAGAAGCCCAGATTGCTGATCTTGAAAGGCGTTTGACTGTGGGCTGGACGGCAGACCTATTGGCGGACCTGCGGGGGAAGATGACATAGGTTGAGGAGGTTGCTCTTCGTGAGGTTTGTTTTTTGGGGAAAAATGTGACGGCAAGGAGATATGGTGAAGGGGATAGAGCTGACCGGACGTTAGCTGCAATGCTTCGTAAGCCACGGGTCAGTAACTATATTGTCAAGTTCACTGACTCATCTTGTGAGCGTCGTACTGGTACCGACGAGAAAGAATATCCTCACTGTATTTTACTCGAACCTTTACGCTGTGCCTCCTGGGATGAATATGGCATCAATTGCTAACTATTTAGAAGATATTAAGTCTTCTTCTGTGGTTTGAGAGAGGGCACTGTCAATATTTAGATAACCCCTTTACGGTTGAGGATGTTGTTCAGGCAATTCGTAGTCTGTGTGGGGACAAGTCTCCTGGTTTGGACGGTCTGACTCTTTGGCATGGCACTATTTGTTTGCACTGTTGGCTCGAGTGGGGTTGAGCTCCAAATATATAAAGCTGATTCGTCTGTTATATAGGCTACAACCTCTTTGTGCCTCCTCCCTGTGGGGAGGGGGGCACCCCCCTAATCCTATTGGGGGAATCCTCCAAAACCAAGATGGAGGATTTCTAAAGGTAGGGGTCACCTCAGCTCAGGACACCTTAGGGGCTGTCCTGACTGGTGGGTGACTCCTCCTTGTTTTTCTCATTATCTCCCCTGGACATTCCGCCAAAAGTGGGGGCTGTGTCAAGGGGGCGGGCATCTTCACTAGCTGGAGTGCCCTGGGGCATTGTAACACGAAGCCTGAGCCTTTGAGGCTCACTGCTAGGTGTTACAGTTCCTGCAGGGGGAGGTGTGAAGCACCTCCACCTAGAGCAGGCTTTGTTTCTGGCCTCAGAAAGCACAAAGGCCCTCACCCCAGGGGGTCAGAAACTCGTCTCTCAGCAGGCTGGCACAGACCAGTCAGTCCTGCACTGAAGGATTGGGTAAAATACAGGGGGCATCTCTAAGATGCCCTCTGTGTGCATTTTTTAAAAATAAATCCAACACTGGCATCAGTGTGAGTTTATTATTCTGAGGAGTTTGATACCAAACTTCCCAGTATTCAGTGTAGCCATTATGGAGACCTAGGTCCAATTTCTCTCCAAGAATTGGGAAAGAAGGCAGACCATTGGATTAAGACTAGGGTGACTAGAACTTCCACAGGGGGTGACCAAAAGAAAGGGGTCACAAAACCTCTCCAGGGGAAGGGTGGTGAGACATCCAAGGACAAAACTAAAGAGTCTTCTCAAGGGCCCCAAACACTTGCTCAGGAGGGTGGGTCCCGAGCCTCTTCACAGTCCTCAATTGGTATAAGGGTAAAAACTTTGATCCCAAGAAGGCCTGGTGTCACAACTATAAACAGCATGGACACCAAACTGGAGACATGGCCTGTCTCAAAAAGAATCCCACTAACTCTACTTCAGTTAGCACTGGAAAAGCCAGTCTCCGGGTGGGATCAACAGTATGCCCAGAGCAAATCAGAGTTCACATTGAAGCTAATCCAGTGTCTGAGGGTGGGGTGGATACAGCCACACTAGCTACCTGGCCGGCTAACATGCAGACATACAGGCAGCAACTCTTGATAAATGGGACAAAGGTAGAAGCCCTAAGGGATACAGGTGCCAGTGTCACCATGGTGACAAAACAACTGTTTTCACCAGAACAGCATTTGGCTGGACAAACCTATCCAGTTACCAATGCTGAAAATGTGAATACGGTCCATCCCATGGCTATGGTGACTTTAGAATGGAGAGGGGTTACAGGCCTGAAACAGGTGTTGGTCTCTTCTGCAATACAAGTAAAGTGTCTGCATGGGTTTTGAGTTCTACCTCAGCCCATGCTGAGGACTCCAAATCATTCCCTAGCAGCCATGCTGGGTATCCCTAAACTGGTGTGTGTAAAAACACGAGCACAGAGCAGAGCACAGGGTGGAAAAGAAGTGTTGGCGTCTGGAATAATGGCCCAACCTTCCAAGAGAAAGGGATAAGAGGACTGAGGGACCAGCCTCTGAACAGCACAAGAAGCAAGACCTCTCTTCCCAGAAAGATGTCCTATCCCCTGACGGAACTGGGTCCATGGAGCTGGAACCTTACCAGGTAGAGCTCTCAAGGGAACAGCTATGCCAGGGACAAAAGACTTGTCCCACTCATGAAGGCCTGAGACAGCAAGCTGCCGAACAGGAGAAGGGAGTGGTCAGTGGCTCCCACAGGGTCTATTGGGAGGAGGAAATCTCAAACCTGGTGCCACTATCAGAGTACTAGAGCCTCAGGATTTTAGAGAGTTTATCCTCACATTGGCCCATGACATCCCCTTAGCTGGGCATTTGGGACAGACTAGTGAACCATTTCTCTTGGCCCAACGTGTCCCAGAAAGTAAGGGAGTTTTGCAGCTCCTGTGTCACCTGTCAATCCAGTGGTAAGACCGGTAGCCATCCAAAGGCCCCCCTCATTCCACTTCCAGTGGTGGGGGTCCCTTTTGAAAGGGTTGGTGGGGACATTGTGGGTCCCTCCTACAGCCTCAGGGAACCAATACATATTGGTAGTAGTAGATCATGCTACCATATACCCTGAAGCAATTTCCCTTAGGTCCACTATTGCCCCTGCAGTATCCAAAGCCCTAATTGGTATTTTTACCAGAGTGGGTTTCCGTAAGCAGGTAGTTTCTGATCATGATCATAGGGCTCCCTGAAAAACTCAAAAGGAGATGGGATGTTCTTCTGCCATGCTTGCTTTTTGCCTACAGAGAGGTGCTTCAAAAGGGATTAGGGTTTTCCCCCTTTGAAGGTCTGTTTGGCCACCCTGGAAGGGGACCACTGGCACTTGTTAAAGAAGGCTGGGAGAAACCTCACAATGAGCCTAAACAAGATGTGGTGGACTATGTGCTTGGTCTTCGGTCTAGAATGGCTTAGTACATGAAAAAGGCATCCAAAAACCTTAAGGCCAGCCAACAACTCCAGAAGTTGTGGTATGACCAAAAGGCTCCAATGGTTGAATTCCAGCCAGGGCAGAAAGTCTGCGTTCTGGAGCCTGTGGCTCCCAGAGCACTTCAGGACAGGTGGAGTGGCCCTTACCCAGACCTTGAGAATAAGAGTCCGGTCACTTACCTGGTGGACCTGGGCACTAGCAGGATCCCCAAGAGGGTCAACCATGTTAGACGCCTGAAACTCTATAATGGTAGGGCAGACATAACCATGCTGATGGTTACTGAGGAGGATCAGGAAGTAGAGAGTGAACTCTCCTTGACCTCCTATCCACTGACCCAAAAGACGGATCAGTAGATGAAGTTGTCTATTCAGACACCCTCTCTGCCCAACAGCAAGCTGACTGCAGGCAAGTCCTACAGCAGTATGCTGAGCTCTTCTCTTTGACCCCCCCCCCCCCCACCCCCACCACCAATGGTCAGGCACACCTGTGTACCCATGATGTGGACACAGGAGACAGTGTGCCTATAAAAAACAAACTATACAGACAGTTTGACCAAGTCAAAGAAAGCATCAAAGTGGAAGTCCACAAGACGTTGGAGTTAGGGGTAATAGAGCACTCCTACAGTCCCTGGGACAGCCTAGTGGTCTTAGTCCCCAAACCTCATGCCAAAGATGGCAAGAGAGAAATGAGGTTCTGTGTGGACTACAGAGGACTCAATCCTGTCACTAAGTCAGATGCTCACCCAATACCAGGAGCAGATGAACTTATTGACAAATTAGGTGCAGCCCAATTCCTAAGTATGCTCTTTGGCTTAAAGAATGCCCCTGTCACCTTCCAAATGTTGGTGAATCAAGTCCTTGCTGGTATGGAGTCCTTTTGTGCAGCATATCTAGATTTGCAGGCCCTGCAAGTAGCAGGCATCTCTATCAAAGCATTTAAGTGTCAGACAGGGAAGGGAACTGTTTATTACTTGAGCCACCTTGTAGGTGGAAGCCAAGTGCAACCTTTGCAA
This sequence comes from Pleurodeles waltl, assembly GCF_031143425.1. Lineage (NCBI taxonomy): Eukaryota > Metazoa > Chordata > Amphibia > Caudata > Salamandridae > Pleurodeles > Pleurodeles waltl. The sequence goes on along the minus strand of NC_090445.1, from coordinate 198,965,477 downwards.
TCCAAGAACCAGTCAATTATGGACTGGGAGGCTCCAAAAACCTAGACTCAATTAAGGGCATTCCTTGGCTTTTCTGGGTACTACATGAGGTTTGTGAAAGGATATGGGTCCATTGTGGCTCCCCTCACTGAGTTGACCTCAAAGAAGATGCCAAAGAAAGTAAACTGGACCCTTGACTGTCAAAAGGCCTTTGACACCCTAAAAGAAGCAATGCGCTCAGCACCAGTTCTAAAAGCTCCAGATTATTCTAAGCAATTCATTGTGCAGACAGATGCCTCTGAACATGGGATGGGAGCAGTCCTGTCCCAAAGCAATGATGATGGCCTTGACCAGCCTGTTGCTTTCATTAGCAGGAGGTTGCTCCCCAGGAAGCAGCAATAGAGTACCAATGAGAGGGAGGCCTTTGCTGTGGGCTGGTCCCTGAAAAAGCTGAGTCCATACTCGTGTGGCACTCACTTTGTTTTTGAAACTGACCACAGACTTCTCAGATGGCTAATACAAACGAAAGGTGAGAATCCTAAACTTTTGAGGTGGTCCATATCCCTACAGGGAACGGACTTTGTAGTGTAACACAGACCTGAGAGTGCCCATGTCAATGCAGATGGCCTTTCACGGTTGTTCCACTTAGACAATGAAGACTCTTGGGAAAGGTTAGTCTCATCCTCATTCATTTGGGGGGGGGGGGGGAGGGGGGAAAGGGGTTTGTAGGAAAATACCACTGTTGCCATGGGTCCCCCCCCCCACACTTTTTGCCTAGTGTTGATGCCAACTTCGATTGAAAGTGTGCTGGATCCCTGCTAACCAGGCCCCAGCACCAGCACCAGTGTTCTTTCCCTAAAACTGTACCTTTGGTCCCACAATTGGCACAGCCCTGGCACACAGTTAAGTCCCATGGGAATATGTGTGGCAGATCTTACAGTCTTAGACTTTGTGCTCTGGATAGAGACAGTAAATACACTCTTTATGAGGGTCCTCTGAGTGTAATCTCTTTTTGCCATAGGTCTTAAATAAACCCTTTTTAGGATATTCTGACATGGTCAGAGAATTCTAGGCTGATATAAGATGAAAATTATACTGGACCTAAGAAGAGTCTTCCTGAAAGTATCTGTATTGAAGTATAAACCGAGCAGAGCTCAGGGAGACTCCCGTCAAATGACATGCGATAAAAAATCTGCAGGACTGGAGCTTCTGTGGTGAGGGTTCTAAAGGGTGCGGTCACCTGACAGGATGGACTTTGCTTCATTTTTATTGACACACATAAGCTGTAATAAAAATAAAAAATAAAAAAAAAGAAGAAAGAAAAAAGTTTGTTACCTTCGATAGCACTATAGGGACTATCTAGCTGCAGATTCCCTGGCGTCAGCTTCGGATCCGGAATTTTTTGATGATCAACACCCTGGCTGTGCCATCAGGGGGCATCGTTCGGATCCGCGTGCAACGCTTGGCTCCACGTGGTGTCATCAGCATCGTTGGAGCAATCTTTGACATCACAGTCACCTATAAAGGCACCACCCCGGCACGAGTATGACAGTTCTTTTATCCACAAACTTACACGCCAGAAGCGCAGAGTCATGGATCAACATTTTGTCTGTGCAAAACTAGGGTCCTGAATCCTAACCCTACTAGACATATCTGCAGAGTGGGGAGACATGGGTGGGTGGGTGTAAGGAATCTGCAGCTGGAGTCTCTACTAGATAATGTGTTACCGAAGGTAAGTAACTTGTTCATCTGCTAGAGACTTCTAGCTGCAGATTCCTTACCTTAGAATGGATACCCTAGCCATAACCTCCTGGCACTCACACTAAAAAATCCTGTAGGATCGAATGGGCAAAGTATCTGTCTCTCTGTACCCAACTGTTCAGGCAATAGTGTTTTGCAAATGTGAGCAAGGATGCCCACGTTGCTGCCTGACAGATATCCAGGACTGGAACATCCCAAGCTAGGGCAGTGGTAGCTGCTTTGCTCCTGGTGGAATGAACCCTCAAGCCCTCAGGAGATTGCTTCCTAGCCAATGCATAGCAGATCTTGAAGCAGAGCACAACCCACCACAAGATGGTTCGCTTCTGCACTGCCCGTCCCTTCTTTGCTACCACATACCCCACAAAGAGTTGGTCATCCACCCAGAACTCTTTTGTGCGGTCAATTTATAACAACAACACTCTTCTTGGGTCCAGCCGGTGGAGTCGCTCCTCTTCTTTAGAGGGATCCGGTGGAGCAAAGATGGTGGGTAGGGTGATTTTCTGACCCATATGAAATGGGGTCACCGCCTTGGGGAGGAAAAAGGCACAAGCTCTAAGTACCACCCAGTCTGGATAGATAGTGAGATAAAAGGACTTTGATGACAGACCTTGCATCTCACTCACCCCCCTGGCAGATGTTATTGCCACTAAGAAGGCTGTCTTGTTGGTGAGCAGCCGGAGGGGACAGTTGTGCAAGGGGTCAAAGGGAGCACACATAAGAAAGGTGAGGACCAGATTTAAGTCCCATTGGGGCATAACAAACGGTGTAGGGGTTAATATATGTACAAGCCCTTTGTGGAATCTATGTACAATGGTAGATTTGAAAAGTGAAGACTGGTCAGGCAGCCAAAGGAATGCTGATAAGGCACAAAGGTAGCCCATGAGAGTACTCAAGGCAGAATCCTGCTGGGGAGCTTCTCAGAGGGAGTCAGGAGTGCCTTTGGCACGTTTATAGTGAACCCCAGCGAATGCAGGAGCTTCTCCGATGTCTGAAGGTGGCCGACGAGAGCCTGGGGTGTCGGAGCCAGGTGTCAAGGTGGGGAAAGACTGAAATCCCTAACCTGCACAGATGAGCTGCAACCACCGCCATCACCTTGGTGAACACCCGAGAGACACCGGTGAGGCCGAAGGGGAGCATGATAAATGGAAAGTGCTCATGGGCCACCCTGAACTACAAGTAACCTGTGGGCAGGCAGGATGGGGATGTAAAAATACCCAACCTGCAAGTTCAACGCTACCATCCAGTCTCCTTGGTCTAGGGCAGACAGGACCTGAGCAAGAGTGAGCATCTTGAATTTCTCTTTTTTGAGGAAGAGATAGATGTCCCTTAGATCCAATATAGGGCGAAGACCCTTGTTCTTTTTTTGGAATCAGAAAGTAGCTGGAATAGCAACCACTGCATACTTCTGATGTTGGGACCCTTTCTATGGCTCCCTTGGCCAAGAGAGCCATAACTTCCTCACGGAGCAAGATTAAGTGATCCTCCACCAGCTGTTCTTTTATTGGTGGCATAGAGGGAGGGAAAGACTGGAAGGGAAGGGAATAGCCCTTCTGTTTGGTCTGCAGGACTCATTTGTCCAATGTTATGGACCACCAGTGAGGGAGATTAAACTGAATCCCCCCTGCAACAGGATAAACATGGTCTTGCAGAATCATACTAGGAGGACTTGGGCAGTCTGTAGGTGGGGGGCTGGGTGGTGGCCGACCTCCGGCTAGACCTTCTGGGTCTGAAGGTTCCACGACCTCGTCCTCGCAATTGATGCTGTGATGATGGACAATGTGGCTAGCCTGTGGGTGGTGAGATACCATGCCCCTTCCGAAGCCTCGAAAGGCAGACTGCTAGCAAGCAGGCACCAAGAGGCCCAAATATATGGCCATAGCTCTAGAGTCCTGGAACCGCTCTAGCGCCAAGTCTGCCTTTTCTTCAAAAAGCCATCGAAGGGCATGTCCATCAGGTTTGCCTAGACATCCCCTGAAAAGCCCATCGAACAAAGTCAGGCGTGGCGACGAAGGGCCAGTGTCGATGAACTTGCCCTGCCCAGCGAGTCGGTTGTGTCCAAACCGCACCGAATTGTAAGCTTGGCTGCGTTGCTCCCATCTTTGACAGCTTGAGTGAGTGTCCTGCACGCCCTCCGGGACCTGGGGCAGCACCTGTGCCACCGTCTGTGCCACTGTATCCCATAAAGTAAGGGAAAAACAGGCCAATAGACATGAGGTGTTTACGAATCTCAATGCCAGGCTGGAGGAAGAAAACATATTCTTTCCAAGTTGGTCCAGCCTCTTGGATTTCCTATCCTGGGGAGCAGAAGGGAAGGCACCATGGGAAGTGGAGGCTTGGATGACCAAGCTCTCCGGGGTGGGGTGTTGGGTGAGGAAACTAGGGTCATTAGGAGCTGGTCGATGGCGGCAGCCGATTGTCCTTTTTACAGGAGTCCCGGTGCTGGGTTTGGACCACGCCCTCAGCAGGACATCAGTAAGGGCTTCATTGAAGGGCAACATCAGCTCCAATGTAAAAACCCCTGGCTGAAGCACCTCTGTCAGGAGGTTAGTCCTGACCGCCACTATAGGCAACTCTAGGTCCAATACCTCGGCTGCTCTATGCAACACCATAGCATATGATGTCCGCTCCTCTGTAGCCACAGGAGAAGGAGAGAGCATTGCCTTATCTGGAGAAGTATCCAGTCGGCTGGCTTCCCATAGATCCTTATACCAGTCCAGCTCCAATTCGTATTCTAAATGGTCCTCAGGCCCCTCCCATCCCTCACCTGTGACTGGCTGTTCAAAATAAGCCTCAGGCTCTGATCTGAGCCGTGTCCGCGCCGTCTAAGTCAGAATTGGCGCCGTACGACGTCGCTCTGGATCATCCGGAATGAGGATGGGGTGGGTACCGGCGGTGGGGGAGCGTAAACTTAGGTACCAACGCCAGAGGAGAGCGACTGTGTGCAACCGGCGTCCGTCCAGATCCAAAATCGGATCTTGGGGTCCCCAGCAGTGTAGAGGCCGAAGCTGGTGGCACAGAACCAGATAGGGCCCCTACTGACTCTGCGAGACCCAAAGAGCCACCAGCGGGTGCAGCCCACTCAAACACAGGGCACATGGCTTCGTAAAATTCTCTAAATTGAGCGGGGTCACTCTGGCTCCTGGTTGGGGGGGGAGGGAGAGACACGAAGTCGGACCTGGTATTGGCTCCGTTGAACTGTGCTTGGAACGTCGACGTTCCCTTGATGCCTCGTCAGCCGACGGGCGTGGCGAAGTACGCTTGGACTTCTTGTGCCTCTTCCCCAAGTGCACAGAGGGCCTCAATTGAGAACAAGAGGACTTAGGGCTCCTGGAGCGGTCCTGCGCCCTCCTCCTTGAGCGGGACAGTGACCTCCTGGGAGTTGCACTTACCAATGTCGATTTCCAGACCGCCACGAGCTTCAAAGATCTCGCCCGTAAAGCTTTCGGAGCCATGGCCCAGCAGTCTGAACACAACCTTGAGTCGTGTTCCCTGTTGAGGCACCAGAGACATACCTGATGGGGGTTTGTCACTAACATGGCGCGATGGCAGGCGCCACACAGTTTGAACCCAGTCTTCTTCGAGGACATCTTGCATAGCCAAGAACAATTCTTCGACAAAAGGGAAGAAAAAAACCTTCCAAAAAGGCAAAGGTTAGCTCGATCCCAGCCGTGCACTTATCCGGCACGGAAGGAAAAGAACTGACGTACATGCGCCGGGGTGGTACCATTAAAGGAGACTGTGACGTCACAGACGGCTCCAACGACATCACGCAGAGCCTAACAACGCACGCAGATCATAACAACGCCACCCGATGGTGCACACAGGGTATTGCTCATTAAAACATTCTGGATTCAGAGTTGATGCCAGGGAATTCTAAGGTGCGGAATCTGCAGCTGTAAGTCTATCAGATAGTCAATGTCTCGAACACTGACTTCTGTGCAGGTTGTACTCCACTGCTTTCTACGTTACCGTGGGACTCCCACTTCAACAACAGAGAATGATTCAAGCATGTGAATCTATGAAAGATCCAATACTGGAGAAGGAAAAATTCTGGGTTCAGCCTACAAACGATCTGGCCCCTTTCTCCCCGATGTCCTTCAGAGGCCCGTTATCTCATATTCAGGGATAATAATTCAGCCCAAAAAAATCACAAGCAACCATCATGAAGATCTGACAGAAAAATCTGTTTTTGTCAGCAATGACAGGGTTTAAACCCCAGTAATGTAAGGGAGAAGTCTGAAACCCCGAAACTGGTCCCAGGATGCTTGTTTCCGGTCCAGTGAGGACCTGGCTTGGCAGTTCGGTCTGGACTGTTCCCATGAGGAACAGGGTCAAGACTGATTTGCATATGGCTGGGTCCAAACTGGGGTGGCATGGTGAGCAAAAGAACGATGGATTAAACCCAGATCTATGACTGGGGGTGAGTGTTTGACAATGTTCAGCATTCTGTCCATCACTTGTTTTTGCAGAAGTCTGACCGAGCCTGTTGTACAAGTGTCTTTGAAAATTTAAAATATCTGGTAAAAAAAAAACAGGCTTCAGATTCACATTGGTAGGGCACAGTAATTGAGGAACTGATGCAAGTGTGACAGGCAGCTCTGTATATAGGACTGTGTTGTCGCTTCCAGGGTAAGCTGAGCCACATGTAGAGTTGTGTATCACCACCTACCATTCGCCTAGAAAGTTTCTGTGCAAAGAACACTGGAAGGGGCTGTCATTGGAAAAATGGCTGAGAATCTGACAAATGTCATGTTAGAAGTGTTTCCCAGTCAGCCAATCATGGTGAGGCAGGTCTAGCGTTCACCAGACTATACCTTAGGTTGTACAGAATTAGAATGGAATGGAATGGATGTTACTTACCCTGTAAGCATCTGTTCGTGGCATGTATGCTGTAGATACACATGCTGTGCATACTCCTGTCATCTAGTGTTGGGTCCGGAGTGGTGCAGGTTGTTTTACTTTGATGAAGTGTTCTGAGTCACGGGATCGACTGACTCCACCTCTCGGTGATATTGTGCATGGGCATCGACTACTTTATTAGATTGTTTTCCTGCAGGCAGGTGAGAAAGGAATGGAAGGAAATGATTTGGATTTTGGGCTGCCTTTGTAAGGTGAAGGCTACAAAGAGTTGCTTTGTTTTCAAAACTATGATCCTGCCCATGTAAAACAGAAGTGCTCTTTCAACATAGAGAGTGTTGAGAGCTCTTTCCGCAACAGTCAGGAGGCGGAAAAAAAGGGTAGTGTAGGAAAATGCCACTGTTGGCATGGTTACCCCCTAACCTTTTGCCTTTTGTTGATGCTAGTGATGATTGAAAGGGTGCTGGGACCCTGCTAACCAAGCCCAAGCACCAGTGTTCTTTCCCTAAAACTGTACCTTTGTCTCCACAATCGGCACAGCTCTGGCACACAGATACGTCCCTTGTAAATAGTACCCCTAGTACCAAGGGCCCTGTGGCCAGGGAAGGTCTCTATGCTGCAGCATGTATTTTTGCAGTGTCCACTTTTAAAATAGCTTATTGCCATTTTTGCCAAAACTGTGTACCTTACTGTTTTCATTCAAAGTTCTATATTTACCTATTCCAAGTCCCTTACAATTTATGTACTTACTTGAATTCTGAATGTTGTGGTTCTAAAATAAATTAAGAAAATAATATTTTTATATGTAAAAACCTATTGGCTTGGAGTTAAGTCTTTGAGTGTGTGTTCTCATGTATTGACTGTGTGTGTACAACAAATGCTTAACACTACCCTCTGATAAGCCTCCTGCTAGACCACACTACCAAACATAGAGCATTAGTATTATCTATTATTGCCTCTATCAACCTCTAAGAGGAACCCTTGGACTCATAGTATATACTGAGCCAACTTCCTACAGGTAGTTCAATGGACCGATTTATATGAAACTGTGAAACCACTTTAGGAAGAAACTTAGGGTTTGTGCGAAGGACTACCTTATCTCTATGAATGTGGGAGAAAGGTTCTTCGAAGGTTAGTGCCTGGAGCTCAATGACACGCCTGCATGATGTGATGGCAACTAAGAATGCTAACTTTCAAGAAAGGTATTGAAGAGGACATGACTGAAGTGGCTCAAAAGGATGGCCCGTGAGACTGGTAAGCACAATGTTGAGGATCCAGGATGGTGCAGGGGGTACCCTGGGTGGAATGACCCTTTTAAGGCCTTCCATGAAAGCTTTAATGACTGGAATTCTGAACAACGAAACGCGGTCTTGTAGGACAGTGCCACTGTCTGCATGGTTACTCCTCTCCCCCCCCCACACACACTTTTTGACTAGTGTTGATGCCAACTTTGAAAGTGTGCTGGGATCCCACTAACCAGCCCCCAGCACCAGTGTTCTTTCCCCAAATCTGTACCTTTGTTTCCACAATTGCCACAACACTGGCCCACAGTTAAGTCCCTTGTAAAAGGTATCCATGGTACCAAGGGCCCTGTAGCCAGGGAAGGTCCCCAAGGGCTGCAGCATGTATTATGCCACCCTCGGGAACCCCTCATCCAGCACATATACACTGCTTTTGCAGCTTGTGTGCTGGTGTGGAGAAAAAGGCAAGGTTGACATGGCACCCCTCTCAGGGTGCCATGCCCACAAACCACCGCATGTGACATAGGTAAGAAACCCCTCTAGCAGGCCTTACAGCCCTAAGGCAGGGTGCACTATACCACATGTGAGGGCATGGCTCCATGAGCACTATGCCCCTACAGTGTCGAAGTCCATTCTTGGACATTGTAAGTGCAGTGTAGCCACAATGAGTATATGGTCTGGGAGTCTGTCATTACGAACTCCACAGCTCCATAATAGCTACACTGAGTACTGGGAAGTTTGATTTCAAACTTCTCAGCACAATAAACCCCCACTGATGCCAGTGTGGGATTTATAAAAAAACAATGCACACAGAGGGCATCTTAGAGATGTTAGCGAAACTGCTAGTGTAGGACTGACCGGTCTGTGCCAGTCTGCCACCTTCAGACAAATTTCTGACCACATGGGGAAAGAGCCTTTGTGCACTCTGTGGTCAGAAACAAAGCCTGTCCTGGGTGGGGGTGGAGGTGGGGGAAGTGCTTCACACCTCCCCCTTACAGGAACTGTAGCACCTGGCGATGAGCCTCAAGCCTCGGATTACAGTGCCCCAGGGCAGTCCAGCTAGTGGAGATGACCGACCCCGGATAAAGACCCACTTTTGGCATCCAAGTCTGGCGGGAAAATTAGGCAATGAGGGAGGAGTGACCATCCCACCCAGGACCCCCCCTACGGTGTCCAGAGCTGATAGGACCCCCTCCCCTCAGAATCCTCCACCTTGGTTTGGAGGAAAGGGACCAATAGGATTAGGTTTGTGCCCCTCTCCCCAAAGGGAGTGAGCACACGGAGGGTGTAGCCACCCTCAGTGACAGAAGCCATTGACTACTGGCCTCTTACTCCTAAAACGCCCCCTAAAATCTAGGATTTAAGGGCCTCCCTGAACCTATGTTGTCAGAATCCTGGCAACCTGACAAGAAGGACTGCTTAGCTGAAACCCCCAGCAGAGAAGAAGGAAGATGACAACTAATTACGCTCCAGCCCTACCGGCCTTTCTTCTGCTTCAATGAACCTGCAAAAGAACAGTGACGCATCCAGCGGGACCAGTGACCTCTGCCAAACTCCAGAGGACTGCCCTGCACCCAAAAGGACCAAGAACTCATGTGAACAGCTGCCCTGTCCAAATAAAAATCAACAACTAAAGACTCCAACCTCACTCCGAGTCCTAACCACTCTGCATCAGATGCCCACGGCCCGTACCCAGGTGATCCAACCAGCTACAGAAGATCCCAAGGAGATTCTGAGTAAGTGCCCACCCTGGGTTGACCTCTTCATCCCTCCACGATGACGCCTGCAGAGAGAATCCCGAGGACCCCGCTGACTGAGAAACCTCTGAACAAAGATATCTGACACCAAGTACCTGCTGCACCCGCAGCCCCTGGAGAAACCGACACCCAGCAGCAGGTGGTCCTCCTCCCGGTACAGCCTATGGCTTGCCCGAGACGACCGCCTGGACCTCGCCTGCAGCATCTGATGTGACCCCCGGTATCCCCTCATGGAGAATCATTGGAGACCCAAAACCTTGTTTGCACCCTGCACCCGGCTATCTCAGTGCCACTGAGGATCTATGTTTGGTGCCTATTTATGCCTCACCCTCCCGCCCCAGTGCTCCTCTAAACCCCACAAGGTCTGCCCTACGTAGACGCAGGAACCTACCTGTCCGCAGATCTGAAACCGAGTGCCCCTAGTCTCCATGGGAGCCCATATCAATTTTGACCTCTGCACCTGGCTGGCCCAGTGTTGCTGGTGGTGGGTGTTTGGGGTTAACTTGAACCCCAACCTGTGGACTTCCTAACCCCCGGATACTAGAATTGTAAGTGTTGTACTTAACTGTAAAACTATCTAACTCCCTCCCCCCCCCGAACTGTTTCTGAAATCTGCAGCGTCCATTTTTAAAACTGATTATTGCCAATATTTCAAAAACTGTATGACTTATCGATTTCAAACAAAGTACTGTTGATACATGTGTGAATCTATTGAAGCACTTACCTGCAACTTGAATCTTGTGGTTCTTAAAATAAATTAAGACAATATATTTTTGCAATATGAAAACCATTGGTCTGGAGTTAGGTCATTGAGTGTGTGCTTCTTCTATTGTCTGTCTGTGTACAACAAATGTTTTGCACTACCTGCTGATAAGCCTACTGCTCGACCTCACTACCACAAAGAAGAGCATTAGTATTATCTACTTTAGCCTCTGTTAAGCCTCCGGGGAACCCCTGAACTCCGGGCACACTATATCTTATTTTGATATGGTATATACAGAGCCCGCTTCCTACAGGTCTATTTTGTAGCTTTTCTGCAAGATGTAGACGAATGGAAGTGTAGGCTGGATTTGTTTTCTGTAAATGGAGCAAATAGACTATATCTTGAACAGCAGCCTTCATGGGGTCAATATGTTTGGGCTGAGAGTAGCAAATAAAACGTTACTAGCATAACAGGCTCTAGTTCTGAGTATATGGGCTTCCCAGAGAATTTCCATACATTCCGCAGACAATCCTAGGTAACCAAACTACGACCACAGGAGCCATATTGCAAGGTTGAGTGACTTGGGGTCTGGATGTCTGATTTGGCCTGGTTTCTGAGTGAGAAGGTCCAGTCTGTTGGCAAGCTTCTCTTGAGGGGCTACAGAGAAGTCTAGAAGGGTTGAGAACCATGGTTGACGCGCCCATGTGGGAGCTACAGGGATCATGGTGAGAGATGTTTGATTCTCTGAACCAGAAATGGAATGAAGGGGGAGGTGGAAAAACGTAAGCAAATATCTCTGACCAGCTTATCCACAGAGCTTTGCCCTTGGGTAGAGGGTGTGGATACCTGGAGGTGAAACGGGGATTTTCCATTTTCTGCTGTGACGAAAAGATCTATGTGAGGAGTCCCCCGCTTGGCAAAGTACAGTTGAAGGACTTGTGGGTGGAGTTCCCACTTGTGGACTTGTTGCTGCATCCTGCTGAGCAAGTCTGCAAAGTCCTGTCCATTCCTGGGAGATACCACGCCACCAGGTGAAAGTGATGGTGGATGGCCCACCTCCATAATGTCTGAGAGAGTTGTGACAATTGGGAGGGCCATGTGCCCCCTTTTTCTGCAAATAGTACATGGCTGCCATGTCTGTGCGGAATAAGACAACCCTGTGAGATAGGTGAGGAAGAAATGCCTTGAGGGCTACAAACACTGCCTGTTGCACAAGGTAATTCATATGTAGGGATTGGTGGCTGGGATCCCAAAGGCCCTGTATTGTGAGGTCTTTAAGGTGAGCACCCCATCCTGTCAGTGAAATGTCTGTGGTCCGAATTACCTGAGGCACAGTGTCCAGAAAAGGTTGCCCCTTCAACAGGTTGGTAGTGTTCCATCACTGCAGGGAGAGGTGAATACTGCACCTAACACTAAATCCTCCAGGTAACCCTGTGACTGAGACCATTGACGACAGAGACACTGCTGTAGGGGATGCATGTGCACTCTGGCATGGGGAACAATGGCAATGTAAGACACGATCATCCCTAACAGTCGCATAATGGTCATGACTGTGTAAGTATGATTCTCCTGAAATTGAAGGAGAAGAGACTGAAAACAATGGATGCAGGTCAGGTTATGAAAACCCTAACTCCGCATTCAGGATAGCCCCTAGACAAGGCTGTACCTGAAGAGTTTGAAGGTGGGATTTCAAGAAGTTCAGAGTGAAACCCAGTGTGTGAAGGAGTCCACTGTGAACTAGGTGTCATGTTAGCACTGTTGTGGAGTATTGGCTTTGATGAGCCAGTCATCTAGATAACGGAAGATGTGGATTTTCTGCCTTCTGAGGTGTGCGGCAACTACTGCTAAATACTTTGTGGGGAGCAGTAGTGACCCCGAAAGGTAGGGACCTTGAACTGGTAATGTCTGCTTGCAATAATGAACATTAGTTTTTCCGATGTGCAGAGTGGATGGGAATAAGAAAGAAGGAGTCCTTTAGATCTAGAGGTGTCAAAGTCGTCTTGCTGTAGAAGTGGAATAACATCCTTAAGAGTAACCATGTGAAAGTGTTCTGACAGGATGCGTTTGTTTAATGAGCTGAGGTAGAGAACAGGCCTGCGACAGCAATCCTTTTTTGGGAATCAGGAAGTATAGGGAGTATACTACAGTTCCTTGGTGTTGTAGTAGAACAGGCTCTATGGCCCCTTTGAGAAGAAGGGATTGGACCTCTTGTTTGAGAAGGGTGAGGTGTTCCTGAGATGACCTGTAGGGGGCTGGGTTCAGGCTGCAGTACCCCAACACTTTTTGTGCCTGGTGTGTAGGTGCAACTTTGACTGAAGTGCACTGGGTGCCTGCTAACCAAGTTCCCAGTGCAATGGTTCCTTCCCTAAAACAAGACAGCTGATCACTTGACCCTGAGTGACCAGGCCCTTCAGCTTCTCTTTAAGTCCCTAATAAATGGTACCCCTGGTACCTAGCGCATGGGTACTGAAAAGGAGTGCTGCAGCACAACTTGTGCCATTCTGAGGGACCGAGCACCAACTAACCATATGCAGACTGCCACTGCAGGCTGCGTGACAAGGTGCTCCAAAATTGAAAACACGAAATGGCACACATGTGTGCCCCATGCCCCTAAAACACAGCTTGTAAAATCTGTAAGTCACTATTCAGCAGGCCTTCAGTCCTAAGGCAGGGTGCATTATACTACAAGTGAGGGCATATATGCATCAGCAAATATGCCCTTACTATGTCTTTGCCGATTCTTAGACATAGTAAGCATGTTGGGAAGACATTTTAAATACACGTGCTGGACACTGGTCACTATGAGTTCGCCAGCTACATGATGGCTTCTCTGAACCTAGGGGATGTTTGGTATCAAACACCTTGTATAAATAAACCCTCACTGATTCAGCTGATGAAATTATTAATACATGCATCCAGAGGGCACCTTAGAGGAGGTCCCTGAAAAACCTATTGACTGCTGGTGAGCTCACTGACCAGTTCTGGCCAGCCTGCCACCAACAGACGAGAATCTGACCTCCCTCCCTCCTCTCTTGAGAGGTCAGAAACGAAAGCCTGTCTGGGCTGGGGTGTTACCCACCCCTCCCCACAGGATGCCCTGCATTCCAAGCAAAGAGCTTCAAAGAAGCTGATCATGCCTGTGGTATACTGATCTGGCCTTCCTCAGAGGAAGATGCCAAACCTCCTGCCCCAGGGCTCATCTGGCACCTGGACAGGTGGGAAAATTAGCTATGCAGGAGGTGTGTCACACTTCCAGACTGGGAACACCCCAAGGGTGGCCAGCATGAAGTGGACACAACTTCGGAAATTCCCTCATCTTGCATGTGGTGGAAATTTAGTGACTCTGGGCAGGGTAATGCCCACTCCCCACAGGAAGTGGTCATCTAGGGGTGTAGTGACAACAAGGGTAAGAAGCCCATTGGCTACTACCCTTCACTCTCATTAACGCCCCTTAAATTGAGTATTTAGGGGACCCCCTGGTACCAGATCGTCACTGGACACAAAAGGAGAAGTAGACAAGACGCCTGCTGAATCCGAGAACTGAGGAGCACGTCTTACTTGACGCCAGCCCTGCCGGCCTGCCTGCTGCACCTAACCCTCGAAGAGCAATTGACCTGTCCTGCTGCTCCAAGACACTGGGAGAGCAGCCAGTGCTCCTCAAATCACCCAGAAGAACTCCCTTGCAGTGGTGGGTGGTGACTGAAAGCAGTGGTGGGGCACAAATACAAGACGGAATTGCACCTTGTGAGAGAGCCTCACTACCCACGTATTTCCATTCACCTACTCACCCACTGCCTTTGGTCACCTACCCATTTACTTATCCACATTGTCATCCACTGCCATTCACACAACTCTTACACACAGACACCCACATTTTCTCAGCCACTCTGTCAAGCCCTGCAAACACATTCAAACAAACACGCATTGCCTCACCCATCCAGTATCCAGCAGTTTCAGTGATAAAAGGTACACGTTTATTTGAGCTGCAGATTACATGTTTAATATGACATATCACATCATTAGTCTGCAGAAGAAATAAAACAATAACTAGCCCTGATAAATTACTGAAACCATTACTGCCTTTGAGAGATGAAATCACCTACAGAGGCAGTGAAAGGAGAGGAGAGCTGAGAGAACAGATTTTTTTCTTATGGTCTGTAAAAAAAGATAGAGCTCCAACTTACTTGTGTGCAGGGTTGTCTTTGGCATATTTATGACTTGAGGTCTTCAGGTCACACTCCTGTCTCCCAGAGAGCCTTGGATGGAGTTATTTATTGTATTTATTCCATTTCTCTGCCACAGACTGCTTGTAATGCAGGAAAAGGGGATTTTCTTTGCACAATGCCACATTCTTTTAATAAAATGTGACCTCTGGTACGTAGACCCTTCTGATCACACCCCACCATTTGAGTAAATAGGAAAGGGTGGAGAATAATATCTGAGTGACATGAAGTTTTCAGAAACCCGGGCTGAACAAAAAACGCTACATGCTGTTTACTATCAGGGCTTCTGGTGGAGGAGGAGATAAGCCAGGGACGTCACTGCGTTCTGAGAAAACGTAAGGGCTTTGCGTGGGCAAGCCCTGTCAGCCCTACTGTGCAGCTTTTAGCCACATACTGACGCAGGCGCAGTGGGGCTTTTCAAAGTGCACAACTTTCACTCGGAAAATGTTGTGCAGAAAATGTTTTACTTTCATCATGTAATTAAATATATGCTTCACTAGAGAGGACAGAAAAGGCTAGGGGCGCAGCCCCTTAGCCCTTGAACACCAGCTGCCCCTGCTCCCTTGGAGTGGAGGAGCTGCAAGGACCGGGACTGCCAAAAACTCCATGCCCGACATCACCACTGCATCAGAGCTGCCTAGCATGTGTTGAAGTGGGCCAACGGTGTCAGCAGGCCCTCCAGAAGAAAAGCTCACACCCACTGTGGACTTTATTACAGCATCTGCAGACTGTTTCTGCAGACCCCCCCCTACAACTGCAAGTGACCAGGAGGCAAAACCCGACACCCTAGGACACCTCTGCACTGTCCACTCCTGACCCAGAAGAGGAGAACCAAGGATGGCCCTATGTATCCCCACCTCGTAGGACCTGAGCCAACTTGTTGGACCAATCCCCATAAATTTGAATGGGACACCCAATGCCGTAACATAGCTCTGCACCTGGGCACACCATAGCTCCCCAAAGTGACCGGTTGGTGTGGCCTTGGACCTTGCCCCAAAACCCCCTTAAGTCCAGGAGATTGGTCCCATAAGTCGGTTGTACTCTACTTGGATTGCTGTCTTTGTTTTCCTCAATAGGATTGCATTGCAGCTTTCTGAAAAATTCATGGTCTACTTTTAAAAACTCTAAAAATTCATAACTCGAAAAGTAGTCACCTGACTCAGGTGATCTTGGTATCAAAGTTTATTTAAAAGTGTTATTTTTTTTAAATAGATTGGTGTCCAATTTCATAATTGAGAGTGTTTCTCACTTGCTACCTGTGTGTGTGTGCACTACATGCTTAGCACTACCCTCTTATATGCCTAACTGCTCAACCACACTACCTAAAAAGAGAGCATTTGGGATGACATTTGTGCCACTCGGATGGATACCTCTGGGGATTACCTAGACTCTTTGCACAGTGTACCTCATTTTAGACAACTATAAAAAGAGCCAGCTCCCTACATAGTCTGTGGATGTGAGGGGGAATACTGGAAGGAGTGGTGACGAGTTCTGGAAAATAACAATGTAGGATAATTGAGAGGACCCATTGGGCTGTGGTGATATTGACCTACTGTGAATGAACGTTTTGCAGAGCATGTATATCTACAGCCACACATGCCATTGAATAGTTTTTATACCTTTCATATAGCCACAGGTTTGACACAATTGCACCATAAAAAGTAATTTCGCCTTAAATCAGTGATTTATGCTAATGTGATCGACTGTGCAGAACGCTTCCTGTAGCAAATGCCATATACATGTGGTATTTCTAAACTTCAGACATTCCTGACAGTATTTCAATGGTTAGCATTCTGGGATTTGCTGGTTTATAAAAGAAAAATCTCCTCATTCTGGTTTATATTTTTTATTATATTTGTCATATTATATTCAGGGTACAAGGATAAATTGGTGGCGAGGTTGCACCGGTAGAGAGCTGTGTAGTAGCCCAATAAATAAATAAATAAAATCAGCAAGGCAGATCTCGGTCAGTAAAATCCTGCATTTGCCTGCCCAGATGCCTTGTTTGGCGGAGTGAATCTTGCAGGGCACTTGCATTATGTTGTACATTTCCCTTATGCTGCCTGTCCTCAGCATCACAAGGCCAACAGCAACAGAATATATATATGACCATGAAGAGGAGATCACGTGACCATATTAGCATTCAGGAGGCGGAAGGCTGGGGGTGTGCATAGAAACTGTATTGTAATCACAGTTTGCTCAATCACAGGAGGATAACTGGTTTGAGAGGACACCAATTTAATTTTTACACCTTTGATTCTACCAATAAGGACAGAAAATTAAAGAAAGCTCAGCTTTAAAAGGCAATCCATCTCTGGCCTCAGCTGCAGCAGTGTTGTGTGAAAGACAGCCCAACAGGCAGCACTAGGGACCCGAAGTTAAATGCACCCGACATACCAACAGGTATAAAGTGAGTAGATTTTTCCTAGCCATGCAACCACAGTCCACATAAATTCTTTAGGTACAACTGTGTCACAGCCTCTCCTGTGTTGTTTGCACTGCCAATTGCTGCTCATCCCAGACAGAGATCAGCATGGTTTCTGGCCTGCTATAAAACCCATATTATCACACAGACATTTTACAACAGTTTCATGCTAGGCACGAGTACCCGGTTGTCTTCCAATATAGAAATCCTAGTCTGCAAAGTTAGACTGCTAGAGCTATCCCGTTGCTTAATAAGCACGTAGGGCATCATAAATCAAGGTGAACCCTAAGGCCTCGTTTTTTGGCAAGCAAGAGAGGTATTTCCATGGATAACCGATATTACAGCCCTGGGAGTCTGTCAGTATGAGCTGCTCATTACGGAGGTAATTAGTACTCGGCTAGGTTGCCTTCACTGAGTTCAGCGAGGCTGTAAGGTGGAGGACCTGTAGGATTATAGATCTCCCATATGGAGTTCAGTGAAAGGAGGTCTGACATCTTCCGCAAGGGTTGCCTATTGTAATTTGCTGCTCTGTATCGCTGTTCATCAGACCCTAAGGCATGCAAGGCTAGGGCACTGCTCCACTGCCCCCATGTGTTTGGCACCGTCTTCTGACCCTCTTGGGCGTGGTGGCACCAACTCTCTCCAAATGAACTTGGGGATGTTTTTGCCACCTAACTGCTGATTAGCAGCTAACTTGAGGCCACGCAAAGCAGCATGAAGAAGGATTTAAGGAGTTTGGTTATCATGCTCGCTTAGGTTGCACCTGCCAACTAGGACACTTGGTCATACCCTAAACCTGTTACTAGCAGTGAAAATGTTGTCTTTTTGTTTGCTTCTGTTGCAAATATATCTTATTAGGGTCCCACAAAAATAAAAATTGTAGAATACCCATCTTGATCTCATAATTGTGTTTGTGTGTTTACAGGTGAATTTTGTTTTTAGAAAAAATGTTGTCTCAGACAGAAAGTGAACGTGATGCGAGTAAGCCCAGAGCCATGATTGACAACAGAAGGGAACGTGTGCCTCTAGCTGTATGTAGTATGTGGTTATGATTTTGTTTGTGTAAATCAGTATTGTCTTCTTGAGTTGACACTTGTTAAATGCCTGGAGCACCAGTTCAGCTACAGTCAGTAATACTGACGTGCTAGAGTATCCACTGTGTATGCTCACCCTGCTTCTATGTTTCCATACAGTAGGACAGTTTAAAAAAAATGTCCAGGGTGAAAGGTTTATTTAGCCAAAAGTAGGGGGGGGGGTTTGAAATTAATAAGTACAAACTCCACCATAACTGAGGCTGGGAGTAATATATGCTATCTTTGCATTGTCATAAGATAAGTACGGCGAAAAAAAGAAAAAAAAAGGAGTGGGGTATGGGGGCTATCCTTGTTGCCTCCAAGGCAAGGAGGGGAAGGGTCATTTGCCCAATAAACCGCCACCCAATAACCCTTGTCCAACATGAGTGGAGCATTCTCCCCTATCCTTAGCCAACATGGGGGACGGGGGCTATTTCTATAACTTTGGGCAAGGCAATGGCAATTCATATCTAACACCACGTCAACCTTGCCCCAGGGCAAGACAAGAAAGAGTGTGTTATTCTCTAAACTTCAATTTTATAATCTCCTCACTGGTATTAATCTGGACCTAGACTTACCAGCTGATTCTATAAAAGTAAAGATACCCTTCTGGGTGATAAGGAATAGTTTCTTACCTGTAACTCCAGTTCTCTCGTAGGGGAATTTTCATTAGAGTAAAAAGTACTGAATAGTCCCGCCCAAATGCAGGGACCTCGGAGCACTTCTTAATAATATATCCACTTAAGTGGAGATGTTCACCTTTCTTCGGGAAGACCTGCAGTCACTTAAGAGAGACAATTATTGTGCAGCCCATAGGGAAAGGCTACAATAGCCCAAATCTTCATCTTTAATTCAAAAAAAGGGGCCAAGAGATTATATATGTCTATAATTTGATGGTGCAACAGCAAAACATGTCTTTCATAAACCCTTTGACAGTGTAGCCCCATTATATGAGTGATAATAGAGTCTGTGCCTCTAAGAAGCCAGAGAACGCCAGTATCCCATCATGCTGAGCAAGTGACAGTTGCTTCAGTTCTTTTTTAAGGAGATGTGTGTGTGATGACACTTCAGAGAATTGGTGGTTTGTCCGATCCACCGGGGAGGAGGGAGGGTTGCTTGTGACTGTAATGGAAATTCCCCTACTGGAGTTACAGGCAAGAAACTATTCCTTCTCTCGTAGGGGATTTCCATCTATAATCATAGAGTAGCAAGCCATCCATATCTGAGGCTGTGGAGAGGACAAAAACAATGCATGTTTAAGCAAACAGAGTCCTAAGGAAGGCCTGTCCTACTTTCAGTGTGTGATTTGGCATCTGAACCTAAGCAGTAGTGCTAGGTAAATGTATGAACAAATCTCCAGATGACTGCTTTGCAAATCTCTGGGAAAATAATATTTCTTAATAAAGCAGCTGTAGCCACTTTACTCCTAGTGGAGTGTACTTTAGGCTTAGCTGATAGTGTTTTATTAGCCTTTTGATTACATAAGGTGATGCAAGAAACAATCCATATAGAAATGGACTGTGTAGAAGGGGCCAAACCCGTATGGACAAGACCATGGTTGATAAACAGTTGGTTCGACCTACGAATGTCTTGAGTCTTATTTATATACATTTTTAAAACACTTCTTACATCTAGGAAATTGAGAGATCTTTCTGCTGGAGTAGAGGGATTCTGGAAAAATGTTGGAAGAGATCTGATCTGATTAACATGATAATCTGATATAACCTTCGAGCGGAACTTCTGATGAGTTTTCATAACCACGTTGTTGAAGTGGAAGACTATATACGGTTTGTGAAAAAAAGAGTGCCTAGATTTTGCTAACCCTGAGAGCGCATGTTATTGCTACAAGGAAAGCTGTTTTCCAGGAAAGATGTTGCAGGGATTCTTTGTGAATAGGCTCAAAAGGATCATGCATTAGACAAGAGATTACAGCATTAAGCTCTAAGGGAGAAGCCGGACACCTAATGGGAAAACTTTTTTTTAAACCTTCTAGAAAATCCTTGATGACTGGAATTTTGAAAAAAAAAAAAGGATTGTGAAGGACATTTTCTGTATGCAGTAAGGGCTGCCAGGAGAACCTTTAGTGGATGAGAATTGCAAGCCAGATTTTGTTAGATGGAGTAAATATGGTAGTATGATGTCCTCCTGGCAAGCAGTGGGGTCACGTTCTTGGAGGAACACCAAATGCAGGATCTTTTCCATTTGAAAGCATATGCGATATGGATGGAACGCTGCTGAGCCTCTTTGAGGATGTACATGCATTCCTTTGGTAGATTCAAGTGTCCATACTGTACTATCTCAGGAGCCATGCTGCCAAACTCAAGAAGGAGAGATTGGGGTGTAGTATCTGGCCCCTCAACTTCGTCAGGAGGTATGTCCTGCATGGCAGCCTGAGATGTGAAGGGATGGACCAGAGAAGAAGGTCCTTGAACCACCATTAACGTGGCCACTACGGAGCTATTAAGATCATCTTGGTTCTTGAGTAACACAACTTGATGAGAACTTCTGGTTTAGGGGAATTGGTGGAAAGGCATAAATAAATGTGCTGGACCAGTCGATCCATAGGGCATTCCCCAGCGTCCCTGGTAAGTTAGAGGTGAAGCTTCAGCATTTTTTGTTTTCTGCTGTGGCAAACAGATCGATAGAAAGTGCATCCCGCAAGTGAAACAAGTATTAAATGACATCGTCGTGCAAGACCCACTTGTGATTCTCTTGCACAATCCTGCTGAGAGAGTCTGCCTGAGCAATTTTCACACCTGGAAGATGAGTAGTGGTGATTGTTAAATTATCAGCCATTTCCATATTGCTGAAGGATAGATAAACGTCTCTCCTCCTAAGCATACACTCTTTCCTGTAAAGTGTCAATGGTCACTCCAAGGTAGTGCAATGTGTGAACTGGGACCGGATTTGACTTGCTGAGGTTTACCTGGAGGCCTAATCTTTGGAGAAGATTGCAAGTCCAGTTGTAGTTAAGTTGAGCTGCTTGAGACGTGGACGCCTTGATCAGCCAATCATCTAGGTAGTGATAGACGACTGCCATGCACCTCGAGAATGTTCAGGATGCTGGCTTGAGAACAGACAGAAGTACTTTGTACTGGTAGTGGTCTTGACCTACTACAAACCAAGAAATTGTGATGCTTTCTGGCAATTGGAATGTGAAGTATGAGTCTTGAAGGTTGATGGGACAGAGTCAATCCCCTTGGGGTAATTGGGGATAAATTTGGTGTAAGGACAGCATCTGGAACCTTTCTTGCCGAATGCACTTGCTGGCTGATTTGGGGTCAAGAATGGGTCTGAATTTGCCTATGAAGCCAGGGCTCTCTAGAGGTAGCAGTGGATGAGCAGCCAAGACTTACGTAGGAGACATGCAAAGTTTATGCAATACCACTACAGTCACATAGCACCCCACACGAAAGAACCACACAGTGGTACAAAAATAAAGGTACTTTATCATATTAACAAAATTGTGTAGGCCATACTCCACTAGGGGGTGAGTAAACACACTAGTATATGCACATTAGAAGTCAGGGATTAGCATAGAAAGCAAGAGTAAACAGTAAAATAACAGAAAATAATGGAGATCCTAGGGAGGAGATCAAACCATATACTAAGTAAATGGAATGCGAAAGGCAGTCCCCCACCCAAGGAAGTGGAATCTGTAGAGGGGACCTGGAGGAACTAGGAACCCCAAAGGGTAAGTACCAGGGTGCCCCTCGGCGAGAAGAGAAGAGGTAAGTACCTGTTTTGTCCCCAAACCCACAGGTACATTTTGGAAAAGGACTGTGCAAGACCCGAGCAAGCCTGGAAGAAACCAAGGGTGGATCCTGACAGAAGAAGACCTGCAAAAGAAGGGGACCAAGTCCAGTTCGAGCTAGAGTGTCCGGCTGGGACAGGAGCCACTACCCACCCTTTTGGAGATGCAGGACCAGGTCGACAGTGAAGACAAGGAATCAGCTGTGTAGCACACTGGAGCAGCAGAAAAGTTTCAGAAGTGATGCAAACGATGTCCCATGACGGAAGAAGAGTTGCAGTCGTTCAGTGATGTTGGAAAACCACCAACAGGCCTTGGCAAAGGCAAAACTCGCAGATGAAGATACGCAGAGCTGCCGGGGACCATGAAGGCCAAGGGGGACTCAACAAAAGGAGCGGGGTCTCAGGTGACCCTCAGCAGTGTGGAGAGTCAAAAGACAAGGATGCAGCCCCCACAGGCAACTCACAGACAGCAGGCACAGGAGTTGCAGTGAGGTCCACTAAGCACACCTGAAGATGAGTCCCATGTCACTGAAGTAGCAGGCAGGAGACTATGCTTTGCACGGAAGAGTTTTCATCTGCCCACTAGCTAACTACCACACTTGCCTTGGTTGGGTTCACTATTTCGCATTCCTCTTACTTAGTATATGGTTTGGCCCCACTCATAGTGCCCAGTACATTTTATGCTACTTCTGTTGGTTATTTTGTGCATATTTTATATTGTGTGTAGATATCTCCAAAGGGAGATATACTAATGCTAGTCTAGTAATAGTTCCGTAATAAAGAAACCTTTATTTTTGCAACACTGTGTGGGTCTTTAGAGTCAGTTACTGTCTGACTACTGTGGTATTGCAAGTACTTTACATTCCTCCTGGACAAACTCACCTCAGACCTGGTAGTCCAGTTGCGACTAGATGTCTACCAGGACTGAGAGGACTTTGAGGGATGTCAACCCTGGGACCATGACTGACTCAATTCCTTCACGGACCGTTGAGTAGCCACAGGAAGACCTCAGACTATGACATCCCCAGCATCCTTCTTTCCTTACATCAGTTCTAGTGGTGGCAAGAGTTTCACTCCATGGAATTCTGCTGAGTAACATAAAAACTCTGCAAGATTCCATGGGGTTCAGCCAACTGGTGAAAAATATGCATGCTGCGCAGTAATTTAGCGACAGTAGTGCAAGCAGTGCTAAAACAATCATCACAACAGCACCATGTGGTGCACAAGAGCAGACGGCCATTCAAGTCGATGACTGAGACCACCTGTGTTAGAACATTGTGCTAGAAGACACCAAATCTTCCTCACACCCACATTTCTGAAGCCTCATGTGAAAAACTACACCACAGCAATTGGTGGAATTTGTCCGAAACTCTGACAAGAGTAATGCGGAGTCGCCAAATTCTACTGTCAGAATGAAACACTCCCACTCACCCTTTATCAGGACCACTCCATAGGAACCTACAGCAAAGGGAAAAGAGTGTGGGGAACTTCTTGAGGACTGTTTCTCCTGGTAAGGTAATTGTTTCTGAGGACCTTGCTGGTTTCCCTGACTGGCTCTCTGCCAAAGTTGTTTGCCCAAAGTAACTCTAACTGACTGCAAGACAACTAGCCCAAACGTTTTAGTGAAAGTTTCGAAGTGTCAGATTTGGGGACTTTGCAAATGCTTGTTCACAGTTAGCTAAAAAGTGAATATGTACTGTTCCTTGTAAAATCTATATCTCCTGAACACTCCAGTGTCAATAATATTCATATAAAACTATAAGCCTGGGAAGATGGCATTTTATATATATATTTTTTTTTACTAACCCTTTAACATCTATTGCTTGCATTTTTGAATGACTTCTAAATACTCTTAAGTTTCTGGCTATTAGCTAAACCGAAAAAATATGAATTTTCCTGCTTAACAGTATATATTTTGAAAGAATTTAGATAATTAGATTAAGGGGGTGGCCAAAGGCCTTTGTTTAAGTGCGTTGATCCGACGGGCGATGGTTTTCTGACCTCGAAGCGCAGTAGGTGGGTGTAGGACACTGGCCAAGCTTATGGGGAAAACACCTATGGTGTGGCACCTCTATATTGAGTCCAGGCCACCCTTAGTAATAGTGTAGGTGTTCAGATAGGAAAAGCTCTATAGGGGTAGCTGTTGTGAGCAGCAAAAGCATATCCAGGAGGAGTGTAAAGCAATATCACAATAGTCAGTCAGTAATTTTTCACAAGAAAGAACCACACCAGGTGTTGCAAAAATAAATAATGAAAATGTCACTTACCCAGTGTACATCTGTTCGTGGCATCAGTCGCTGTAGATTCGCATGTTTTGCATAGCTCGCCATCTGGTGTTGGGCCGGAGTGTTACAAGTTGTTTTTCTTCGAAGAAGTCTTTCGAGTCACGGGACCGAGTGACTCCTCCTTTTGTCTCCATTGCGCATGGGCGTCGACTCCATCTTCGATTGTTTTTCCCCGCAGAGGGTGAGGTAGGAGTTGAATTGTAGTAATAGTGCCCATGCAATGGAGTGACTAAGTATGTACCTATTTAAGGTTGAGATGATACACATACAAATAGTTGAAGGTAACTTCCAAACTGCTACAGGCTCCCGGGGAGGCGGGTGGGCACATGCGAATCTACAGCGACTGATGCCACGAACAGATGTACACTGGGTAAGTGACATTTTCAGTTCGATGGCATCTGTCACTGTAGATACGCATGTTTTGCATAGACTAGTAAGCAGTTATCTCCCCAAAAGCGGTGGCTCAGCCTGTAGGAGTGGAAGTAGTTTGAAATAATGTTCTTAATACGGCTTGACCTACTGTGGCTTGTTGTGCGGATAACACATCTACACAGTAGTGCTTGGTGAATGTGTGAGGCGTAGACCATGTGGCTGCCTTACATATTTCTTGCATTGGGATGTTTCCTAGAAAGGCCATGGTAGCACCTTTCTTTCTGGTTGAGTGTGCCCTTGGTGTAATGGGCAGCTGTCGTTTAGCTTTAAGGTAGCAGATTTGGATGCATTTAACTATCCATCTGGCTATACCTTGTTTTGATATTGGGTTTCCTGCATGAGGTTTTTGAAATGCAATAAATAGTTGTTTAGTCTTTCTGATGTTCTTTGTTCTGTCAATGTAATACATTAATGCTCTTTTGACATCTAATGTATGTAGTGCCCTTTCAGCTACGGTATCTGGCTGTGGAAAGAACACTGGAAGTTCCACTGTTTGATTTAGATGGAACGGTGAAATAACCTTTGGCAAAAATTTAGGATTAGTCCTTAGGACAACCTTATTCTTGTGTAGTTGTATAAAAGGTTCTTGTATTGTAAACGCCTGAATCTCGCTTACTCTTCTTAGGGAAGTAATGGCGATGAGAAATGCAACCTTCCAGGTTAGGAACTGTATTTCGCAGGAGTGCATGGGTTCAAAAGGTGGACCCATAAGTCTAGTCAGGACAACATTTAGGTTCCATGAAGGAACAGGTGGTGTTCTTGGTGGTATAATTCTCCTAAGGCCCTCCATGAATGCTTTAATGACTGGTATCTTATATAGGGAAGTTGAATAGGTAGTCTGCAGGTATGCAGATATTGCTGCAAGGTGTATTTTAATGGAAGAGAAAGCCAGGTTAGATTTTTGTAAGTGAAGCAAGTAACCCACTACATGTTCTGGAGTTGTGTGTAATGGTTGTATTTGATTAATATGGCAGTAGCAAACAAACCTCTTCTATTTACTTGCATAGCAGTGCCTGGTGGATGGCCTTCTGGCTTGCTTTATGACTTCCATACATTCTTGGGTAAGTTGTAAGTGCCCGAATTCTAGGATCTCAGGAGCCAGATTGCTAGATTCAGCGATGCTGGATCTGGGTGTCTGATCTTTTGGTTGTGTTGTGTCAACAGATCTGGCCTGTTGGGCAATTTGATGTAGGGTACTACTGATAGGTCTAGCAGCGTTGTGTACCAGGGTTGCCTTGCCCAAGTTGGTGCTATTAGTATGAGTTTGAGTTTGTTTTGACTGAGTTTGTTTACTAGGTAAGGAAGGAGAGGGAGAGGAGGAAAAGCGTAAGCAAATATCCCTGACCAGTTCATCCATAGGGCATTGCCTTGGGACTGTTTGTGTGGGTATCTGGATGCGAAGTTTTGGCATTTTGCGTTCTCCTTCGTCGCAAACAAGTCTATTTGAGGTGTTCCCCAGAGTTTGAAATAGGTGTTCAGAATTTGGGGGTGAATTTCCCATTCGTGGACCTGTTGGTGATCTCGAGAGAGGTTGTCTGCGAGTTGATTTTGGATCCCTGGTATAAATTGTGCTATTAGGCGAATTTGGTTGTGAATTGCCCAACGCCAAATTTTTTGTGCGAGCAGGCTTAACTGCGTGGAGTGTGTCCCCCCTTGCTTGTTTAGATAATACATTGTTGTCATGTTGTCTGTCTTGACGAGAATGTATTTGTGAACTATTATTGGTTGGAAAGCTTTTAGTGCTTGAAAAACTGCTAGAAGTTCTAGGTGATTTATATGCAGTTTTGTTTGATGTACGTTCCATTGTCCTTGTATGCTGTGTTGATCGAGGTGTGCTCCCCACCCTGTCATGGAAGCATCTGTTGTTATTATGTATTGTGGCACTGGGTCTTGGAAAGGCCGCCCTTTGTTTAAATTTATGTTGTTCCACCACAAAAGCGAGAGGTAAGTTTGGTGGTCTATTAACACCAGATCTAGAAGATGACCCTGTGCTTGAGACCACTGTGATGCTAGGCACTGTTGTAAGGGCCTCATGTGCAGTCTTGCGTTTGGGACAATGGCTATGCATGAAGACATCATGCCTAGGAGTTGTAATATCATCTTTGCTTGTATCTTTTGTGTTGGATACATGCGTTGTATGATGGTGTTGAAATTTTTAATTCTTTGGGGACTTGGAGTGGCTACTCCTTTTGTTGTGTCTATTATGGCTCCTAGGTATTGTTGTACCTTGCACGGCAGAATGTTGGATTTCGTGAAGTTGACGGTGAACCCTAGTTTGAAGAGGGTTTGTATGATCTGATTTGTGTGATTTGAGCACTCTATTAACGAATGGGCCTTGATTAGCCAGTCGTCTAGATATGGGAACACATGTATTTGCTGCCTTCTGATGTGTGCAGCGACTACCGCTAGACATTTGGTAAAGACTCTTGGTGCGGTTGTTAATCCGAAAGGCAGTACCTTGAATTGGTAATGTATTCCTTTGAATACAAACCTTAGGTATTTCCTGTGCGATGGGTGTATTGGTATATGGAAATACGCGTCCTTGAGGTCTAAAGTTGACATGTAGTCGTGTAGTTTTAGCAATGGTAATACTTCTTGTAGTGTGACCATGTGAAAGTGGTCTGATTTGATGAATGTGTTCACTATTCTGAGGTCTAGGATTGGTCTCAGCGTTTTGTCCTTCTTTGGTATCAGAAAGTACAGTGAGTAAACTCCTGTGTTTATTTGTGTGTTTGGCACTAATTCGATTGCATTCTTTTGCAATAGTGCCTGCACTTCTATCTCCAGGAGATTGGAATGATGTTTTGTCAAATTTTGTGCTTTTGGTGGTATGTTTGGAGGGAATTGTAGAAATTCTATGCAATAACCATGTTGGATAATTGCTAGAACCCAAGTGTCTGTAGTGATTTCCTCCCATGCTTTGTAATAATGACTTATTCTTCCCCCCACTGGTGTTGTGTGGAGGGGGTGAGTGACATGTGAGTCACTGCTTAGTAGTAGGGGTTTTGGGGCTTTGAAATTTTCCTCTATTCCTAGGGAATTGCCCTCCTCTATATTGTCCCCGAAAACCTCCTCTGTACTGTCCCTGGTAACTGGACGGTGTTGCCTGTGAGGTGCTGGCTTGTGTGCTCTGACCCCGAAACCCCCCTCGAAAGGGTGTTTTACGGAATGTGCTGTAATTCCCTCTGCTCTGCGGGGAGTAGAGTGCGCCCATGGCTTTAGCAGTGTCCGTGTCTTTTTTGAGTTTCTCAATCGCTGTGTCCACTTCTGGACCGAACAGTTCTTTTTCGTTAAAAGGCATATTGAGAACTGCTTGCTGAATCTCTGGTTTAAATCCAGCCGTTCGGAGCCATGCATGCCTTCTGATAGTTACAGATGTATTAATTGTCCGTGCAGCTGTATCTGCAGCGTCCATGGAGGAGCGGATTTGGTTGTTGGAAATGGTCTGTCCCTCCTCAACCACTTGTTTTGCCCTATTTTGTAGGTCCTTGGGCAGATGGTCAATGAGATGTTG
Source organism: Pleurodeles waltl (assembly GCF_031143425.1). Classification (NCBI taxonomy): domain Eukaryota; kingdom Metazoa; phylum Chordata; class Amphibia; order Caudata; family Salamandridae; genus Pleurodeles; species Pleurodeles waltl. Next base: position 198,937,474 of record NC_090445.1, on the reverse strand, counting down.
CATCTCATCCCAATGGGCTCTGTCATAGCGCGCAAGTAGTGCCTGGGAGTTAGCGATGCGCCACTGGTTTGCAGCTTGTGCTGCGACTCTTTTACCAGCTGCATCGAACTTGCGGCTTTCTTTATCTGGGGGTGGTGCATCTCCAGATGTGTGGGAGTTGGACCTTTTCCTAGCTGCTCCTACAACGACAGAGTCTGGTGGCAGCTGTGTAGTGATGAAAGCCGGGTCTGTAGGAGGCGCCTTATACTTTTTTTCCACTCTTGGTGTGATTGCCCTACTTTTGACCGGCTCCTTAAAGATTTCTTTTGCGTGCCGGAGCATACCAGGGAGCATAGGCAGGCTTTGGTAGGAGCTGTGGGTGGAGGAGAGTGTGTTGAATAAAAAGTCATCCTCGACCTGTTCTGAGTGGAGGCTTACATTGTGAAATTGTGCTGCTCTAGCCACCACTTGAGAATACGCAGTGCTGTCCTCTGGTGGAGATGGCTTCGTAGGGTATGCCTCCGGACTGTTATCTGACACTGGGGCGTCGTATAAGTCCCATGCGTCTTGATCTTGGTCACCCTGGCTCATGGTGGTGTGAGCTGGGGAATGTGATGGAGTTTGTGCTGGTGAGACGTTAATCACAGGTGGAGGAGAGGGTGGTGGGGTAACTTTTTTCACCACTTTTGTTTGTGGTGTTTGTTCAGTTTGGAACTCCAACCTTCTCTTTCTTCTAATAGGGGGAAGGGTGCTTATTTTTCCTGTCCCCTGCTGTATGAAAATACGCTTTTGCGTATGGTCTACATCCGTTGAGTGTAGTTCTTCCTCAAACCTATGCTTTTGCATTTGGGAGGTTAGCGAGTGCTCCTCTGTATAAGAGCCTGAAACTGGGTCGGTTTCAGTTTGTTTTGGCACCGAAACCCTGTCTGCATCTGTTTTCGGCTCCGAGGTGACTTTTTTCTTTTTCGGGGCCGAAACCTCTCGGCGTCGATCTTCTTCGGTGCCGCTGTCTCGGCATCGAGCCGTGTCTACACCGGTATCTCGGTGTCGATGCTTGTCTCCAGCACTTTCTCGGTCCCGAGAAGGCTGCGTGCCGGTGTCTCGACCGGAGTCGGACGATCTCGGCACTGTTTGGGCCTTTTTCGGTGCCGACGGTCGGTCACCGAATTTGTGGGTCGAGCCATGGCCTGGTGGAGGTGGCGTCCCCTGGGCCTTGTAAATCTTCTTCTGAGTGGTTTTCGACGTCCTACTCACGGTTTGTGTATCGTTGAATCCTTCGGAGTCCGATTCTTGGATCGAAAAGGTTCCCTCCTCTTCTTGTTCCTCGAACTCCCGGTGGGCTGTCGGCGCGGACGCCATCTGAAGTCTTCTGGCTCGACGGTCTCAGAGAGTTTTTCGGGACCGGAACGAACGACAGGCCTCGCAGGTGTCTTCACTGTGCTCAGGTGACAGGCACAGGTTGCAGACCAAGTGTTGGTCTGTATAGGGGTATTTATTGTGGCATTTGGGACAGAAACGGAACGGGGTCCGTTCCATCGGCGTTCTTCTGCACGTGGTCGGGCCGACCAGGCCCCGACGGGGGATCGAAAAAATTACCCCGAAGGGCACCGGAGCTCTTCGATCTTAGACGCGGTGTTGAATCTAACTACGCCGACCCCGAACGCAACAATACCGACGAAAATCTTCCGAAATTAGCTATCTTTCCGTTCCGAAACTCGGAGCGACAGGAACACGTCCGAACCCGATGGCGGAAAAAAAACAATCGAAGATGGAGTCGACGCCCATGCGCAATGGAGACAAAAGGAGGAGTCACTCGGTCCCGTGACTCGAAAGACTTCTTCGAAGAAAAACAACTTGTAACACTCCGGCCCAACACCAGATGGCGAGCTATGCAAAACATGCGTATCTACAGCGACAGATGCCATCGAACTTTTTATTACAACACCAAGACTATACTACCATTTATTTTTATCTCCACTTGGAGATATATAAACAGAAAATATACACTTCGCAACAAGCAGAAAAGGATCTAAATACATGGGACTCTATTGGGGGACAAACCATATACTAAGAAAGTGGTATATGAATGAAGCTGCCCAACCAAGGTAAGTGTGTTAGAAACCCAGGGGCTGAGGGAGTAGGAAATTACCAGAGGTAAGTCCTGGAAATACCACAAGCGCCTGGGTGCAGAGTGGTTATCGAGCTGGGTGTCATATAGGCTAACACAGGACGATCACGGTTGGATTTTCATGGATTCCGAAACCTTCCCAGAGGACCCTAAGGAAATTTGTTGGCACAAAGAATGTTGGAGTGCCCCCTTCCGTGGATACCCAGAAGACCAGAGAACCTACACCAGGCAGCTCAGGTGCATGGGGTGAAGTGGTGTCGGAAACTCTCGGAGTCAATGGAAGCCTCGGTTGTCCATGTACCAGGTTGGTGGAACCCAAAGGTGGATTCCGGATATGAAGAACCCGAAAAAGAAAGGGACGACTGAGGAACAGGTGAGCGCCAAACACACTCAACGGCACAGGTGCAAACACTGCGACAGGCTCCCAATGCTTCCTTGTAAGGGGATCCAGGGGGCCACTTAGATGCTGCAGGATCTAGGGGGTCGGTTCCGGAAAATGACAGGCTTGACAAGGAGGAGGGCCGCCTGCTGGACGTGGCTGCACCGGAGTTCGGATACCCATGGCCAGGGGGCTGTGGGTGCAGAGTACCTTTTGCCGATAGGTATCTTCAGCCGGTTCTGTCGCAGTCAGTGGGGTCCTCTGGATTCAGGGTGCAGGCGGCGTCGTGTTGGACAGGAGGTGTCAACCCACAGTGGGCTCTTGCTCGGAATCGCCTGGGGACCACCTCTAGTTGGTTGGGCCACCTGGACACAGGTCGTGGGCGTCTGGTGCAGAGGGGACAGGACTTGCGGATCCGGAGCACTTAGATGGAGTTCCTTCTGGGACAGGGCCGCTGTCCGTGGGAGTTCTTGGTCCTCTGTGATACAGGCAGTCCTCTGGAGGCTTCTCAGAGGTCACTGTTTATGCAGGATGCGTCGCTTTCTTTTTGCAGGGCTTTTGAAGCTGGAGACAGCCCGGTAGAGCTGGGGCTAAGTCAGTTTGCGTCTTCAGTCTTCTATACTGGGGTTTCAGCTTAGCAGTCCTCCTTTTCTTTCTTCTTGTGAGGTCGCCAAGAATCTGACAAACTGGTTTCATGGGAGCCCTTAAATTCTGAATTGGGGAGCGTTACAGGGGTAAGAGGGTAGTAGCTAATGGCTCCTGTCCCTGAGGGTGGCTACACCCCTCCTGTGTCCACTCCCTTTGGGGAGGGGGACACAAACCTAACCCTATTGGTCCCTATCCTCCAAACTGAGATTGAGGATTTTGCATAGAGGGGGTCAACTCAGGGGGCGTCCCAGCTGATGTGGTCATTCCTCCCTGCTTTCCCTAATTTTCCCGCCGGACTTGCCGCCAAAAGTGGGGCTTTGTCCAGGGGGCAGGCAACTCCACTAGCTGGAATGTCCTGGGGCATCGTTAACAGCAGGCCTAAGCCTTTGAGGCTCACCGCCAGGTATTACAGTTCCTGCAGGAGGGAGGTGTGAAGCACCCCCATTCAGGACAGGCTTTGTTTCTGGCCGCAGAGAGCACAAAGGTTCTTACCCCATGTGGTCAGAATCTTGTCTGAAAGTGGCAGGCTGGCACAGACTAATCAGTCCTGCATTAGCAGTTTGGCTAACATACAGGGGGCATCTCTAAGATGCCCTTGCGGTGCATTTTTCAATAAATCCCACACTGGCATCAGTGTGGGTTTATTGTGCTGAGAAATGTGATACCAAACTTCCCAGCATTCAGTGAAGCCATTATGGAGCTGTGGAGTTTGTAATGACAAACTTCCAGACCATATACACAACATAGCCACACTGCACTTACAATGTCTAAGAATGGACTTAGACACTGGAGGGGCATTTTCTCATGCAGCTATTCCCTCACCTGTGGTATAGTGCACCCTGTCTTAGGGCTGTAAGGTCTGATAGAGGTGTGACCTACCTATCTCACAGGCAGTGGTTTGTGGGCATGGCACCCTGAGAAGGGTGCCACGTCGACTTTGCCTTTTTCTCCCCCCCACCAAACACAAGCTGCAAAAGCAGTGTGCATGTGCATTGTGAGGGGTCCCCCAAGGTGGCATAATACATGCTGCAGCCCTTGGGGACCTCCCATGGTCACAGGGCCCTTGGTACCAGAGGTACCTTTTACACTTAACTGTGTGCAAATTGTGGAACTAAAGGTTCAGCTTTTGGAAAACGACACAGCACACTCTAAATGTCGCACCAATATCAGGAAAAAAGTGGGTGGGGGTATCCATGCCAACCAGGGCACTTTCCTACATACATCTTCAGGGGAGCCTTTAAGTAATTCTAAAAGGGGGTTAGTCACTCTCTGTAGTGACCCATGTATCGGAGGTGGTAAGGGACGTCCTCCGCCTAGCCTAACCAGCTAGATGCTCCCAGGGGCCTCTGTGCCCACCTTGTTTCTAAGATGACAGAATCAACTGCCCACATGCCAGAGCTCTGAACACTTCTCTAGGGGAGGAGCTGGATAGAGGGGTGGTTACTTCTCTGTCCTTTGTGTGGCTTCGTACCAGAACGGGAACTGGGGGTTCCTGACCTGCTGCAAACCAGATTATGCAAGGAGGGCACCCAATGTGCCCTTCAAAGCAACCTGGTGGCGCTCAGAGGCCACCCCACCCCAGAGTCACCTATTTCTTTGTTCTACCTTCTCCTGCTTGAGTTAGGCTCATTAGCAGGAGGGCAGAACAGTGTCTTGGATTCGGCAGCAGCGTGGGCTGTCAGCCAGACCCTGTAAGGCTGCACAGGCAGAACTGAGGGATCCTCTAAGGAACTCCCAAAGTACATTGGATCATGCAACTAGCACAGGAATCAGTGCAGCTGCACGATACCAAACATGCCTAGGTTCAGAGAAGCCATTATGTAGCTGGACACTAGAGGTTGACCTGTGTCCACTACATGCCTTAAGATGGCTTCCCCGCACTTACAAAGCCCAGGCAATGGAGTCTGAGGTTTGTAGAGATAACCTTTTCATGCAGGGGTACCCTTACATTTAGCAACATGAACCCTACCCTTGGGCTGACGGGACGTCCAAAGGGGTCACTTACATTGTCAAAGTGCTTTGACTGCGATATAAGGCAAGTCTTATATCTGAAGTAAAAGGTGAATGCACCACTTCACGCAGAGGGCAATGGCAGGCCTGCAAACACAGTTTGCATGGGCTCCCATGGGTGCCATAATACATGCTGCAGCTCATGGGAGACCCCTGGCGTACCAATGTCCTGGGTACCTAACTACCATATACTAAGGAATTACATGGGGGCACCACTATGCCAATTGTGCGGTGTAAAGGTTTACCAGCAACCACATTTAGAGGAGAGAGGACATACATTGGGGTCCTGGTTAGCAGGGTCCCAGTGTACTACGGTCTAAACACACTGACACTAGGCAAAAAGTGGGGGGATCCATCTCAGAAAGATGCTAATTTCCTACAGTGTAGAAACTTGTTCAATAACAATACTGACAAAGGTCGGAGTGGGTTACCAACTGAAAGAGTTTAAAAATGGTCCCGACCCAGAGCTCGATGATACACCACCGGGGGGTTGGCATGCTGGACAGAAGAAAACAATCCAACAATGGATTTAATGCCCTGGTACATTACCAGCAAGAGGAGTCACTATACCTCATAACTCGAAAAACTTTTGCACACTTCCAGACCCAACACTAGACAGCAGGAGTATGCAGAGCATGTGTATCGACATCCACACATGCCATCAAACACTTATTTCGTATCTCTCTAGAGTTTTACCTGGGCATGCAAGAGTAATACAACAAAAGGGTGAGATCTGTTTCTATGACTTCCTCTGGAGTCAGTGTCATGTTCAGGATGCCACAATCGCCTTCCACCCTGATAGGGTTAGGGGTGTAGGTGAGGCACTTTGAACTAGCCAGGAATCAGGTTGACAGTTACTGATGGTGTGCCGGCCTTAGTCCCCCACATTATGAAGATCTGTTGTCCTAATATGCATTCCTATTACCTTACAACAGTATAACCATGCCCTACTAAGAACCTTTATACGCTTGCCACAAAGCAGAGCCCACCCTGAAGTGGAAGCGCTTGTGCAAGACCTTCGGATCCGCGCCCTCCTGGGTGAAGAAAAAGACACGTTAGAACTGAACATTATGTTACATGAGGTTTGGGGAGGAGTGGGGAGGGGGTGACTGCTGTAAGCTTCAGAAGGGGAAGATCAGCAGGCCCGGACAGATTCCCAGCGGAGTTCCATAAGGCCACATGGGAGCTCACCGGTCCCCACTTGTTGGGGGGATTTAGGGAGGCCTTGGAGGGACAAACTGCTAACCTTGAACCTTAGAACGGTGGACACTATGTGTAGGAAAGCTCCCTTCTTGCCACGGTTAGCCCCCACTTTTTGCCTGGTTTCTGATGTGGCTTTGACTGTTAGTGCACTGGGTCCCTTCAAACCAGGCCCATAGTGCCAGATTTCTTTCTCAAAAACTACAGTTGTTTTGCACAACTGCCATACTCTTTAGCACCCAATGTTTAAGTCCCTAGTAAATGGTACCCCCGGAAACTAGGGCCTGGGGTACTAAGGAATGTCTCAGAGGGCTGCAGCACCAGTTGTGCCACCCCCAGGGACCCCTCACAAAACCCCACACACTATTTCCAATGGAGACAGTGTGTTGGTGCAGGCTAAATGAAAAACATGACCTGTCACACACCCCTGTGAGCAAAGTCCACTATCAATGCATTTGCCAGGTGTAAGTCACCATAAGGTAGGGTGCATCAAGACACATGTGAGGACATTTATGCATGAGCAATGTCCCTGCTATGCCCCTGTCGATTTTGAGACATAGTAAGTGAACAGGGAAGCCATTTTAAATGCATGTGCAAAGGTGCCCCCTGAAAACCTATCATCTACTAGTATGTTGACTGGCTGGGGTTGACCAGTTCAGCCACCACAGACACGTTTCTGCACCCCTCCAAACCCCCCTCCAAGGAGAGCCTGCACTGGTCGGAAGTGTTATCACCTCAAACAGGCAGGATGGATATTCCAGGGTGGGAAGCTTCAAAGACCTAGTTGCCTTTGTAATGCGACCCAGGTCTCTCCAGATGGTAAAGTTGACAGACTCCCCCAATTCCCCCTTCCTGAACTCACTTTTGGCAGGAGCCCAGGCAGGAACATTAGGCAGATTAGAAGGTGTGCCCACACTTCACGCCAGTCCCACCCCTAAGGTGGACAAGCTGAAGTGGACACTACTTTTTAAATTCCTCCATCTTGTTTCGAAGAAATAAGGCCACTAGTGTTAGGGTTATGCCCACTTCGCAGCGGAAGTTGCCATAGAAAAGATATACTCACCCTAAAGGTAGGCAGCCCATTGGCTACCATCTGGCACTCCATGTAACACCCCTAAATTGAGAATTTAGGTGGCACCCTTAAAGGCTAGAACTCAGATCCTGACTACCTACGAAGCAAAGGACAAAGAAGAGTCGCAACTGCAGAAGAGGAAAAGAAGGAGCGGCTGATCTGGAACCAGGCCCTCCGGCCTGCCTGCTGACCTCGACTGACTCTGCCCAGAAGACGATTCATCCTGCAGCTGAGCCTCCAAGAAACCCAGGAGGGCTGCCTGCTCAGACTCCCATGAGCAGCGAAACTGCTCTGCAACAAAGTTTAAAGAAAAGACTCTGCAGCCCCTGGAACAGCAAGGACCTGACACTTGAAGTGACCTCTGCATACTACGATCATGACGCGAGGTGAAGCCAACCAACGGTGCCAGCCCAGTTCCCCAGCTGTCTAGAGTCTGAGTCCAGTCAAGTAAGTTTCACCCCTCTTGGACCCCCCCCCCCCAAAGTTGCCTGCAGCCTCTGCACACAGGACCCCCTCTCTTGTAGGCTTGTGGCGAGTGGAAACCCGAAACCTCCAGGAACCACTGCACCTGTCGCCCCTGACCCCACCTGAGGTGAACCACTGGTGCCAATGACATCCCCCAGCTCCTCTGAGCTTGAGTCCACCCTGGGCCCACCCCTGCCGGACTCCACGACGACGCGTGCAGCCTCAACACACCAGACCCCCTGACCGCGAGTGCTTCCGGACGAGAAAACCCGACACCTAAGGACACCCATGCATCCGTCACCCCTGGGCCCTGGAGAAAAGGAACAAACATCCTTGGAGCACCCAAAGTCTAATACATACCTGTTTGTTGCCCCCGACTGGCTTCCCAGCCAGAGTCTGTTTGTCACAAGGACCCACTCCTGCATGATACTGCCCCAGTGCTTCCCGGTGTGACCTTTCGGTGTGGTTCTGATCAGTGCCCAGTACTTACCTTTGCTGTCTGAGCTCGACCTCGTAAGTCGTTGTTAACCCTGTTTGCTGAAAATTGTTTTCCTCCATAGGATAACACGGAGAGAACTCTGAAAATTGCACCAATTGTTGATTTCTGAAACTGTAAAGTATTTATGCTTACGGTTTGAAAAAAAACAAAAACAAATATATATATATATATATATATATGGAAAATGTCACTTACCCAGTGTACATCTGTTCGTGGCATTAGTCGCTGCAGATTCACATGCTGTGCACATCCCGCCATCTGGTGTTGGGCTCGGAGTGTTACAAGTTGTTTTTCCTCGAAGAAGTCTTTGAGTCACGAGACCGAGGGACTCCTCCCATTTCGACTCCATTGCGCATGGGCGTGGACTCCATCTTAGATTGTTTTCCCCGCAGAGGGTGAGGTAGGAGTTGTGTATGCTAGTAATAGTGCCCATGCAATGGAGTGAATGCGTATGTACATAATGAAGTTTCAAGTATGAAAATGTCACTTACCCAGTGTACATCTGTTCGTGGCATCAGTCGCAGTAGATTCGCATGTTCTGCAATAGCTCGCCATCTGGTGTTGGGCCGGAGTGTTACAAGTTGTTTTTCTTCGAAGAAGTCTTTCGAGTCACGGGACCGAGTGACTCCTCCTTTTGTCTCCATTGCGCATGGGCGTCGACTCCATCCTCGATTGTTTTTCCCCGCAGAGGGTGAGGTAGGAGTTGAATTGTAGTAATAGTGCCCATGCAATGGAGTGACTAAGTATGCACTTATTTAAGGTTGAGATGATACATATATAAATAATTGAAGGTAACTTCCAAACTGCTACAGGCTCCCGGGGAGGCGGGTGGGCACATGCGAATCTACTGCGACTGATGCCACGAACAGATGTACACTGGGTAAGTGACATTTTCAGTTCGATGGCATCTGTCGCTGTAGATACGCATGTTCTGCAATAGACTAGTAAGCAGTTATTTCCCCAAAAGCGGTGGATCAGCCTGTAGGAGTGGAAGTAGTCTGAAATAATGTCCTTAATACAGCTTGACCTACTGTGGCTTGTTGTGCGGATAACACGTCTACACAGTAGTGCTTGGTGAATGTGTGAGGCGTAGACCATGTGGCTGCCTTACATATTTCTTGCATTGGGATGTTTCCTAGAAAGGCCATGGTAGCACCTTTCTTTCTGGTTGAGTGTGCCCTTGGTGTAATGGGCAGCTGTCGTTTAGCTTTAAGGTAGCAGATTTGGATGCATTTAACTATCCATCTGGCTATACCTTGTTTTGAAATTGGGTTTCCTGCATGAGGTTTTTGAAATGCAATAAAGAGTTGTTTAGTCTTTCTGATGTTCTTTGTTCTGTCAATGTAATACATTAATGCTCTTTTGACATCTAATGTATGTAGTGCCCTTTCAGCTACGGTATCTGGCTGTGGAAAGAACACCGGAAGTTCCACTGTTTGATTTAGATGGAACGGTGAAATAACCTTTGGCAAAAATTTAGGATTGGTCCTTAGGACGACTTTATTTTTGTGTAGTTGTATAAAAGGTTCCTGTATAGTAAACGCCTGAATCTCGCTTACTCTTCTCAGGGAAGTAATGGCGATGAGAAATGCCACCTTCCAGGTTAGGAACTGTATGTCGCAGGAGTGCATGGGTTCAAAAGGTGGACCCATAAGTCTAGTTAGGACAACATTTAGGTTCCATGAAGGAACAGGTAGTGTTCTTGGTGGTATAATTCTCCTAAGGCCCTCCATGAATGCTTTAATGACTGGTATTTTATATAGGGAAGTTGAATAGGTAGTCTGCAGGTATGCAGATATTGCTGCAAGGTGAATCTTAATGGAAGAGAAAGCTAGGTTAGATTTTTGTAAGTGAAGCAAGTAACCCACTACATGTTCTGGAGTTGTGTGTAATGGTTGTATTTGATTAATATGGCAGTAGCAAACAAACCTCTTCCATTTACTTGCATAGCAGTGCCTGGTGGATGGCCTTCTTGCTTGTTTTATGACTTCCATACATTCTTGGGTAAGTTGTAAGTGCCCGAATTCTAGGATTTCAGGAGCCAGATTGCTAGATTCAGCGATGCTGGATCTGGGTGTCTGATCCTTTGGTTGTGCTGTGTCAACAGATCTGGCCTGTTGGGCAATTTGATGCAGGGTACCACTGATAGGTCTAGCAGCGTTGTGTACCAGGGTTGCCTTGCCCAAGTTGGTGCTATCAATATGAGTTTGAGTTTGCTTTGAGTGAGTTTGTTTACCAGGTAAGGAAGGAGAGGGAGAGGAGGAAAAGCGTAAGCAAATATCCCTGACCAGTTCATCCATAGGGCATTGCCTTGGGATTGTTTGTGTGGGTATCTGGATGCGAAGTTTTGGCATTTTGCGTTCTCCCTTGTCGCAAACAAGTCTATCTGAGGTGTTCCCCAGAGTTTGAAATAAGTGTTCAGTATTTGGGGGTGAATTTCCCATTCGTGGACCTGTTGGTGATCTCGAGAGAGATTGTCTGCAAGTTGATTTTGTATCCCTGGTATAAACTGTGCAATTAGGCGAATTTGGTTGTGAATTGCCCAATGCCAAATTTTTTGTGCTAACATGCTTAACTGCGTGGAGTGCGTCCCTCCCTGCTTGTTTAGATAATACATTGTTGTCATGTTGTCTGTTTTGACGAGAATGTATTTGTGAACTATTATTGGTTGGAAAGCTTTTAGTGCTTGAAAAACTGCAAGAAGTTCTAGGTGATTGATATGCAGTTTTGTTTGATGTACGTTCCATTGTCCTTGTATGCTGTGTTGATCGAGGTGTGCTCCCCACCCTGTCATGGAAGCATCTGTTGTTATTACGTATTGTGGCACTGGGTCTTGGAAAGGCCGCCCCTTGTTTAAATTTATGTTGTTCCACCACAGAAGCGAGAGGTAAGTTTGGCGGTCTATTAACACCAGATCTAGAAGGTGACCCTGTGCTTGAGACCACTGTGATGCTAGGCATTGTTGTAAGGGCCTCATGTGCAGTCTTGCGTTTGGGACAATGGCTATGCATGATGACATCATGCCTAGGAGTTGTAATACCATCTTTGCTTGTATCTTTTGTGTTGGATACATGCGTTGTATGATGGTGTTGAAATTTTGAATTCTTTGTGGACTTGGAGTGGCTACTCCTTTTGATGTGTCTATTATGGCTCCCAGGTATTGTTGTACCTTGCGTGGCCGAATTTTGGATTTTGTGAAATTGACGGTGAACCCTAGTTTGAAGAGGGTTTGTATGATATGATTTGTGTGATTTGAGCACTCTATTAACGAATGGGCCTTGATTAGCCAGTCGTCTAGATATGGGAACACATGTATTTGCTGCCTTCTGATGTGTGCAGCGACTACCGCTAGACATTTGGTAAAGACTCTTGGTGCGGTTGTTAATCCGAAAGGCAGTACCTTGAATTGGTAATGTATTCCTTTGAATACAAACCTTAGGTATTTCCTGTGCGATGGGTGAATTGGTATATGGAAATAAGCATCCTTGAGGTCTAAAGTTGCCATGTAGTCGTGCAGCTTTAGCAATGGCAATACTTCTTGTAGTGTGACCATGTGGAAGTGGTCTGATTTGATGAAAGTGTTGACTACTCTGAGGTCTAGGATTGGTCTCAGTGTTTTGTCCTTCTTTGGTATCAGAAAGTACAGTGAGTAAACTCCTGTGTTTATTTGTGTGTTTGGCACTAATTCGATTGCATTCTTTTGCAATAGTGCCTGCACTTCTATCTCTAGGAGATTGGAATGGTGTGTTGTTAAATTTTGTGCTTTTGGTGGTATGTTTGGAGGGAACTGTAGAAATTCTATGCAGTAACCATGTTGGATAATTGCTAGAACCCAAGTGTCTGTAGTGATTTTCTCCCATGCTCTGTAATAATGACCTATTCGTCCCCCCACTGGTGTTGTGTGGAGGGGGTGAGTGACATGTGAGTCACTGTTTAGTAGTAGGGGTTTTGGGGCTTTGTAATCTTCCTCTATTTCTAGGGAATTGCCCTCCTCTATATTGTCCCCGAAAACCTCCTCTATACTGTCCTTGGTAACTGGACGGTGTGGCTTGTGAGGTGCTGGCTTGTGTGCTTTGACCCCGAAACCCCCCTCGAAAGGGCGTTTTACGGAATGAGCTGTAATTCCCTCTGCTCTGCCGGGAGTAGAGTGCGCCCATGGCTTTGGCAGTGTCCGTATCTTTTTTGAGTTTCTCAATCGCTGTGTCCACTTCTGGACCGAACAGTTCTTTTTCATTAAAAGGCATATTGAGAACTGCTTGTTGGATCTCTGGTTTAAATCCAGACGTTCGGAGCCATGCATGCCTTCTGATAGTTACAGATGTATTAATTGTCCGTGCAGCTGTATCTGCAGCGTCCATGGAGGAGCGGATCTGGTTGTTGGAGATGGCCTGTCCCTCCTCAACCACTTGTTTTGCCCTATTTTGGAAGTCTTTGGGCAGATGTTCAATGAGATGTTGCATCTCGTCCCAGTGGGCTCTGTCATAGCGCGCAAGTAGTGCCTGGGAGTTCGCGATGCGCCACTGGTTTGCAGCTTGTGCTGCGACTCTTTTACCAGCTGCATCAAACTTGCGGCTTTCTTTATCTGGGGGTGGTGCATCTCCAGATGTGTGAGAGTTGGCCCTTTTCCTAGCTGCTCCTACAACAACAGAGTCTGGTGGCAGCTGTGTTGTGATGAAAGCCGGGTCTGTAGGAGGCGGCTTATACTTTTTTTCCACCCTTGGTGTGATTGCCCTACTTTTGACCGGGTCCTTAAATATGTCTTTTGCGTGCCGGAGCATACCAGGGAGCATAGGCAGGCTTTGGTAGGAGCTGTGGGTGGAGGAGAGTGTGTTGAACAAGAAATCATCCTCGACCTGTTCTGAGTGGAGGCTTACGTTGTGAAATTGTGCTGCTCTAGCCACCACCTGAGAGTACGCGGTGCTGTCTTCTGGTGGAGATGGTTTTGTAGGGTATGCCTCTGGGCTGTTATCTGACACTGGGGCGTCGTATAGGTCCCATGCGTCCTGGTCTTGGTCACCCTGGCTCATGGTGGTGTGAGCTGGGGAGTGTGATGGCGTTTGTGCTGGTGAAACGTTAATCACGGGCGGAGGAGAGGGTGGTGGTGTAACTCTTTTCACCACTTTTGGTTGTGGTGCTTGTTCCGTCTGGAACTCCAACCTTCTCTTTCTCCTAATGGGGGGAAGGGTGCTTATTTTTCCTGTCCCCTGCTGAATGAAGATACGCTTTTGCGTATGGTCCGCATCAGTTGCTTGTAGCTCTTCCTCAAACCTATGCTTCTGCATTTGGGAGGTTAGCGAGTGCTCTTCTGTATAAGAGCCTGAAGCTGGGTCGCTTGCAGTTTGTTTCGGCGTCGAAACTTTGTCTGCGTGTTTTTTCGGCTCCGAGGTGACTTTTTTCCTTTTCGGGGCCGAAACCTCTCGGCGTCGATCTGTTTCGGTGCCGCTGTCTCGGCGTCGAGCCGTGTCCACACCGGCATCTCGGTGTCGAGGCTTGTCTCCAGCACTTTCTCGGTCCCGAGAAGGCTGCGTGCCGGTGTCTCGACCGGAGTCGGACGATCTCGGCACTGTTTGGGCCTTTTTCGGTGCCGACGGTCGGTCACCGATTTTATGGGTTGAGCCATGGCCTGGTGGCAGTGGCGTCCCCTGGGCCTTGTAAATGTTTCTTTGTGTGGTTTTCGACGTCTTACTCACGGTTTGTGTATCGTCGAATCCTTCGGAGTCTGAGTCTTGGATCGAGAAGGTACCTTCCTCTTCCTGTTCCTCGAACTCCCGTCGGGCTGTCGGTGCGGACGCCATTTGAAGTCTTCTGGCTCGACGGTCTCGGAGTGTTTTTCGGGACCGGAACGCACGACAGGCCTCGCAGGTGTCTTCGCTGTGCTCAGGTGACAGGCACAGGTTGCAGACCAAGTGTTGGTCTGTGTAGGGGTATTTATTGTGGCATTTGGGGCAGAAACGGAACGGGGTCCGTTCCATCGGCGTTCTTCAGCACGCGGTCGGGCCGACCAGGCCCCGACGGAGGATTGAAAAATTACCCCGAAGGGCACCGGAGCTCTTCGATCTTCGATGCGGTGTTGAATGTAAGTATGCCGATCCCGAACGCAACAATACCGACGAAAATCTTCCGAAATTAACTATTTTTTCTGTTCCGAAACTCGGAGCGACAGGAACACGTCCGAACCCGATGGCGGAAAAAAAACAATCGAGGATGGAGTCGACGCCCATGCGCAATGGAGACAAAAGGAGGAGTCACTCGGTCCCGTGACTCGAAAGACTTCTTCGAAGAAAAACAACTTGTAACACTCCGGCCCAACACCAGATGGCGAGCTATTGCAGAACATGCGTATCTACAGCGACAGATGCCATCGAACATATATTTACAAATGTACAAATGTTTAAGATCTACTTCTAAACGGCTACAGGCTCCCGGGGAGGCGGGTGGGCGCATGTGAATCTGCAGCGACTAATGCCACGAACAGATGTACACTGGGTAAGTGTCATTTTCCGTTCGATGGCATGTGTAGCTGCAGATACACATGCTGTACATAGACTAGTAAGCAGTTATCTCCCCAAAAGCGGTGGTTCAGCCTGTAGGAGTTGAAGTAGTTTGAAATAATGTTCTTAGTACAGCTTGACCTACTGTTGCTTGTTGAGCAGTTAACACATCTACACAGTAGTGTTTGGTAAATGTATGAGGCGTAGACCATGTGGCTGCCTTACAGATTTCTGTCATAGGTATATTTCCTAGAAAGGCCATGGTAGCACCTTTCTTTCTGGTTGAGTGTGCCTTTGGCGTAATAGGCAGTTCTCTTTTAGCTTAGAGATAGCAGGTTTGAATGCACTTAACTATCCATCTAGCAATGCCTTGTTTTGAAATTGGATTTCCTGTATGAGGTTTTTGAAAGGCAATAAATAGTTGTTTTGTCTTTCGAATTAGTTTTGTTCTGTCAATGTAGTACATTAGTGCTCTTTTGATGTCTAATGTATGTAGTGCTCTTTCAGCTACAGAATCTGTCTGTGGGAAGAACACTGGTAATTCTACCGTTTGATTGAAGTGGAACGGTGAGATTACTTTTGGTAAAAATTTAGGATTTGTTCGTAGAACTACTTTATTTTTGTGTATTTGAATAAATGGTTCTTGAATGGTAAACGCTTGAATTTCACTCACTCTTCTTAGAGATGTGATGGCAATTAAAAATGCAACTTTCCACGTTAAGTATTGCATTTCACAAGAGTGCATGGGCTCAAAAGGTGGACCCATGGGTCGTGTTAAGACAATGTTGAGGTTCCATGAAGGAACTGGTGGCGTTCTTGGTGGTATAATTCTATTTAGGCCTTCCATACACGCTTTTATGACTGGTATCCTAAATAATGAAGTTGAGTGCGTAATTTGCAGGTAAGCTGAAATTGCAGTAAGATGTATTTTTATGGAAGAGAAAGCTAGTTTTGCTTTTTGCAAATGTAGTAAGTATCCTACTATATCTTTTGTAGATGCGTGTAAGGGTTGAATTTGATTATTATGGCAGTAATAAACAAATCTTTTCCACTTATTTGCATAGCAGTGTCTAGTGGTAGGCTTTCTAGTCTGTTTTATGACCTCCATACATTCTTGTGTGAGGTCTAAGGGGGTCATTCTGACCCTGGCGGTCATTGACCGCGGGAGCACCGCCAACAGGCTGGCGGTGCTCCCAAGGGCATTCTGACCGCGGCGGTATGGCCGCGGTCAGAAACGGAAAACCGGCGGTCTCCCGCCGGTTTTCCACTGCCCTGAGGAATCCTCCATGGCGGCGCAGCTTGCTGCGCCGCCATGGGGATTCCGACCCCCTCACCGCCATCCTGTTCCTGGGTGAGGGGTGTCGTGGAGCCCCTGGGGGCCCCCGTAAGACGGCCCCTAAAAGATTTTCAGCGTCTGCCATGCAGACACTGAAAATCGCGACGGGTGCTACTGCACCCGTCGCACCCTTCCCACTCCGCCGGCTCCATTCGGAGCCGGCTTCCTCGTGGGAAGGGGTTTCCCGCTGGGCTGGCGGGCGGCCTTCTGGCGGTCGCCCGCCAGCCCAGCAGGAAACACAGAATAACCGCGGCGGTCTTCTGACCACGTAGCGGTATTCTGTTGGGGGAACTTTGGCGGGCGGCCTCCGCCGCCCGCCAAAGTTAGAATCACCCCCTAAGTGTCCGAATTCTAGGATTTCAGGAGCCAAATTGCTAGATTCAGCGATGCTGGATTTGGATGCCTGATCTGTTGTTTGTGTTGGGTTAACAGATCTGGTCTGTTTGGTAGTTTGACATGAGGTACTACTGACATGTCTAGTAGTGTTGTGTACCAAGGTTGCCTTGCCCATGTTGGTGCTATTAGTATGAGTTTGAGTTTGTTTTGACTCAACTTGTTTACTAGATATGGAAGGAGTGGGAGAGGTGGAAAAGCGTACGCAAATATCCCTGACCGGTTCATCCATAGCGCATTGCCCTGAGACTGATGTTGTGGGTACCTGGATGCGAAGTTTTGGCATTTTGAGTTTTCCTTTGTTGCAAATAGATTTATTTGTGGTGTTCCCCAAATTTTGAAGTAAGTGTTTAGTATTTGGGGGTGAATCTCCCATTCGTGGATCTGTTGGTGATCCCGTGAGAGATTGTCTGCTAACTGATTCTGAATTCCTGGAATAAATTGTGCTATGAGGCGAATGTGGTTGTGAATCGCCCAATGCCATATTTTCTGTGTTAGGAGACACAACTGTGTTGAGTGTGTCCCTCCTTGTTTGTTTAGGTAATACATTGTTGTCATGTTGTCTGTTTTGACAAGAATGTATTTGTGGGTTATCATGGGTTGAAATGCTTTCAGCGCTAGAAATACCGCTAACAGTTCTAGGTGATTTATGTGAAACTGTTTTTGCTGTATGTCCCATTGTCCTTGGATGCTGTGTTGACTGAGGTGTGCTCCCCACCCTGTCATGGAAGCATCTGTTGTTATCACGTATTGTGGCACTGGGTCTTGGAAAGGCCGCCCTTGCTTTAAATTTATACTGTTCCACCATTGAAGCGAGATGTATGTTTGGCGGTCTATCAACACCAGATCTAGAAGCTGACCCTGTGCTTGTGACCATTGTGATGCTAGGCACTGTTGTAAGGGCCGCATGTGTAACCTTGCCTTTGGGACAATGGCTATGCATGAGGACATCATGCCTAGTAGTTTCATTATCATTTTGACTTGTACTTTTTGTTTTGGATACAAGGTCTGTATTATATTGTGAAATGTTTGCACTCTTTGTGGACTTGGAGTAGCAATCCCTTTTGCTGTGTTGATTGTTGCTCCTAAGTATTGTTGTGTTTGACACGGCTGCAGGTGTGACTTTGCGTAGTTGATTGAGAAACCTAGTTTGTGTAGGATTTTTATGACATATTTTGTGTGTTTTGCACACCGTTTTAGGGTATTGGTTTTGATTAACCAATCGTCTAGGTATGGGAACACATGTATTTGCTGCCTTCTGATATGTGCAGCTACTACTGCTAGGCATTTTGTAAAAACTCTTGGCGCAATTGTTATTCCGAATGGCAACACTTTGAATTGGTAATGTATCCCTTGGAATACAAACCTTAGGTACTTTCTGTGTGAAGGATGTATCGGTATATGGAAATATGCATCCTTTAGGTCTAGTGTCATGTAGTCTTGTTGTTTGAGCAGTGGGATTACGTCTTGTAGAGTAACCATGTGAAAGTGGTCTGATTTGATGTAGGTATTTAATGTTCTGAGATCTAGTATAGGTCTCAGGCTCTTGTCTTTTTTGGGTATCAGGAAGTACAGTAAGTAAACTCCTGTGTTTAATTGTTCTTTTGGTACTAATTCTATTGCTTCTTTTTGTAGCAATGCCTGAACTTCTAGTCCTAGAAGATCTATATGTTGTTTTGACATATTGTGTGTTTTCGGTGGGACGTTTGGAGGGAATTTGAGAAATTCTATGCAATAACCATGCTGGATAATTGCTAAGACCAAAGTGTCTGTTGTTATTTCCTCCCAATGTGTGTAAAACTTGGTTAGTCTCCCCCCCACAGGTGTTGTGTGTTGGGGATTTGTGACCTTGAAGTCACTGTTTGTTTTGAGGAGTTTTGGGACTTTGGAACTTTCCTCTGTTTCTTTGAAACTGTCCTCCTCTATATTGTCCCCGAAAACTTCCCCGCTGATACTGGCTCTGGTAAGTGGGCTTTGTTTGTGAGGTTGTGGCTTCTGTGGTCTGCCCTCGAAACCCCCCTCGAAATTGTGTCTTTCGAAATGTGCCTCTGCTCTGCGGGGAGTAGAGTGCGCCCATGGATTTGGCCGTGTCAGTGTCTTTTTTAAGTTTTTCTATTGCAGTGTCCACCTCCGGCCCAAACAACTGCGGTCCGTTGAATGGCATATTCAGCACAGCTTGCTGTACCTCTGGTTTAAATCCTGATGTACGCAGCCATGCATGACTCCTTATTGTTACTGCTGTGTTGACAGTTCTAGCAGCTGTGTCTGCAGCATCCATTGCTGATCGAATTTGATTATTGGAGATATTTTGTCCCTCTTCTACCACTTGCTGCGCTCTTTTTTGGAACTCCTTTGGTAAGTGTTCAATAAGGTGTTGCATCTCGTCCCAATGGACCCTATCATATCTGGCTAGCAAAGCTTGCGAATTTGCAATACGCCACTGGTTTGCTGCCTGTGCCGCCACCCTTTTGCCTGCTGCGTCGAATTTTCTACTCTCTTTATCTGGAGGTGGCGCGTCTCCTGAAGTATGAGAGTTGGCTCTTTTGCGCGCTGCTCCAACTACAACAGAGTCTGGTGATAGCTGTTGTGTGATGTACACTGGGTCTGTTGGTGGCGGTTTATATTTTTTATCTACTCTTGGAGTAATGGCTCTCCCTTTGACAGGCTCCTCAAACACTTGTTTGGAGTGTTTTAGCATTCCGGGCAACATCGGCAGACTTTGATATTGACTGTGCGTAGACAACAGTGTATTAAAAAGGAAGCCATCTTCAATGGGTTCTGAGTGAAGGCTGACATTGTGAAATGCTGCTGCCCTTGATACCACTTGAATGTAGCCTGTACTATCCTCTGGTGGCGAGGGTCTCGCTGGATAGCATTGAGGACTATTATCTGACACTGGTACGTCGTAAAGGTCCCATGCGTCAGGGTCATCTTGACTCATCCCCGTATGAGTTGGGGATTGCATCATTGGTGGAGTGGCTACCGGTGATGGTTGTGGAGAGTGATGTGGGGATGGTGGTGGTGTTACTTGTTTAGCCACTTTTGCTTGTGGCTGTTTGTCCTTGTCCTTGTCTTGGAAGGCAAGTTTTCGTTTCATTCTGATTGGAGGAAGAGTGCTGATCTTCCCTGTATCTTTTTGAATAAAGAGCCGCCTTTGCGTGTGATCTGGCTCTATTGTCTCTAATTCTTGTTCAAATCTGTGTGTCTTCATTTGTGAGGAGAGTCCTTGTTCCTCTGAATAGGAACTAATTTTCGGTTTGGAGGCCGGATGTTTCGGCACCGAAACCTTTTCGGCTGCTTTTTTCGGCTCCGACGAAATCTTTTTTGCTTTCGGTGACGTGCCCTCTCGGTGCCGACCCATTTCGGTGCCGCTGTCTCGATGCCGAATCTTTTCGGAGCCACTCTCTCGGGCCCGAGATTGCTGCGTGCCTGTATCTCGACCGGAGTCGGATGACTTCGACACCAGCTCGCCCTTTTTCGGTGCCGATGGACGGTCACCTATTTTTCGGGTTAAGCCATGGCCTGTTGGCGGTGGCGTCCCCTGGCCTTTAGCAGTCTTTTCGTGAGTTCTTTGTTTCGACGTCTTACTCACGGTTTTCGGCGTTTCTTCGGGATCGATCTCCTCCGAATCCTGGATGGAGAATGTTTCTTCCTCCTCCTCGAAACGCCCTTGTCCTGTCGGCGTCGACGCCATTTGCAGTCTTCTTGCTCTTCGGTCCCTGAGTGTCTTCCTGGACCGAAACGCTCGACAGGCCTCACAAGTATCCTCCTTGTGTTCTGGTGACAAACACAAGTTACAGACCAGGTGTTGATCTGTATATGGATACTTGTTATGGCATTTTGGACAGAAGCGGAATGGGGTCCGTTCCATCAGCCTTGAAGAGACACGTGGCCGGGCCGACCAGGCCCCGACGGGGATCGAAAAAACCCCGAAGGGCCACCGGAGCTCTTCTTAATTCGGTGTCGATCTGTTGTAACTAACCCGATACCGAACGCAAACAATACTGACGATTTTTCTGAGATTCTAACTAACTTTCCGACCCGAAACACAGAGCGAAAAGGAACACACCCAAACCCGATGGCGGAAAAAAACAATCTAAGATGGAGTCCACGCCCATGCGCAATGGAGTCGAAATGGGAGGAGTCCCTCAGTCTCGTGACTCGAAAAGACTTCTTCGAGGAAAAACAACTTGTAACACTCCGAGCCCAACACCAGATGGCGGGATGTGCACAGCATGTGTATCTGCAGCTATATATATATATATATATAAAAAATTATTTTTATAAATTGGCCTCAGATTTATTTTTTGAGTGTGTGTCTCATTTATTGCCTCTGTGAGTACACCGAATGCTTAGCACTGCCCTCTGATAAGCCTAACTTCTCGCCCACACGACCACAAAATCGAGCATTAGTCCCATCTACTTCTGCCTCTGCAAAACCATTTGGGGATCCACTGGACTCCCTGCACAGTGTTCTTCATTTTAGTGCACTATATAGAGAGTCAGCTTCCTACACTGTGGTCATATCAAACCCATATCAGCCACTGCATCGCTGTGAATCGTACAGGCCAATCTCCCTTCTCAATATTGAGGTCTGGGTGTGGGGTAATGCTCTGGCCAACCGGCTGCACCAGGACATAACCACACTGGTCCACCCAGACTAGTCTGGCTTTATGCCAGGGAGGGCCAAGCGACATAACATCGGACTGGTGTGCAACACAATTGCATTGTCCAAGCTCTGTCACATGGACGGTGCTCTGCTGCAAGTAGACTTCCGTAAAGCTTTCTATCCAGTTGTGTGGCAGTTCCTGTATAATCTCCTGCCAAAAATGAATTTCGGACTCCAGTATCTTAGTTAAGTGAAGCACCTCTATACGGAGCTGTTAGCCCAGGTGAGGGTGGGTGGGACTACTTTCTCACCTTTTCAGGTTGAGCACAGGCCGCATCAGGGGTGCCCTCTCTCACTGCTCCTCTGCACTTTATCAGCTGAACCTCTAGCTGTCTGAACAAAAGTAGTCACACAACTGAGGGGGGATGAATAGGGTCCTGGGGTCGAGTAGAGGATAGCTTTGTAAGTGGACAACATACTAATCTTTGTAACAGACTTCCAGGGTTCCAGGCTGCATGGGCTCTGGAAGCTGGAAATATTCTGAGACTTCTTGGGGATCAGAGCACATGTCGGTAAGTCCTCTATATTTGTGGTGACCCCAAAGTTGTCACGAGCGTCGGAGCTTGGGGATCTTTGCCACAATTTCAGATACCTGGGAGTTGCACATTACCATAGACGAGGCCTGAGCCTCGGCCCTGAACATACAACCCCAATTGGATTGATTGGAAACACACTTGAAGTTCTGGGCGGTGCTCCCTCTCTCCCTTTTAGGGAGATCAGGTATTTTTAAAATGGTGGTGCTACAGCGTTCGTTATATCAACATCAGAACTTCCCAGTTCCTGTCCCCACATCCCTGTTCTTGGTTATTGACTTGCTCCAGCGGGGCTTCCTGTGGAACCATGGTCCACGGTGGATTGACCTAAGTGCTGCAAATCAACCTATGGGGAGAGCCACCCCAGATGTACGTCCTATTATAGGGCGGCCCAGCTGACTGTCCTGAATGACTAGTGGTTGGAGGGGGGTGGGTCAACGATTGAGCTTATGCAGCTGAGGACTGGGCACTGGGTGCACAGCCTCTGTTACATCTGCTGTATGGGGCCTCGCAGCCTGGAAAAATTCCAAGATGCCTATGGGATGGAAGGGGCAGTTCACATGGGAGACACCTCTCTGGGTGGGTACAGTCCTGCGCCAGATGGCTGGGTTGCAGGGGTTTCAGTGCTGGGACCTTATGGGAATCTCCAGGCTGGGCGACGAGCTCAAGAGGAATTTACTTAAGACTTTGTTTGACCAACAGGTTTTTAAGCACCACAAGACCCAATTCTACAAGTATCTACAAGTTCCCAAGCCATACATAACACACCTAGAAGAAACCGCAGTATTGATCCCATTAGAAGGTAAAATATTCTGACAAATATCCCACACCACAAGATCTCAGTCACATACAGTTCCTAAATCATTAATACTCTGGGCGCTTTTGGGCCCCTGCAGGAGACGTGTGCTCATGACCTGGGCCCCCTGGAGGATGAAGAATGGAGAGGCACTGGCCTCTCCTAGAGAGGAAGCCATAGCCTCCCAGTTCAGCCTCATACAGAGTTTGAGGAGTTTACTACACAAGGGAAAGGCTATGGAGAAGGGGGTCTGATTGGGTCTGCATCCTGTCTGCGTTGTCAGTCAGTGACAGGCAATTACCTACATATTGTCTGGGGTTGTGCTGTCCTGCCCCCTTCTGGGAAGGGGTCTTCAACTTTTTAGAGTGGGTACTAGGACTAACATTGCTGAGGAACCCACAATGTGCCTTGCTACATATCTCTGGAAACATATATGGGAACAGGTATCGGCTCGGCCTGCTGTGACTGGGCCTGGTCATAGCCAAACGTAATATTGCAAGATGCTCTTGCTCCCTCACTAGTGCGGTGGAAGGGGTGAATGGACTATAGTCTAGGATTGGAATCCTCTAGCTTTATATGAAGGGGTTGCGCCCGGAAGTATCATAAAATCTTCAAGGGATGGCCAGTCTACTGTGGGATACGACTAAAGCCATGCCTGAGACAGAGGGAACTGCTTGAGGCCGAAATCAGAACGTTCACTGCATGAGTACATTTCGGGCAGGGTGGGGGTGAGTGGGCTGGGAGATGTGGAGCAATCAATCCTGTGTTTCTGGTTTGGTCATTTTTACTGGCCTCTCTGAATAATGTCATTGTTGGCCACAGGGCAAGGCCGGTTGGCCTTCAAGCTCTACATGTCTATTAACCTAGATCTGAATGCCTGCTGGTGGCCAGTTTTTTATGTAAAATTTGTTGTAAAAAAACAAATAAAAAGTTTCTGGGGGGGAAAAAAACCCAATAAGGCTTCAACCACCCCCAGGCCTTCCAGTTTCAAGGCAGTGCACTGTAACAGAGTGATGGATAAGTCACCCCGCTGCCAACATGGTTCGGGTGCTCGAGTTCAGTACCCTTCTGGAACAGCTCGAAAGATATCAGGATCTGAGAAGACTCCTAACCAGGCATACTACCTCACAGTAATCATCATTAAGTGAGCACCAAATATCCAATGTGTGCTTAGGAAGGGATCTGGTGTTAATCAAACAGGCTGCAACGTGCATAGACACCCTTCCTTATAGCTTGCAAGGGGGTACCACTTGTCCCACTACTATCCTTTGCCGTTTTCCCTACCCTCCTGTGGTATGGTTTATTTCTGAATTGGCACTTTTGGCACTACAAAGGCAAGACACAATAATTTGGTCTAGGCATGCATAACATGTATTATTAACTCATTAACTCCTGATGTGATTGCTTTCCTACTTAAGACCAGTGTCTCCTTATCATGAGAGGGTGTCAGGAACAGCATGGATAATGCTGGACACAATCAGGGCACAGACATGATTGCCTTTGGTGTGCCCATTATGCATTTGTGTGCTGTAGGGTGAATTGTATGTATCAGGGAGAGTTGCATCCCTGATCAGTTTCCAAACAGAGTGCTGAAATTAAAGATGCTGCATCTAGGTTGGACCCCTGAGTAGTGTGAAAAATAGCAGTGGGTAGCACTTTAATTTATATAATAAAACAGATTATTACAGTCAAAAATCAATTAACACAATAGTTTTCCCCAGTCTAAAATCAATTAAAAACTGTTTCCCCAACAACAGTAATTAAGATGGAAAATCTGGTATAAAGTACAATGTGCTGGTACTAATAATTTGTCACCTGCTGGTCATGACCTCTGTGGAGTTTCTCAGCAACCACTGTATAACACTATGTTGCAGCTTTAAGTCTTACCTGCCTCTTTAAGACCAAGTGCTTCCCCTTCCAGTACTTAAGCATCTGTAGTGCTTGGAGTGTGCTGACAATATCAACGGGGTTTACTGCGGTCTCCTGGCTTATCTCTACAACACAAGTAAAAACATTAAATTGAGAAGTGCAGAGGCAACAATACATTATAGAACATATGTAGTTACTGAGTTTAACAGTCTCAGTCCAAGACCTTATCCTCCCATCTGACATTTCCTCATGAGAAAAAGGTGGTTATCTATTTGTACACTAAATATGTGAATAGTGAAAAGGCCACTAAACAACGCAGCTGCACCAAGGTATGAATGGCATTAGTATCCAATGCCTTAACATTTGCATGTTCTTTTCTGCTGCTGGGTCAGTGACGAAAAGACACTGCTGCTGTCATTTAATAACAAATAGTGGGTTGTGAGAGTGGCTTTCAATCCCTTTCAGCCTCTCTGCAACAATACATTAACGTATGTAGCTCCAAAGCAAGCTATGCAGTACACAGAAATCTTGAAGAACCTAGTGTTGTATTAACACAAGCATGTAACAAATTCTCAAGTCACTAAAGAACATGTTCTAACAGCATTATTCACATGGTGAAGAAGCACAGTACTGAAGATAACTGCCCTTTACCTTTTATTAGCAGCCTTTTGTGGAGGTGGGGGATATATGTTAAAAGCGAATACCAACATGTGTAAATGTCTAAATATGCCCTACAAACATACCAGCTGTCAACCCCTTCCTTGTGTATTACTTATTATGTTTCAGTGTAATTCATACTTCTTTTCGGAGTGCTACTGACTAGAATAACAGGACCCTACAAAATTTCTGTACCAGCTTTAACTCTCACAAATATGTCCTTGTTCTTCTATATACTACAAAGTTCACCATGTCAAGGATCAGCTGCACATGAATATACCCAACAGTCAAGGCACTTCCACCTCCCTTATCCTGGAATAGTAAATCAGATACGAAAATGGTCTTCTGGAAAACATACTACCTTGCACCACACGTGAAGCCAGGGCTGACGTTGGACACTGAAGGACAAAACTGATACAATTAACGACCTCTCTCAGTATAGTGCAAACTTTACAAATTAAAGGCATTTTTAACAAGGAAGAAGTTTCTGCTCCACAGAGTGTGAAAATGGGGAATGACAATTAAAGGATATATGTTAAACATGGGCCAGAGGGGAGTGCTCTTGGGTTACCCATACAAACATAAACTTGTAGTGTTTGTGGACAGTGGGAGAGGTTCCACATGCCCAAAGCTCACCTCATGCTTTATTTGCAACCTGTGAAACTCTGAGGTTTGAGCCCATGTGGAGGAGGTGGGGAGACAGGGGAGATGACCCAGATGAAGTCTCACAGGAGACTATTGATAGCAGAACCCCAACTCAGATAAAATGCAATATTCTCATGATGGTGCCCATTACGCATATAACCAGCGCCTAATTATTGTATATTTGATGCAGTAGCATTTTAAATGAAATGCTGCACATATTAATGAGGTGACATAGAAAACAGGGTGCATGGTTCATGCTTCAATTAGGTAATGCGTTTTGACTCAAACGAGTCTTGTTTACAATTGAACAAGACTAGTTTGAGTGGAAACGTGTTTGTGTTTGCTTATATAACCAATACATTTGTGCAAATTGACAAAGATTGGAGTCTGGCAGCTTTCCCTTTACAAGTTTGCTTCTAATATATATATTTATTACCTACTGGCGGTCACCAGTAGGTATAGTTAGGACCTAGTTTCCATAGGAAAAGCATATTTAGTTTTGCCAATAACTTTGGAGCCATTTGACGAATCTTCACAAAATTTTAAAAAACTAGTTCGCACCAGATTTCAGCTTCTGTCTTGAAAGTTTCAGGAGGGTGGGTGTTCTAAAACACGTTTACCCACATGCAATTTCCCATAGTGGGTTGAGACACCCATACAGCCTGCGCCTTTGGACAGAAATACATCAACTTTGGCAGAAAGTTAGCTCTTGGTAGAGAAAGAGCCCTTATTGTTATTTGGTGTAATCCACTCAGTAGTGTTTGAGTAATTATAGAAGCAACAAAACTGTATATCTGATGCTGAAATCTGATTGGCTGCCAATACTTAATCCAGGAAGTTTTGGCAGACATTTTTGGACTCGGATGAGTAAAAAAAATAAAATGGGGCTGGGTAGGACTACCTTAACCCTACCTGGGCAAAAAAGCATTTTTTTTGTTTTAACTTTTTGCCACAAACTGCGGAAGATCAGCGTATCCTGGCAAAAATATTAGGAAGAAATCAAGTGCAGTCTCTCGCACTTGTATAAACTTGGCCCACGGGTGGGGCAGGTCCCAGGGGAAAAAACAACTTTTTATATTGGGGATGGGGATGCACACAGCACACCTCCCAATTGCTAATCATAGTCCCGATAAAGCCATCTCCCCAGGGCAGGCCAAATAAAAAGAGGTATACGCGTAGGACACCCCCCCCAAAGACCGTTTATGGTCCAGGGCACTGCTACCATGGCCTATATATAAAAAGGGAAGGGGGGCAGTGCAGACCCCCCCCTCCTGAGACTATCGGGGCTCCGGGGACCACCACCCAAGGGCCAATGTGATCTCATGATGGGGGGGGGGGGAGGAGGGTCAGGCACCCTCCTAGGTCATTTATGGCCCTGGGGACCACCACCTCCCCAGCGCAGGCCCTACAAATAGATAGGAGAGAGGTCACGTGGCCCCCTTTATGGAGCCTTTAATGGCCCTGGGGACTGCCACTTCCCAACAGTCAGCTCCCTATGTCCAGAGGTGCCCAATCTTGGGACATAGGACCTGATTTAGATATTGGTAGAGGGCTTACGGAGGTGACTGATATCCTGTACTCTGAAATCTAAATCCCATTATATCCAATGGGATTCAGATTTGGGTAGACAGGATATCCGACACCGTTGTCAATATCTAAATTAGGCCTATAGTTGTTTGTTGTTGATTGGCTGGAGCTGTGACATCTCCTGCCAAGCGAGAAGTCTGCTCCCTGCTTGCTGGGAGCAGACTTTTCATATGTTTTCCTGCCTGCTGTCAGAG